>NC_138801.1:2739578-3420083 GCF_965178545.1 Coloeus monedula | reverse complement strand
GGGGGTGAAGCTTATGCTGGCTCATCCCTGAGAGCAGAGGGATGCTCTAGTCCTGCCCAAAATGTGGGGACCCCAAACCAGCCCTGTGGGAGGAGGACAGAGCACATTGGGGCGGAAAAGTGCTGGGTAGGAAGGGGTGAGCCTGGAGCTGGGTGTAGGGATGTGCCTGCAGGGTGGGAGCAGCCGGTCCTGCCAGTTCTCCCAGGCTATGGGAAGTCCCCCGAGCTGCTGGATGAGGGCTGATCCCAGGTCCCTCTCTGCCACCGACTCCCAGGGCTCTTCCTTGGCTGCTCAGTTGTGAGTCTTTGGGAGCACAAACTCTGGGAAAACACCCAGAGAGCCTGGCCCTGGCTGGGAGTAAAAGCCAGCTTTGCGTGGGAAGGCAAGGCAGAGCCAGTGCGCTCCTGAATCAAAGCACCTTTACAAATTAGTAAGGTAGAAGTGACTCTGCCAAAGAGAAAAAAAGCCAACCAAAAAGCCAACCCCAGTGCATTGAGCTGCCCTGTAATTGTCAGTGTGGAAATCACGGGCACATGAGGACTTGCAGCGAGGGATTAAATCCGCAGCCTGATTTCCAAAGCGCAGGGAACGAGCTCCCAGCGCTGGTTTTGGGGCTCCCACGGACCCTTGGGCAGAGGAGCTTTTGTCAGGGTGGGTTTTTGTGGACCCTGTGGCAGGATCTGGAGCTCGGCATTGATTGCATCGAGCGGGCTCAAGATTGCGTCAGCTTAACCAAGGGCTGGGATTGACCTGCAGTGATTTGCTGACTTTATTATTAAGACAGTAATGGGGCTGAGCTGGAGGAGAGGGATTTCGATGTTCTCTGCCTGGTGGGATGGCATGGAACAGCACTGGCAGCACTTCTCCAATTTTTCAGCCCTTTTTGCTTTGAGGAGGTAAAATCCTGAATGTACCTTGAGGGTTCATTGAGGAGAAGGACTTTCCATCGCAGCTCTTGGCCCAGTCAGTAGCTGCAGAAGAAGAACATTATAAGGAGCTATTCATCATTGCAATTATTTTATTAAGAGAACACTGTGTGCTTGGGAACTGGAAGAGATGGAGCTTTGGGATGTTTTCAGCATTATAAATACGGGTTGGTTACATCATCCACCTTTTAAAAAATGGTATATGCTGTCCTGGTGAGAGAGGATTTGCAGACAACCTTGGAGAGGAGAGCCAGGTGGCTGTTCCCAGCAGGGACAGCAGTGCCACTTGTCTCTGCCTCTCCCTCAGGAATGGGGAGAGACATCCCTGGGCTCTGCCAGGGGGGAATTTGAGCATGTTCTGGGCTGGAGATGCTGGAATGGGCTCCTTGGGGGCAGGCACATCATTCCTGCAGGAGGTGTGTGAGCCCTTGTGTCAGGAGCCCCATAGCACAGCACTGCTTCTGGAATGCTCCTCACACTGCCAAACCCTAAAATGCTGCTCTGGTTTGCAGATTTCTGTCCTGTGCAGGGTCCTGAGGGTTTCTCAGGGGTCGCCAGCCTTGGTGCCACCCCGCCCTGCTGTGCCAGGGCTGGTGGCTGGTCTCTCTCAGGCTGGCACCTCCGGGTGCGTTATCGCGGCCGCGCGCCAGGGTAAAGTCCACCATGGGAAAATGCCCGGTGGACTTTTAACTGGAGTCCTCTGGAGAGCCCAGCTTAGAAACCTTTAACTGTTTCGTGGCAATGTCTGCTGGAAGGTAAAGAGGGAATGGGGGAGAGCGTGGGCTGCCCACCTGGGGTCAGCTCCCTGCAGCGAGGGCTCACTGGTGGCCATGCCAGGGTGGTCATGAGGACCGTGCCAGCTGGTCCTGGGGTCATCACTGCACGTGCCCACTCCTCCACTGGCTTTGCTGTCATACCCTCGGCTCTTTGTCCAGCTGTGGCCCCCCAAAATGCTGCTTTGGGCATGTAGGGGCTGTGCTGGGGTCCCTGGACTGTCCTCCTCAGGACACAGCTGGTGTCCCTGGCCTGCTGTCTCTCATGGTGTGTGGCCTCAAAGGATGAACCCCGTGGGTGGGGAGGGATGGGCATCACTCTGCAACATCTTCACCTATGGGAAGCTGCATCTGGAGGTTGAAAGGGGCCTTGGCACTGCTGTTTTTGCTGTCCCACACTCTGATTTTGCCTCTTGCTTTAGCCTCCTGAGTGCCTGGTGGGATTTATTTCAGCATCTTCATCCTTCTTCCATTTGCCCTTTCCCTTGCTTTTGCTTTGCAGATTTTTTCCCCCCTCCAAGGCGTGCGTTGTGTTTGCTCTGGGTGGGTCTGTGAGCCCTGAGCAGGTCCCCACTGCCAGCCCAGTGCTGGAGTGGTGTCTGTGCTGGTGACAGCAGCACAACCAAGCAGCCACCTCTCTGTGTCACAGGGTGATCGACCCATCCTCAGCGGGGACGGGGCCAGGGCGTGCTCCCCTGGAGAGGGATTTACAGAGGGAAATTCATGCAGGGTGGGATTTGTGTCCGTGGAGAGCAGCTCAGCGTGGGATGGCATCGCTGGCTGCCCCTGCAGGCGCAGCTCAGTGGGAGAGTGGGGAAGCTCCCCATGTGCCACCAGCTGTGCCCTAGGTGGAAGTGATTCCCGGGTGAGAAATTCCCACTGTGGAAGCCTTTATTACCGGGCAGAACTAGGTTTGTTTTGTTTATCATCCATTTACTTGGCTTTGGAGGCATGCCCAGAGTTCTCCAATTTTGTGTGTGTGGATGTGTGATTTATTAGGATTCAGGGCTGGGGTTTCTTTTTTTTTTTTTTCTGGTTTAATTTCACTTCCTCAAACTGACAGGCCGTTTGAACAAACTTCTTTTGGATAATTTCCTCTATAGTTTTAGAGGGCCTCCTAAAAATAAAAGAGAAAACATTGCAACATGGTCAATAATTAAAAAAACACGCCATCTGCGACCGGCCCGGGCCCTGCTTTCGGTAACGGAGAGAGCTCAGAGGGTGGAAAAAAACACGAGTTCACTTTTTGGGTTCTTGGAGCTTTTGACAGCACTTCAGGGATCGCTGGCTTTACTTGTTTCTGTGTCGAGCTGCTCATGCCGTGATCCCACGCACACTCGGGCATGTTCTCCCCGTCCGCATGCGAGCGCTCCATTAAAAGTGCCGTGCGTGTCTAAAGCCCTGCCAGCTCCCGGCTTTGGTTTCCTCTCCTTGGCTCGATCTGTTCTGCAGCAGTCAGGAAGAGGGAGGAGGGAGGGGGAAAAAAGAAAAAAAATCCATTTAAGAAACGCTGGAAAATGTAATGGGAGCCTCCAGAGAGCTGGGAGCAGGTAGGAGAGGGCAGAGCACCTGTAGCTGCCTTGAGCTGGGTTTGCTCCCGGGTTCTGCCTGGGGTTTTTATGAGGATTTCGCAAGTGTGGGTTTCGAAATGGCTCAGAGAGGGTTTTTGCTGGGTGTTCTCCGGGCCTGTGGTGCTGGGAGCTGCCGGGGATTTTAACTGGGGGCACACGGGGTCCCGGGGGGCTGCGCTGTGCCCGTGCCTGTCAGCACGGAGATTGAGATGAAGGAAAACTTCCTTTCCCACTGTCCCAGCTATAAAAGCATGAGAGAGAGAAAGAGAGAGAGAGAAAGAAAGATTTCCCCGAGGGATCAGCAGTGATAAAAAGGCTCTCTTTTGAAAAGCAATGAGAGAAAAGAAGTGTGTCTAATCCTGCTGGAGAAGAAAGGGAGAACATCCCTCTGCTGCGAGCTGGGCGGGGGCTGGAGGGACCCTGGTGTGGAGGCAATGACTCGGGGCTCCAGCCTGGCAAGATCCTGCCTGCTGCAGAGGAATCCTCTGGGCAGGGGCAGGGAGGAGTTTTATTTCCTGGGATCCACTTGGGTGGGCTTGCAGGAGCTGCTGGGGGCTGAGTGCCGTGGTGCAGGGTGAGGGCAGTGAATGGTGTGAGGGCTGGGGAGATGCTGCTGGCTCATCCCCACGTTGCTCAATCCCTGCAGAGGAGCTCTGCTGGCACCCTGCGTGGGAGAGACTTGCACAGATTTGCTCTCCCCTTTTCCCCTTGGCTCTGGGACGGGAGGAGGCTGGAAAGGGGAGATGGCAGCCCTGAGCGAGGAGGGATGTGTGTCCCCAGGGCAGGGATCGCAGGGACTGCCGCAATCCTGGATCCCTTTTCCCGGTGATGCGGGGCTGAGCAGCTGGCCTGACTGGCTGCAGCAGCTTCTGCCTTTCCTTTCCTGGTGCAGCCCTGTCACTGTTTCCTCGGTGACAACCTGCTTGGCACAGGAGCTGCTCTGTCACCCTGTCAGTGATGGGACAGTGGTGGCTTGGCCGCTGGTCCTGTGCTCGCCATGTCCGAGCTGAGGCTGCTGGGCTGCTTTTATTGCTGTTGTGGTTGATGATTTATTTCCAGCAGCATCCGCCCCATCTCGTGACTTGATTAAAAATTAAAGCAAACAGAGTGGTGTGGTGTGGCTGCTGTGAGCCCAGGGTCCCTTCCCTGAGCCCTGTGGGGTTCCCAGCCTGTGGGCTGGAGACAGGGAAATCTAGGAATGGGAGGGTAAAGGTGGATGGCAGTGGGATGACCTGTCTGGCCAGGAGGGGATGGAGAGGTGTGTGCTGGGGTGGGAGCCATCAGTAGGATCAGGATCCTTTCACAGACTGCAGAGCTCGTGAATGTTTATTTGTATCTCCTTGAGCTGAATAATGATAATCCCCAGCCAATGAAGTCCTCATTAGGCTGAAATTAATGAGTTTATGTTTCAAAATACAACAACAGCAACACTCAAACCCACAACCCTGCAAAGGGAACTCCATCGGGAAGGGATGGGTGGATGGGGCAGTGGTGTGATGGAGCAGCTGGGGAGGAAAACCAAGCTGGCATTGGGGTGTACCTGCTCCCTGCAGAGCCTGGCGGGATGCTGCAGCATTGGGATGTGCTGTTGGAGGAGGATTTTGGAGACATCATCAGCATTTTGCTGTTGGAGGAGCTTGTGCTGGCTGGTGGGCGAGCATGGAGCATCCTTGTGTGCAGGGAGCTCGAGCCACATGGCTTTAGAGATAACACCTGTCATATCTCAGTGTCACTGCTGCCTGTAGACTCTTCTGGGTGGCAGCAGGGAACCAGGGCTGAAATTCTGAAGATCATCCTGGGATGTCCCAGTGGACAGTTTCAGTGCTGGGAGTTTCTGCCTCGGCCCTTGGGGAGGGCTTTGGCAGAGCCCACCGCCCTCTGCTTGTGCAGGGAGGGATCCAGTGGCTCACAAACCCCTCGCAGAGAAAGGGGAGCAGGAAATTAGCTCACGGCTCTTGTGAAAGACAAGCCAAATTGATACCTATAATTAAAACGGGTGTCAAGGAATGAGGTGCAAATTCCTCAGGGGGCGTCTCACCGGGAGGGAGAGCAGCGCCTGCTGCTGACCCGAAAGCGGCGGCTCCTCCTGGGTCAGGGGCTGGGGAGAGGCTGGTGCTGAGCCCCCGAGGATGAGGTGTAAGCCCCCAGCTCCTCTCCTTCCCTATCAGTAAGGAACTGATATGGAGGGCAAGGCCTTGTGTGTCCTGTCCCCATCCTGCTGCTGCAGTCAGCACAAGGGAACCCCCCGGGTGGAGCTGCGGGAATGTGCCTTCAGTGGGGTGGTGGATCTGCCCTGGGCAAAAATCCTCCTGGGAAACATGTGGGACCTTATCAGGGGAAGAGCTGGGAAGAGGCAGGGGTAGAGAGTGAGGTGAGGGGGGGTTTGGGGTGCAGTTTGGGAATTGCAAGGGAGCGGGGGCAGAGCAGGTTGTGGAGGCAGCGGTGGGGTAGGATGGTCTCGGGGGGAGACCTGAGTCCTCACTGGGGTTGGAGGAGGTGCCTGGGCACCCGTCCTACTGTGTGCTGGCAGTGTCACCTCGATGGCCTCGTTCCCCTCAAGTGCCTGTGTTGCCCCCCAGCACATCTGTGAGGGCAGGGAAACTGAGGCACGGGGATAACGTTGCGTGTTTGTTCAGTGTGAGTGCCGAGCGCCTGCGCCGTGCTCCCGACTCTTGCACTGGTCCCTTCTTTTCCAGCCGCTCCTACCTGCAGTCCCTGGGCTGGTGCCAGGAGCACGCAGCGTTCCAGAGGGTCCCTCCATCCCCCTCAACACGGCACCCCAGCTCCTTCCCTGTGGCTGTGGCGCCTTCCCAGCAAATGCCAAATCTGCTGAGCAGACGGAAAAAACGAAAAAGAGGAAAAAAAAAAAACCACCCAACCCAATAATATGAGGAAGAAATGCTGGTGTGTCCTGGGTGGATTAGTCGAGACTCCTCGCTGGATTCCTCCGAAGGGAGGTGCTCGTGCTGGAAGCTGGCCACCAGCCGGGCCTGCTGCATTTTTCCTGGATTCTCTTGCCATTTGGGGACTGAACTTTAGTCTGAAAAATATGTATTTTTAACTTGGTTGTGTCTGAAGCTTGTCTCGGCTTCGGGTTGCTTGGCTTTCTCCTGGCCCAGCCATGCACTGAGATGGATGTGACGGGAGGTGAGGGCTGGACCCTCCATCCCAGACTGGACCAGGAGGAGGAAGCAAGAGAAGGAAAGGTTTGTTGTGACGCAAAGAAAACCATTTCAGAAGCTGCCTCCTGCTTGGCCCAGTCGCCCAGCAGGAGTGTGGGGCAATGGCAACGGTGTGTCAGGACAATGGCAGCAGTGGTGGAAACACGGGCGAGACAATCTGCTGTTGAGATAGTTGTGGAAAATAAGGAAGGGATGAATATCTTGGGAAGGCCTGTAACCCCAACATGCAGGACTGACCCAGACACCATTGCCTTGGAAACAGCCATTGAACTGTGCAATATTCCTTTCTCTGGGGGCTCATTTCCCTCCCTCCCAGCTGTGGAGCTGTCGCAGGACTCTGGCACCACTGGCCTCTGCGTGCCACCTGGGCTGGCCCCTGGCCACAGGCTGGGCTCAGCCTGGCAGGGTGATAAGGTTCTGCTGAGGCTCTGCTCGGCTCAGAACTCTGCAGGGCAGGGCCGAGGCGTGGTGGGCCCGTTGTTTATTGTAGGGTTGCCGGCCACAGCGGCTCTGCGGGGTGTCACTCGCTTCCCCTGCTCGGGGACGGAGCCTGCCCAAGCCAGCAGGACAATCCGGGCTGTGTTTTCATAATTAAAACAAATAAAACAAACCCATGCGCGGCGTTATTTACAGTACGGGCTCGGGAAGAGTCGAGCTGAATATTGTTTCCTCGCCGAGTTTTTCCCTTTGTGGCTCACAACCGAGTTTGTTGTTGTTGGCTGCTCCCGAGGCCGCGGTCTCGCGTGCCGGGGCTGCTGCCGGCCCGCAGCGGGCGGCCTGGAGAGCTGGCGTGGGGTGGCCAGAGCTGGGCTCTGTCTATCATGAGTGTCTTGGGGAGTTGGCGTGGGGTGGCCAGAGCTGGGCTCTGCCCACTGTAGGCATCTCAGGGAGTTGTTGTGGGGTGGTCAGGCCTGGGCTCTGCACACCTTGCTGCTGTGGGTTTTGCTCCATGGCCAATCTGGGATCGTCCCTGGAAAGCCACTTGGGAAGGGTGGCTGTGCGTGACAGTGAGCGGGGTGTTTTTGTGAAGGGAAGGGTTTTTGCTGCTTGTGGGACTTGCTGCTGGCACAGCAGGGATCTCTTTGGCGTGAAATCAAATGGTGAGGTTTCCTGCAGAGGGTTGGCAGGTGATTTTCCAGCAGGGACCAGCATCACATGCTGGCTGTTGCCTGCAGCATCCCTGAAAGACCTTCGGGGTCTGAGCCCTGGAAGTGCCACAGGATCTGGCAGAATGGGCAGGGGCTGTGGGCTCTGGGGAAGCAGCTGTGGCTCCCAACTCCCACGCAGTGCTTTGATCCAATGTCATCCTGAGGATGGAGAAGGGGACGTGGAAGGGACGCAGCTGCAGCCCTCGGGTGTTGCATCCACCCAGCAGCGTTCGTGCAGCCTCAGGTGATGCTGGGAGGGACATCACTTACTGGGGAGGGGGACATGCCCAGGGGTCTGCACACACAGGGGGGGGACATGGATGTCCCCTCTCACCGTGGTGTTTTTTACCCTGCTGCTTTCGGGCAGGTACCAGCACAGCGGGGATGGGCAGGGAGGGCTGGGGTGCAAGGGAAGGTGAGCTCCCCCCTCGTGCCGAGCTGCAGGCAGGCACGTTCCCATGGGAAGCATATGGCAGGTAATCCAGTGCCAGATGGGAATTTGCTTCTGTTGCTCCAGCCCCCGGTGGGCCGGTGCAGCTCCGGCACGCACAGCGCTCAGCGTGGTGGCTGCATCCCTGCAGGGACAGCCCCAAAGCCACCCCTGGGAGGGTGAGCAGGATGGCACAGCTGGATGGCCTCGTGCAGCCGTGCAGGAGCACCCCGAGGGGCACAGGTAGCGCTGCCTGGGCACCGGGGCAGCCACTTGGGCACACACAGAGCTGGCTGAGCGCACCAGCCCCTGCCTAGCGGGGCAGGGCTTAAAGCTGGGCTTAGGAGGTCAAAATCTGGCTAATGAGTTAATGGCAATTAATTAACTCCAGGGCACTTTACAGATATTAACTAATTGTTTTGCTGTGAGCGGGGTCTGTGCGATTACCCCACCTCACAGCCTGAGGTGTGGAGGAGCCTCACACCCGCACTTGAGGTGCATCAGTACCAGGGCTGTGACTTGAGCCAGGGCTAATTCTGCTCCTGATGACGTGGTGAACACTCACCAGGGGCTTCAGGCACAGCAGGGTCAGATCCCACTGTACATCCCTCTCTGGTTTTTTTGTGTAAGCTCCCTGCACCCCACAGACTTTGAGCCCTGAGCATCTCTCTGCCTGCTCCATCCCCATGAGCATTTTAGGGGGAGGCAGCCGTAGCCACGATGTTCCTGGTAACCACCACCCACGCAGGCAGTTTTGTGTCTGCTGGCTCTTCACTGTGCTCCCCAGAAGCTGCAGTAGTGTTTGAGCAGCGTCTGTGGCACCCACAGCACAGTGGAGGGTTTGCAGAGGGAGAGGAGCCCTCTGAGTGCTCCAGCTCCTGGCTGGGTGCAGGAGATGGTTTGGTGCAGGTGCAGCTGCTTTTAAATCCCTCTGGACACAGTGGTTTGGCCCCCATGCACTTTCTGTTTGTTTGTTTTTTTACTTCTTTTGGCAGCTGAGGAGTTTGTAGGAATGACTCAAACCAACTTATTTTGTCAGCTTTTGGGGAAGGGATTAAATCTCAGAGCCCCATTGTGCGAGCAGAGCTAATTTTAGGCCTGTGATCTTAAAATAGAAGAAAGGAAAGGCAAAAAAAAAGCAATAATTAGGCGTTTTTCCCTGGGCCAAGGAAAAACAGGCTCTGAGGTGGCCCCAAGGAAGAGATGTGGCTGCCCACAGCCAAGGCCAACACTTTGGGAGGTGGCTGGAGCTGCTTCTGGCTGGCACCTGGAAAGGGCACAGCAGAGTGGCATGGGGACAAGGTGAGGATTAACCCCCTGGTGTGATGGCACCTGGATATGGTGGTGCTTGGGCAGGCTGGGGACCCACAGCGTGGTTGCTCATCCCACCCTGATGGCTCAGGGCTGGTCCAGCTCCTGATGGAGTTCCTGGCCAGGCGAGGTGGGTCTTGTGTCCCCAGCCCCCATGGCCACGTCACCCTGTGCAGGAGGTGGCCTGGCTGCTCTCAGCATCCTTCCCCCTCGACATGGCAAAGGCAGAGGGGAAGTGTTCCTGGGAAGGGGCGACACAGAGGCTGGATCCCATTTCGTGGCGGGACTCGTCATCCTGTGAGCAAATATTCTGGTGATACTAAAATGCTTGGGGTTTTCTAGTGAATTGAAGCTCTCCCAAGCAGTGCCAAGAACAATTCAGCAGCCTCCAAAAACCAGCTTTCCCCGAGGATTACTTGTTCCTCATGCCAGAATGATTGATGAGAACGGGTAGGTTCAGGTGACTCAGTCCAGCGTGACCTGACGGTCTCATCCCCGCAGCCCAGCAGGGACTGTGCCACGGGATCCCTGCTCTCCGTGCAGCCTCTGGAGGAGGCTCATCAGAGCCTGACAGCTTGCAGGGCACCTCAGAAACATCCCATGAGCTTGTCAGCACTCTGTAATCTCCTTTCTCCCTCCTCTCCAGGAAATTTCTTGCAAAGGTGTTGACAAAGTCAGAGGATGCAGGGGCAGCTTGTGGTCAGCTCAGGCTCCCCGAGCACCCACCAAGCCCTCCTGCCTCTGTCAGAGCCTCTCCTCGCCTCTGGGAGCCTGGCTGGCTCAGAGGGGATGGAAAGCTGCTCCTAATGACAGAGCAGGAATAATTCTGGCTGTTACCTTGATAACAAAACCATCAAACGCCGTGAGCTGCCTTTAAACTGCCAGAAGGAGCAAAAATGCAAGGCATGTGTTCAGGGAAAGCTTCAGTCTCTGGGTGTTTTGGGGAGGAAAAAAACATACACAAGACTGTTTGCTTTTGGTTGAAAGCTCTTTTGTGATCCCCCTCTCTTGGATGGCTCTGTGACTTTCTACAGCTCATGCCGTAGGTGGATGTTTGTGCTTGGAGATGTTTTTCCATATGCTCCTCATAGCAATTTTGCACATGGGCTGCAGGAGAGAGGTAGGCTGCTCTAATATCATATGATAATGTGAAATTAGCTCCACTTTACATAAATTGAGACACCCAGGCCCTTTTAGGCCTGGGTAGGGTGCGCTGGAGGTTCCTGCCCTCCTTCCCCTCTGCTGGGAAAGGAGGCAGAGCCCCGGGGCTGGCTGGCAGCAGGGTCCTGGATCTCTGCGTGCACACAGGGCTCTGTTCTCCCATAATCCGCTGCCAGCTGAGGGTGAATTCCAACCCGCGGTGGAAATTTAGGTCAAAGGTGCTTTTAGTTCAGAGGAATATGATCAAATTAGGGCCTTTTGTGTTCGCCTGTGTTGTTTTTTGTTTTTTGTTTTTTTTTTCTGAAGGGACTTGCGTAGGCAGGGCTGCAGGAAGAGCTTGGCACATAAGATGGGCAGATCCCGACCATCCGTAAATCAGGACAGCGCTGCCTGTGCCTGTGGCAGGGCTGGAATTTCAGCTGGAAAGGTCAAAATTGGTCCAGAGTTGGTCTTCAGCCAGGGAGAGGTGTGGGTGCGGCTGGCAGAGCCTCTTGAGTGTTTCCCCCAAGCCCACCCCGGGGTTGGCTCAGGGACTTCCCTGAGGCCTGGGAGGTGGAGGGATTAAAATTTTATCCCTTGGAAAAAGCAACTTCATCCTGCTGGTTGTGAGCTGGGAGGCTTCCACCTAAGTCCCTGAGGTCCTGGGGAATGGGGGAGCTTTGTTCCTGCCACCCTATTGCCCAGCTCTGCTGGGAAGAGCTGGTGGGGTGCTCCCTCACGCAGTGTCACCCAAGCTCCAGGTGGGATCCCATGGAAGCTTCCTTTGGTCCTGCTTGTGCTGTGGCTGCCCTGATCTGTGCTTCTCTCTGCCTCTTCCAGCAGGTCCTGTTTCGTGTCATCCCCTCGGTTTTCCAGCCTTTGGTGTCATTTCCAGCTCCTGGTCCCCATGGCAGCTGCTCACTGGAGGCAGCACCGCTCTGGCTGCGCTCTGGGCCGGCAGGAACAGCCAGGAGCAGAGAGGAGGCACAGGGAAATCCAGCCTTTCACTGGCAGCAGGCATGAGGAGCAGGGAGGAGGGCAGGAATTAGGTTTGTGCTTAAGCACCTCATCCACTGGCACCTCTTTGCTGAGAGGAGATCGCTGTGTTTGTGCCAAAAATCGGCTGTTGTGGCTGTTGTGGTATTGGGGTGTTAATCAGCTCTGTGTCTGCAGGACAGGAGCATCCCCACAGCTGTGGGGGATGCTCCATTTCGTGACACCCTTTGGGAAGCACCAGGGCTGAGCTGAGAGTGGAGAGGGAGAGGTCTCTGTGCTGCTCAGCCCTGCCTAGGAAGGATAAAACCTTCCCCAGCCTCTGGAGCACAGCGTTTGTTCCGGGTGTTTGCAGAGTGCTCAGGCTGGGGGGGGCAGGTGTGGTGTGGGGGCATTCCCTGCCTGGCATTCCCTGCCCCGGGAGCATGGCCCATAGGAATGGCACCTGTGGGAGCTGGGCCTAGTGGGGCTGCGGCTGTGGGGCTGAGCCTGCCCTGTTGGGCAGTGTGTTAAATCCCATTGCTTTCCTGCATCCCATTGCCCTCCTGCATCCCACTGCCCTCCTGCATCCCATTGCCATCCTGCATCCCACTGCCCTCCTGCATCTCATTGCCATCCTGGCCCCCATTCCTGTCCTGCATCCCACTGCCATCCTTCATCCCATTGACAATTGTTCATCTCATTGGCATCTTGCATCTCTTTCCTCTCCTGCATCCCACTGCCCTCCTGGTTCCCATTTCCCTCCTGCATCCACTGCCCTCATGCTTGAACCGTGCAGTTCTCACTTGTGGGCAGGAGCAGGGGAAGAAGGGGCAACTACGTGGCCAGTTCTCACTGTAAATACCCTAAACCCCCAACTTTTGTGGTTGGTTTTTTATGGCTGGTTCTTTTCTGAAGAAATCCATGAGTTGGCATTGCTGTCTGAGGCACCGCAGCCTCCTAAAACCTGTTTGTTTTCATTCTGACATTAACACAAGGTCTAAAATAAGCGCTGCAATTTCCAGGCCCGTTTGCGATTAGGCAGGAGTGAACCATTCATCCTTACATTAATTGTGCTGGGGTGGGTTGGTTTTTGTGGGGTTTTTGTTGGTTTTCTTTTTTTATTATTGATGCATAATGTATGATGAGAAAAAGTGAAAAAATAATTAAAGTCTGAAGAGCGCTGCATGGATTCATTCATTATGAAATCTGGGTCAGCAGCCGGAGAAGGAAAACAAGGAAGGGGGGGCTGCTGGAGTGGAAAAACAGGACTTCAGAGGCGCTGCAGGCACGGCAGGAATGCGCGAAAGGCCCTTTGCAGGCAGCCTGGGAAATCCGAAGTTGCATCGTGGCTGCCCCCCGAGGAGGAGCGCGCCTGCCGGGAATGGGAGGGGGATGCGGCGGGCTCAGCACGGCGCTGGAGAGGGGATTCCCTCTCCTGTCTCTCTCTGCTCGTGGCTGCTCCCTCAGCCGTGGGGTGGGGGCAGGCACTGCCGTGCTGAGCCAGCAGATCCTGCGGAGGTGACGGAATGGGCTGTGCGGGGCGTTTGGGGCTCGGCAGCAGCGGGCTCCCAGAGGGCTCTGCTGGCTCGGAGCATCCCTGTGCCACGAGCATCCCTCTGTCGTGAGCATCCCTGTGCCATGAGATCCCTGTGCCATGAGATCCCTGTGCCGTCACATCCCTGTGCTGTGACATCCCTGTGCTGTGACATCCCTGTGCTGTGACATCCCTGTGCCATCACATCCCTGTGCCATGAGATCCCTGTGCCATGAGATCCCTGTGCCGTCACATCCCTGTGCTGTGACATCCCTGTGCCATCACATCCCTGTGCCGTCACATCCCTGTGCTGTGACATCCCTGTGCCATCACATCCCTGTGCCATCACATCCCTGTGCCATCACATCCCTGTGCCATGAGATCCCTGTGCCGTCACATCCCTGTGCTGTGACATCCCTGTGCCATCACATCCCTGTGGCGTGACATCCCTGTGCCATGAGATCCCTGTGCCATGAGATCCCTGTGCTGTGACATCCCTGTGCCATGAGATCCCTGTGCTGTGACATCCCTGTGCCATCACATCCCTGTGCTGTGACATCCCTGTGCCATCACATCCCTGTGTCATGACGTCCCTGTGCCATGAGCATCCCTGAGCACTTTTCTCGGATTTTGGGATTTCAGCCCTTGACTGGGATGCAGCTAATTGAATTGCATAGAGTGTGGTTGAAACTTGGAGTCTTCCCTGCTGGCAGGAAGCGCAGAGATTTCAAACCATGCTTTTGTGCTGGTTTGGGAGAAAAAGACAGGATTTTTTGGAATTTAATCACAAGATGGAAATTCACCTCCTTCCTCTTGCTCCTTCTGCAGGAAATACGGCCCAAATTGATCAGACTTTGCAAACGATCAGCATTCATCCTTGGGAAATACTTCCATCGTGGGAGCATTCATCCTTGGGAAATAATTTTCTGATGCAGTCCCCTTAAGTGCTCTTCTGAGCAAGCACTCTCCATCCCAGTCCCCAGCAGGACGGAGTCGTGATCCCAGTGGGAGCTTTTGGGCTTTCTCTTCAAGCAAATATTAATTCAGGCAGTGTCAGGAGACCCTTCCTCTTGTTTTAGCCCGCTGAGCAGCCACAGCATTCACGTGCTGCTCCGGGGGAAGCCCTTTGGTCTGGCTTGAGCGCACGCTGGGTTTTATCCCTTCTCCGAAGAGCCGTTCCCTGCTCTCCCGCAGATCCGCTTGCATCATGTGGGAACCATAAATAAGTGGCAGTTGAATTTAGCTGCCTGTGTTGCAGGATGATATAATCCTGTGCGCAGCAGACACGGCAGCATGGGGTGGGTTTAAGGAGGGATGGAAATGCGCATTGATCCCCCGGCTGCTGTGGTGCACATGGAGCTGCCTTTCCCTCCCAGGGAACTTCCTGGGGTGGATCCAGCTCCGTGCTGGGGCTGTGGCGGTGGCACGAGTGACACAAACAGAGCTGGTCAAATCCAGGAGGTCCCTCAAGGGTCTGGATCACTGCCTGTGGCACGCATGGGGTGTCCAGCAATGCACCCAGTCCTCCCTCCCTGGGCAGCAGCATTTCCAGCTGTCAGTTTTCCTCGAAGGATCCGGTTTCCCTCCCGCAAAGACCAGCCTGATTTAGTTCCAGGCTATGCAAAAAGGGCTGCTTTGGGATGGGGAGCGCCGGGAAGAAACGGTTGAACAGGAGGTGCTGGGATGTTTTCCCACACGGTGAGTGGTGGGGGAACACAGAACCTGTGTTGGATCGAAGTAGTAACGCTCCTAATTTCCCTGTGTGATTTAATAAAAATGTAAATTGACTTGGGGTGGGTGACTCACTCCGGAGGGTGGTGTCGATCAAGATTAATTGGTGGCTGCACAGAACCAGTTGGGGTTTGTTCCCTCTCCTTATAGGCAACTGGAGTGGCTCTGTGGTGATGGTGTAGCAGTGGTCTGGCCCCAGGGCTGCTAGATTCCCCTCCCAGATAGCTGCTGAGCGCCTCATCCCGTTTGGCCCCAGTGTTTCGGGGCAGGGAATGGTGGGCAAAGCCATGCTGGCTTTATCCAGTGTTGGTGGATGTATCCCATTGGGAACCCAAGCTCTGAAAACTGTCCTGGTGCCAACAGGGAGGCAGATTTCTGCCCAGGACTCATTGTGGGGCAGGATTTGGCCCCATAGCAAGAGGGTCTTCCATCCTTCTGCTCCTGCCAGGGCGAGCGAAAGCGTGCCAGGACACTGCACTCTGACCCCAGTCCAGCTCTGGACACTAATGGATTACAAATAACAATAATAAATGACAGGAGATGGGATAATCTACCTACTGTAATGTTGTATTACCGTGGCTGTTAGTTATAGATTAATGTATAATTGTATTACGTTGGCTACATATGCATAAAGCTCGTGCTGCGGGGCCTTGGCCAGCCTTTAACTCTCTGTGGTTCGCAAAGAAACTTCAGGGGTTTGATCCCACACATCCCAGGAGCCCTCTGCCAAAGCATCTCCTGTGTTTTTGCAAGCCAGGAGCATCTCTGCTGCCTCACGGGTGCTGCCCAGCCCTCCTGGAGCGCCATCCCCATCTCCCCGGGGTGCGGGTGGAGAGATGCGCTGCTGGGAGCAGGGATGCAGGGAATGCTGGGCACAAGGGGTTTGTGCAGTTTGCAACAGCAGCTCGGGGAGAAGTGGGAAATAAAGCCCCCTGCATCCCCCTGCTCCCACCACTTTGGCTTCACACCTGAGCAGTGCCAGGCAGGGCTGTGAGGGCTCTCCAGCAGATCCTTGGTGTGACCAAGACCCAGTTCTGTCGCGAGTAATGAAGTGCGAGCCCTTCCCTTCAGTTATTTTTAATGCGGTTCTGCTCAGGCTCGGCTAAATCCGAAGGAGCTGCCTCTTGTTTGCAGAGCCTCCCCCTGTGCCGCCGGATTGCTCGGCTCAGGGTAAATTACTCACTGGTGTGAGGCTGGATGGACTCGGATCTGTTTGGATTTGGGCTTGCCTCGCTCTGGTGAGCACGGATGTGGATGATTTTCCTGATGTTGTCACTGGAGTCAAGGGTTTGGGGATCCTCATCGCTGCCTGTGCTGGGGCTGAAGCGTGGGGCAGGCAGGGAGAAGGGGGTTTCACCCTTCCAGGAGGGTTTTCCAGCTGAGGAGGATGGTCTGAGGGCTCTGTCCTTGCCCTGGCTTTTAGCAGCTCCAGCCCCACTTGCTCTGCTCTTTCTGGGGACATTGATGTGCTCCTCACTTGTCCCATCCTTTGCTGAGCAGGACCTGTGGGATGGGCAGTGTGGCTTTGGGAGGGATGGGAGTTGGGAATTCCTGCCCTGCTCCCCTTCCCACCCCTGTACAGCCCTCCCTGCCATCCTGCCTTTCATTCTTGATCCCTCTCTCCCCTCTCCTCCTGAGAGCGCGAGAAGCAGAGGCAGGAAGCGCGGGCTGCTGCCAGATGGCTCGAAATGTAGCATCTGTAATACTTTATCAGAAGAAATTGCGGCCGAATCGCTCTCCCTGATTAAACAGCCTGGCCAGATCCTCCACGAGCCAGCTGGACAGCCTCACCCTCTCGCGACAGGAGGGGAAGCCACGGGAGCTGGGGACGTGGGAAGGACGGTGGCAGTGGGATGCTTGGGTGGGAAAAGGGTTGGGCTGGCCTCCAGCAGCGGGGTGGGTGTGTTGCCACCTCTCTGGGCAACTCCTGTGTGGTGCCAGCTCCTGCTTTTTGCTTCCCCATGGGCATGCATGGGGTATGGAGGTGAGCAGCCCTCCGAGAAGGAAGCACCAAGAAGTTGATGTTTCCGTTGATTTTCCAAATCTTTTCCCCTTTGAAAAACAGCACAGCCATGCCCAAGGCACCCTGTGGGCTGCTGATGTTTTGCTTTTGGAAGTTGTTGTGAACAGGCAGAATGTCAGGGATGCTCCAAACCCCCGGGGCTGGGTGGAGCATCCCCCCAGTCCCTGCACCCCTCAGGCCTGGGATGCCATAAAAGCGCCTGGAAAATGGGAGCGGGCAAGAAGGGAAACTGAGGCAGGGCGGAGGGTGGCTGTAGGATCTGGAAGGTCATCTGGAATGCTAGTGAGAGTTAGATCCAAAGTTTAAGCCTCTGAGCAACCTGTCCTCTGGCTCACCCTGCCCTCGTGCTTGTTCTGAGCGCGGTGGCCAAAGCGCAGTGCTACCGGTTTCAATGGACTTGGCGTGCGGGCGGCTTTGCGATGAGTTCACTCTGGCTGGCTGGCGAAACGCAGGCGTGGACTAATGCCACTAATTTCCACTAATGCTGGTGGAAAAATCTCCCGCTGGCGTGAGCAGGGGCTGCTTTCCCAGACTGCTGTGTGCGGGGTGGGGAGAGGGGGGCGCACCGCCTCGCGAAGGAATTCGTGTCCAGGCGTACGGAGCTGCTTTCTTCCCTGATTTGCTTGAAGTGGTGACCAGATTTTTTCCTAAATGGAAAACAGGAGGAATCTGTGCTCCTAAATGCATGGAATTAGCTGTTGGCCATAGGAAGTTTGTGTATGAAACACATTAAAAAGGGGGGGAAGGTGTTGAGTGTCTGCGTGGGAGAGGGGGAGATCCGGTGTCTGGACGTGGCCTGACACGGGATGCTTTTGGCCTGAGCTGTCCTGCATCCCCATCCCACACCCCTGTGCCTCCCCACCAAGCCTACAGGGACCCAGCCAGTTCTGGAACCTGCCTCAGGCGCAGATGTGCTTGTCCCTGTCATCCCTCTGCCCTTGGTGGGGAAGAAATGCTCGGCCCAAGAAAAGCAGCAAAAAAAGCACATTTTCCACTCGTATCCAGTGGGATTTAGCTGCAAGGATGCAGGTGGAACAGTGACTTGAGCGGGGCTTGGGGTCTCCCAATCTCTTGGGGCTTAGGAAGGGATGCAGCCATGGGATCCTGCATGAGGAGGATGGAGCAGCAGCTTCCCTGGACGCCGGAGCCTTCCTCCCTTGCCTGCCTCGCGGGGGCCTGGGCCGGAGGAGGGGAACTGTACACCTGGAGAAACATTATCCCTTCCCTTGCCCGTAAATATTTTATGAGCAGATTAAAAATTGAAGCCAAAATGAGCTCTGCCATCAGAAGAAACCGGCTCGGTTTCAAGTTCTGTTTAAGTATTTTTCTTTATAATGTAGCTGTGTCAATTAGAAAATGACATTGCTATTTAAAATGCTGTTCCGTAGCCCTCTTTAATTAAGGCAGCGATATAATACCAATCTGCTCTCATTAATGAATTTTTAACAATCAAAATGAGAGCTGAATGACGCACAGTTGGATTTGCAGCGCGGGTGTTTTCTCTGACGGCGCAGTTAAAGGAGCAGCGGCTGGAGAGGGGGAGAGGCTTCTCCTCCTCGGGCTGAGCAGCTGGAGAAGCATCTTAGCTGCTGCTTGGTGGGTTTGGAAGGGCTTCATCCTTCTGTTGGCCTTGGAGAATTGTCCTGGAGGGAGAAAATCCTTCTAAGGCTGGTGGGTGGCTTTGTGTGAGCGCTGGGAAAAAGCAAAGACAGTAAAGTCCTGAGCAGAGACACAACTGAAAATAGAGATGGGAACGGGGTTGTGAGCCCAGTGGCCTCCTCAGGGTCACATCCTGCCTGCTGCAGGGTGTCCTCATTGCTCAGACTCACTGGGCATCCTTGGATCCCATCCCTGGCCCAGTTTTCCCCGGGAATCCCACAATGTCTTTTGCTGTGGCAGCTAAGTGCACGATGCAGTGCCGGGGTGTGCAGCCTTCCCACCCCATATAAATCCCTCATTTCAGCCCTCTTCCCCACAAAGTGTTTCTGGTCTTGTTTTGACAAAGCAGGGTAGGTTAAAGATGCTCCTGCACCTTGGCTTGTGCTAATTGTCTCCCACTGTTTGATCAGGAAGCCTTTTTTTCCCAGTAGTTATTATCTGGGATTGCTGAAGGAGCTCTCTCCCTTCTGCTTCTTCCTTCAAGGAGGCAAAACAAAAACAGGAATTTGTTTGAATAATAAAAAAATTAACCAGGCGTGAAAAGCTTAAGCGTAATCATTTCCGTGGCCTGCTTTGATTTGAGCTGATATGATTTGTTTGCTCGCTCATCCTTCCTCCCTGTTTCCTCTTCAACACCCACTCCTTGCTCTGGCCTTTCCCTGACGAACAAATTGGGTATTTTAGGAGCATTGTGTGCATGGAGCAGCATCCCTGGGATGCTGCTGGAGCAGGGGAGCTGCAGGTTGGATCAGTCCAGTGCTCCAGCCCAGTATCCAAGAGGATCCAGCCCCAGCTGGGCTGGGGTGGAGATGCAACAGAGATTTCTTCAAATCCCATCCTTCTGGTGTCCCACTGCTCACCTGGGGTCTGGTGACACTCCTGGGCACCTTGCACCCAGGTGAGCCACGCCTGTAGTGAGCTTGCTTTATAATTGTCACCAAAGTTTTGCTTTCCAATGGTTTTGTGTGGAGCTGGAGTGACCAGCCTAGAGGGGCTGGAGCTTCCCCCACCTCCCTCCCCTGCCAGAGAGTTGGGCGAGTGGGTTGAGGTTTCCTGGCTGGGTTTTTGTTGCCATAGGGAAGAGAATTGAAGCCTGGAAACCATCCTGTGGGTGCAGGGAGGAAGTGTCAATGTCTAGGAAAACAAGGAGAAAATAGCAGCGGCAGCACCGCGCCGCCGCCCGAGCCCGGCAGGAGTCGGGACAAACGCTCCTGGCAGATGGGAAAGGCCACTGGGGTCGTGTTTGTCCTTCCTGACACTGCTGGCACACCAGGATGCCAGCCAGCAAAGCCATGGCCCAGGAGCGGGGCAGCCACCCCAGGAGCTCCAGCTGCATTCCCTTCCCGCAGGGTTGGGAGAGACAAGAGTGTGTTCACAGCGAAAAATAAGGGACTGTGGAATATATTCTCTGCTGATTTCAGGAGGAGGAGAGAGAAGCAAGGGCGGCTTTGAGCTTTTGCCCAGGAATAGCCAGGGATCTGCTTGCAGGCTTGCATCCCACTGCCGATAATTTTGGAGCTGAATCATCTGCATTTGTGCTGCTCCCGAGACAGCGTCAGGAATACGCATCCCCAGGGTGTCAGAGGCACATTTTTGTGGGTTGACAATGGATCTGATTAAGAAAAAACAACCCAAATGACATCTAAAGCCGACAGCCTTGAAGTCTGGACTCCTGTTGCTCGTTTCCCATTCAGACACTCGTAGGGACGAGCGTGACCGTGGGTCGTACAGCGGAGCTGGAGGCAGCTCCGGGCTGGGGGATGGTTAAAGCCCATCTGCAAACGCTGAGGGAGAGGAGGTGGAGGGGTGGGAGGTGCACTTTGGAGTGGTTTTGCTTCAGCCTGTGCGTGGGGGTGGCCCCAATAACGCTGGGGTCGGGAAGGGCCCGTGTGGATGCAGGGCAGGGAGCAGGTGGATCTGCACTGGCGGCGCCCCTGGCCACCAGCTCAGGTGTGGGGTCACTCTGACCCCGAGCCAGTGCAGCGGGGTCAGCTGGCGGTCACAGGGCCTGTCCCCATGTGGACCCCGCTGTCACAGCGAGGGCAGGTGTGCCCAGGCAGGGCATTCCCTGCTGTGGCTGTCCTGAGCGTCCATCAGAGCTGTCCTGAGCGTCCATCAGAGCTGGTTGAGCCGTGCACCAGCCGGCCCAGGCCTCGAGGCACCAGGGGCTGACCGTGGCTGCCCCGATGAGCCCCTGCCTGGGGCCGGGGCAGCGCAGGGGCAGCTTAACCCATCCTTCCCCGGCAGCAGGAGGAGAGAGAGGAGAGGGTGGATGGAGCTGATGAAGCGCGGCTGGCTGGCCCTGCAAACAGCAGAGCTCTGGCTGCTCCCCAACAGGCGTGGGGGGACAGATTTCTCGGAGCAGAGAAATGCCTTTTGTCACCCAGCCTGGTGTCAGGCGTTGGCCACGGGGCGTCCTCTGTCACATCGGCTGCTGCCGGAGCGGCTCCGCTGTCTGACATCGCTCCTGACCTGCAGGGCTGGCAGCTTCTGAGCCTTCTGCTCCTGGAGGGGGGAAAGGGAGGGAAGATAAAACCAGAGGACCCGTGAGGGTGCAAATTGCTGCTTGAGGGGACCCTGGGGGGAAGCTCCCGGGGCTCCCCTGCGGGGCTACGGCTCTGCGGCACAGCCCGCTGGCTGGTGTCCCCAAAGTGCCACTGCCAGCCCTCCTGGGTGGGCAGAGAGCTCGTTGTTTGTCACCTGTTTGTGAGCCAGGCTGCCAGGTAATTTCTTGTGCCCAGGACATGCCAGCTCATCGCTGGGATTGTCACCGAGTTTCACCGGGGCGTGGGAACTTCCTAGTGCCAGGCTTTTGGGCGGCTGTAGGGATTGAGCTGGCACATTCATGTGCCCCACACCAATTTGTTTTCTCCTTCTCCCTCCTTATGTGACTTTTCCACGTGGGAAGTCCCTTTATTCCTTCTCCCACTGATTTGCTGTCCCTGCAGCTCTTGTGGCAGAGGCACCTGGGGAGCTGGGACAGAGCTGGCTCAGCCAGAGGATGCTGCAGCTCCCCCTCCATCCTCTCACACCTGCTCTCTCCCAGCCAACGAGTTTCATTAACGTACTAATTAGGGTTAAAGTACTAATTAGAGTGTCTGTGCCGTGTCCTTGGGAAGGCTGCTTGGCTCCTGGGTGCTAATGGAGCTGCTGTCACAACAAACACCAGGCACAAGTGCTGCTCCTCACCCAGCCCAGCCAGGATCCCGGGATTCTGCTGCCCACACCGTGGGACAGGAGCTGGTCCTGGCAGCATTCTCTGTCCCTGTGTGCCTCATGGGGGACAGAGCAGGGCCAGCACTGCCTCTCTGCACGGCCCCAACTGCACCCCCCCACCGGGACAGACACCAGACTCCTGCCTTCACCCCTTGTCCATGGCTAAGGCTGAGTTTAAGGGGTGGTTTTGAATATATTTTCTATTATTTCATATATTTTAGTAGTAAATTTTCTGCTAAGTGGTGCTTTGGAAGGTCAGACATGGTTTGTGAAGTCTGGCTGAATTCAGTGAAGTTTGATCTCCCCACAGAGGGCTGCAGTATTTTTAATACCTCTTCCTCTTCTGCTCAACCTTCCCCTTCAAAATACCATTTTCCCCTGTAAAAATAGACCAGCGTGGCCAAACAGCCCCCAGATGACACTCAGAGCTCGCTTTGAGCTCGGAAGAAGCGCTGCAGCTGGACAACAAAAGCATTTTTCCCTGCTTCTTTGGACTCTTGAAAAACCTGGAGGTTTGGGGCTTTATTTTAACTCCATTGCTTGCCTTTGCTGGTCATTCTTTTCCAGCGGGAAGCCAGGAGCCGTCTCCGGGAAGCTCCAGGCAGGATTGCTGTTTGCCTGCATGGCACTTTCCGTGTCTGAGCAGCATGTTCCTGTGTTGTCATGAAACAGAAGAACAGGATAATTAAATTGCCCTTTTCCCAGCAAAACGTTCCCGTCTCGGCTCCGCGGCGGGCCGGGGCTGTGGCTCGCTGCCAGCCGCACATGCCTGGCTGCTGATGGGAGGTGTGAAAAGTGCCGGGGAGGAGATGGGGCGGTGATTAGTGGCGGGGTTTGTGGGGATTTGTCATCCCCTGGAAGCAGAGGCCCAGCCGGCCCTGGTGGGGGATGCCACCGAGGGGTCCTTGGTGGCCCCGCCGGTAATTCCCAGCCTTTAAGCTGGGGCTGCTCGAGAGCTGTGGGCGCGGATAATCGAGATATTCTTGTCCTTAAGCCTCTCAAGGGCTGCAGGTCTTAAAAAGGGTTCCGGCTGTCGGCTCGGCTCGGGCTGGGCTGGCGGGGCATTACGGGGTGGGAGCAGTGGGGCAGCCAGGACAGGCTCAGCAGGTGATGCCTGTGGCTGGATCAGTGCAGCTTTCGTGGCTGCTGCCAGGGAGATGCTCCCAGCGTTGTAAGCAATCCTTCAGGAGCTCTCCTGCCATCCTGGATCCTGGTTCCTCTCTGGGATGCTGATGCTTCATCCCTAAACTGTAACAAGCTCGTGTAAAGGCAGAATTTTGCATTTCTGCTGTTAGCCACCCTGCCTCGCCTGCTTTCTTCTCTCCTCTCCTCCTCCTTCACCTTCTGCCACTCCGGATCCTGGGATCCATCAGTGTTACTGCTTTGCCTTCAGCTATGACCCTCCGAGAGCTGACTCTCCCCTGCCGTTGTCACCCCTTCGTGTCCCTCCCCTGGAATATTAACGCCACAAATCACAAGCGACAGCCTGGGCTGGAGCCCCCATCGCTCACACGCTGGCTGGAGGAGGTGTCAGAGCAGGGATGGGACATGTGGTGGCTTTGTGCTTCTCCTCAGGGCTATGTTTTGCTTCCAGAGACAGGGGAGTGGCTGAACCCACCTTTAAAAGTGGGGAGATGGAAGGCTAGAGCAGCAAGGTGGGGATTTTCATCCCACTTGGATGCAGGCTCCTTCCCAGCTCTGTGTCCGTGGATATGTGGCTTTCCTCTCCTCCATCCAGCCAAGTCCAGCTGTGCCGTTGTGTCTCCTTCTTTGGGTGCTGGGAATCCTGGAGCTGAGCTGGGAAGGAGTTCATGCCATCCCAACCTTTGCTGTGTGAGGAACTGAGGGATTTCCGTGTTCGGTAGATGCCGGGATGGCTCCTGTGCGGGGAAGAGCAGATGTGAGGGGGATTACGGGCGGCTTTTTTGCACGCGTGCGTGCCCACGTGCAGCCAGGCAGGCAGGGATGGGGACTGTGTGGCACTCCTGAGCCTGGCACCCTCTCTGCACTGGCAGGAACACAGGGGAGAGCACAGGAGACACTTGGGCACAGCTCTGGGGGTCTGCAGTGGTTGGGGACAGCACTGGGGACATGGCTCGTCTCACTGGGCTCATGCTGCTGAGGGGGGTGCAGCCGCTCAGGGGTGGGATTGCTGTGGGGGTTATGGGCAGTGTGGTAACGTGGGTTGTTGTCCAGTTGGTTTTTAGCCCTGGTAGGGTCATTCCGTGCCTCGGTTTCCCTCAGCAGTGAATGGGGGAAGTACGGAATGGGACAGCTGTAGCTGGCTGGGAGGTCACCGCCCGTGCTGGATGCACCAAATCATTGTGAATCACGCCCTGCTGTGGCAAACAGGATCCTGGGTCATCCCATTGCTCCCAGAGCTTTCCAGAGACTCAGACAATCTCTGGAGAGCGGTGGGAGAGCAGCTGCCAACCAACCCGTTTGGCTTTCGCGGTGGCGGTGACAGCAGGGGAGGGAGCGAGGCACCAGCAGTGCTGCTCTGGGTGAGCACAGCCAGGGCTGTGCTTTCCTCTCCCGTTCCCCCAGCCATGCATTTCCAAGGGTTTTATTTGAGCTGTGCCCTGCCAGCCCCCCGGCATGGGTCTGGGAAGGGCCACGGCGGTGCGGGCAGGGCAGGGAGCGGGCGCTGCTGCCCGCAGGGCGCTGCTGGAGCTGACCTTCCCTGTCTGCTGACCTTCATGCCCATCAGCATCAGCTCTGCTGCCTGTCCACGTCCAGGGATGCTGGCAGGGCTGGGCTGGGGGGCTGTGCAGCCGTTCCCGTGGGGGCTCTGGGGGCTCGGCAGAGCTGCAGGGCGGTGGGGGTGCTCTCGGGTGGATAATTCAAGGACTTTGGCTCGCTAGCAGAGGTTAAAAGGGTAGCCATGGGATCTGTCGGGAAAATCGTTAATGGGAACCTCTGCCGTGGTGCTGCTCGTTGGCCTCCCCTCGCCCCTGCCCACCCACATGGCCAAGGGGAGGGTGGGAGGCACAGCTGAGGAGCAGCCGTTCCCCATGGCCTGTCCCTGGAGGAAATAAGGATGTAAGTGGTGGGAAAATCTGTATGGAATAGGCATTCCCGGAGAAGCTGGGGAGGTCTGGGCACTGGGTGCTGCTCAGCCTTGGGGTGATGGGGACAGGATCCATGTAGGTGTTGGTGTAAAGATCCCTGGATGCACAGGTGGGGAGGGCAAGGGATGGTCCCTGTTCCCAGACTGCTTCTCAGGGTCTCCCTGCTCGGCTCCAACTCTCCAGAGGGCTCCTGGGGGTGTTTGGGTGTTACTGACTGAAGCCCCTTCATGATCATCAAGGGACTGTTTGGGGGAAATTGCCTTCTTTAGCCTATTCTGTCATGACTTCCTGCCACACTGGGGGACAGGCTGGGGGAAGCACTCAGAAATGTTTTCTCAGCGTGCACAGGAGATCCCTGAGCTGTCACCCAAGGTCACAAGAGGAGTTTCGGACCAAGACATCACCAGCTGCCTGTGTGGAGGACCCCGGCACATCCCTTGAGCTGACCTTGCCCCATCCTCTACATGGTCCTTGAGCCATCCTGTTCCCACTGATGCCCAGGGAATGCCATAAGGAAAGGGGTGGCAAAACCACAGTGCCAAGATCTCCCCAGTGCTGCACCCAAAGTTACCTCAAGCAACATCCCCCCTTTTTTTGGAAACATTTAACAAACCAAGCTGCCAGAACGATGGGCTGAGCTCCCCGTCCACTGGATTACAAATGAGAAGAGCCATCACTCCACTTGAGTACCCCAATTTCCACGGGCTGCCAACGTGGAGATGTGTAGGGCTCCTGGTTGAATTCATCAGTGCTTTGCTGCATGGTCCCTGTCCCTGCCCCGTGTCACCCGTGCCTGTGCCAGCCCCGTTTTGGCCTCTCATGCCAGCTAAGCTGAACCTGAGTAATGCTCCAAGAGACTTCCCTGGTTCCCTGTGGTTGTTCTCCTCTGGGGCCTGCTCCAAAGCCCATCCATGTCCCTGGAAGCCTTTTGAGATTGCTCTCTCTAAGAAAAGATTGGTGTGAAAAAAGTGTTGAAATACCACAGGAAATGCTGTTTGTCCAAGATATCTGCCTAGGCCAGAAATGGGAAAAAACCCCTGATTTTGGATGAAAGTTTATTCATCCTGGGCTTCAGCTGTCTGAAGTTTCTTTCAGCCAGGAACTGGGCAGAGTTTGGGCACAAAATGGGTGCTCCTGAAGAAAGTGCTTGCTGGGGCTGTGGGTGCCACTGTGCCAGCATCTCAGTCCCCCAGGAGAAATCCCCACGTGGTGTGGGCATGTGGAGATGCCCAGCTGTTCAGGTCTTTTCCAACCTCAGTGTCTCTAGCACCCTAGAGAGGGAACTACAGTGGGAAAGGAGTGGCTGGGTGCCCATCTGTGCCCGGTGTGTGACAGGGACTGGTCCCTGTAGGTGTCTGGTGGTGGGGTTTGCTCACAGGATTGTGCCACCTCCATCCCTGCTCAGGGAGGAAGAGGTCACAGAGTGAACCAGGCAGGGCCCAGCTGCACCCACTGCTGTCCTGCCTGCTGCTGGGCCGGCTACCTGGCGAGGGGGCCGAGGTCTCCCTTTTGGAGAAGAGGAAAAAATAATAATCTGCAAGCCAAGAAGCTGGGAGCCTATTTATCACGGGGAAGAAAAAGGCTCTGTTCCCTCTGTGCGCAGCGGCTGTTTATCACACTCACAAGGGGATGGAGAAAATGTTCCATTTGTTGGGTACAGCCGGCAGCCCACACGGCGTATAAATTAAGGGCTTTTACATGCACAGTTCCCGAAATAAAACACACACACACACACACACACACACACACACAAAGGAGAGAGGAGTTCTGTGCCGGCCCCGGCGCGCTGCCTCTCCCTGGCTGTCCCTGCGCCCCAGCCCCGGCCCGGCGCTGGCTCCCGTTCAGGAATTCCACATTATCTCCGAGCGTTTCCAGCTTCCTCAGCAGGGAACAGCTCTGCTTCTGTCTTCCTGCAGCCACATCTGGAAAGTGTTAGGCCGGGGTGTCAGCCGGCAGGGCCAGCAGGGCTGGCATGTGCTCCCTCCGGCACGGCACGCTGGCCCCAACACCCTGCCCGCCTCCCTGCCCGCTCCGTGCCTTGCCTGCCTGGATATCCCATGCCCTGACACTGCACTCAGCCTTCAAACTGCCTGCCCCAGGGGGCTGAGGGGCTGAGCTTTCTCTGCCTCCCCTTTTTGGAGAGTTTTGAGGGAGTTTTGTAGCTGCTGTGGGGAGAGGGACCCTCAGGGACTGACCTCTGCAGGGATGCTGTGTTGTGGTTAGGGATGCTTTCCTGTCATCAGGGATGTTTTCCTGTGGCCAGGGATGCTCTGCTGTGGCCAGGGATGCTCTGTTGCAATCAGGGATGCTCTGCTGTGGTCAGGGATGCTTTCCTGTGGTCCTCAGCTCTGCTGTGGTACTCCTGTGCTCCCTGTGCAAATCATCCTCTTGGCACCCTTTTGGAAAATTCACCACCTGCTCAGGGGAGTTTTCGTGTTCTGTTTCTGGACTGGCATCCCTGAGGTGTAGCTCAGCAGGGATGTGCTGCTGCATCTGCCCGATGCTGGAGGCTCAAGGATGGAGTTTGTGGGAGGTGAAACCTCTGTGATTCCCCAGTGCTCTGGGAGGTGTCTGGGGAGGTTCTCGCTGCACTCTGCTTGCTGGTAGTGCCTGTGGGCTCATCCCACTGGGATTTCTTCGTTTGTAAGGGAGTACCTGGGGCATAAAGACATTTGCCTGCCAGCATCTCAGCCCCCCAGGAGAAATCCACATGTGGTGTGGGCACGTGGAGATGCCCAGCTGGATGATCTTCAGGTCTTTTCCAACCTCAGTGTCTCTGACTACAGCAGGGCCGTTGAAAATGAAAGAGCTCCCTGCGACATCCTGGTGTTTTGGGGTTCCCTCTGTGCTCCTTGGGGCACCCTGGTTCCTTGCTGCAGGTGTGGGTAACACTGGATTGGGAAGGGCTGTGCAGGTGTGATGGGTGACACTGGAGAGCTTTGGAGCTTTGCAGGTGTGATGGGTGACACTGGATTGGGAAGGGCAGTGTGGGTGTGATGGGTGACACTGGATTGGGAAGGGCAGTGTGGGTGTGATGGGTGACACTGGATTGGGAAGGGCAGTGCAGGTGTGATGGGTGACACTGGATTGGGAAGGGCAGTGCAGGTGTGATGGGTGACACTGGAGAGCTTTGGAGCTTTGCGGGTGTGATGGGTGACACTGCACAGAGGGAAGGGCTTTACAGAACGCAGGTGGTTCAGGGACTCATGTGCCCTCCAGAGCAAAGGACACGGAGAGCTGATGGCTTGTTTTCCAAGTGGGATAATGACAGTGACCTGGAAGCAGTGCCTTAATGACCTAATGACCGGCGCGTGCAATCCACAGGAGGGTCTTTGGCAGGGAGGGAGGTGGAAGTGCTTAGATGTGCCCTAACCAGACAGGGCTCCCCTGCTCCCTGGCTTTTTTCCCTTTTTTTTTTTTCCTCCTCTCTTGCTTTTAACCTGGCAGCCCTACCATGATGGGATTTTAAATTTAAAGCTAAAAAACAAACCCCAACCAAAACCAGAAAAAGAAAACAGGCCTTGGTTTTATAGACCCTACAGATGCATCCGGCACCAAACTGATCCCAGATGCAGCTCCACTGTCAATAGTGTTACACGAGGGATCAATCCCCTTCATTGTTTTATGTGGCCTCTACAGCATCATCAGCTAATTAAAGCTAATGGGTCCCAGAGCAGCACTGACAGCATCTGATCCTATCAGCCTGCACAGCCTTGCTCTTGCCGGGCCACTCCAGAGCCAGATCCTGCCCTCCAGACCCTGGCAAAAGCCTGTATTGACTCGGAGGATCAGGCTACAGATCAATGGGAACTGTTGTTAAACAAACATCGCCGGATTAATGTCAGCTCCAAAGGGAGAGGAGGTCGATGGCTGCTAATTCGAAAGGGGTGGGAGGGAGCAAGGGGACGCGGTGACAGCGGTGACAGCGGTGACAGGGGATGGAGGGGGAGAGGCCAGACTGTGAAAATGCTCCCTCCCCGTGTCTGTGGCAGCGTCTGAGCCTTTCCCAATCTCGGATTTATCATCCCCCTGGGCGGGAGGCTGTGCTGGACAGGAGCCCAGCGGTGTCCCCAAGGGCATTGGAGGTGCCCAAATCCCTTTGCTTTGTGCGTCAAGGGCGGCGTGGTGGCCTTGGGCTGTCCCCAGAGGGGACAGGGACCCCTGTGTCCCTTCTACACGCCGTCCTTGGCATAAGCATCTTCCCCGTTGTGGTGGACCACTAAATCTCGGGTTCCCGCTTTCCCTTTCTGTCATGGCTCCTGCTGTCCCTTGGCTGGGGATCAGGGGTGCCCAGGGATGTGGTTTGGGAAGGTTTCCATTCCCACAGCAGAACCACGCTGTGCTGCAGGCAGTCTGCTTGGGACTCTCTCCTCTTTTTCCCTCTTTTTCCTCCCATTCCTCTGTTGCTCTGGAAGTCTTTATCCCACATTTGCAGTAGCAGAGCTGGGGAGGGTCAGTCCTGCAGGAGTGACCCTTGGCGTTGGACTTTGTGTCCCTTTGTGCTGTCCATGGCTTTACCAAGAGCAAAAGCCCGAGGAAGCTCCCTCTCGCCACCACCACCTTTTCATCCATCATCCCCTGGATCCACTGGTGCTGCCAGGTATCCAGAGTGTTTTCTGCTGGGCCTAGTGGGAAGGTTGGAGCAGCTCTTTGGATCCTGGGCTCGAGCAGGCGGCGGGAACACTCCCGGAGCTGCTCGCAGCTGACATCTGGGAGCTCGGCACAGCTCCGGTGTCAGCGCAGCTGAGAGCAAAGGAGGTGGGAAGCCCCAGACACCTGCAGCTTGGTTAATAAATATTTATTTGGAGGTGACAAGCACTCTCCTGGATGAAGCCAAGTGAGCAGAAGGAGGAATGCGGGGGAGTGACAGGGTGTGCTTTTTTTGGGGGTTTACCGTAGGGATGTCGAAAGGAGCAGCTGATGAACCAAAGGATGTTGAAATCCACATGCATTTCCCTGACGCGGCTGCCTGACGTCAGGGCAGGCAGGAAACATCCCCCTTGGCAAGAGAGAGCTTGGCACAAGGAACCCTCACCCCGTGGGGATGGTGGGAGCAGGGCTGGGGGCTGGTGAGGTGTGACGGGAAGGATGAGAAGCCAGGAGGATGCTAGGTCAGAGTCTGGTATAAATAATAAAAGGGCTGAAGTTTAATTGTTCTCTTAAAAAGGAGAAATGGAGGGAAGGGAGCAGCCAGGGCGATGGGTGCTGTCACCTCGCTGTGTCTCGGGGCTCTGGTGTGTGATTTCTTGGTGCTGGGAGCGGCGACTGGGGGGATGCCTCGAGCAGTAACCCTAGGGAAATGGGAAAAGCTGCTTCTGGTTCTCCCCTGGTCCACCTGTGGGTGGTCAGGGGAAGGGAAACTTTCTGTATTGGGACTTTGGGTGATTCTCTCTATATAAGACCAATATTTAGCAGTCTGGTGTGATCTCTCTGGGCATGGGGGCTGCCGTGTGCTGTCAGCAGCAGGGACAAGCCCATCTCCTGTGGCTGTGCCACCCACACCTGCCCCGGAGCTGCTGCTGGGCTCTGTGCTGCAGCTGTGCCCCTGCAGCTGCAGAGAGGGCCAGGACGAGTTGTGCAGCTCCGTGCCGGTGACTCACGGTCCTCTGGCGTCGCAGGAAGTGGCTGCTGCCACTCTGATGTGTGTGGGCAGCGGGGCAGTGCCCTGCCACATCCTGCAGCTGCTCAGCTCCATGCCAGGCTGGAGCAGGAGCCCAGGATGCGGCAGGATGTGGGCGTCAAACCCGCTCGGTGCCTTGCAAGGCATGTGCTCCCAGCTCGTGATCTGGTCTGTGGCTCACCGGGGTGCTGCTCTTGGGGTGAACACAACCACCAAGGGGTTTTGGTCTTGGTTTTGCTTGTGCCAGGAGGTTTTTTTGCAGGGATCTTCCCTGCCCTCGCTTAGCAGGTCTGCAGCCACCAGCCTTGTCGAGGTGAAGGTTTGAGGAGAACTCTCCTGGATGCTCTTGTGGGTCTTGCACCCTATGCTGCCGTGGAGTGGGGAACCTCCACTGTCCCCACTGTGCCTTGCTCATCTTTGGCACATGGAAACAGGTTCAGCAAAGCCAAACCTCAGAAAACTCCCAGCCCTGGCACTGGAGGAGGCTTTACCCCTCCCAGGAGCCGGGGTGTGAAGCTGCCAGGCCACGTGTGAACAGAGAGGCTGTCGAGCTGCTCCACTGTCCCCTGTCCTGTGGGGAGCTGGGGTGGCCGTGGCAGAGCTGGCAGCGGTGGAGCAGCAGGGACCTGGGAGATTAATAATGGAAGCGCTGGCATCCGTTTTAGATTAGCGAGAGAAAGCTCAGTGCCCATCTCGCCCAGCATGTAACTTTAATGCCGAGATAATGAGCAATGATATTTATTTGTAAGAGATCTGGAGATATCGCTGCCCAGGGAGCAGCCAGGAGCTGTCAGAGCCCTCTCCAGCCCCGCCGTGGCTGCTCCCGGCTGTAACCCAAGCGCTCCCCTCCACCCAGCTCGCTTTTCACACTCCAGCTCCGCTCACCGAGCGGGACACGTGGGCTCATGGGGAGCCCTGGCTAAGATTTGCTGAAGCTGCTTGTGATTTGGGCTCTTGTGGTGAGGAGATGTTGCTCTTGCAGGGGGGGTTGGGAACAGCCCCTGGCACCTGCAGGTCAAGCTGGCAGCTTGACAGGGTTTAAACCCATCTCAGAGCCTGCTCCCACACTGTCCTTTGAAGCATCGGGATGTGCCCCGGAGGGCTGGCAAGGAGAATGTGGGATGATCTCTCATCAGCTGAGCTGGAGAGGGGAGGGTGGGGTGGAGAGCCTGCGAGCAGGTCCTTCCCTCCACCAAGCCACTGAGATTTTGGGGCTGTTTCGGGGAGTTTGGGAGCAGACAGCTTTTCCTTGCCTCCTCCCCTCTAGGTCCACAAGGATGTTCGGGGCAGTGACATGTTGTGCTCTGGGGAAGCAGTGGTGTCATTTGGGAATTTGAGCTCCCTCAGACATCCCCCAGGTTGGGAACAGGGCTGTTCCTGCTTCCCTGTCCCTGTGTGAGTTGGTCCAGGAGGGCTGAAGGATGCCCAGCATGCTGTTGTGTAACTGGCCAGCAGGAAAGCTCAGGCTGCCTCTGGCAGGTGGGTGTCCCTTCCTTATTAAGCCATCCCCAGGGTAATTAGTGGGTTAAAGCCTGATGAGATAATTCTCTGTTATTTTTGTGCTATTGGGGGATTAGGAGCAGCGGGATTTCTCAGCGGCTTTATCTCCGCTCGGCTCCTGGGCTGCACCGCACGTTTGCAGGCGGGGTAAGAGCACCCGGGCATTCCCGGCACTGAGGTATTCCCATTCCCAGGGCTACAGGCATGGGGAGCCCGGCACGGGGGGGCTTCTGGTGCAGAGGCTGTGCCGGGAGGGATCTCCTGCGAGTGCCAGGGCAGCCCCATCCATCACGGCGCTCCCGGCTGCGCGCCAGCGGAGCGAGGAGGTGACGCTTCCAAATAAACAGGGAGGTGGGTGGTGCGCTCTGGGGCAGGAGCAGAGGGCATCCCAGGGGGCTTCTCCCATGATTTATGGCCTCTGGGAGCTGTTTGCTGACACTGCTGCCCGCTGGCTGTCACACCGGCGTGGGGGCTGCAAGGACAAACATCCCCCGAGCGTCGCTGCGGTGACACGAGCGGCTCCCAGGCTGCCCACACCCTTCCCGGGAGTCCGGCCAGGGACACCCTCAGGATGCTGCTGGGGCTGGCGTTCGGCCCTCCCTGAGTCCCAGGGATGCTCTGGTGAAGGAGTTGGGTGGCTGAAAGCAGGAACGGAGTCAAATGTGCTTAATGAAACAGGGCCTGGCTCGGCGGGGCTCCCCTCCTTCTGCCACCCCGGTGCAGCCAGCCCTGGAGCCGGAGGGATGGAGCTGGCATTGGAGCAGGGAAGCAGGCAGGCTGGACGCGGGCCAGGCCGCGCACTTGATCCAAACACAGCTGGAGCTGATCTGATGAAGTGAGAGGTTAAGAAGAGAGCATCTGTTATCTAAAGGGGACACACAGTGGGAAACTGTAAGCTCTTTATTCCCCCCACCCCACCCCCTCTGTTCAGCGCATCATCTCTGACTTTATTTCTTTGATTTATTAAGGAAGCCTGTGCTTCCGGGGCTGTAATTAAGTGCCACTGTGTGAGCTTTTGATAGCGCGTGAATGATATAATGGCTCGCACGGTTGCCGTCTGCTCAAGTGCTTTAGGACCGAGATAACACGAGCAGGGATTCCTTCTGCCCGTCAGGGAGCGGGGCTGAGTCGCTGGGGGGGATCAGCCGAGCACGGCGGTACCCGACAGAGGAAGCAGGGAAGGATGCGAGAGGCGCTTAGCAGCGTGGTGGGAACACGGTTCAGGAGGGCATCCCTGACCCAGGCTGGGCAGGGAGCTCACACCCCGTGCAAAAATCCATCAGAGCATCCTTACGGCCGCTGGAGGCTAAACCGGGTGTTGCCCCTCCTGGATCCCTGTTCCCTCGGAGTTGTGCCTTGTGCTGGAGGTGGAGAGGGCACCACGGACCCTCAGCCAGCTCCTGGCTGCACCACGGTGCCATGCCAGGGCTGTTTTTAGGGTAGGACATCCGTAGGCTCGAGGAACAGTTGGTGGCAGCATCCTCAGCGTCCTGCAGGTTTCCCTCTGCTGCTGGAGGAATTTGCTGGCAGAGCCTTGGTGTGGAGCCAGGGGCTGGGGAGTCCTGGCCGAGAGCAGCTCCTGCTGCCTCCACCAGCCCCTGGAACAGGGCCAGTGCTCACAGGCACACGCAGCTGGAGGTGCCACGAGGGATTCGCTGGAGCTGTGTCACCCTGTCACCCTCCCCTCCCTGCAAGGTGTCCCCCTGCACAAGGGAAGGCTCCCAGACAGGGTGGCATTTCCAGGCAGACATGCAGTGTTACTGTAATGCCAAGGCAAGGGGCTGCTCGCTCTCCTGCCTGGCACAATGGGCTCTGATCACAGTGTCCCTGTCCCTGCCGGTGTCCCAGGCCACGCTGGGACCTGGCAGTCGCTGCTGATGTCTCTGGCTTTCCCCCAGGGCTCAGTTCTATTCCCGGGATGGCTGCTGAGCCTCCCTCTGTGCCCAGCAGTGCTGCCCCGGCACCCCGCTCACCCATGCCTGGGGTTTAGGTAGATATAAATTTCTTTTTCCTGTAAGGAACATTTTTGATACATAAGCAGGATTATTTCTGTGGCTTGGCCAGCGGCCGCAGGAGGAGCAAGCTCAGGGTCTGGAGAAGATTTTGGCTCCCGGCTGAGGGGAAGAGAAGGAGGAGGAGGAGGAAGGGATAAAAAAGCCCAACCCTCCATGTAAATAAACTTAAAAATAAAAGTGACAGAGATTATTTGCTGCTTAATGAACTAAAATGTCCAACCTCCCACCGAGCAGCGACATTGTTTATAAACTACAGAAAGGGCTTTATTTTAATGGGCAGTAAATCCCATTCATCCCCAGCCCTGGCAGCACGGAGCGTGTGGGATGAATAGGCTGGCGCTGGACGCAGCCTCCTCGCTCCTGTGGCTTCTCCAAGGGGTGTTTTTTCCCCCTTTTTGCCCAGATTTGCTGTTTTCCTCCCTTCCTCCTCTCTCCTAATCCCCTCCACCGTGCTGATAGCGGGGTTATCTGGCCAGGAAGAGAGGAGGAATCCGTCCCTGTGCCTCGGCATGTCACATCCGCTCGCGTTTGTTTATTCATTTGAAAAACGCTCCCCCCCCCTCCCCGTTCTGTCTCTGGGTGGCAGCTGGAGAGTGGCCTGAGATAATCACAGCCTTATTTTTTATTTATTCTTCTTAAATAAAGCCTCCTGTAGCCTGCAGGCAGATTTTGTCCAGTTTCTCCCCCATCCTGTGCTCTTCACTCTGCAAACAGGGAGTGATGGTCCTCGCAGCAGAACCCCAGTCCTACAGGAGATCCCACTGAGGATCCCTCTCAGGGAAAACGGTGGTTTCAATGTGGGGACAGCCCCACTGAATGTGGCAGTGGGGCAGGAAGGACCTTAGGCAGCAGTTGTAGGCAGGAAATGCAGATCAATATTGTCCTGGGCAGAGGATTGTGGAAAATAAATATATGGCTGAAGCATCCATGGAAATGAGAGCATCTGAGATGAGGGGAGAGGTTTGGGTTAAAAAATGATGGCAGTTGTTTCTCCAGGTTTGGAGCTGGTCAGGCCTTGCAGGACACGTGGCTGTTAGAGGGAAGCAGGCTGATAAATGTGGGCTGGGGGATCTTGAGGCACTGGGTACCCACCATAGGAGAGGGACCACGGTCAGGTCAGGTGGGAATTTCAGACATGCCTGACTTCCCCAGCACCTCAAAAAACTCCTGGCCATAACTTCTAGGGTGATGTACTCCTAAGGCAAGAAGGAAAACAGTAAGTTATCTGTTCCTGCTTGAGTTTAATATCCATAATCTGCCATTAATCAAACCAGGGCTGTGAGATCCTTACTTAGGCCTAATCAGTGCATAATGGATTATCTACAGGAACTAATAAAAGGTAATTATCTATGCTTTGCAAGTTCCAATTACTGTACTTATATGATCAATTAATTCTTGTAACAGTTTCCCAGGTGCAATTTGTGTGACAACATTAGGCTGGCTGCAGGCAGAGGCTCAGTGCCTGCCTGGCTGCAGGAATGCCAGCAGGGATGCAGTGAGCAGCGGGTGCTGCCAGCAGGGATGCTGGCAGGGATGGCTCGAAGCTGGAGGAGAAGAGATTTAGAGGAGATATTGGGAAGGAATTCTTTATTCAGAGGATGGGCACAGGGTGTCCAGAGAAGCTGTGGCTGCCCCATCCCTGGAAATGTCCAAGGCCAGGTTGGATGAGGCTTGGAGCAACCTGGGATAGTGGAAGATGTTCCTTACCCATGGAGGAGGTGGAACTGGATAAACTTAAGGTTCCCTCCCAACCCAAACCAGATTCTGTGATGTGGAAGGCAGCAGATGCTGGTGGCGGCGATGTCACCCTGCCGGCACAGCCACCCCACACATCCCAGTTCCTGCCCTGGGAAAAGCCAGCTCCGTGTAGGGAGCTCAGGGACAGCGAGGGGCTGCCCTTGGTGGGCTTTCAGCCATGCAGGGTGGTCCTGCCCCAGCCAAAGCCCCTCTGGCCTGGGCTGTTCCCTCGCCGGAGCAGGAGCCGAGTGTGGGTTCAGCGGCCGCTCGGCCCCGTCTGTCCCTGCCCGGCCCAGGGGACATTGCCCCGGGCTCAGCATCACCTCGGGGACCCCCAGTGCTCCCTTCCCATGCCCCCAGCACGGCCAGCTGGCTCCACTCATCTCCTGCTGCCTGTCCTCGGGTCCCTCTCGCTGCTTGCAGAGTCGTTGGAGGGTCTTAAAGGAGGAGGAAATATTCCAGCAATGTCTGGGCAGTTTTAGGGACAGCTTAAAATTACAATAAATTTGAGACACTTTACGTGTCCACTCGGGGCCCAGCATTGTTGTGAGTAATTTGAAGCAGATTGAGGCAAATGGCAGAGCTGAGGGTTCCTGCAGGACCCGGGATGGAGGAGGAGAGGTGCTGGGGAATGAAGGAAAACACCATTCCTGCGATGCTGGGTGGAGCCCCGGAGCCCAGTCCTTCCAGGCTGACCCTGGGCACCTCCTCACGGTGCTGCAGCCCTGACTCATGGCTCAGCCTCTGCTTCTTCCTTCTCTTTTGGGGGATGTTTTTAATGTTCTGGAGCTCAGAAATCCAGTGTTACCTTTTGGTGCTTTGGGCTCACTTGGATTTGGGGTCCTAGAGCCGGGTCCTGCCCTGGGGTGGCCTTGCTGGGACACGGGGAAGTGTCACCTCATCCCTGTCCAATTCCTGTCCTATTGAACAAACCCTTCTTGGGAACCCAGGCCTGAGAGTGTTTGGGAAGATGTTGTGTGGGTTTAGTGAAGTTCTCTCAGGATTCGTTCCCGATCTTTCTGTTTGGTTTGATTTCAGCCTTTGCAGAATTTCACATCTCTGCAAAGGAGCAGAAACAAGAAATTGTTTCAATACAAAACTTGGGGTTTTTTTTTAAAAAAAAAAACAGCTGTCAACATGGGATCTTTTGAGCATCTCCATTGTTACTTCCCCCAAACATGAAATTAATTCGTCTGTGTTAGTCCTTTTTCTGGGAACAGTCCTGATTTCATTGACATTTTTGGTTAACATGGGAAAAAAACCAAACCCACAAAGAAAAAAAAAAAAGGAAAAAACAACCCCCCCAAGCCTTTCTACTTAAAAAAAGAAACTCCCCTCCCAGCTCTCCCAGTGCCCAGGACACAAGCACTGCTTTGTTCCCAGCACGGGTGATGTTCTCAGCTTGCTCCAAGCTGTTCTGCTGGATGGGGCTGGAGGGGAAGGGATGTTTCCTCCTCCCTGCTCTCACAGGGGCTCTGGAACACGATGGTTTTGGGGGAGGATGTCTCCATGGTGGCCAAAATTTCCTGGCTTGCTGTGAGTTGGGGGTTTTGGGCATTCCTGGAGCTTTGCCGAGTCACGGGATGGGGAGGTGGATGCAGGCAGGTGAGGCTTCATGTCTCCATCACCTCGGAAAACCCACTGGGCACTGAAATACCAGACCTGAGGGCACCAGATGATGCCAAGGACAGAGCCCAGCTCCCAGCGCAGCCCCCTCCTCTCCCCTTGGCTGCAGGGCTGTCCCCAGCTCTGTGCTGTCGTTCTGCACTGATCCTTCCCTGCTGCTGGCTCCTGGCACCGTCCACTGCTTCCTTTGGTTTGGTTTCCCAGCCCTGCCCAGCGGGGAGGGAACGCTCTCCGTGCTGCTGGAGATGCTGCCACACGCAGCCCTCACAGAGCCTGGCCCCAGCCCCTTCCACAGCTGCTTTTCTCTCCTTTTCTTTCTTTTGTTTCATTCCTCTTTTTATTTTTTTTCCCTTTCCCCAAGCAAGCTACCACAGGCTCCTTCAGACATTCCCTTGCAAACTGTTCTTCCACTCCCATTGCCCCATCCCAACCTTCTGCTCCTGCTTTCGTGTCTCTGGGTTGTAGGGACCAAGTCTGGGCACGCCAAATCCCGTTCAGTCCCATTTCATACCTTTAATTCCAGCTTTCCAACCTTTCCTGTGCAGACGTGACTCGCTGCCCGTGGATGTGCCCACGTGGTGCTGTGAGGTTTGTGAGTTGGGGTGGGTTTGGAGCTCGACACCCACCCTCTGGCTGATTTACACCTTTCTGGCATGGCTCATCTTGCACTGAATTCCAAAGTGAGCTTGACAGCGAGGCAGCAGAGTCAGGCAGGTGATGCTGGCCAGGGGGCTCGGGCTCATCTGTGGGTTCCTGCCAGCAGGAGGGCAGGAATGCCATGCCCCAGCCTGGAGCTGCAGACCCCCCAAATTCCCTGCTGGGTAGCTGGTCACAGTGAGGGCAGTTGGGTGCATTAATTTCACGCTTCAGATTGCACTGATCACAGGTCTTGTTTGATAAAATCCCAAGCAACCCCCTTGGACAGGATTTGTGAAGGGTGATTTCACGGGGTCTGGGGAGAGCTGCTGGCTCTGGCAGGTGTGGAGTGTGCCCAGTGCGGATCACGTTGGGAAATGCCACCCTGTGTGACAGGGAATGGCTGCTGGAGAGCTGCTTGGCAGTGGGAAAGGCCAACAACTGTTCGTCAGGATTAGGAAGCGTGTGGCTTGGCAAAGCCTGGCTTAGCAAGGGCCGATGCAGATGGACTCGTGCTCCAGACCAGATTTGTGTTTGTTTGCTCGCTTTGTTTTAATTTGAAACTGAACCCTCTTCCCTGTGGTTAGATCCTCCCAGCCGAGCGAGTTTTAGCACAGGGAAGTTGCTCAAGGAAGGGAAAGGATGCTGGATGAGGCGTGAAGTGAGAGCAACCACTGTTACCACAAACACTTCCCAACCCCTGGGAACAAAACCATCCGGGGATTTTTGCTCCATCCTCTCCATTCATCCCCTTTTCCAGTGCATTATTTCCTAAGCCAACATTGCTGCTTTTATTATTCCTTCTCATTGTTTGAATAGCACCGGAGGTGTACACAGCGTTTTTCACACACCGGGGAAGAAAAGACCTTTCTCGGGGGTGGGGTTTTGTGCTAATTTAGGTGATCAGGGTAGAAATAATTAACGCTGAGAGGGGCAGGGAGCACCACAGAGCAGAGGGATGGCCTGGAACAAGGTCCTTGTGCATCTTTCACCTGGGAATAGGAATTCTGAGCTGTAGGAATGTGGGTGATGGGAGAGGCATCGTCTCCCTCAGACACAGCTCCTGTGCCAAGGGCTTCCAAAAGGAGAGGGAAAAACAATCCCGGACTTGTGGCACCCGCTAATGCACTGACCCAATTGTGCGCTGCTGTGTAAGGGGAGAGAAATTCCTTCCTGACCCTTGGACTCATCAGCCCATGCCCTGAAGCATGAGATTTGATTTTCTTTATCTGGCTTTCCATAATTGCAGATGTCGTGGTCGGTGCTCCCTGTATCCCACCCCTTGGAAGCGGCATCTGCTGCATTTAACTCGATGGACCTTCTCCTCTGGGAGTTCCATCCCGAGGCTTTGCTGGGAAGTGCCTGGAAGGAGGGAAGGCTTGCTGATTCCATCAACCTTCCCAGCACTGGGGGTTTTCCCAGGCTGGTGGCTCAGCTGGGGAGGGCAGGTGTCCCCACTGCCATGGATGAAGTACTGAACATTCGGGATTTCTGTGGGTGCCCTGCCGGAGCCCATCCCGAAAGAGTTAAAGGCTCTCGCCCCTTGCAGCCTGGGGAAGTGGAATTAGTCACAGCCCTCAGGAGAAGTGCTGGCCAGGTTATAAAAATGACAAACGAGCAGAAATCAATAATGAAGTTAGTGTTTTCTGGGAATGCCGGGCACGAACGGAAAAATACATCAGCACGGGTGGCAGGCGCTGGGATGAGCTTTCCCGTCCCTTGCACTGCCCCTTTCTCCACCCCATCGTGTTTGAGTCTCCCTGGCACCATCCACAGTGGGCAGCCAGGATGGCTCTGCACACCAGCACCTCCCTGGGGTTTTTGGTTCTTCTTGGAGCAGAGCTTGTGGGATTCCCGCTCCCTCTGGGTGCTCCTCCAGCTCGAGGCAGCTCCGGGATATCGGAAATCGGGAATTCCAAAGGGTGCCCCCCGGGGAAATTGAGTTTCTGGTTAATCTTCAGGATCCAGAGTGGCATTCCCACAGCAAAGAGGGAGAGCATTGGAGGCCACATTTCCTTTTCCAAAGGGACTTGGGCATGTCTGGACAGGAAACGGCCGCCTAATTCGATGGCTTGAAAATCTTTACCGCCGCTCGTTACAAATCCATTCATCATCCCCTATTGAAAGAACCACACTGCAAAAATGACATTAGTATGATTATTATTATTTATAGTGGAGACATGAATGAGCTTAATCCCTTCCTAGCCTGGGCTGGGTTCGGAAAGTGGCCCAACATCCCAGCGCCGCTTCTTGGCCCTGGTGTCACCTGGGTTCTGTGCAGCCATAAACCTAATTTGGGATGTCTTGGGAATTTGCTTTAAAATGTGTGAGAGAGGGGGAGAAGTGGCCCAGGGGTGTAAATAAGAGGCAGGAGTGAGGGGGGGTGATACTGAGCTGTTCCAGGGGAACAGGAGGTGTCTGCGCAGCGTTTCAGGCTTGGTGGCTTTCCCAGGGTGTTAACACATTTCTCTAATTAATATAAACTTCCTTAATCAGCCCTGGATTCCGGTTGACCTGGCTGGGTGTCCTGTTCTCTCCTTTGGGATGTGGTTTCTCTCGGAGGCAGTGCCCAGTGCCTGGAGCTCTGTCACAGCCTGGCTCTGTGCCTGCCCTGTCCCAGCTCCCTGCTGGCTACAGGGCCATGGAGAGCCTCAGGGATGGGTGGGAAAATGCAGATCTTGATCCAATGTGGTTCTTCCCTGCCTGTGGTGGCCTGGGTGACACCCAGACCTTGAGGAGCTTTTGGAGAGCAAGAGGTTAATGGAGGCTGAGAGTGATGGATACTTGGGAAGAACTCCTGTTCCTCCAAGGAAATTAGTGATCTGGGATACTCACACTGCTCATTTTCAAGGCGTTGTCTCCATCACCACTTTCCAGTTGGAATTAGTGGGGCCAGCGTGGAGAAAGTGGGCTCAAAGCAGAAGATCCAACTCCAAACACCCCAAGAGCTCCTCAAACTTAAAAAACCCTGGAGCAAACCAATCCCACCCCCTCACTGCCTGGATGGAGTGAAGCAACACTGGGGAATGAAGGATTCCCACCCCCTCTTTGCCATCAGCTGGGCTTGCCCTGGGCAAGGAGAAGGTGTGCAGTGCCCTGCTGGGATGAGAGGCCCTCAGGAGCACCGTGGTTGGAATCTCTTGCTCCCACAGGGAGCTGCCAGCACCTGCCTGGGGCACAATTCCACGTGCTATGGCACGTCCAGGCTCCTCCATGACCACGGATCCATCGGAGCTTGGGTCCCTGCCAGTGCCAAGAGCTCTGCCCCGTGCTGGTGGTGCTGATCCAGCCCCCAGGCTGATGAGGTGGCTCCCAATCCCGGTTAATCATTTGCCAGGGAACGCTGCTGCTGGGGTGTATCCCAATTCCTCGCTCCTATGGACACGCTGCCGTGCGCTCGGCTGTCACGCTCTAGCCCGGAGCTGCTGCGCCGAATGTTTTGCAACAAAAAACCCCAAACCACATGAAAGCAGCCGAGTTTCATGTTTCATTGTAACCCCAAATTCAGGTTTGCCAGGAGTTTCAGTAGTTTCACGAACCTTTCCCACGAACCTGCAGCGAAGGCTGTCGCTGAGCCTGGTTTAATGCAAACCCAGGCGCGGCTCGGGTCGCTTTTGAGGTTTGTGCAAATGTGAAATCTGAAGGGTTTCGAGAGGAAGGAAGGAAGGAGGGAACCCAAACACGCGTCAGGGCGGTGTTTGCAGGGAGCCCTGCACACATCTGGGGCCAAGCCATCGTTCCTTGGGCACGCAGGACCGTGGCACCCACATTCTCTGCTCCGAGGGATGTTCTTGGGAATGCTCTGAACCAACTGGGCAGCATCACCCCCAAACCAGCTGCTAGAATTTGGTAAGTGCTGGTGCTCTGAGCTCTGGGGAGTGACCCAAGGACTTTGTGGCAGCTTATCCTGGTGTCTGCCACCTCCGGGGCTGCTTTGGAGTGGCTGTGGGTTTGCTTTAGGAAAAACTCGGTGGAAGCCAGCGGTGTGCAAAGATGCTCCAAAAAACAAACAGCGGGCTGGGGCTGGGGCTCCCTCAGAGCCACGCCTGGCGCACAGCCGGCCCTGCCTCTGGATGCTGTGTGTTATTGGATCCACCCGCGGATCGCTTTTTCGGCAGCGCCGGCTTTCCTTTCTCCAGCAATTTCCTGAAATAACGTTAGGGAAATGTGAAAATCTTGAACTTTTGAACCTCCCCGGAGGACGGCGGCGTGCAGGGGGGTGGCGGCAGGAGGAGGGGACGCCCGCCTCCTCCCTGACGTTTATTTTGGCTACAGGGCCTGCGGATGGGGAGGAGGGGGCTCTGCAGGCCGCAGAGGAGCCAGAGCAGTGCTGCCCCTTATTAATTAATGACTTTCTCGTCGGTGGGTCACTGAGGCGAGGAAGGCAGAGGAAGTTTTCTTTTGCTGGCAGATGCCGGGGAGAAGGAGAGTGCCTGGGCTGGGTGGCGAGGGCAGGGGGTGACACTCGGGGTGATGGATGGGGCAGCGGGATTTTCGCCGGGCTCTGGATACGGGCAGCTTGCACCGGAGAGAGGAGCAGAGAGAGGGGAAGGGGGATAGGCTGAGCCTGGGAAGTACTTTTCCCTCTGATGAACTTCAGAAGAGGATAAATCACTGCCAGGCTGCAGCTGTGGAGCATGTGACGCTGGCAAATTAATGGGCCTTCGGAAAAGCGGCCATCACGTTCCCCTCCGGCCTCTTAAAGGCACCGCCGGCCTTTCCAGGGCTGGGAATGGGGAATTGGGAGAGTCAGGGCAGGGCTGGGCGAGCCTCGTGGTCCTGCTGGGACTGAGAGTGGGTGGCCCATGGAGATGATCCAGCATGAGGCCCCTGTGATGCTCTCCATGGTGCACAGCTCCCCATGGTGCACTCAATCCGTGGTGGAGCTCAATCCATGGTGGGCTCCTGCTCTGCTGCCTGTGGACAAACAGGGCCAGGAGTGTTATTTTTGGGTGCCTGGTGGGGCTCGGTGCAGTGGTGCCTCTGCTCTGCTCTCACCCACCCAAGTTTTGTGTACAAGAGTGGAGGAGGATGGAGACACAACCAGGGCACCCAAAACCTTGTGGCTGGAGTGTTGAATTTTCAGCAGAGATGGGCATCGCACACAGGGCTGAGCCCTGTGAGGGGACCTTGGAGCATCTTTCTCGTGGTGGCATCAAGAGGCCACCACGTGCCAGGGCTGGGCATTCCCAGCCATCCCATGCAAACCTTGCAGGCAAACTGCTGGGGACTCTCCAGCTCATCCACCACCTGAGCCCATCACACCACCTTGCTCCTCTTCCTCACTCTTGTTCTTCAAAGCAGCGGTGGCAGAAGGGGAGAATCCAGTGCTGCAACTCCTGCCCGGCGCTGCTGGAATGTGGGAGGGGGAGGGAGCCAAGCCACCAGCCCAACAGTTAAAAATTACTAAATACTTCCCTAATATAATTAGGTTTCCATGCAAGCAATTGCCTTAATTGCCAGAGGGATGTGGGGCAGTGCGGGGGGAGCCAGGCTGGGCTGGCCCTGCGCTGCTGCTTTGGTCGATGTCTCACGTTCTGCTCCAGCTGGAACGAGGGATTTGTGGGGGGAAGATATTCCCAGGGATGCCCCAGTAAGGATATGGCTGAGTAAAAAATAAATAAAAGTGCTTTGTGAACACGGTGGGGCTGGAAGCAAGTGGTGGTGAGCAGGACCAGTGTCACCCTCCTTGCTGGAAGATGAGCTCAGAGTCTACCAGGACATGCTGCAGTTTAAATTCCTGTTTATTTTCTAAGTGCTGCTGGAGCAGGGAAAGTTATGCAAAGGAAAAAAAAAACAACAACAACAACAAAAAAAAAAGCCCCAAACCAGAGCCCACTCCGTGATTTACGTGGTAAAGGAGATAAGTGGGGATTTAAGGAGAAGGGAATATATAATTGAGACGAACGTGTAACATGAGCACAGATCCAAACAGAGAGATTGTAATCAGAAGTGTGAGGAGAAGCTGGGGTTTATTAATGAAACGTCTCATCCATTTGTCAGCTGAAGAGGAGCAGCCTTTCCCAGCAGCCGGGGGTGGAGGGAGCGGATGTGGGGATTCTCTCGGTGTTCCCGGTGCAGGGATCGAGGCTGCCATCTCTCTGCCCGGCTGGATGGTGCTCAGCCTGGAAGTACGGGCAGGATTAGAGGCAAAAAGGAAGTTTGTGGTTTCTGGGAAGCTGGATGTTTTCGTTTTCCTGGCTGGAATCTAGAAGTCAGGAGCTGGGGGAGCTGCTCAGCGGGGCTGAGAACCACCCGCGGAAGGGCTTCCTCAGAGCCTTCCTCAGAGCCCCTCATCTTCCTTATGCTCTCCCTGGTCCCAGTGCTTGGCTGCAATGCCCAGGCACATCTGGGAAGTGCTGCTGACCCCGTCCCACAGCCCTGCTGGCTCCCAGAGCTCGGACAAACCCCTCTCTCCTAGCCTGGAGGCTGCAGTCTGCTGCAGACACATCTACCCCAGCTTTGGAGGAGCTGTGTGGAGAGCATGGAGCAGCCAGCTCCAGGGTCCTTAGTGTCACATTTCCAGGAGTTGTGTGGCTGGAGTTGACATGGTTTGCCCTTGCTGGGTGCTGTGGGGGTTCTGCTCTGTAGTGTGTGGTCTGTGCCATGGCTCACCAAGCCTGTTCTTGGGGTGACACCAGGAGAGGTGACACCAGAGCATGGTGAAGTCACCCAATTTCATGCCTCACTCGCTCCCTTTTATCCCTGCCCAGCGTTGCCTTTGGGGCCTCCTCATCCATTGGGGTTGGGAGACAACGCTGGCGGTGTCTGAGGGGTTAACCCAGGCTGTGCTCAGCTCTGGCAGAGAACGCTGCCTGTACATGAAGGGAACATTTTTGTGAGGGGTCCTTCCCCTTCCCAGGCCCGGGCAGTTATCTGTGGGCTGCCAGAACTCCTGGAACGCCGAGCCCCGCTGGACATTGACCCGTCCGTGCCGAGCTCAATTAGCCGAGGCTATCTGATTGGACTTGGCGCAGCCTAATTAGCTTTGGACTCGAACCAGAAACTTAAACTCAAAGGCAGCTTTCAGGCAGCCCATCCCTTGCTGCTGCCTTCCTGAGGGAGGGAAAAGCTTTGCCAAGCCTCCTCTCTGGCCTGGGAAGGGAGAGCAACCCACCCAGCCTGCCTGCCCATCCCTCCAGCCACACAGCCAGAGTTGAGGGGGCTTAAACCTCCCCTCCTGCCCTGAGTGGGACACTGAACCCCAACACGTCATGTAAGACTTGAGGAGAGTTTCTTTCTCTTGGATAAAAGTGCATGGCATCTGCTTTCCAGAGGGAACTTGCTTTTATGGAAGGGAACCTGGCTCTGCCTTCCCTGTCTCGTCACACACCTTGCTGTGTAGGCACCCAGTCCTCAGGCTCCTTCCTCCTGGACCTGCAGCTGAGGGGCACAAAGTGGGGGGTTTGTCCCTGGGGGAACTGGCTCGCTCCGGAGCGTTCTCCAGGCATCGGTGGAGACGTGGAAGAGGAGCTGAGGTGGGAAGGGGTGGCTGTTTTGGGACTCTTGAGTTCCTTTGCCCATCTGTGTTTCCAGCTCTGTGACCATTAAAGCACAAAAAAACTGCTGGGAAGGGGCCTTCAGGGATCTGTTGACCAACTTCCCACCAGGCATGGTTCTGAGAGGTGGGCGTTTCTCCAAGGAGACTTGGAAACCAGCATTCCCATGGGCTGCCCTTACCCAGTTCCCAGCAGCGAAGCCGTCTGGAGGGGTGGCTCATCCCACTTGGATGCTCACGAGATGTCTCCTGACCAGGTGACACCTCGGTGCCCATGCCAGCCTTGCTGGGTGTCAACTGAGAGAAGGAAAAGTCCATGTGGCCTTGCCTCATGGATCCTCCAGCATCCCCTAAGGCGAGCCACCACAACTGATTTTCTGGGAAACTGGTTTTCTGGGAAACCAGGAAGCGGCGTTGGTTTTGCTGGTCAGTGGTGGCGCAGCTTTGGCGTCTTGGGCTGCCAGCTGCACAGTGGCGGCGAGCACCAGCCCCGGCCCCGTTGGATCAATTAAAGCCCATTATGCCAAGTGAATGACTGTAATTATCTCAAATCTGGATTAATGTGCACGCACAGCACCGTAATATAATCCGTCTGCCCGGTGCTTTGTGGGCCGTTGTTTCTGGGAGCCAGACGGAGGAAATTCACGGCTGTGTCTTCCTCCTCCTCCTCTCACCTCCTGCTGCTGTCTCAGCCCCCGAGCATGGAGCTTGGCCCATCCTGTAGGATCTCTACAAGTCATATGGGCCGATGGTTGCTCTCCGTGCTGACCACAGATGGGAGCAGGAGGCAATGGGGAGGTGCTGTCCCTCCTGCCCATCCCCAGATCAGCAGAACAAGGGTGGATGCAGCACATCCTGCACCTCCAGGACTCATTAATGAATGAGGAACATGTTTTAGCTCATGGATCTCAAAGCCAGTGGCTGGGAGAGCTGCTGGGCTGCTCCTGCTCGTGGTCTTTAGGATTTGGCTCATCCCGGATCTGCTGGAGGGAGAATATGGGAAGCTGGGGGTTTGGAGCTCCTGTTTCCCAGAGCACTCAGCATCCTTTTGGCTGCTTCTTGCCCTGCCTGCTTTGCAGAGGGACATTTTGGGGCTCAAGGGAGCAGGATCCCCAGGAGCAGAGAGCTTGGCTGCAGGTCTGAGCTCCATCTCCTCTCCACATCCCTCCTCCCTGGAGCCCAGCGTGGGGATGTCCCCAGGTGTTGGGGACAGTGGTTGGGATGAGCTGGGGCAGTGGGGCAGCACCTGATCCAGGTTCTCCAGTGGGCCTGGCACGTGCCATGTGTGTGGCTTCTTACTGGGATGTCCTGGGGGATCTCCAGCATGAGTGGAAGCTTCTCTTTCTGCTGGAATGAGCCTAAGGCTTCTGAGCTCCCCCTGCATCTCGCTGGATCCTGCTTGAATTTTCATAGCTCAGAGCCCAGCACCCCCTCAAGGGCAATTAGATCACTTCCAATTTGCCCGTAAGCCCATAAAACTGCAATTGAATGTAATTAAAAGGCCATAATGAGCTCCAGCAACCTGCGGGACCACTGTGCTTCAGCTCTCACCGTGCTCTTTTCGGGGAACGGGAGGGAGCCAGAGGCTGCGAAGGTCAGCAGCTGCAGGGAGGATGAGCAGCTCCGAGCAGACCTCCCTGGGCAGCATGGACAGACTTTGGGAAGTGCCTGGATGCCACCTTCACCACATCCCCACGCTGGTGACGCCCATCAGGGAAGGACCCCTGTGAGCAGCCCTCTGTTTTTGCGGAGCAGAGGAAGCATCTTCCCCTCTGCTGGCATCTTTTCCTGCTGCTTTTGGCTTCACTGGTGCTGTTCAGAAGCTGGAAAGGGGCCAGCAGGTCCAGTCCCCTCTCAGCACGGCCTGCTCCAGGCTGTGCTTGGGGAAGGTCGGCGGCAGGGGTGGTGGCTGAGCCCTTGTTCCTTGGCACTGGGGTCCCCCAAACCTCCCTTTTAGGGTGCATGAGCACACCCAAGAAGTTGGAGAGATACAACCCCAAGCAAGGTTTGCCTGGGAAATCCCAGCTCTGCCAGATTTGGGGCTGGGGCCATCAATCCCCTCTCCCACACCCTGTAAGTGCCGGGAGGGGACAGCCCTGCTCTGAGCCTCTTCTGCTGCTGCTGACAGAGCTGCCACGTCGAGCCCTTTATCAGCCATCCCCTGGCAGCCCAGGAGCCCTGGCAGCAGCACTACACTACCCCTATTATGGGCTGGCCCTGCAGCGGGTTCCCAGCCAGTAAATTAGGGGCACTCGCTGCGCCACTGACAGCAGAACAGAGAGCATTGTGAGAGCGGGGCCAGCGCCGGCCCTCGAGGGATGAAATAGGAGCCTGTAATTTCTCAGCACTGTTGTGACATCTTTGCACAAGCGTGTGATTGAGTCACATTTGCTTTATCAGCAGAATCCTTGTTTGCCTGGGTGCACCCTCCCCCTCCGCCCAGCGCTGCCAGGGTGGGGGAGAGCTGCCCTCTCCCCTCCCCCTGGGCTTCCCTGCTCTCCTCACACTTCCCATATGTCCTGCTCCTCACCCTTCCTGCTTTGCCCTTCTCTGCCTGCCCCTCCAGGTCCTGCTGGAGCGCTTTGGAGGCTCTTCTGTCTGCTTGGGACATGGGTGGGGGTCCTCCATGGGATGGGGAGGTGGTTTGGGATGGGGAGATGGTTTGGGATGGGGTCCATGCGGGGCAGGAAGCCGGGAGTGCAGGAGGAAGAGGCGTTTCCTCCAGTGACAGGGCAGCTTGCAGGGACAGCAGCTTCTGGAAAATTCCCCTTTTCAGTCCTTCCCCCTTGGGGATGGGGTAGCCCCTGCAGGCTTCCAGTTCTGCCACTGCTCCAGGAGCTGGGTGTGATTTTAGCGGCCTCCTGAGAGGGTGGAATGGGGTTTTTAAGGGAAAGAAGTCCAGAATAAGCCCCTGTGCTGGTGCTGAGCGCACTTGGTCAGCCCTGGAGTGGGGTCTGTGTGCCCCCTGCTCCATGGCAGCTCTGAAGCATCAGGAGCAGGTATCCCAGTTTTGGTGTGGATCCTGTGCTGGGGGGTCTCCAGACCGCTGGGCACACTGGGTCCAGCAGGTGATGGGGTGAGTTAGGGGTGAGTGTCTCCCAAAAGTGTCCCTGTGGTGCTTTGAGCCAGATTGCCAAAAAGTGGGGTTTTCTCCAGAAAAATCCAGAGGAGAAAATAGGATAGGGAGGGAGAACAGCTGTTGGAGCTGCAGGGACAGAGGTGAGCCAGCTGTGGGACAGGGATGCTGCCACCTCCTCAGAGTGCTGCTGCAAGGTTTGGGGTGGGTCCCGCTTTGGGGAGCCCCCATGGCTCAGCAATGGGATGCTTTTGCACTTCACCTTGTGGGAAGAGAGCAGAGGTTTCCTGAGTGGTGCAGCGGGAATTCTGGTTGGGGAGGGAGAGGCTGGCGTGCGGAGTGCGGGCAGAAAGCTGCTCGAGGGTGCCTTAATCTCACGCCAGGGCCCATCAACCTGTCAGGTGAAATGCTGGCAGGAGGCAGCACCAACACCTGGCAGCACGCAGAGGGATGCTGTGGAATTCCTCCAGCCAAGGAAAACCCCTGCTGCTGCAATGAAAACCGAAAAAGCACCTCTGCTGCTGGCTGGGTTTGGTGGAGGTGCCGAGTGGTGCTGCGGGAAGGTTTTGGGGGGAGCGCGGAGCCAGAGGTGAGAAGCTCTGTGGCTTTGAGGTTTTAGTTTGGTCAAAGTGAAAGCTGCTGGGAGGAGGAACCCACCCTGTGCAGATGGCAGCTGAAACTGAGTTTCTCACTGTCCTCGAGCAGCTTGAACCACCACGGTGTCACCTGGGGAAGGTTCTGAGTGCGGCTGGAGAAACTCTCCCAAATCTCGGAGCAGGTTCCTGAAGAGAAACTGCCTGTGGTGGTTTTGGAATGCCTGCAAAAAGACAGATTTCTGTGTGCTGCCCCTTGTGCAGGGTTTGGGGGGGGTCTCAGAGGGATGTTCTTGGGTTTGTCTTTGTACTTGAGTCCAGAAATGTGAAAAGAAAAAACAACTCCAATTACTTTTTGGTGAAATCAGAACTACTCAGCACACTTGTCCATGCTGCATTCCCATGGTCCTACATCCCTTTGCCTGTGGCTGTGGAAAAGATACTCAGAAGGGAATTATGGATAATGGACAGCTTCTTCTGACAGCTTGGGGTGCCCATTCCCAGGGATTCCCTGACTGTGTGCTTGGAACCCAGGTGGTTTGAGAGGATCAGTTGCCTGTCCTCGCTGGGCAAAGTGCTTTAAATGCAGCTTAATATGCTTGGATTTGCCACAGGATGCTGTTTATTCCTTGGATCCATGGATGAGTTTTTGGGATAACAACCACACTGCACACTCAGGTCACCCCCCTGAGTGTGCCCAGGTCGGGCACTGCTGGGTCCATGGCAGCAGCCACCACTGGAGGGGGAAGAGGCAGCTCTTGCTCCATCCTCCCTTCGGTTCTCAGCTGTGCTGCTGTAAATTGAGAGCAAACTTACTCAAGATTCTAGGCCAGGGGCTATTTAAATCCGTCCCCGAGTTTGTGATCAGGACAAAAGCGAGGACCTGACCTCTTGTGGTCACAGCATTACTGTGGCAATTCTCACATGAAAACCACGGGCAAGCCCTCGTGTCCCGCCCGGATCCTGGCGTTCTCCTGCTGTTCGCCACTCATGCCCTGGTTTGCTGTGAGGAAGGTGAGAGGAAGGGAAATGGAAACCTGCATCATTTGGGGTTCCTTGTCTGGAAAGCACGTGAGATTCCTGAAGTGCTTTTGAGGAGTGAAAGCAAAAGGACGCTGGTTCTCACAGCCGAGTTCATTTTGGTGTAGAGTCACCGACGCAGGAACGTGGGGTGCTGCCTTTACCTGATCCACGTGCATTCGGGGGTGAGGGTTTGGAACCTGGGCACCACCAAAGGGATGCTGGAGAGCAGAGGAGGAGGAGGAGGATGTTTGCAGAATCCTGGTGTGTGCTGCTGGTCCTGATCCCCTCCTGGCGTGGCCCCACAGCACTGCAAAGCCCCAACGCCAAGGGCTGACTTAAGGAAGGGTGTGGCAACCCAAATTTAGAATTTCCTGCTGTTTAATACCCAGAATTGATTTGCTTTCTGATTAAGGAGGAAGAGGTGCTGAGGGGAGAAAAAGGAAAGCGGAAGCAGGGGGTTGTGAGTGACTTTCCAAATCTCAGCCGGTGTCAGGGGCAGGCTCTTGGGGTGGTCCTACAGTGACAGCTCCTCGAGCCCTGGCGTGCTGCAAACCCCTCTGATCCCAGTGAATTGTATCCTGTGGATCCTGAAATGAGCTGTGTGTGCAGCTCTCCTCAGCTGCAGAAAAACACAGCTCAGAGAGTCTGTTTGTGCCTTGAAATAACTTGGTTTTTTTTTTTAACTTCCCCTCTCTCAGAAGCCGAGTGCGGAGTCACCGAGCTGCTGAGTAAACTCCCAGGATACGCCAGAAAAGGTTTTCCAGCAGAGCTGGGTCAATGTAGTTTTACTGGCAAAGCCTCTTAGGCATAAATGAAGATTATTCTGGCGAAAGCTTTTGCTGGTACACTTTATTCCGGTACAAATGAGCTATCCTGGGAAAAAAAAGCGCCTCTGCACTGTTGGAATTGTTTCTGCTCTGGGACATTTTGTGGTCTAGAAATGTTAAAATCACAGCCCTCTGTGATAGTGCCGGATCAGCAAAAGCTGCTGCAGCTGCTGCAGACGTGCCCTGGCCAGGCAGCAGCACTTGGAGTGGCACTGGGTGACAAAATGCCACAGGCAAGAGTGGCCAGGGCTGGTGGCATTCTGGGTGTTCCTGGAGGGTCTGACCTGCCCGTCTGGGAGGCATCCAGCCGTGGATGTTGGCTGGTCCGAGCTGGAGGTTTGTGCTGAATGCCAAGGGGATGGAAAATAGCAGTGGAGCTGCCCAGGGATGTTGGGTACAAATGTTTTCTGAAGGTGGGTTTTTTTCCCCATTATAGAAGGTTTTTGATAATATTCTTGTTCGAATTGTTATTATAATGATGATAATGCCAGGAGAGTTCTGTCTGAGGGAAGGGTGATCCAGCAGTTGAGATGCTACCCTGCATTGTGGAATTGCCAGGATCTGTTCCCAGCCTTGCTTTCAATGTCTTGTGTGACTTCGGTGGAGGTGACATCAGTCTGTGCCCTCCCTGTGCCATCAGTGTCTGGTTTTGAGGCTGCTGCTGCTCTGTGAGGTGGGAATCCATCCCAAAGAGATCTTGGAAAGGCAGGGATGAGCACCAGAAAAACAAAAGTCAGGCTGCCCTGCTGGCTCTGGCGTCCATGGGATGATTCTGTGCCGTGGAGCAGAGCTGGGAGCGCTCACAGGGCACATCCCTTGCACATGGATCATGTGGCCCTGCCCTAAATGTCATATTCCTTGGGAAAAATCCCTGTCCAAACTCTGTGGCTGGCGGGCTCATAGTTTGGAGGAAGAAAAAGAGCTTCACTGCAAATTCTTCAGCTGCTGACGAGCTCTGGTTTCTGATCTCCCAACTGCCATGGGGCATCTTCGGGGATAGACAGAGGTCGTTGTGCTTAAACAAAGGACACACAGAGAAAATAGCTGCACTTGATGGGTGTGACAGAGGGGAAATGCTTTCAGAACTTTTATTTTTTCACATTTTTTTTAATTTAGAAACAGGCACGGAGTTTATTTTGGTCAAGAGATAGTCACACACACAGCAGCTTTAAATGGCAAAACTCCTCGAGGAGAAGGAACACTCTCACACTGCTTGAGCTGAAAATGCCGTTGGGAAAATGCCTCCTCTGTTTGCTGCAGTCCAAGTGGTGCTCATCAGTTTGGGAATTTATTTGTTTCTGTTAAGGATATTTCCTCAATCTAGGCCTTTTTCTTTTTTAAATTTTCTTTTTTTGGTGGCATTCTTTTCGCAGTCAAGGTCCTTTAGGATACTTGCAGTGGGGGAAGAGGGCAGACTCCTCACATCCCACTCTTGATGCCCATCTCTCCACTTCGAGTTATATTTTCCCCAGACTCCTCTTCCCTCGAGCCAGGGACTGGCAGCATCCAGGCTGAGTTGCCTCAAGTGGACTCTGGATTTTGCTAAGTTTAAAAACCCACATTTGCTTGCTGGATGTAAATGTTTCCCATTGCTGCCACTCTTCCAGCGGGGTTTTGGAGCAGGGAGTGTTTGGATGAGGAGTGGAAACCTCCCAGTGTCCAAGAAGTTGCTTTGAACCAGGCTTTGAGTTGTGATGCCCTGAAAAATCCGGATCTGGTTCAGATTTCTGAGTGTGTGGCTGAGGGGTTTGGGTGCAAACCCACCCAAATGTGGCCATGCCTGCCCATATTTCCCTATTCTGTGATTATCCCTCTCCTCTCTTTTCCTTTTTGTCATTGCCTGAATTATTCCCTCCCAGCTCCTTGCTGGGTGCTGAGGAACACATCAGTGTGGGAATAGGCTGAGGGGAGCTGATGTGGTGATGTGGGATGTGCAGGGAGCTCCTGAGGTGCTCAGGGATTGGGATTATTTCGGGAGAGGTGCCGGCCCCACACGTGCGTTGCTTTCTGGTGCGGGCCGGTCGCCAGTGACCCGCCTGTGACCTCTCCTGCCTTAAATATTCTGGGTTTTTCAAAGGAAGGACTGTGCTCTGCTGCCTTCCCTTTGCACAGCTCAAGGGCCTGTTTCCCCTGGCCAGGGACCCTCTGCATCCTTTGCAGGTGTCCCTCCATCACCTCCTGGGTGTTTGTGGGGTCCTGCTCCAGAACGAGCTCCTGGACAGCACTGGGGGCTCTCCAAAGCCCTGCTGCTCTATAAAGACCCCAAAACCAGCCTTGGGAAGCTCTGTGCCAAACGCCAGGAGCAGCCCTGGAATCCTCAAGGAATTTCCTGGCGTTCCTGTTGTGCCTCCCTCACGTCACTCAGCCGTGGGTGACAACGGGGTGGCCGGCGCTTGGTTTGTGTCAACATCCTGTGAGAGCCCGGCCAGGCCTGGCCCCAGGGACAGGGGGGCTCCTCTCTGCCACAGCCCAGGGCTGCCTGAGGGATGCTGGGGGCAGAGGTGGGATTCTGGGGATGCTGGGGGCAGAGGTGGGATTCTGGGGATGCTGGGGGCAGTGGTGGGATTCTGGGGATGCTGGGGGCAGAGGTGGGATTCTGGAGGCAGCAGTAGGACTCTGGATGCAGCAGTGGGATTCTGCATGCAGCAGTGGGATTCTGCATGCAGCAGTGGGATTCTGGAGGCAGGGATGGGATGCTGGGAGCAGTGATGGGACTCTGGAAGCAGCAGTGGGGTGCTGGTTCCACGTCTTTGCGAGAGCAGCATCGCTGCCTTGCTGAACCTTCTCTTCCTCCTGCTGGGGTTTCCCCACCAGGGTCGGGGATCTCCAGGGAAGGCTGCTGTGGGGCTGGGCTGCTGTGGGTTCAGCGTTTCCCTCCGTGTGACATTCGTGTGCTAATTGCTCCAAAATCCTGGAGAGACAGCTGATCCTGACGGATGCAGGCGACCGAAGATGGAATTTTCCAGACTTTACTTCACTTTGGGGTCTGCAGCCAAAGGCAGACCCACCATGAGCACCCAGGTGGCCGTGCTGGTGCTTCCCCCTCTCTGGATCCCTGGTGTGAGCTGGGGGGTCCGGGTGGGTTTTGGGGGGGCCCCCACCCCGTCCCCGCTGCCTTCCGCCCGCCCCTCCCCGGGGGCCAGAGCCAGCCCCTTCCTCGCTGGGGATTGTTTTGCAAGCAGCGTGACAGGATGAGGAGGAAATGTGCCAGGAATGGCTCCATGTCTCCTCTTGGGAGAATCGGAGGCTATTTATAAGCCCCCCTTCCCACCCCCCTCCTCTGCTCCCCAGGGACAGGCACACACAGCCTGTCCTGCTGCCTGCAGAGCTGCTCCCGCTCTAGAGCAGAGTGTTCCAGAATCACGGAGTCATTCAGGTTGGAAAAGACCTCCAAAATCCTCAAATCCAACCTCTGAACCTCCATTCCCTTTGGAGGGACATGCACTCCCGCCACATGTGTGATGCACAGACTGAGCCACCTCCACAGCCTGTGGGTGCTGCTCTCTGTTCCCCACGCATGGCCTGGCCTGGTGATAAATCCAAATTATCCTGTGGCATGGAGGGAATCAGCTGGAGCAGCCACGCTGAGCCCCTGGCAGAGCTTAGAGCTGTGTCAGGGAGGTGGTGGAGGAGGGCACTGATGCCTGGCTTGAGGTGGAAATGCTGTTAACGAGGTGGAAATGCTCTCAGCATGTGTCTTAATGCCTGCCTGGATACTCCAGGAGAAGGTGGTTTGGAAAGATGGAGCTGCACTGGGAATTTTGGGGGAGTAGCAGGGGGGGCTGCAGCTCAGGGCTCTGTCCCACGTGGGTGACTCAATGCCTTTCCTCTCCTCCTTCTCTTCCAGATTTCTCCAACCAAGTGAATTCCACATCCCTGAACTCCCCCACGAGCCGGGGGCCCATGGCCACCCCCTCCCTGCACCCGTCCATCGGGCCGGGCATCGGCTCCTCGCTGGGCTCGCCGGGCCAGCTGCACTCGCCCATCAGCACCCTGAGCTCGCCCATCAATGGCATGGGCCCCCCGTTCTCCGTCATCAGCTCCCCCATGGGCCCACACTCGATGTCTGTCCCCTCCACGCCCAGCCTGGGATTCGGCACCAGCAGCCCGCAGGTAAGGGCACGGCAGTGAGGGCTCACTGCTGCCTGTTTGGGCAGGGAGGAGCCACCTCGGGGGGTTCCTCATCCAGACAAGCGCCAAGGGGAGGCACAAAGCAGGAACTCGGCGGGGAAACGAAGCTGGAGGCATCCTGCTCCTTTGGGGGCTGAAGGATGGGCTAGGAGGGACCAGCGCAGCTGGAACCTGGCCATCCATTGCCTGTTGTGCCCAGGATGGGGTGGAAGGAGAGTAGTGACCATCTCGGGGTCACCTGGGGGCTACTGTAGCTGTGGCAGGAGCCAGAGCCACCCTAGGACTGTCTGGGATTCTGCTCCTTCCTGGGAAGCAGCACATCCCCTGCAGGGCCAGCACGTGGTCCCCATAGGATCATGGAGTTGTTCTGGTTGGAAAAGCCCTCTAGGATCGTCCAAGCCCGCCACAAACCCATGTCCCCAAATGCCACATCCACGCACCTTTGACACTTCCAGTGGTGATTCCACCACCTCCCTGAAGCTTGTTCCAAAGCTTGACAACCCTTTCCATGAAGAAATTACCCCTAACAGCCAGTCTCAACTCGAGGCCCTTTCCCCTTGTCCCGTCACTCGTACAACCCCAGGGGTCCTCTGCCCGCTGCCCCTTTCTCCTCACAGGGCAAGGCCTGGCCTTCAGTGGCTGAAGATTATGTAAAAACCCCTCCAAGCAGGGCGAGATAAGCTCTTTTTAAAAATAGCCAGATCGGAGTGCTGGCCAGCCCCTGCCACCTGTTGCTGGCTCCTCGCACGGGATATGTTTAGTAAAAGGGCAGATTAAGGAATTGGCCACCACCTGCCACTCGCTGTGGGTTTATTTATTCCAGGCCCTCTCTGGGAGTCAAGCACCTGCCAGCACCTTTATTTTTAAATATTGGCCTGATTTATTCCCAGAGATAACAGGTCCTTTTACTACATGGGGCTGTGCTGACTGCCAGCCCTGGGGACCCCCAAGATCCAGCATCCCTGTGCTGGGCAGAGAGGAAGAAGATTTGCCTTTGGATGAGCTTGAATCCCGTGCAGGATTCAACCTGTGACCCCCTCAGATGTGCAGGGACCTGCACACCCCGCTCCCCTCTGCGGGACACCAGCGGGGGGGACACGTCCCCTCCCCTCCCAGGGCCAAGGGAAGAGGAACTGAAACTGCGCCTGGGAACGGGCAGCAGGAGCAAAATTAGCAGCCCCGGCGCCAAAATGGTGGGGAAGGAGTGGGAAGGGGGATATGAGGCAACCTTGAGGGGAGCCACAAGCCAGGGAGGTGGAGGGGAAAGGGCGATTGTAAGGTGCAGTTTGGGAGCGGCCAGCGGGGGAACCGAAACGAAGCAGAGCTCCAGGGCAGAAGGGGAAGTGAGAGTGTGGTGGCATGGTGGTGGGAGCGAGCTGGCTTCAGCCCTGGTGGCTCCTGCTCTCAGTGGCTCCATCCCTGGTGGCTCCATCCTGGTGGCTCCATCCCTGGTGGCTCCATCCCTGGTGGCTCCATCCTGGTGGCTCCATCCCTGGTGGCTCCTGCCCTGATGGCCCCATCCCTGGTGGCTCCATCCTGGTGGTTCCAGCCCTCAATGGCTCCATCCTGGTGGCTTCAGCCCTCAGAGTGCCCGTCCTTTGTTCAGGGACTTGTCCTAAGTGGTTTTCCTCAAGGTGACACTTGGGAGGGCTTCAGCCTAATGGCTCCTGCCATCTGTTCCCTGTCTGGCCACATTAGGTCCCTGTTCCCATCCCTGCAGCGGGCAGAGGCGCCTACCTGGGCCAGCAGAGCGTGGGGGGAGGACGAGGAGGACGATGAGGAGGAGGAGGAGGGGCGCAGCAAGGCCAATGCTTGGTGGGGAGCACAGCCCCCCTGCCCCGGCTGGCAGAGCGCCGGGGTAATGAGGCGTGTGGCCCCCGTCGCCGGGCAGGGATGGCACTGATGGAAGGTGGTTTGCATCAGATGGCAGATGCCACTTGCCATCAGGCCACGCCTCGTCGCCTCCGGAGAGGCAGCAGAGCAGAAGAGCACGCGGTGTGCGAGGTCCCCAGGGTGGGTCCCCTCCGCCAGGGGGGGAAGGAGCTGCCAGGATCCCAAAAAACGGGGGGCCCTACCCCGTGTGGTCCTGCAGAGGGGAGGACCCCAGCAGCCCTCGGTGATAGTCCTGGAGGATGCTCGAGGTGCTCCCAGCTCTCTGTCTGAAGCTCTGGGAGCTTCCCAGGATCTTGTGTGGTTTGCAAACACAGCCCCAAAATCAGGGAATGTGGCAGGGATCCTGCCATGGCATCCCAGCATCCATGGGAAGGGGATGCTGGTGCTGAGCTGGCCCAGGGATGAGGGGTACGAGGCAGTGGTGAGCAGGGTCCCAGCCAGCCTGGGGGGGCTACACCCAGCAGCCCCGGGATTTAACAGATTACTTAAACCCTCTTACCTAAAAATGATGGGAAAAGAGGGAAAAAAGTGCAGGATTTTCAGCGAGAGCTGCGAGGGAAGGACTTTCCATGCAGTTTGCAGGGCTGTGTGGAGCCCCAGGCATCGCTGGCAGCAGCTCGGGGCGCCCGGGGGCGAGTGGGGAGAGATCAGACGTGGGATTAGGCTTTTGCAGAGCCGCCGCCTGCCTTGGCACAGTGCTCTTTGTAAGGACGCCTGGGGGACTGGGGAAGGGCTGGGATGTTTTTTGGGGTGGGAGGAGGAGGAATAAAGTTCTGCTTGCCAGAAGGGCCAGGATTCGGTCCGGGGTGCGATGAGCTGGAGAGGGAAGGGAAGGAGCCGAGAGGTGCCAGCGTCACTGGGGGAGCAGAGCCCTGGTTTCCTGCCTCGTGCCTGGGCTCACTGCTGAGTTGGAGCCGTGCTGTCCCACAGCAGAAGTGCTGTGTCACGGCCAGGGACTGCTGTCCCCTCCTCTGTCCCCTCCCTGCACGTGCTCCTGGAGGGGAAGGGCTGGGGCAGGCGCCAGGGCTGTGTGGGAACCCCGGGGTGCCTGTGCTGAGGTTTGGGGCCGGCGCTGGGAGAGGAACCGAAGACTTTCCCCTTCCCAGCCTGGGCTGACCCAGCTCTGAGCAGCTGATGCTCTGGGCTGCGGAGGTTGGCGGGACCCCCACCCTCCTGGGTGGGTCTTGCTCTGCCTGTCACCCCCCTGATGCTCTCAGGGTGGGCTCTGTGGGCTGCTGGGGCTGGGGGAAGTGATGGTGAAAGGCTTTATCTTCATCAGGCAGCCGTGGCCTCTGGCCTCAGTCCCACAGCCAGGGATGCAGTGTGACATGAGCCATCGCCACCAGCTGCACCTGGAACTGGCTCTGCTTCCCAGAAAGTGCTCAGGGAGGAATTCCTGGGGCAGGTCACCCTGACTGGCAGCCCCTGCTCGCAGAGACCATGTGGGACTCAAAAAGAGATGCTCCTGCCTGGGGACCTGCTCGTCCCCCCCTCCTCTGCTCTATCCAATAGCAGCTAAAGCCAGGAGTGCATCACCAGGTGCCAGCTGCCTTTGATTCATCAGCTGGCACAGTCAGGGCAGCAGAGGGAGGCAGATCCATCCCTTTTCTCCAGGGTGGGTTTACCCAGCTCTGTTGTGGGGCTGTCAGTCATCTGCCTGCCAAATACTCCCCACCAGCCTGGGGACTTGAAAGCCAGAGGAGCGGCTGCGCTGCTCTAATTGACAGATCACAAGCCCTGGGACTTCCCTGGGTTAATCTGTGGCAAGTGCAGTCGCTGAGGATCTCTGTTAGGGCAGAGGAAGGCAACAAACTGAGGCACAGTCCTGTGTGTCCAGCCTGGCTTTGGAGGTTGGCAGGGATGGTGGCTCTGTCACAGTCCCTGGCAGGCTGATTCCCTTGGGGACACCCACAGTGATCCCAGCTGGCTCTGCATCCAGAGCTGACCAAATCCAGGTCCCCCAGACCCTCCTGGATGGGGTGAGCTTGTCCCCAGATCCTACAGCTCTGGGCCTCAGTTTCTCCTTGCACACAAGGGTGTAACAGCCCAGTGGAGGCTTCAGCCCAGGAGTGCTTCACTCCACACCAGTGCCACAGTGCCAGCACCAGCTTCCACCCAATCCTCTGCTTGTTGGGGGCCAAGGGAAGGAAGGAGAGGCATTTGGAAGTGGCAGAGACGTGTCCCACCCACACCAGCTCTGGAAAGCCAGACCCTGCTGCATCTGGAATCTGTTTATTTGCCATGGAGCTTTCCTTTGGACAGATAATACTAAAAGGATCTCTGTGAGTTGCAGAGCTAAACAAGAGTGTCCTGGCCTTCGTCATCCATGCAGGGGCTCGCTCCCAGCCAGCAGCTCTCCCACGAGCCACCACTGCAGATCTTTGTCCCTGTGTCCTGTGGTGGGGTGGAGCTGGGGTGGCTGCTGATCTCTGGCTGTGGGGGCTGTGCTGGGGCAACTTGCCTTCCACTTAAATAGTGGAAAAACATCCTCCTTGGATGGGCAGGGTCAGCCCTGCGTGGCTGCTGGTGGTGCTTGGGGGACCGGCCGTGTCCTTCTGTCACCCTGCTGCCAGCTCAGAGCCACCCCGGCTCCTGTGCCAGGGCAGATGAGTGCTTGTGCTCCTTGTGCTCAAATCCTCTTGGTTCAGCTTTGTGGTGGGTATTTGGAGCAGTGCTGGTCCCCACTGGGAGCTTGTCCCCCGTGTCCCCGTGTTGCTGGTCCCAGCTGAGCCCTGTGCTTGTGCCTCCACAGCTCAACTCGCCCATGAACTCCGTCACCAGCACAGAAGACATTAAGCCACCCCTGGGGCTCAATGGAGTCCTCAAAGTGCCAGCACACCCCTCAGGAACGATGGCCTCCTTCACCAAGCACATATGTGCCATCTGTGGGGACAGATCTTCAGGTGAGGCTGGCACCCGCCCCAGGAGGGGCTCAGGGCAGCGGGCTCGGGGTGTGGGTGCCCTGGCAGAGGGTTGGCATTGGCTCCCTGGCTCCTGGCAGCACGGGGAGTGCTGGTGGGAGCTCTCCTTTGGGACGGGATGTGGCAGGGGATGAAGAGTCCTGGTCTGGCTGAGCCAGGAGACCCCAGGTCCCTGTTTAGCAGTGGGGTTGCATCCTGACCCTATTGGCGAACAAGGCATCGGGGGTGTCCTCCCTCTCCCCATCCTTTCATGCACACTGGTGCTGTCACACAGCGCCACATAAAAAGATGCTCCTGACACGGAGTGTCTTCACTCCTGGGAGATAAAGATGTGCTAATTCCCTTTATTCTCCTACTTTTCTAAAAGCTTCCTGCTCCAGCAGAGCTCTGGTTGCCTGGTTTGTGAGTCCTTCGGGACCCCTTCTGTGCTCCAGGCTGGAAATGGAGGGTGGGAACAGTGTACAGAGCAGGCTGGGGTCGTGTGTCTGGTGTGGGGGGTTCAGAGAGCTCAGAGGGGTACAGGGGGTCACCCTGTTCCACTGCTGCACTAACCCAGCCTTGCTGTGTGACCAAGAAATGGCCTTTCCCTGGATGTAAGGCAGGATATGGCCCACGGAGGGCATCCTGATTCTATGGAGCTCCAGCTCCAGGAAACCTCTGCTCCCCGCAAACACAGCTGGGAGAGGCCCTGGGAGAGCTGGTGGCAGAGAGGGGAGCTGGGGCCAGCTTTAAACCCGAGTTTTATCCCCCCCCCCCAGGTAAACATTACGGGGTTTACAGCTGCGAGGGCTGCAAAGGCTTCTTCAAGCGCACGGTGCGGAAGGACCTGACCTACACGTGCCGGGACAACAAGGACTGCCTGATCGACAAGCGCCAGCGCAACCGCTGCCAGTACTGCCGCTACCAGAAGTGTCTGGCCATGGGCATGAAGAGAGAAGGTAAGGCCCGGCCTGGCCAGAGCACCCATGGGTGCTGCAGGGGTCTTTTCTTCCCTAGGAGGAAGCGTGGTGGGCACCAGAGGCGGTGTCTGCGTGGCGGTGACAAAAATCTCGTTTGTATTTTGTTTCTGCGTCACAGTCAGAGCCTCTCGTGGGCTCTGGAGCAGCGCTGAGTCCCAGAGCAGTGCTCAGATGATGGATGGGCCGTGGGTAGGGACACTTTCCACTCCAACCTGGCCTTGGACACTTCAAGGGATGAGGCAGCCACAGCTTCTCTGGGCATCCTGTGCCACGGCTTCAGCACCTCATCCAATCCTGCATTTTTTTTCTCGTTGGGAAGAAGAAAGAAATTCAGGCTCTTAAGATAGCTCTTCCCTTAGTGGAATTTAAATTTAGGATCTAAACTTCCCCGGCTGTGCCTCTTTTAAATGATCTTTCTAAACGCTGACTGCGTCTGCTCTGATCTGCCAGCAGAGCAGGCTTTTAGCAGACATGACGTGAGAGTGACCCCGGCTCCGTGCTGCTTTCTCCCCTTACATCTTCAGAGCCACACTTGCCTCCCTGACAGGCTGATAAAGCCACCCCAGCTCTGGCCCTGGCCCGCAGCTCCAGCCTGGGACCCTTTGAAGAGCACTCAGCCCTGTCTGGAGCGTTGATTAAACGGGGCAGCGCTGGAGCTGCTCTGAGTGTTGGGCAAACGCTGCCACGCTCGGTTTAGGGGGTTACCCAAGGACCAAAGTCACCAAGTGTCACAGCTGTCTGTGCTGGAGGTGTGGGGAGACTGCCGGGGCACCCAGGGGACCTCCTTAGCCCTGCTGAGCTTAACCCTTTGGTGCTCAAAACAAATCTTCCTGCCCCAGCAGAGCTGTAGCGTTAATTGGAGAGACTGAGGCATTCAGGGCAGTGCAGGAGTGGGGGCTGGCATTGCCTTGGATGCAGAGCAGTGGGGAATACTGGATCCCATGGGCGATGTGCAGCGGGATGGGGAAAATCTGAGCCAAAACTTGAGCCATGGGTGACTAAAAAGAAGCCAAGAACTCTCCTATGTGTCCAGCAGGAGAAGTACAGAGCATCCCCTTCCCCTGGCACTGCCTCCAGAGCCTTCCCCACGCAGCTGGAGCCCCCTTTACCTTTCAGCCCCCCAGAACAAGGTGTGTAGGGCTGGGAGGAGCAGCAGGAATGCTGGAACTCTGCCCTGCCACCCTGTGAGCAGGTACCTGCTCCGTGCCTGCCATTAGTGGTGATTGCATGGGCAGCGCCGCTAAAAATTACAGGTCCATTAATTAATTTCTAAATGGTGGTGGAAGTCCCCAGGGAGCACGTACAGTGTGAGGACTCTATTAATTCGTCTTGATTAACATTATCACAATGAATAGCAAATGAATTCATAATGATCAGACAATTATTTAAAAGTGTGACAGATGGGATCTTGGTAACTTCAGGAGTGCGCTCAGGCAGTGCTGATGGATCTGGTGAGGGCAGTGCTGGGGAAGGGCAGGAACTGGTGATTTGACACTCATCATGAGATGATTTGGGCCTAATCCCCATGCACAGAAAGCTGGAATAACTCCCCTGTCTTGTTATAAATCTAAAAATTCAGGGTCTCACAGAAATGTCTCAGTTGTCCTAAAGCTGAAAGTCAGAAGTTGGATCTTGCCGAGCTCTGGTTTTGAGCAGCTCTGGAGTTTCACGTGGGATATCCACCTGATTTGTCAGAAAAAAAGGTCTCTTCCTGCTGCACCCGTCCCAGCTGACTGCTGCCAGGAGTTGTCCTTACACCACTCCTGCTCCCACCTCTATTTTGGGGAAGAGTTTTGGGCCAAATCCTGCATTGCTAATTCCTTTTGCCTAAATACTCACAACCTAGCTGCCTTTTTATCCTCTAGCATAAACTCTTGTATCTTTTAAGTAACAGAGCCAGGGTAATGAGCCTCATTTCCCTAAAAAACATCTTGCTCTGGAGACCTAATTTATAGCTGCGTGAAGGCACAGCAGATTCCTGCTGGGAAGCATCTCTCCTGTAGCCCAGAGGTACTGGGATGTGGTGGAAGTACAGCAAAAAGCTCTAAAGTGAGCGCTGGAGCTGTGGTGAGAGGCAGGGCTGGGGTGGGGAGTGCTGCTGGGAGGAGGAGGAGTGAGAGCCACCATCGTATCCAAAGACCTGGGCCAGAGGGTAAGAGGGAAGGGGTTCTTACTTAGCTGAGAAGTTGGATTAGAGAAGGAAAATCAGCAGGGCAGCTGATGGAGGTCTGGAAGGCTTTGATCCTCACAGCTGAGGGGTCTCCAGGTGGAGATGGAGATGCCAAGAGCAGACCTGGAGGGATGGACCTTGTGCCCAGCCAGGGCAGAAGCAGCAGCGTACCCAGGCTGGCCCTGCTGGGGGCCAGGGATCCTTCAGGGCCACAAACCTTGGCTTAAAGTGGGGAAAGCCTGCAGGAGCAGAGGGTTCCTCCTGCTGTGTGCATCTCTTCTGGCTGTTCTTGTTAAAAACACGTCCGAGAGATGCCGATGTTCACGGTGAATGAGCCTCACGCTCTCTGGGATAATAAACAAGCAACTGGGAATGTTTTTCCCTCTGTGAATTTCTGCCAGCTGTGTAAGGCTTTGGTTTTTTGTACTCTGTCTCCCACTAAATACCGGATAGTCAACAAAATTAAGATTACCATCAGGGATCTTGACTAATGCAAGGATTATTGTTGTGGGGGTGGCTCTTTGCGTGCAGGAGCTGAGCTCTCCCTGCTCGATCTGTTCCTCGTTAGGGTCTGAGGTGTCTGTGCATCAGCAGCCTCGTGTTTGGAAGGGAAAAAGTGGAAACTGCCTCGAGGGAGGCAGAGGTCTTGTGAAGAGGTGGGAGTAAACACCAGGGGACTTGGGATGGGGGGCTCTTGTGTGCCAGAGGGGTGACAGCAGAGGTGACAGGGCGGGCGGGGGCGCGGTGCAGCGCCGGCTGTCCCGTGTGACGAGGTGCCGGCTCCGGCAGTGCTGGCAGCGCCTCGGGATCGCACAGGGAGCAGGAAATACCAGCGAGGAGCCCTTTCTCATGCTCCCTTGGCCGCCTCACAGGGAGCAGCCGTTGGGAACCGGCTCCTGGAGCCTTCCCCCGGATGTGAGGGGCTCCTGGGGAGAGCCAGGCTGGCTCCGCAGGACCTGCTGGGCTGCCCAGGTTGGGAGCAGCGCTTCACGTTTCGGGCTGCAGGCTGGGGTTTGGTGCCAGCTGGGTGAGACGGGTGTTGGTGCATCTCAGAGCCCATCTGGAGAGCAGAGAGCTGCTCTCCTGCAGCACCTGCAGCTCAGGCTGCGGAGCTGATCCCAAAGTTGTTCCTAAATCCAGGTGCAGGTACGGCGTGGCTGCAGCTGCTGTGCCGAGATCCAGAGCCCTGCTCGGAGCATCCAGGACATCTGTCCAGCTGCATGCCTGGTCTCTGATTTCAGAACTTCGTTAAACTTCACAGCCTGAGTTAATTCTTCCTCCTCCCATATTTGTGGGTTGGTTTTCCCCCTCTCACTTGCCGAGCTGAGGGGTTTAACCTAGGAAGGGTTGGACTTGCAGCATCTGCACGGCCCAGAGACCTTCCTGTGTCTCCAGGGAGCTGCTCTGGGGAGCTGCTCCATCACTTAGTCCAGAGGGACTGAAGATTCCCACATGGAGTGACTTGTGCCTGATCCCCTGCCATGGCTGTGCATGCCCCTGGAGCTGGAGCCATCCCTGCTCCCACACCATCCCTCAGGAGCATGAGGAGTTTGGGGAGAAAGAGCAGGAATTCAGGTTTCCAACCCAGCGTCCAAGTGAATGTGAAAGCAGGCAAGTGGCCACAGCCTCGTGAAGGGGCAGAGGTCAAGAGCACAGTTATTTTTAGGAGTGATTTTGGAATGGAAAATGTCTCCCAGCTTAATGAGCTTGTTTCTTATATCCTTTTAAAGTGCTGCTCTTTAAACCAGCTGGTTAAATGATGCTGGGTTTGGGGTTTTTTTTTGTTTTTAAGGATGCTCTTAGGTTGAGAAAATAGGTTTGGCTTCTGGTTTTCTCTCCTTTAGCTGCTGTTTGCTTATACTTCAGTGTCCAGAGAGTGAAGTGAGCCAGGGGTTTTTTGCTGTTGTTTTCTGGAGCTGTTCCAAGGTTTCAATCCACTTTTTAACACTCTGAAGTTGCACTTTTTAATTACCACGGTGGTATTTTGCATTCCTTAAACAAATTACGGCGTTCGGTTGAAAATGTTGGAGGGAAAAAAAAACCACCCCACCATTTATTTCATGTGTCACAGCTTTTGAGGTTGTTTACAGTAGCAGAAAGCTGCACCTCTGAAAGAGGAAATAAAAAGGTGACACACGAAAGCAAAGCAGAAGAAACACTGTCTGAATTCATTTCCTCAGCTGTCTTGGCATTTTGGATATAAACAGGTACCTGGGGCATAAACGCTTCAAGATGCTGGTGATACACAGCAAAGACTTGGCTTCATGAAAGGCAGCAGAGCCCAGTAAATTCCAGCCTGAGAGAAACGGAAATCCCCAATAACCCCCACCCAGCACCTCATAAATAACGAGCCACCCACCTGCAGGTTGGGGGAAAACCAAAACTGAGCGGGTTTGGGGCTCTCTTGGTGCCTTCCCCCTGTGCTTGCAGGGCACATGGTCTGTCCCTCTGAGAAAACCCCATTTTTGGGGGCAGTGAATTATCCTTTCCCCGTGAAAAGTCACAACCCCACCCTGTTGCTCCTGGAGGGATGGATTTTCATCCCAAAAAGCTCTGTATTGACACCAGGTGAGTGTCACTGGAGCTCCTGGAGCCTCCAGGTCTCTCCCAGCGAATAAACAAACCTGTGCTGCTCCTGCCCTCTCAGAAGCACCGTTTCCCTGTGGAAAATCTTTTCCTTTGGGCCTCTCCCTCCCTTCCCTGGCATTCCTTTGGCACAGAAGTGCAGTGCCCGTGAGCGTGGCCTCCCACAGGCGTTGGTTTGGGCACCTGAACTGGCTTGGGTGGCACTTTGCAATGGACTCAAAGCTGCTTTTTTAGCCATCAGATGCTGCCCCACGAGCACAGCCAAGGTGTCCAGTGTGACATGGACACCTGCAGAGGACGGATCCGGCATTTTGGCTCATCAGCCCTCGGACTTGGGTAGCTGAGGCTCATCTGCAGCCCACAGGACGAGATGTTTTGGGTTTTAAAGATGCGAGAGGTCACCAAGGAGTGGTTTGGACACATGGGGCTCCATGTCTTGCTGTACCATGGCCTGGGGAAGTGCAGATGGGCTGGAGAAGCTCAAGATGAAACATGACAGCAACTGGCCTGAGGCAAGCACAGACCAAATCAGGCAGAATAACAGGAGAGGCTCTTCATCAGGTGCCATGGAAAACACAGGCTTCTGTCCTTGGCTCGGCTCAGACATAGCTGGAGGAGGTGGGGCTGCCTCTCCAAGCTCCCTGACTGCATCTTTTTTTCTCCTCAAGTGGACTGCAAGGTTCAAATGCTTCCCTTACGTTTAGAAAAATCAGCCTGGAAGAGCTCTCAGCCGTCCAAGGCTCCTTGATGAAAAATAAAAGCATTGGCACAGCTGTCAGCACGGAGGAGAGGGCTGGGAAGCTCAGCTCTGGAAACACGGGGTGGCCACGGCTTGGGAGTGCTCTGCCTGGCAGGAGAGGCTTTTCTGGGATGCAGCAAGCTGAATTCCTGGCTCAGCTGCTGTGTTTGAGGTGGATGGACCCACGTGGTTGATCAAAAGCTGTGCCACCCTCAGGACCAGAAATACTGGCGTCATTGGGAAGCTGAGAAGAACAAGGTTATTCCCATTTTGGTGTCACCAGACGAGCTGCTGTGCAGCTGCCACCTTTGTGTTCCTCTTCTTAAAAACATAAATAAAAACCAAACCTGTAAAGGAAACCCAGTTCCTGGACCAGATCCACTTGAAAAATGTATTTTTGTCATCTCCACCATGGTTTATTTGACTAATCCCCAGTGGGAGTGGGGAGTGGACTCCAGAGATGAGGTCCTAGGTCTGTGTGGTGAGGGGTCTGCTCACTGCTGGAGACTTGGCCAGATTTCATGGGTAAAAACCCACTTGTCCTTCTTTCCTTCCCTCTATCCCACGTGCTGTTTTTTCCTACATCTCAAGGAACACAGTGCGCATTCTTTTCCTGGGATGGTGATGTGTCCCTCAGCATCTCTGCTAAGAAGGAGCAGCAGCTTGGCTGGTCCTCAGCAGCTCCAAGGATATGCTGGTGGCAGGAAATCCAGACATTTTCCACTGGGCTTGTGCCTGTGGAGATTGGGGACATGGAGGATTCTCCTAAAAACGTGTGACTGTGGGTCACAGCTCTGAGACACTTTCAGCTGCCCCTTGGATGTCCTCTCAGCTCTGCTGAGCTTCTGAAGCCAGGATGGCAGCACCTGCAGGGAAGTCCAAATCTTGGAGCCCACAGGATCCATGAGTCTGGAGTGCTGGCTGCAAATCCCTGCAGCTTTCAGGACAACGTGTGGGGCTCTCCAGCCCTGGGGCTCTCAGGGTGAACCTGGAATTAGGAAAGTGGAGAGACAAGGTTGGAACTCAACCTCTGGATCCTGAAGAGGGGCTTAGGGAGTGCCACACCTGGAAGAAGGAGGTGACATTGAGAGGATTTTGGGAGGGGATTTCTTGTGTGCCCCAGGCCAGGCCCAGAGCTGCTGCAGGAGCAGTTCTGTTGCGCATATGAGGAGTGAAGCTGTTCCCACCTCATTCCTGGAGCTGCCTGGAGGGAGAGAAAATAGGATCAGCAACTGAGTCAACAGCCTGGCAGGCATCCCCAAAAGCTGCATCCATCCACCAGGGCTGGGCAGGTGTCCTGCATCATCCCAAGGGAGGGACGGGTTGTGTTCACAAACTCCTGGTGGTGTGGAGAGAGCAAGGAGCAGCTGAGCTTCACCTGCTCCTGCAGGTGCACTCCTTGGGGGGAAGACCTGTGCATGAGGCATCATCCCAGAGGGAAGGGAGGATAATGGGGTCTCCAGCTCAGCACTGGGAAACTGCTTTCCTGCAGGGAATGGGAGGGATGGATGGAGGGATGGATGGATGGATGGATGGATGGATGGATGGATGGATGGATGGATGGATGGATGGATGGATGGCAAAGGGATTCCATGCTTGTCCTGCCATTGGAGCAGGTTGCCTGGGCTTGGGAGCACGGGTGTAGCAGAGCAGATAACACTCCCCAGAGAGGGCTGGTTTATCTTTGGCTGCTGGGTGGGACTGTGCCATCTGCTCTGCCCGGGGTGTCACTGCTGCCGGCAGCAGCTGGGCCGGGCCGAGGGCCGGGCGTGCGTGGGGCTGAGCTGGGATGAGTCAGCTGTCCCCTGACCAGCTCTGCAGGGAGCTGCAGCACCGATTTTCTGGTGCTGCAGCTCCGGGCTCGGATCAATAGAAATAACTCCTTACGTGTGTAATCTCTGGCCAGCTGTCTCTTTTTGTATGGTTTGTGTCAGCTGGGTTCAGCCTGATCACAGGCAGGGGCTGTCGAGGTGCCCTGTAGGATCCTCTCTCCTACAACCTCTGGAGTGTGTCGGATTCTTCAGGCCAGGAGTGTGGCACTGATGAGGTTGAGATGTGCAGATTGAAGGCTTTAAGTAGCCCCTGCCTGCCCAGACCTCTGCAGTGCTTTTCCACGAATCCCAGTGTCCAGCATGGGGATGTGTTTTTGGGGCTGACACCCTGGTGGAGTGACCCCAGTGATCCCAACTTTACGCCTTCATCCTCGAGAGCTGCTGCAGCTCTGCATCAGCACTTTGGCATTTAAGTCTTTTTATAAGATCCTATTCGTTGAGGGTTTGCCTTTCTCTCAGGCTTTCGTGTTATTTAGTAGGTGTTTCATCTCTCCTAGTGTGCCCAGAGGAATCCTGGTGCATCTGTGCTGCTGAAGAAGGGTTGGCATTAAGCAAAAACTTCTCCTTTTCTGATGATTGGAAAAGCAGCAGTGGGGTTAGGGGGTGAAATTAAAGCAGGGGTTTTTATGATGGCTTGAAAAAGAGGAAGAATCCACACCAGATGGACAAAAGCCACGACACAAATCTGAGTTTACCTGGAGTTTCATGTTGTAGGGTTTGGTTTTGCACTTGGCATAGAGCTGGTCCCACTGATGGTCTGAAAAGCCTCCTTGTGCCACAGGCAGCTCCCAAACCTGTGCCCCTGCTGCTCTGCCTGAACATCCCATAACCAGCTTCAAATGCAGCAGGGAGGGAGCGCTGGGGTAATTGGCAATAAGTGGCAGGGTTTTTACAGTACTGGAGTGCCTCATTCAGTCCTCAGCAAAGAGCTGGGTGAGTTCAGAGCGTTGTCGCTCATGGCCAGAGATGCTTGGGGCTGTTCTCAAGCAGAGTGGGCTAAAATGTGCTGTGGGGAAACAGTGGTGTGTGGAAAAGTGTGGGATTTAGGGTGTGTGACAAGGTGATGGGGAGAGTTCCTACTGCAGCTGCACAAAGCTGCTTTCCAGGTGTAGGAAAAGCGTGTGCAGGTTTCCAAGGGAGGTTAATAATAATAATAATAATAATAATAATAGTAATGTTATTAGCATCTAATAAGTGTTTTTCATCTCTGAGCTGCTCAGACATAACTCAGCAGCATGTGACAGGCTGCTGGCAAGATCATCCCCACCCCACAGGATTTGGGACAGGTCTCTCCTGTCTGTTTGGGGCTTGCCCCGAGCCCGAGGCAGGATGGAGGTTTGCATGGAGCTGCTGTCCCACGGGAGCTGGGCCAGGGAGCTGGAGAGGGGCATGACATGGCCTCCAGGGAAATTCAGCCCTGCCAACCTCAAAGGTGGCTGAACTCTGGATTTCTGCTTTAAACTGAGCTGTTTCTCTTTCTTTGCGATTCCCTGATTTCTTTTACTTCACCCGTCGCTTTCCCTCGCCCGCAGTGACCCAAAGTGTTGCTTCCTTTCATCATTTGTCTGTAACCTTTTTGTTTCCAGGATCTGTGCCTCTGCAGAGAAGGGCCTTTCCCAGCAGAGGCCCTGTCCAGGCAGGATCATCCCTCTCCCTGCTCCTGAGGGAGCACACACAGAGCCCATCTCCCAGGCTGGGGCTGCTCGGTGCCTTCCCCAGACCTCCCATTCCCTGGGATATCCCAGTCTGACCACAGCAGACACCGGAGCAGGCTGATCCTGCAGGATGCCTTGGGGTTTTGTGGCCACCTGTGGAGCCTGGGGGTGGCACTGACACTGACACTGTCCCTTCTGTGTCACTCGCAGCCGTGCAGGAGGAGAGGCAGCGGGGGAAGGACCGCAACGAGAACGAGGTGGAGTCCACAAGCAGCGCCAACGAGGACATGCCTGTGGAAAAGATCCTGGAAGCTGAACTCGCTGTGGAGCCAAAGACAGAGACGTACATCGAGGCAAACATGGGCCTGACACCCAGCTCGGTGAGGCAGCTCTGTCCCATCCCCAGCCCTGCGTTTGGGACAGAAGGGGTGGCTGTGAGACATCAGGAGTGACCATGAGGACAGCTGGGGCAGAGAGGGGTTGTTCTATGTGATTAAAACCGGTTCAGAAATGCAATTCCTGGCTCTGCTGTTGGCTCCGTGTGTCAGCTCAGCACCAGGAAAGCAGAGCCAGCAGCCCACCAGCGCTTGGTGTCTTCTGTCCCACAGCCACAGGGAAGGAGGGGATGCTGTAAGGAATAATGAAAAGGGCTCACAGAGAAGATTTTATTGTAATTAACAGCCCTGGGTGCTGAAAGGAAGGAAGACACTCCATGCTCTTAAGAGCTCGGAGTCCAGCTGAGGCAGTAGACAGACCTGTGTGGCTGAAGTGCAGAGGGATAAGAGCTGTGCAGTGAGGGTGTGACTTCTCAGATGGAGAATTATGCAGCTGCTTGCCTCTGAGGAGAGAAGACCTGGAGAAATTTACCTAGAAGTTGGCTTTCAAGTTCTTTTCCCACTTAGAAACTTGTGTTATAACTGGGCCTGCTTGGAGCATCTGGGCTGTGCCAGGATGGTGTGTGTACAAGAGAGGCATGACAGGGAAATGGGACGAGGCTTGGAGCAACCTGGGCTGGTGGAAGGTGTCCCTGCCCGTGGCAGGGCGTTGGACTGAGGTGGTCTTGAGGTCCCTTCCAACCCAAACCAGTCTGGGATTCTGTGGAGAGTGAGGGAAAGTGTTTCAGGCCCTTTGCTATGAGATTCCCTTACCAGCAGGGAGGAATCTCCCTGCAAAGCAGATAATGTGACAGCCAAACCATCCTCTGCAATTCCATTTCTAGGACAGGCCCTCTGCAGCCTAGGCAGTATTCAGGGTGCAGTTCAGGCAGTATTTAGGGTGCTGTCCCCACTCCTCAATAGCCCCTTTTCCTGTGAAATCAGTGGGAATAGAGGAATTCCTCAGAAAAACAGCAGCTGAGGCTGGAGTGGGGAGCATCTCCTGGTGGCCACACAGTCCTTTGAGGGGCACTGAGGTTGAGCTCTGCCAGGTTTGGGCTGGCTGCGCCAGGAGAGCAGGCTCATCCACTGAAATATCCCTGTGCAATTCCTGCTGGGCAGCTATGAGGCTGAGCTGATGAAATGCAGCTGCTCCGAGCAAGTGAGAGGGCTCTGCAGTATTTATTTCCTGTTACAACAATGCTTTATCTCTGTCTTTATATGAGCCTTGGAGGGTTTGAGTCAGAAGTGCCTTCCCATGTCAGGGGGTTGGAAATAGATCATCTTTAGGGTCACTTCCAACAAAGTTCTGTGAGCGATCTGGGTGTCAGGACAAGTCTAAGTGGTGGTTTCGGATGCTCTTTTTGGCCTTTACCAGCTTTTCCTAGGATTCCTTAGGTGGGTCTGGGGCATTCAAGGCTTCCTGGTATGGGCAGAGCCAATCCCTCAGTGAAACTCTCCAGAATCAGGTACAGAAACAGGTACAGATGCTCACCTGCATTTGAGAGGAGGATCCCATCACCGTGAGGGTTTTTCTGGAGGAGTTAGTGAGGGGCTCAGAGAGGCTCTGCCTGCTCTCAGGATTAAAAATCCTTCAGGGGAGCTGGAGCCAGCGTTGTGCTGACTTGAAAACAAACCCCAGAGAGCGAGCTGAAATAAATGGCTTCGTCTGGCACCGTGTCTCCTCAGCCTCTTGTAGCAAATTGAAAGCCGGTTCCTGCATAATTCAGCACGCATTACTGTGAACAAGGATGTGTGTTGCATCTAAATAGAAGCAGGAGGCTTGTTGGAATGCCCTGTTATTGTCAAGCGGTTTCTGCCGCCAATGAGGTGACATTTGTAGCAGGTTTAGCAGATGGATGAGATCAGCAGCTCCCAGTGACGAGGCCACCGGATGAGGAGAGGGGAGACGGAGGAGCTGCGGCCCTCCTGGCCCTCCCTCAGAGCCCAGGTGATGGAAAGGCAGCAAATTGAGGCCCTGATAAACACGGGGGGATAACAGGAGCTGTTTGCTGTTGGCCTCGTGTGCTGTGTGCTTTGATTTGTGCCTCTGCACCTCAGTCCAGCTGCACTGAGCACTGCTGGTGACCTGCAGGGACATTTCCAGCTGGCCTTGGCAGGCTGGGGTGGAGGTGGCAGGGTGATTCAGGAATAAACACCCTTGTCTCCCACATAGAATGGGTTGGGTTGGGAGGGACCTTAAAACCATCTACTTCCACAGGCAGGGACACCTTCCACTAGCCCAGGTTGCTCAGAAGATCCAAGGGGTGGCATTCCAGGCCCAGCCTGGGTGGAGAAATAGAGTCATACATTCAGAGACTCACAGAATGGTTTGGCTTGGAAGGGATCTCCAAAGATTATTGAATTCCAACTCTCTTCCATGGGCACTTTCCACTGTCCCAGGTTGCTCCAAGCCCCATCCAACCTGGCCTTGGACACTTCCAGAAACCCAGGAGCAGCCACAGCTTCTCTGGGCACCCTGTGCCGGGGCCTCCCCACCCTCCCTAGTACCTGATCTAACCCCACTGTCTTTTAGCTCAAATCCATTCCTCCTTGTCCTGTCACACTCTCTCGTGTCTGTGGCTGTCACCTTGTGCCATGTCCCTGTCCCTGGGCAGTGGGGTGGCTTTGCCTCTGCCCCATGCCTTGGGAATTCGGGCTCCTGCCCTGTAAGCACCACCTGGGATGGGCTCCTGGCCCCTGAAAGGCAGCGCCTGTAACTGAGAGCTGTCCTCCCCAGTAGCTCTTAATTGGCCTTTGAACGTCTGGTTTCAAGTCACCATTTTCTGGAAGATGCCTCCAAGCTCCCCTTTTCCAGGGGGATCAGGTGCCCTTTGGCTCTGTCACACCCCGGCACCGTGCCCTTGCTGTTTACTGCAGGAGGGGATTTGCTTTCCTTGCACAGGGAGGGTTTCCAGCCCTGCCACCCCCCTCCTGCAGCCAGGCAGGGCCCTCTGGACACTTCCAGCTGCTTCTCACGCTCTGGTGATCAGGTTCTGCCAGGAAGAGCCGTGGTGGTTCCAGGAATTGCCATCTGAGGTGGAACTGAAGCTGAGGCTTTGGAGAACTAGAGGCTGGGTACAGCTTGTGCTGCCCATGCAGGGACAGCCAGGGCTGGGGCGCCTGGAGCCCAGCACGTGGTGACAACCTTCCCAGGAGCCAGCCCTGAGGAAAGCTTTGCCAAAAACATCTAATTTACCTAAAATACCCCTTTTGTGGGGCTCTGCAGGCTCTTGTTGCTGCAAGGGTTGGGTTCTGCTGGAGCAGGGGGTCTCCCATAAGTCATGGTGGGGCCTGGAGGGCTCCATCCCTATCCCACCTCACTGGGATGGCAGGATTCTCCACCTGGCCGAGCAGACTGGGATAACTCGAGGATGGGGATGTTCAGGGCCTCTGGTGTCCCTTCTCCCCCTTCCTGCCTCTGAGTGCCAGCATTCCCTGTGCTTCCAGTGAAACACTGAACTCTGCAAAGCTCCTCCTCACACACGGTTTGGGGCTTTCCCGTTGTCTGGGGGAAATCCCGTCTGTTCTGCTTCTCCCAGGAGAAAAGCCCAGTCCCTGCTCACGTCTCCTTAGGGAAGAGCCCCAGCTCCCTGGGAGTGAGGTGCAAGCTGCCCTTGCACCCCTGGGGGAGCTGCTGGAGAGGGGCTGGGCAAGGGGGGCACATCCCTGTGGCGGTGCCCGGTGCCAGCCCATGTCCATCCATCTCTGCACGCGACAGGTGGAAATACTTGTGAGGCAGGTGCCCTGAGCTTGCCAAATCCCGGTTATTTTAAGCCTGGAGAATGGGAGATGTTGGCCACTGAGGCACAGAGCCTTGGGTTTGCTGCCAGGGGACTGGGCAGGGGTGTGGGGCACGGCTCTGAGGGGCACGAGGGTGACTTGGCAGCGTGGTCCTGGTGTGCCCAGCCTGGGAGGGGGCTTTGCCACAGGTTACAGTGACATTCGTGTCTGCTCTTCCTCTGAATTCAACCCCCTTCCTCCTGCCAGCCAGGGGTGAAGTAAACACTCCTGCTCCGGTTTGGAAACTGCTCTTTTAAGGACATGGAAAGAAGCTGATTGTACAATCCAAGCTGCTGGATATCAGCAGGGATTACAGCAGGAGATGGGAAGGGCCCCTACATCCCTGTCCAGGGAGGTAAACCCTACAAACACACTTGGACCAGGCTTAGACTGGCTCTTCCAGTTCCTAATCACAAATCCACTTGAGCTGTGAGCAGGTCCTTTAAACAGGGATTTGGTGTGTTTAGGCTGACTGTCCTCCTTGAGAGCAGATGGTTTTTGTTACTGGATAATATTTCAAAGGAAAGGGGTTTTCTCTTTTTTTTTTTTTTCCTGTAATGCCCCCTCTCGTGCTGGTTTATCGAGCTGGGAGATGCTGGAGTCTGCCCTTCCCCAGGCTGGAGCTGCTTGGATTCATCAGTCAGGGTGATGGATTTGGAGTCTCAGAACTCCCAGTTTCCATTTTGGGGCTTGCTAAAAACTATTACAACCCTCGTGGTGGAGCAGCCAAATCACTTCCTCTGCCTCTGACTGATAACATCCACCTCGGGGGTGGCAGGCAGGCTGCTCCTCCAGCCTCTCTTTCCCTTGCTTTGCCTTTTCCAAGCTTTTCCATCTTTTTTTTGGCAGCCCAATGACCCGGTGACGAACATCTGCCAGGCAGCAGACAAACAGCTCTTCACCCTGGTGGAGTGGGCCAAGAGGATCCCCCACTTCTCCGAGCTGCCCCTGGATGACCAGGTCATCTTGCTCAGAGCAGGTGAGTGGCATCTGTCCCCATCTGCAAGTCCCTGGGATGGGTTGTACCCTCAGGTTTAGGTCCTGGCAGCTTGAAAATGTTTGATTCTGAGTAGCAGACTCTGATCATTCAGTTTTTAAATAGGATTTTAAAAGCCCCATGGGATGTGTTGCTGAATGGGATCCAGAATGTGGCCAATCAGCTGAAAAATGGCCCAGCTTCGTTTCTGATCCATGAGGAACTCAGAGATGGGTGCTGGGTGACTTAAACCCAAGGAATTAAACTCTGCCTTCCTCCCAAACTGAGGTGTGAAAGACCAAGCGGGCTCAGGCCCCTGTGAAATTTCATCAAACTGAAATGTTTGATCATAATTGAAAGCAGAAAGGGGAGAAAAACACATCTCACTTCTTCTCCCACCCACCAAGATGAAAATAGAACTCTCAAGGCTTATTTTAAATTTTCTTGTGCGGCAGGGGGGCTGCAGGAGCAGGGTTTGGGAGGTGAAAGCAGTTGGCTGCAGGAAGGGTCTTCCCCTGTTGAGTGAATTCAAGCTCCTGCTGCTGTACAAAGATCGTGGAGGGCAAGAAATCAGAGCTGAGCTCGGGGAGGATGTGTTTGAGGCATGAAGCTCTTTGTAAGCCAGGCACTTTGAAGTGCTTGGTAAAGTTCCTTTTGTTTCCCCAAAATTCGCTTTTGTCCAGGTCCTGCGCCCTTCCTGCAGCGCTTTGGTGAAGAGGCTCCTCTGCCTTTTCCGTGGATTTTGCCAGAGCTGGCTCTGGGCCCTTTGGAGCATGTAAAGTGTGGATTTGAAGAGGATTTCTAGAGCCTCTTGTGAGAGTGGATGAGCAGGGAAGCCTCTCTGTAGGGATCTTTGAGGGCTTCCTGCAAAGAGCTGGATTCAGACAAAGCCTTTTCCTTTCGGGAAGTGGAACCCAAACCCACCACGGCAGTTCCAGGTTTTCCTCTCTCTATGTAGCAGGCAGCTGATTAAAACTGGGCCTGGAGATTTCCTGACCTGTGTTCCCTGCTTGTGACTCACTCCATGGACAGCAGGAGGGGGGCTGCAGACTCCAAATTTCGCGGTGGCTCCAACCCTGAGACTGCTGAGCACCTGGAGCAGCTCCCTGGAGCTCCCTGCTCCAACCATCTCTGCCAGGGCCTCAGATAACCTTCCCCAAGTCCTCTAACCAGTGGCTCTATGTATTATTGAGTGGCCTGCTGAGAACAGCTGCCCATGAAATATTGAAGTACTAAAATCCAGCTAAGAGCCTCAGTCGGGCATCCTGGGAGGCAAAACAAGTGGAGCACACAGCTCTGGAGGAGCAGTGCTGGCTGGGCTGGCCGCAGCTTTCCTCAAATCCTGAATCATTTAAAAATATTCCCTCTCTGAGCTGTTTGGAAGGGAAGGAAACCTGACTTTTTAAGCCTGTTTTCCACGGGTTTTCTTGTTTCCAAGCTGAGACAGGAATAACCTGGTGTTTTCTCAGCTTGGCAGAGGATGCTGAGCGTTACATCCCTGCAGCTGCTTTTGTAGGGCTGCTGGGGAAAGTTGGCAGGGAGCTGGATTGACACGAGGGCCACTGTGCTGCCAGAGTGCCTTCCCTATCCCAGAGGAGCCAGAGCCACCCTGTGTGGTGAGAAAGGAGTCACAGGAGTCACAGCATTCTGCTTTGCCACCCCAGAGCTTGGGCTGAAATGCAGAACTCTCGGGACAGGCTTGTTTGGTCTCTTAATTCCCATTTGCTGCCTGTGGTTATACTGAATTTTCCCTGCTTGCCTCTGTCTTGGAGGCTCTTTGGGGATGTTCTGGTGAAAGCCAAGGTAGGAAAATCTTCCCCATTTCAGCTGAAGCATCCCAGCTCTGCATGGAAATAATCCAGATGAAGGATGCTGATGGATCCAGCGCTCCTTCACTGGAATAAGCCCAGCTTGGAGTGGGTGTTGGGAGCCAGCTCAGGCTTCTGTTGGTGGAGCTGCTGTGTGTGACAGCTTCCCATGGATCTGGCTCTGGGAATTCCTCTTCCTGCTGGGAGCAGGGTTTCTGCAGGCTCCTGCTGCAGTCCCACGTCTTCTCCTCCATCCTCCTTGGGTTTCATGGTGTTGCAATCCCTGTGAAAGTGCCAGGCCTCACCCAGTAAATAGCCAAAGAAATGTTCCCGTGGCTGGGGTGGAAACATCCTGTGGCCACTTAGGAAAGAGTGAACTTTATTCCTTGTCAACATTTCTAATGGCACAGCCCACGGCTGCAGCGGGAGGTAAATACAGCACACATGGGCCTTGTGTTTGTTGCAGGCAGCGGGACAAGACGTGTTCCTGTGGCAGGAGAGGTGAAGGATATTGTTGTGTTGCTTTTCCAGCCTGGGAAAAAAACCCCAAAGCCAAATATCCTGAGGTTTCTGGAGCAGAACTCCAGAACATGTTCAGGACAGGGGTGTTGCAGAAGACCCTTCTTATCTGACTGAAGATGCTGCTCCTGGTTGAAAGTGACCCGAATTTCCACCCTTCAAACTTGGCAACGTTTCCTCTCGTTGGGGCTTTGTTTCAGGAATCCTTGATGGATTTAGGAATTGAAAAGGTGCTGGATTGGGAAGGGGAGCTGGAGGACGTGGAGGTCGCCTCTCCCTTCCCTTCCCTGTAGGTCTGGGCTCAGAGGATGTCCCTCCTACATCCCAAAGCAGTCCAGCTAACAAGACTAAAATCTGTTTTCCAAGCAGCTGTGGAAGCAGTCACAGACGTGGGACTGTGCAGAGAGCAGACCCAACCTCTCCCAGTATTTTCATGGCAGAAGCAACAAACCCACAAAGCCAGAGATTCCACGGGCCCTTTCACAGGGCTCAGGGATGGTGAAGGAACTTCCGTGGCCTGAGGAGGGGCCTGGTGAACTGATAGCCCGTGCTGATAGGGCTGGAAGTGCTGGGAGGCAGCAGCTGAGGGCAGAGGGGAGCTCAGGGCTCCACACCCCCGGGGTGTTCAGGCAGAGCTGTGTGCTCGGTGTCTGCGCGGTTTACAGAGGAAACTGCTCCCCTTATTAGCTTTGTTTTTAGTGCATCGGGTTCTAGATGGTTTTTTCCTTCCCTGACAGCCAAGGAAAAGCTGCCTCCCCCCTCCTTCCCCATATCCAGCCACGTTCCCTCAGCAGAGGCGGATTCCTCCTCCGGTGCCGTCGCCGATTCCCAAACTTCCTGAGGATCCCATGGCTCTAACCTGCAGCCTCGGTCGTTTTCTCCTCCCCAGGCTGGAACGAGCTCCTCATTGCCTCCTTCTCCCACCGCTCCATAGCCGTGAAGGACGGGATCCTCCTGGCCACGGGGCTGCACGTGCACCGGAACAGCGCCCACAGCGCCGGCGTCGGGGCCATCTTCGACAGGTGGGCTGGGCTGGAGGGATGGAGGGATGGGATTGCATCCTAAAGCGCCTTGCCTGGACATCCCCATCCCTGTCTGCACCTCAAGCTGCCTCCATTCCTGCTGGAGGAGCCCGGGATGAGGGTGTCCCACCCCGTGATGTCCCTGAAAACACAGCGTCAAATCCCTCCTCTCAAACCTGCAAAACCCAACAGCCCCAAACGGGGAGGAGGCTGCCCGGTGCAAATCAAAGCCCCTTTCATGGGGTCCAGATGCCTTCTAATGTTACGAGGAGGCCACTCCTTCGCTCCTTTTCATCTTTAATTGGACCAAGACGCGATTTTATTTGCACAATGGAAAGGCCCCAGCAGTACTCAGCGGGTTCCACAGGCGTGTCCCGGGGGCTCTTTAATCTCAGGCTTTGGGAAAGTGTTTTAAAGCCAGGCTTGCCGGGTGTTTGACCCACAGCGTGACTCCAGACGCTGCTGAAATGCTGATTTCTCTCCCCGAGACTCATCTTGAGTCGAAACCAAATCACCTTTGCTGCTCTGCTCTGTGAGGAAATTGTTCTTCGGACCTGGGTGACATCATTTGTTCCTGTGAGGTCATAAGTGCAAGATCATGACTTTGCTGCAGGATCTAACATGAAAAACTGGGCAATCAGTGGAAAATATTTCAAGACCGACACCTGCAGTAAGAGCAAAGGGAGCAATAAAAATTACCGGCGGAGGAAATTACTTTTAGATACCTGTTGGGGTGGGTTTTTATTGTTATTTTTTATTTTTAGGCAGCTTTCTCAGGTGCCAGAGCCTCTCAGTGAATGGATGGAGGCGGTTTTTATGGTCCCTGTTGTATCTCACAGGAACTATTGATGTTCCTAATGAGCTATTTTCGATGGAGGAGGAAAATGAGGCCACATCCTCAGCTGGTACAAGCCAGCGCCATCCCCGACTTCGTTAAACGTGACCGGAGCTTCTCACTCCAGCTCTGACACCTGGGGCTTTTCATTCCTGGGGTTTTTTTCATGCTGACTCTGTGCTTTCTGTCTCCTTTTGCAGAGTACTGACAGAACTGGTGTCCAAAATGAGGGACATGCTGATGGACAAGACAGAGCTGGGCTGCCTGCGAGCCATTGTCCTCTTCAACCCCGGTACGTGCCTGGCTCTGCCCTCCTGGCCCCTCTTGGCTGCTGTTCTGTCCTTTGGGCTCCTTTTCTTCCCTAAAGAGCCCCATTGGAAGTAGCAGAGGGCACCCAGATGCCGAGGGCAGGGCAGGAAAGAAGAGAGTCAGGGGTGGAAGATGGTTTGGTTTGGAAAGGATCTTAAAGTTGATCTTGTTCCAAACCTCCTGCCATGGGCAGGGACACCTTCCCCTATCCCAGGTTGCTCCAAGCCCCGTCCAGCCTGGCCTTGGACACTGCCAGGCATCCACAGCTTCTCTGGGCAACCTGTGCAGGGCCTCCCTACCCTCACAGGGAAGAATTTCTTCCCAAAATTCCATCTAACCCTGCGCTCTGCTCTTTCAGTTTACAGCCATTCCCCCTTGTCCTGTCAGCTCTCCCCCTTTCAGAGTGACTGTGAAGAGAAAGTTCTGGTGCTTGAGGGAGTTGTCCCTGAATTGGAACGAAATGGAATCTAGATCTTTCTTAAAGAGAAGAATACAGATTAGAGCAGCACCAGAGCATGGACATGATTGTCTCTGCTCCCCAACCTCATCATCCGAGGGCTTTTATTACCTGCATTTCTGGAAAAGCCCTTTGCAGACCTGGAGAGGCTGAAAGACATGAAATGTGCTCATAAAATACACAGAAACTTCAGGTTTTGACCGTGGTTTCACAGACTCCAGGAGGCTTCACGCTGCTCCCTTTTCCCCCTCGGCCCCAGCTGCTCAAGGGAAGAAGAAGGGTCAGTGCCAGGGCTTTTCTCCAGCATTCCAGGGAGCAAATCCCTGTGCAGCAGGAGGCAGCCTGCTCATACCTGCACAGCTCTCTGGAGGGGATCTCTATTTTAAAGTGGATCAGCCCAGAGCAAAACCAGATGGCAGCCAAGAACAAACCTCCACATCCACCACCAACCCCTTCCCTCCCTGCCCTCAGAGAGCACTGTTTGTGCCCAAGCACAGCTCCTTCCCTGGGTTTTCCCACCAAAGCCAGGCCAGGCTGTTCCAGCAGGGTTTATTACATTTTCTTGGGTTTGTTTTTCTTCTTTTTTAGTCCCCCCCTCCTTGTAATCAGCAGTAATTTATTGTCTGTAATTTGGGATTAGCCGTATATGGTCAAAGAAGGGGAATCTGGAGAGGTTCCCATGGCACATGTGCTTGGGGATATCGATTTCTGCACTGTCCCTTTCACCCTACTAAAAACAGATCCTCGCTGTGTCCCGGGGGCTGTGCCAGAGCAGGGGCTTCTTACTCAGCCCCACCACAGTGCTGGAGGGAGAAATCCCACAAGCCCAGGGCTGGAGGAGGAATTAAACCCTTTAAATGAGGGTTTGGCACCACTGGAATGAGCCAAAACATTTGGGGTTGGGGTGTGAGGTGGGGAAAAATCTGTAGTCACAGGGCAAACTTTTGAGTGCTCCCCAAATCCCCAGAGCTCAGAGCCTGCATCCCCACTTTGGTGGGGCTGGGAGGGATGCAGGGAGCACACAGAGGGGTTCTGGCCAGCCTGGAAAGCCTGGAGGTGCTTGGCTGATGGCTTTTGTGTCACCTTTCAGACTCGAAGGGCCTCTCGAACCCGGCGGAGGTGGAGGCGCTGAGGGAGAAGGTGTACGCGTCCCTAGAGGCTTACTGCAAACACAAATACCCCGACCAGCCCGGCAGGTGAGCTCCCTGTGCCCCTCCTCCTGTACCCTCACCCCCTGCAAGCCCCCTGCAATGGGTGCTGCAGCTCCCAGGGTGTCCTTGGGTCCCTCTGTTCTGGGCTCTCCGTCCCCACAGACATTCCCTGCAGATAAACCCCTCGTTTCCACCCGCCCCAGCTGTGAGCATCCCTAAAAACACCCCCCTGTGAAGCACACAGAGCTTGATATTCCCTTGCCAGTAAATGCAGCCAGGTGGGCAGACCTGAGGAGGCCCAGCTCCCACAGCCCCAGCAGTGGGATGAGCCCATGTGGGAAGGGGGTATCATTTCCCTTTTGGAAACCGCGGCGAGCGAAACCGCAGCAAAACCAGGACTCACATGGAGTTAATTTTCGGTGGCAGAGGAGCATCACTGCTGGGAAGTGAAAGCCTCAATTGATACTCTTTTTTCTCCCCTCCCTGCCTCCCCCAATCCAGCTGGGAATGGGAGGGGGAATTAGGAATGCGTTCCTGGACTGCTGCGGAGCTGAGTGGGCGCATTTCCCCAGTTACAGCCTGGAGCTGGCAACTGCCACTTCAGTTCCTGACAGCTTCTTGAGAAACCAGGCAAAGCACTGGAAGCTGCTACTGGTGCATGAATGTTGGGCAAAAACAGCCCAGGCAACTGGGATTTGCATCTCACCTGCGTTCCCAGCCTCGTGTGTGCGGATGGTAAATGGCAAGGATGCTTTCACAGCAGTGAGCGCAGAGCGTGCCCTCAGAAGTGATGTTGGATTTGTTTTTTCCCCCGCTTCGGGTCCCAGAGTGCTGGCAGATGAAGAAGGATGTGTTGTTAAGGGGTTCCCGGGATGTTCCTGGTTGGCTTGAGGCAGGGAGAGCGAGGGTGGAGGTGCCGTGGGGTGTGCTTGGTTTGTGGGGAGCAGGGGAATTGAGGGATGAGCACGGGGCAAGGAGCAGGCCTGTCACCTCTCCTCTCCCAGGGGGTCTGTGTGCGCCCCAGGCCAGCTCTCAAGCTGCCTCCTCTTCCTGAAAGCTTTAAGAAATTGCATTTCTGGAGCAAATCCAGAGCCAGAGCCTGGATTTGGGCTGCCGTGGTGTTGCAGCAGAGCTGTTCCTGGCACAAGGAGAGCTGCCTTGGGAATCATGACCAGCAGCTCTCCTGGGTTGTTCCCTTGGTGGGATGAGCACATTGTGCAGGATCTGCAGCCCTGGCACACACTGGGAGTGGGCAAGAGGTGGCACAGGGACAGTCCCTCCCTCTCTTCATGCCCCAAGCCCCCTCCAAACCACCATGCCTGAGCACAGTCTGAGCCACCAGTCCACACCAGTTCCCCGGGGCTCTGCCTCAGTGCTCAGTGGTGTTTGAGGGAGTGTTTTAGGTCCAAAAGCTCTGCCAGGGGCTCTGGAGTTTAATCTCCCACTGGTTTTGAGTGACTGTGGGCTGGGGACCTTCTTGTGTGATGCTCACACCCATCCCTGGTGACCTGAGTGACTCGGTGACATCTCAGGGATGTCCTGAGAGCCGTGGCTGGGCCCTGCTGCCCTCCCTCCGTCCCTCAGTGGTGCAGGGCAGCGGTGGCACCACCCCAGGTGGCTCGGGAGGGTGAACTCCTGGGCTGGGAGTTGCACAAGAGCTCCCCGAACTTCTCCCAAACTCTCTGCATCCCCCTGGCCTCGTGGCACGATGTGATCACCAGCTGGGGCTGCAAACAAGTTCTTCCTGTGGTTGAGCAAAGCCCTGCTGGAGCCTGGTGCCTTTTCCTGCTCCGTGCTGTGGGATTTCTGGAATTCCCACCTTTTCAGGTGCCCTTGGGTGCGGGGCTTCCTCTGAGTCCCCATCCAGCAGGAGCTTGGGAGCACCCTGCAAACACCAAAAGGGAATTTCTCCACACAGAGAGGTATTCCCAGGAAAAACCCAGCCCTGCTCCCCCCGTGCAGCCCCTGCTGCTCCACAGGGAGGGCTGGGTGCCTACGTGACACCCAGCAGCCACAGGGAATCAGGGATCAGGGCTCTTTTCCCCCCCTCCCAGCCCTGGCATGGCGTGCTCCAGGCTGGTTATCTCACAGTTAAACATATCCAAGGGCTGGAGCCATCATCTGGTTCGGTTTAAAGTGAAACTTCCTGAATGGGATGGTAGGACTGATTTGTTTTTCCTGGCTCTGCTCCCGCCGTTCTCGCCAGCTCAGCAGAAAAAAAAAAAAATAAAAAAAAAAATCGGAAGAGAGAACTGTGTGTGCATGTAGAGAGTACTGTGTGCTTGTGCCTGCCTGTGTGTGTGTTTTCTGCAGGGTCCCCTTCTGCCTGGCCCTTTTCATGATGTTCAAGCCCTGATTTTGCAGCAGGAAAAGCAGATAACCCTGCTGTGGCTGTTACAGGGCTCTTTCCCTGTGCTGGCAGCACTCACACAAGGAGGTGACATCCACTGGCACCTGGGGTGCTCCAAAGCAGCCTTGCAGGAGCTGGTGGCTTTCTCCTGGCTCCACAGCCTCTTGCCAGCCTCGGAGCCCAACACCCAGCTGTGGATGGCTTGTCTCCATCCTGGCTGGCTCCTGCAGAGCTGCCAGCTCTCCCCAGCCCTCCTGCCTGTCCTCCTGCCTGTAGGACCTGAAACCATCTACTCCAGGCAGGGCAGGGTGTGGAGAAAGGGTTTTGTTTGCCCTCCTCAGAGCCCTGGGCCCGGGGAAAGGGAGCACCCGCTGTCCCAGGTGGTTTGGAGTGCTCCTTCCAACTCCTGTGTCACACTCCTCGGCTTCACCCCGGCTGGCAGCCGGGTTCCTGCCTCGCCAGCAGCCCCAGGACTCAGCTGGTGATGGTCAGAACCCCGAGTGAGGGCTGCTGGAGCTGCTCAGGAGGTGCACAGAGCCTGCAGGAAAGGGGCATTGCCCAGCCGAGTGCCAGCTCACCCCACTGAGCATCTCTTCCAGCCCCTTCCCGGCTGTTCGCCCTTTTCCCTGACCAAAGCTTGAGCTGCTGGAGCTGCTTGCAGCACTGCCAGTGCCAAGGCTGATCCCGTGGTGCCTCCTCTCGATGGCTGCAGTGTGGGGACCCCTCCAGCATCTCGGGGTGTCCCCCAGTCCGGGGCTGACCTTTGGTTTCTCGTTTCACTCTTGCAGCTCAGTTCCCAGCTCGTTCTTGCTGGGCCATCATCAGTGATTTCCCTGTGCAGCTGCGGCTGCAGCCCCACGGTTCGCTGGTAGCAGAGGCTGTGTCTGCCTCCCACCCCTCCCCAGCCCTGGGGACAGAGGCAGGGCTGCAGCCGGGGCTGTCTGACCTTGTCGCCTCTCTTATCCCCCAGGTTTGCCAAGCTCCTGCTCCGCCTCCCAGCCCTTCGGTCCATCGGCCTGAAATGCCTGGAGCACCTCTTCTTCTTCAAGCTAATAGGCGACACGCCCATCGACACCTTCTTGATGGAAATGCTGGAAGCGCCGCACCAAATGACTTAGAGAGAACTCTGCTGGGTCAGTCCCTCGCCCGGCCGGGCTCCCTCGGGGCCCTTCCTCTGCTTTCCTCCGCCCCAGCCCGTCCCTCCCTGCTGCCCCCAGCGCCGGAGGCACCGTCTGATCCGGGGGACACCCCGCCGTCCTGGCCTCCTCGTCGCCTGACCCCCTGTCCGTTCGCTGTCACTGCTGCATCTCCAGACCTGCTCGCTGGTTCCCTGTGCTACTTGTAGAGAAGTGGGAGCGGAGAGAGCTTTGCCAACCCCTGCCCCCGCCGTGCCATGAGGTTTGGGATGAGCCACGGCGTCACCCCCTCTGTCCCCGCTGCTTCCCTGGGGATAAGGACGGTGCCGGCCCTCGGGGCAGTGGGGTTTGGCCGAGCCGAGGGGAGTGGTTGGACTCGGATTGCAGCTGGGCTATTTTCAGAGGATGGAGTTTTTGAAGAAGAGAAGAAGAAGAAAAAAAAAAACAAAAAAACAAAAAAAAGAAAAAAAAAAAGAAAAAAATTCTATTTTTGGTTTCTAACTATTCTTAGTAGTGTCGGTAGTTACTCTGCGGAGGGAGAGGCGGCCCGGCTGTGCCCCGTGAGTGAGTCACCCGTGGCTGCACAGAGCCTTCTCCTTCCCCTTCAGAGCTGAGGATTTGGGATTGAGCTGAATCCCCTCCGAACAACGTGGTGGCCGTGGCACAGGAAATGCCCTTGTGGCCATCCCGGAGGGCGGCCGGGCATCGCTGCCCACCCCAGAGGTGCCCGTGTGGACATGAGCCAGCTGCAGCACTTGCTTTAAGGCTGCCAGGGACTCCCCATTGCCCTTGCCCAGCTCCTGGGGGCTTGCTGGGACCTCTGCTCTCAGCACAGCATCCCAGTATATCCCAGCACTGCCCGAGTATATCCCAGTGTATCCCAGCGTGACCCCACTCCGGGGTTTCGCCTCACCCACAAGGCCGCTCCTGTTGTTTCAGCCCTGCACAACACTGCAAGGCAACAATTAGTGGGAGTGCTCGGCCAGGCTGGTTAATTGCAGCTGTTAATTAGTGGTGAAGCAAGAACAGGGCTCCCCCTCCCCTGGATGCTGGCCCGGGAGGGCCCAGCTGGGTGGGGGATGTGGCAGCACCATCCCTGTCCTGCCCGGGATCCTGGGAGCACCAAAAGCACCTTGGCTCTTGCACAACCCTTTCCTTGAGTCTCGGTGTGACAGCGGGGAGCTGGGCAGGTTTTTGGGGGATTAGGGTCCCAGGAATGTGTCCACACCCTGTGGAATGGGATGGGATGGGATGGGATGGGATGGGATGGGATGGGATGGGATGGGATGGGATGGGATGGGATTCCCCAGGGAGCGTGTGGCCAGAGGCCAGCCAGGGAGCGATTCCCCTTCCCCTCCCTGTTTCACCCTCATCAGGTGTCTCCAGTGCCCCACCAAAAACACGAGTGGGAGGAAGAACAGAGCAGAGGGAGTGGAGAGGGATGCTGGGGAGGGTTTTCCCCCCTTGGCAGGATGGATGGTCCTAAATACACCGTGCTGGGAACCCAGAATAAGGTGCCTGTGGCTGAGGGCTTCCCCACCGCTTCCACATCCCGTGCTTTAAAGAGCAAAGGTTGAGATCCTTCCAGGATCCTCTTCTTGCTCCCCATTTTTTGCAACTGGTTGAAAACTCCTCCTTTGTTCCTGGAGAGGGATGGAGCAGCGCCCACCACCTCCTTCACACCCCTGTTCTGGAGGGGACACCGTTGCCACCCGCCTGGTGTCAATCCCAGCTGGCAGCTGGAGTGCCCAGCTCCATCCCCTGCAGCTCCAAAATTAAGAATCCCTCAGGATTTCAGGGGATACCTTCCCCTGGGGCTGGCCCGACGTGGCGCATCGGCAGAGGCGGGCACAGTGCCTTGGCTCTGTTTCCCCAGCAGCCTGCAAGCCGCTGAAAATATTATTAAACAGCTTCACCCTGCAAGAATTTGCCAAGAAAACGAGGCAGGAGGAATGAGATCTGGCAGGGGTGCCAGGAAACACGAGCAGGCTGTTCCCTGCCAGCGGGAGGCTGGCGCAGCCCCAGGGGAGGTGTCAGTTCCCAGAGCCCCGAGCCCACCCAGCCCCCAGGCAGCCCCCGGCCCCCAGCCCGGCTCTCCTAGCAGAAAGGAGCCTGGCATTTGCTTGCCAGAGAGGAAAAACTTCGGGAAAGTAGGTGGATATTGCCCTGGGATCAACCTGCTGGTCACTGGTGGGTGACAACTTTGTCCCTGGCGGATGGGTCAGAAAGGGCTCTTGGGTGCTGTGGCTGGAAGGTGGCACAGTGGGAGATCCCATCCCATCCCATCCCATCCCATCCCATCCCATCCCATCCCATCCCATCCCATCCCATCCCATCCCAATCTTATCCTGTCTCATTTCGTCCCATCCCATCCCATCATCTCATCCTGTCACGTTCCATCCCATTTCTTCCCATCTGTCCCCATCCCATTTCATTCCATCCTGTCCAATTTCATCCCATCCCATCCCCGTTAGTGTTTGACCTTACAACACCAAGGGAGAGGCTCCACAGGCCCCAAGCTCCCAATCAGGACGTGCATCCCTGTGCCTCAGTTTCCCTGCTGGAGCAGCACAGCCCCCAATCCATGCCCGTGGTGGAGGGGATTTTGGGAAAGGCTGCGCCTTGCCCTGGGATTTCAGTTTGCAGCTGGTGAAAGGGAGTCGGGATTCCCTGAGCCCCAAAGCCCGGCCCAGCCCCTCCATCCTCACCCCAGCCCTTCCCTTGGGAAGGAGAAGCTTTTGTGCGCCGGGAACATCCGCCAGAGCAGCCTTAAAGCAACGAGCTTTGCATGAGTTTGAGTCTTTATTTTATTCTTTTCACTTCGGGCTTCTTTTGTCGTTGTTGTTCTCATCGTGATAACGCTGAGTGTGGAGAGGTGAGCCGTAGCTGAAGGAAAACAGAAGGCACATTATTCCCTAGGGAGCTTGGACTTGGATTGAACCAGCTCCCAGTACTCCTGCAAAAATCTGCTTTGATTCGCGGTGATCTGTTTGTAATTATTATTTGAATTCCTTTTTGTTGGTGGGACAATCTTTAATTTTCTAAAGATAGCACAAACATCAGCTTTTCAGCCACCGCGGCGTCCCTCGCTGCCTGTGCGTGTTCCATCCCACCCTGAGCCAATCCAGCACATCCCAAACCCCTCCATGGGAATGCCAAGCTTCCCTTGGCACTGGAATGCTGACCAGGAGCGGTGTTAGGGGCGGGTGGATGTGGGAAACGCTGACCACTGGCCTTGCCGACCCCTCCACTGCAGCGGGGAGAGCCCTGGGCTGGGCTGCTGATCCCAAAAAAAACAGGCTTGGGCTCCTGATCCCAAAAAAAAAAAGGCTGGAGCGTGGCTCAGGAGCTGGTGCTGCCCCATGAGTGCCGATGAGTGTGTGTATCCATGTATGTACTGTAGATATCTACACTGTATAATACCCACTCACCTATACACATAGAGAACTGTAGCAATTACAGACTTTTCCTGGCTTTTTGTGTTTTAAGTCAATTCTTTTTCCTGGTTTGTTTGTTTGGTTTTGGTTGGTTTTTTTTTCCCCCCTCGTTTTTTGTTTTGGTTTATTTTCCCCTTGTTTTGCTTCTATTGTATCCGAATCCCTTTCCAAATTGGCAGATGCCAAATCTGGATTTTTATTCCTCGAGACAAAGGAACTGCATCTATTTTAAGATGCCTTTTTGTTTTGTTTTTCTTCTTTTGTTTGGTTTTTCTTCTTTTTTGTTTGTTTGTTTTCTTGTTTTGTTTTGTTTTTTTTTCTTTGAAGCAGGCGGTTTGGAGTAAAGAATAGCTTTAGCAATTCCCAATACTTAGTGATGGATGCCTTGGCTATGGGATACACAGATAAAAAAAAAAAAAAAGGACGTTAACATTTAGAATGACAAAAAAAAAAAAAAAAAAGAGAAAAGATAAGGAAAAAAATATCTAAAGCATCAATAAAGTTAAAATCTATTTTTGTACAAATGTAATTTTATCCCTTACCGTATCCTTGGATATTTTCTTTCCTGGATTGTTTTGTTGCTTCTACAGAGATTGTTATAAACTCTCTCTATTTTTTCTCTCTTTCTCTCTGTAAGTGTTCAGCCACAGGGATCTGGAGAAGAGGGAGAAACTTCTGACCGTGTTTTAAAGGCTTTATATGAAATCTCTTTTGAAATAATTTTTTTGAATGAACTTTTTATTTTTTTTTCTTTCCCCCCACTTCCAAAATCTTTTTTGGGGATGGGAGGGGGAGGGGGAGGGAGGGGGAGGGCTGGTCTGGGGGTGTCTTTTGTCACGTATCTCTGGCGTTCCCGCAGGTCTGTTTTACTGTGAAATCACTACCGTATATTATTATTCACTTCGAAAACAACGAAAAAGGTTAAAAAAAAAAAAAAAAAGAAAATAAAAGGAAAAAAAAAAAAAGAAAGAACTGCTGCTGGAAACGCCAGTATTTTGAGAACAATTGTATTAGAATTGTGGGAAAAAAATGAGAAGAAAAAAAAAAAAGAGAAAAAGAAAAAAAGGAGAAAAAAAAAAAAGAAAATATATGAGCATTTTAAAATATAACCCAGTCCAAGTCCTCGTTTGTTCTTATTGGTGTGTCTTGAGTTATTCACTTGGGGAGCTGTCCCCATCAGGGTCCCCATTCCAGGGCACTGCAAATCCAAGGAAATCCAGCCTGGCTGGGAGGAAGGAGCAGCGGCCGAACCCCAACTCTCCCCAGGACTTCCCCCTTTGCCTCAGGTGCTTTCCATGAGAGATTTCCCCATCCCTTCGCACCTGCTGGGGTCCCCCTTGCAGCAGACAAGGTCCCGGTGTGGCGCAGGGATGCCCGGCGATGCCGCTCCAGTGCCCGCCTGTCCCTGCCTGGGTGGCACCGGGCTGCGGGTGGGGACTCTCCCCGTACCAGAGCAGCGTGGGGGCTCAGTTTTGGGGGGACAGAGGGGTTTGGGGGCTGGGCAGCCATCCCAGCTTGAGATGAGGGCGATGTTTTCCAGCCCCAAGCCCTCCTGGAGCAGGAGCGGCGCTGGGAGCAGGGGTGGGAGAACGGGAGCCTTTAGCTCTGGCCTGCGCTTAACCTGGGTTTGGTGCCAGGTACAAACGCGACTGAACTCGCTGCTGGGTTTACAGCCGGGATAAATCCTCCCCCGGCGGCTGCGGGGCCGGGCGGATGGAGATGGAAGATCAGAGGCTCCATTCGGGCAGCGCCGATCCGTGCGCGCTTCCAGGTTTGCTCATTCGGGAAAGATGAAATCTTTTTTTCATTCGGGAAGTGCCGGCAGGAGGCTTGTGGAGGGCAGGGGAAGGGGTTATCTACCTGCTGCTTCCCAAATCTGCCCATTCCCACTTCCTGCCCCACTTCGGGAGCCCGCAGGGAGCCGGGAGCACCGGCCCGGCCACGCTCCCATCTCCAGCTGCGCAGGGCGCTTGTGTGTCTCGTTAACCTCCAGGCGGCACTTGGTGTTTGGAGAGTAAATATTTACCTCCTTCCCGAGCGTTTTTGTCCCCCTTCTCCCGGGCGGAGCGGGCTGGGAGCTGTGGGGCAGCGCCGGGATGCTCCGTGGGCTGCCCGGGTCACTGCTGCCCGCTGGCTGCAAAACCGCATTTCGCTTTGAAAATCGGGTTTGCTTCTATTTTTACCGGTGCCAATAACAGAAAGGAAAACAAAGCCGGGCTGGCCGCTGATTTTTGGTGGGGTTTTTTTATCTTGTGTTTGGTTCCTGCTGTGTTTTCTACTTGGGGGGCACCCCCAGACCCCAAAACCTGGGGAAGGGCTCTGCTCTCCCTCCTCTGCTGCCGGCGAGGGAGGAGGAGGAATTTTGCACCTTGGCCAAGCCGTTGCTGTTTTTCCAGCTTCTGCAGGGATCAAAGTGCCTGTTTTGACTCTCCTCCTGATTCCTTGATACCAGCCGATGATTGTAATGCAATTAAACCTCTCACCCATGCCATGGCTCCGGGCTTTTGTTGTGTCTCCGGGCTGGGCGTGCGCGGGATTCACCCTTGCCCTGGGAGCAGCGTGTAGACATCGGCACACAAAGGGCTCCGGGGCTCTCTGCTTTATCAGGAACACCACAATTCCTTAAATCCTGAGCTCTTGGAGACGTGGGATCAGGAGGGGGACTCCAGCTTCCCCTGCAAAACGCCATTCCTGGGGCTCCGGCCGCTGGAGGGGATGGCGAGTAGGAGATGCTGAGTTGGGGGTGCAGGGTTTGCTTTTGGAAGGGCACCGCTTAATTCCTGAGCATTCCCGGCGCTGACAGAGATGGAGTGGGGTGTCAGCAGAGTGTTTGGAAACCCTTAAGAGAAGGGCTGTGATCCCGGCCCTCTCCGTGCCTCAGGTCCGCGGCGAGCAGGGGACTCTCCAAACAAATACAGGCAGATGAGCTCTTTCGCTGGTAATTTGTCACTTCATAATTGCCAAAGAAAAGCAGGTCGGTTTTCTCCTCCTGACCTCTCTCAAGCAGCCTTTTCACCCCAGCTGGCCCCGGGGCCGGGCTCGGGGTCCCGCCGTGCCCCCTCGGGGCCGCCTCCCCCCGCCCCGGGGCCACGGAGGGCACCTTGGCCTCCTGCAGCATTTTCCGAGTGACGTTTCCATGGATGTCCCCACGGCACCACCGAGCCCGAGAGACACCCAGCCCCAGGCACGTCCCGGGCTCGCCCTGTGTGGGTGGAAATGGGAGCGGACGGGAGCACCGGGAGAGCTCAGAGGACCTGGATTTCAGGTTCAGACTCTGTTCCAAATAAAATTTGGGAGTTCAGCTGATCCTCTCCCATGCCCCAGCGCTTCCCCCTCCATCCCCAGCTCCCCAGGGCGGGGTGGGAATTGCGCTCCAGGCGTTTCCAGGTGGGATTTTGGGCTGGGAAGTGCTGGGCGGTTCTTGTTCTGGAAGCCAGCGTGGGTGAGCGCGGCCGAGCAGCTCCAGGGCTCCCGGAGCGGGGCTGATCCCACCGGGACTGGGGGCAGCGCCTCGGGAGCCCCCGGGGGCCGGCCTGGCCCGTCCGAGCGAAGAGCAAAGTGCTGCTGCCATCTCCCGACCGCAGCGAGCCCTGCCCGGGATGCCCTTCCCCGGCCCGGGATGCCCTTCCCCGGCCCGGGATGCCCTTCCCCGGCCCCGCATCCCGCTCCCCTGCCCGGGATCCCACTCCTTTTCCCGGGATCCCTCTCCCCTTCCTGGGATTCCCGTCCCCCTCCCGGGATGCCCACTCCCCTGCCCAGTTCCTTCTCCCTCTACCCAGGTCCCGTTCGCCTGCCCAGAACAGGGGTTGGAATGAAAAAAATCTGTAGAAAAAAAAAAATTGGGTTTGTTTTTGACTTTTGAGGGGTTTTGTTTTTTGTTTATTCTCTTTTGCCTTCACCCTGCAAGGCTGTGAAGACGAGGAAGCGAAGCTCTGCCTCTCTCACTCCACAGTGCCCAAAATCTGAGCGGTTTTCTGGCCCTGAAAGATGCTTTGCTCTCAGTCGCTTCCATCTCCTTCCTTCCTCCTTGCCTTGGCTCTGGAATTCCTGTCCTGACCCTAAAATTCCTGTCCTGACTCTGAAATTTCCTGCTGAGGCGAGTTGTGCAGACCAACAGCCCAAACCTTGTACCTTACTCATTTTAACTCATTTTAACTCACTCATTTCCCCCTCACTGGATACCCGTGCCTGCTCTTCCCTCGCAGCCTGACCAAGGGTTAACAAATCCTCATTTAAAGCATCGCCTCAGCCGAGGGTTTTTCATTTCCAAAGAGCCCCAGATCCCAAAGCGCGGGTGAGAAATATCGGCCACAAAAATTTTGCATCTCTGCCTTACAACACTGGCAGTGAAACCTTGTTTGGCTTTGGAGGGAAGATTTTCCACACCGGGCTCCAGCGCAGCCCAACTGCTCTAAGCCCACATCTTGTTTTTCCTCCGACAGAGTGAGGTATGATTCTTGGCTCGGTGAGTCTCTGCGAAATGAAAAGATGCTTTTAAAGCTCATTCACTCAACACTCACCCCAAAACCCAAGGGGAGGGTCAGATGGAAATTCGCTGGAGCTGTCAGCCAGGCTTTCTGCTGGGTTTCTTTTGTGGGGGTTATCAGGCTGGAGAGCACTGAATGGAGACACAAGTGTTTGCTGGGATGATGGTAAAGGTAGGAGAGCCTGATGATTAAAGCAGCCAGGGCATTGGATTTGTTTCCTTGTGAAAAGCTGGAGTTTGAGTCATTGTGGTTCCTGAGGACTCAGCTCTCAGGGTTCATTTTGTCTGGGCCTTTTAATTTATAACATAAAAGCCTCCTGCCTTGTAAGAAGAGCAGCCCCGTTCTTGTGGGAGTTCACTGGAGAGCTGGAGAGAGCCGAAGGATGGACGGGGAATTTTCTGGCTCAAGGCTGGCCAGCAAGTCAGGATTGGAGCAAGGAAAGGTTAAACCTTTCCTGGTTGGATCTCAAAGTTCTTCCCCAGCCTGGAGGGTTCTTCTGTGACTCTCTGAGAGTGCTGCTGGGTGAACTTTGCAGGCTGGAGTCTCTTCCTGGGGCTCCCAGCTCCTTCCTGCCCACTCAGGGGGCTGCTTCCCACTCGTCCTGGTTGTGGACGGAGAGTGATTGGCATTCCTGCCCCATTCCAACCCACTTTCCCCATCCTTATTCCTCTATCAGGGCATGTTCTGACAGCCAGAGGTTTCCTGAGGTGGAAGAGGATGAGGATTGCTGGGATGAGAGGGGAGTCAGCACTGGGCAGGCCCAGGGCTCTCCTTCCTAATATATTGGGCCATAATTTCTTTATTAAAAACGGGATTTCCACTTCTGTGAAATGTCCTTTTTGACTATCCAAAACATTTTCCTGCTTGCCAGGGAGAGGGGAAGGGATAGAGCACATCCCTGGACAGTGGCGTGGCCCTCAGGACTCTGTGTCACCAGGAGGGGCTGCAGGAGCTGCAGCTTCATCTCTGTAGCACGGAAGGGGTTCCAGTGTCCTGGGAGAGCCTGGGAAGGGGTGATACCACAGTGCACACTGAGGAAACCTTGTCCCTGCAATGCACCACCAGCCCAGAGCGAGGGAAAAGCCTCTCCTCAGCCCCGGGCTGCCAGGGAAATGAATTCTGATCCCGAAATGCCACAGGATGAGCGGAGGAGAACAGCACTGTCCTGCTGCCCCAGGTGCAGCCACCCGCCACCTATTCCAGCCCTGTCCCGTCCTCGTTCCATCCCTGCCCCAGCCCTGCTTCACCCGTGTCCCACTCCTGCTCCAGCACTGCCTGATCCCTGCTCCATCCCTGTCCCATCCTTGTCACACCCCTGCGTGATCCTTGCCCCAAAGTTGCCCCATCCCTGTCCCAACCCTGCCCCATTCCTGCCCCAGCCCTGTCCCAACCCTGCTTTGTCCTTGTCCCGACTCTGCTCCATCCCTGCCCCATCCCTGTCCCATCCCCGTCCCACGCTCTCCAGGTGAGAGGGAGGTGCCAGGGCCAGGGTGCCAGGGCTGCTCCCGTGTGTCCATCACCCTCCGTGACCCCTCCCAGCTCCTGCCCGAGCAGCCACCTCGGCCCGTGGGCTCCTGGGCGCTCCCGGGACGTTTCCTAATCCTGAAACCGGATCCTCCCGTCGGACTCCGGTCGGATGAGAAAAGCTTGCTCCGGCCTGTCTGTTCCTGCTCCGGGATTGTTTCCCTCCTTATGGCTCGATTTCCTGCTGGCTGCAGGGTGGGGTGGGTCCCCAAATCCCCCCGGGATTAACCCCTGCCTGGAAGGCTCTGGTCTTTATGTGCTGATCGATTTTCTTGTTTCTTTCCAGGGCACCACCTGCCCGTGCCACCTTCCTCTGCTGGAAATTCCCACCTCTCCTCTGCCTTCCCAAGCTCTCTGCCTGGTCCCCTTGGAACAGGATCGTTGACAGGAGGTTCCTCCCAGCCCTATGGAAGTGCTCACCACGAGTTTCAAAGCCACAACAGCTCAGTGCAGCCAGTTTTTGACTCTGACCTGGCGCAGCCCCACGTGTCCAGGCACAGATCAGACTGTCCTGGTGGCAGCAGAGACGCTTGGGGGACAATTTGTGGTAGTGAAAGGATCCCCAGGAAACATTCCCCAATTCCAGAGCCATCTGTACATCCAGCCAGCTGTGGATTCACTGGGATCTGATATGGGACGCTCCCAGCGAAGAACAATTTGTAGTGGGTTAAGTGAGAGGGTGAATTAGGGCCAGCTGCCCAGGGCATCCTCACACTGGGATTTAGGAATTTCCCCTGGACTGCCTGGACTGTGGACAGCCCATCCCAGCGTCCCTGCAGGATTCTGGAGGCTCTCTGAGCCCCTCAGCCTGCAGACGAGCAGCAAGGCTGGCAGCAGACACAATTTGTGGCTGGCTATTTGCTGTTGTCACTCCAACCATTCCACCTGACGAGGCAATAAAGATGAAAGCCCATAATAAGCAGCCAGCCATCATTTGTGGGGGGGGAAAGGCTGTAATTTACCGTGCCAGGGCTGCAGGGAGCCCATCTGAGGCTGGTTATTGACAGCAACTCTCTGTGGGTTTGTTCCTTACGTGCGCTCGGAGCACTTGAGGGTGACATTTTTAAAATCTAAAAATATATGGCCGGTAGCGAACTTCCAGCAGCATGGAAGGGAGGGGAAGGATTTATGCCCAGAAGAGTGGGAATTTTAAGGAAAGTGTGTTTATGGAAAAGGTTTTGAAGGGGTTGAAGGAGCGGGGGCAAGCTCCAGACTGGTGCTGGCTGGGGGTGGTGCTGGGGGTGTTGGATTTTGCTGAGGGGCTTTATCTAGGGAAAACTCTTCTATCTTCCCAGGGATGCAAATCAGGAGCAATTCTGGAGTCAAGGAAGTTACAGAGAGATCAGACAAAGGAACCAGGTGCTTTTGTGCTGCCCCAGGTTGTCACCCCTAAACCAGGTTGTACGGAGAGCCCTGGGTGGGGTCTGTGCTCCCAGAGGATCATCCCCAGGAAGATGGGAGCTGATCCTGGGCTGATCCTGCTCCCTGGCTTTTATTCTGGAGTGTTTCTCACTGAGGCTGAGGGCGATCCTGGCTGCGGTGGGAGCTCTGTCCCCTCTGATCTGCTCCAGAGCTCAGCTCCATGTCAATAAGAGGTTTAAAGGAAGAGGATTTGGATTCTTGTTTTTTTCTACCCAAAACAAGCTGAAAGCACCATTTTCCTGGGGTTACAAGGGCTTGATTCTGCAAATCTGGGGACCCTCATGATTAAAAACTCTCCTTCCCAAGGAGATTCAATCCATCCTTCTCTTCGAGCCCTCATCCCATGGGGGAGGGAGGAGGTGGTTTCGGGAAACACAGGGAATGACTAATCTCTCTCCTGCTGCTGCCAAGGGACCAGAACCAGCCCCATGAGCATCCCTGCTGCCTCTGAGAGCTCTGGGGTGTCAGCGGGGTTATGATTTATGACCATCAATCCATCAACCTTATTTATAGCAGCGGCTCCATGTGGGATTTCACACATGAAGATTGGCTTGTTCTGTGGCCTCCCTCCTGCCAAAGTTGTCCCTGGGCCTCCCAACCTTCCTGGAGGCCTTTGTCTTGTCTCTGCCATGCCCATGTGGAGAACTGCCATTCCTGCCCCATTCCAACCCACTTTCCCCATCCTTATTCCTCTATCAGGGCATATTCTGACAGCCAGAGGTTTCCTGAGGTGGAAGAGGATGAGGATTGCTGGGATGAGAGGGGAGTCAGCACTGGGCAGGCCCAGGGCTCTCCTTCCTAGTGAGAGTGTGGGCCGTGTTTTCCTCATTAAAAACGGGATTTCCACCTCTGTGAAATGTCCTTTTTGACTATTCACAGCGTTTTCCTGCTTGCCAACTATCATTGTCAGGGCCTTTCCCACCCTGCTGGGATTTGCCTGCTTGGCCTGCTGCCCGTGGGTGTCTCGGTGTCCTCTGGTCCATCCAGGCTGTCCCTGCTTTCCAGGACCTTGGGATCTCCCAGGCATCTGGGGAACTCTGTTTCCCTCTGGAAGGTAACGGGGGCTCTGAAAACTCCACCTCAGACACAGCCCTGAAATGTCAGAAAACAGACAGCAAATAAAAGGAGTGAGCAGACAGGAATGAACCCCGGATCCCGTGACAGCAGAAACGAGTGGGGGTCTCGGGGGCTGTAATTATGTTTTCCCTCTGATTAACAGGGAACGGGCACCTTGGAAACCCTTCTCCCTGTCATAATAAATGGTGGCAATGAGGGAAAGTGTTGCAGGCTGTGTTTAAAGCTGAACCTGCTGCCGGTGCTTGGGTCAGCCCCGTTGCTGCGCCGTGATGGATGGAGCCCTGGGACCCGCCGCCTGTACGAGCCAAATCACTTACCTTGGAAATGCAAACCTTATGGAAAGGGAATCAATAACTCCTGGAGCCCTGCTCGTGCTGACACGCGGCCCGAGTCCCCGGGAAAGGAACCCTTTGTTAATCTTCCTCGGGAGGCACACGCAGCTCCTATAAAAAGCTTCTGCAGGCAGTAACTAATTACAGCCTGCACGAGGCTCCAGTCTGTCACCCCCGACAGCTCAGGGGGAGCAGGAGCTGCTGTGCTGCTGCCACTGCCCGGGATGATGGACGAGCCTGCACGAGCTGCTGGCTTGGCTCTGAAACAGGAAGAATTAATGGGCAAATAAATTACAAATCAATTATTAAACCTTAGCGGCGTGCGGGGCCCCGGTATCAAATATACATTTCTAATTAACTCAACAACTCTCGGCTAATGGGCACTGGGTGCTGCCTGCTGCTAGAAACAGGGATTTTTGGCACGCGCTCTAAATTGAGTATTTTATGTGAGTATTTTATGTCTCCCTTCTTGCCCAGCGACACAGTGAGGCCACAAGCCTGTAAGGACCCTTTCTATGCACAGACAGCACCCAAAGCTTCATGCTGGGACTCAGAACAGCCCTGGGCAAGCTGCAACGTGGTGGGGAACAAATCCAACGTGTCCTGAGCACTCCGTGTGCTGAGGGATCCTCTTGCCTCTCGCTGAGCCCCAAATCCCCAGTGAAGAGGAAATCCAGGGTGCTTTCCTCCCCTCCTTGCATGCCTGGGACTGTCTGTCAGCGCTGGGAGCTCTTGCCATGAGAATCCCCATGGCTTGCGACCTGCCTGCAGTGTCCAGACAGATCCCAGGCCAGGAGTTCCTCCTGGAGCACCGGGAAAATCCAAGGACTTGGCAGATGGACGGCTGCACTCACACCCACCCCTGCTATCCTCGGGTGCATCCTCGAGCTCTCAGGATGCTCCCAGAGTCACTGAAAGGTGTGACAGGGCTGAGAAACCCCTCAGGGAATTTTGCTACCACCAGGGTGAGGATGGAGGGTGTTTTTCATGTTGGAATGGGTGCCAGGCCCCTCGGAGGAGCCCAACCTCAGAGGGATTCGGTGTCTGCACCACGGCAGTATTTCTGCAGCTCACTAATCAATTATGATTCTTAGACAAGCTCCCATATGGTGCCTTTATAAATCACTCTCTCCACTTATCAAGCCTGTCTTGTTTGCCTGACATGAGCTATAAGGAGGGTGCTTTTCAGGCTAATGTTAACTCAAGCACGCAGAATGGGATTTATTTATAGAGTTTTAGAAAAGTGGTTTTTGAGGAGCCAAAATCTGGGTCCTAAGGAGAGAACCGAGAGGCTGGGGACTCCTTCTGCCTGAGCATCAGCACAGCAAGCCCTGGCTCAGAGGGCTGGGAGTCCCTGAGCCTGGGCAGGGCAGGCCCTGCTGTGTCTGTCCCACTGGAGCAGTTCTCCATCCCTGCTCAGCCTGGGGACCCTGGGGCCAGCCAGGACACCTGGGCAGCCGCCCGAAGGCGAGGACTGGTGGAGGGGCTGAGCAGAGAGCTGGGACCAAGGGTCTGAGGGGGAATGGGGCAGAGAGAGGAGTTTTCAGCTCCCTGTGTGAGCAGAAAACAGCACAAGGGCTTTGGAGCCCGGAGCTGGGCACAGGGGAGAGTCCCAGCGGTGTGACACGGCTGTGCCCCTTGTCACGGGCCGGAGGGAGCAAAGACCAGCCCGGAGCGGGCCTGGTGCTGGATTTGTCACCCACCTGAGCTGCTCCCGGCTCTCTTGCTCCCCCCAGTGCGCTCACCCGGCTCCCGGAGCATCCCCTGCTCTTCCACGCATCTCCAGGACCTTTCCGATCCCAGGATTTTTGCTCCAGCCACGAGGGTGTTCCTCTTTTTCCACACCCCCCTCCTACTCTCCAAACTCAAATATTTAGTTCGGGAATTCTTTTTTCTTTTTTTTTTTTTTTTTTTTTGTGGTTTCGTCCTCATTTTTCCTGCTCTGAACATTCCACTTGCAGGAGCACTCCTAATCCGTGGCTCTGCCTCTTGGCTCTTTTTGAGTTGCATCCTTTGAGATTTTCCACTTCATTTTATCAAAACGTACAACTCCCCTGCTCTGTTTGCAGCTCGGCTTCTGCTTGAGAGCTCCAAAATCCGCCATTCCCCTCCCCTTAATGCACACCCAGTTCTCTCCCACCTGTGAGATTTCACAATTCCAGCTGTGGATCTTTGCCTACAACAGCTCTGAACGTCCCGAATTCTCTCTGCTCTGCTGAGAGATTCCATTTTGGTGCCTGGTGCTGCACAGAGCCCCTCTCCCACACTTTTGGTTCCAGCACCCTTGATGCCAGGAGTGTGTGTGTGTGTGTGTGTGTCTGTAGAGGTTCTACGCTGAATAAAGATCATTTTCCTTTTTCCCATGGGAAAAATCCAACCTGAAAGGAAAATCCAGCACATCAACCTGGGAACCTCCCTGGGCCTGCTGCGTGCACAGGATTTGCATGATCTGAAAGGGATAAGCTTATGGAAACCAGCGCTGGGAAGCAGGATCAGAAGGCAGTGGGATGGACGGGTTTCTCGGGAAGTTCCCAGTGACCACCTTCATTTCCCAGTGCTAACGAGTCCCAGCTTGCCCCTATTAAAGCAGTTTTGGGGTGGGTGGGAGGAAGGCTGTGGCTTGTTAACAGGACATCGGGATCACGCGAGGAAGGAACGCTTTTAAACCGGCTCCGCACATTCCCGCTGGCTTCAGCAAGGCCGGGAAGACGAAAAAATTCCCTTAACTCAGGTGCTCCGCCCTTGCACTGGGTGGGGAAGCAGCTGCCGTGAAAGCCCAGCTTGCAAACGGCGGGGGCCGGGATTCTGTGGGAATCCCTCGGGATTTTGTGGGGATATCTCGGCCCAGGATACCGCGGAGCCATTCCCGGGGGCTTTGGGGGTCGTCGGGGGGACCCCGGAGGTGCCTCTGCGATGCCCCCGCGGCCCCACCGGGTGGCGCCCGAGCCCCGCGCATCCCCCGCGCACCGCGGCTGCGTCCGCTCGTCCCCATGGCAACGGCCGGCCGTGGGTACCGCCCTCGCACCCGCATCCCGCACCCTGCATCCCGCATTCCCCATCCTGCATCCCGCATCCCATATCCCCCATCCTGGGCCCCGCATCCCGCATCCCCCACCTCGCATCCCACACCCTGCATCCGCATCCCACATTCCCCATCCTGCATCTCGCATCCCATATCCCCCATTCTGTATCCTGCATCCCACCCCCTGCATCCCACATCCCATATCCCCCATTCCATATCCTGCATCCCACCCCCTGCATCCCACATCCCATATCCCATATCCCCCATTCCATATCCTACATCCCACCCCCTGCATCCCACATTCCCCATCCTGCATCCCCTATCTCCCATCCCGCTCCCCCATCACTCGAGGCTCCCACCAACGCTCTGCCCTCCCCTTTCCCCTTCCCCGCTCTCCCCAGAGGCCAAATTTCCCCTCCTGACTCCGGCTCCTCTGGCCAGGTCTGGTTCCTGCCCTGGGTGGAGCTGGAGTTCTGTCCCTCTGGGAATGCTGCACAGTGTGCTGAGGGTGGGGAAACCCTTCAGACCCTGCCCGAGGATGAAGCAGGAGCCCCCCCGGGCCACAGACGGGATGTGTTCCCATGGGATTCCATTAACCCCTTCTGTGCCTGCACTGGGAAGCACAAACCCAACGATTTTGCACAGCTCACCCCCCTCCAGCTTTGTTCTGGGCAGGGAGATGGGACATCCCCCTTGCTGCTGGTTCTAAACCAACCCTGAACTACACCCAGGCGCTTGCAGTCGTGGTTCCTCCTCTCCAGCAAGGGCAGAACATCTGGAACAGGTTTGGCTGAGCTGTTTGTGCTCCCAACAGGAGCCTGGAAACCGCCCCCTCACTATCAGGAGCCTGAGGCTCTGAAGACAGTGGACATGACTTCATTTTGAGGTCTTCAAGTTGATTCAGAGATGCTTTTGACCCAGACTCTCCACAATCCTTGGCTGGCTGCGTCCCTTCCCACCCCCTCATGCTACTGGTTCAGCAGGCTCTCGAATTCCTGGGAATTGCTGGATTCCTTTCTGGTGAACTGGACCTGCCTGGTTCCCTGGGAACTGTTCTGGACCCCCTGGCCCAGTGCTGTCATCGTGGTGGCCTCCTGGGGCTGCAGCACCCCATGTAGGAGCATCCTTTGCCCTTCCAGCTCACAGGGAAGGTCATTCCTGTCCCATGGGGTTCTGACAGCCACCCCAAAGCTCCAGGGGAGCACTGAAATCGGATTTCTCTGCTGGCTGGGGAGGGAAGGCTGGTCCTGCCCTCCTCAGGGTCTGAACCCACCCCTCGCCACCTCCTCGGTGGCTTCTCCTCCCATGGCAGGGCAGGAGGGTGGGGATTGCTCAGCCTGCCCCAGGTTTATCCCTGAGGGATATCCCCAGCCTCAGGTTTATTCCTGACCTCTGGGAATGCGGCTTTTCCGCTCCCAGCTCAGCAGAGCTCGTGCAGGAAGAGGCGTTTCCAGCAGGGTGTGGCTCCTCCTTGCCTTTCTCCAAGGAAAGGGAGCTCGGTGCAGGGCAGGCAGAGTTCCAGGCATCTCCTTTGGAGTTTGTGTCACCCTGCTCCACGCCAGCTCCGTAAATTATAGCCCTAAGTGAAACCAGGCCTAGGCTGGGCTTGCCTAAACTGTGGTGTGAGCTTTTCTCTGTGAGGCTTGTGGGGTTTTGGATGCCTGCAGCTCTTCGGGGGCTTTAAGACTGATGCAAATGCCCCATGCGAGGGACAAACTCATCCCTTAACCCCAAGGGCTGTGAGCAGCTGGAATTGCCTCCCCAAAACCATTCGAAATCCAGAGAAATGGGGATTTATCGAAGTGCTGAGAGTGCTCAGAGCTCGGGAAGGAGCTGGAGAAGCTGTGTCGGAGTCACCGCTTTGATACGGGGTCAGCTCTGAATTTTAGGGTTGCAAAAAGTCGTGCCTGGCTCTGGAATTCCCCCAAATGTGGAGGCTGCCTGTGCCCGGGGCTGTGTTGGTGCTCAGCACACCTCACTCAGCTCCTTTCTGGACCTTGGAGAGGCTGGGGCAACTCCCAGTGGGATTGGGATGGGATGAGGCAGTGTCCAGCCAGATGTCCCTGTCCCAGCAGCCTGGGCTGCCCCAAAGCCAGGCTGCACCTCCCAGCACTCCCCTGCTTTGGCTGGGAAGCTCCCACTGCCACGTGGCCTTTCCCACTCCAGCATCCTGCTCTGGGCCTCGCTTTGCCTCTTGTTCCCCTTCTTTTTTTCCTCAGGAAACATCTGGAAGCTGAGTGAGAAACATTAAAAGGGTGGGGGGGGGAGGTAAAGAAAGAAAAGAAGAGGAAAAAAAGCAGAGGGGGAGGGGATCTTGGGAGCACCAGATGATTTCACTTTCCTAAGACAACTGCAATTATGCCTTTGAGGCTTTACCAGTCACTGCAGATTCAAACCATGCTGGGTGATGTCAGTGGGAAAATATGAAGGCCCTACTGGCTGCTCAAAAAAAAAAAAGGGAAAAAAAACCCAGAGAAAAAGCTCCTTTTCTGGAGTTTTATTTCCCATTCTGAATCAGAAGAAGGGTGTTGGCCAGATGGACTTTTTCTTTATTGCTCTCCTGGGCTTGGTTGGGCCTTGCTGATCCCTGGAGAGAAAGGAAATGCCTCCTGGATGCCTGCAAATGACCTCTCCTCTGTCCTGCTGCTGTCTGTTGCTGCCACGAGTCCCAAAATCCTCACAGACAGCATTGGGAATGGATTTGTCCCAGCTCAGCCACATCCCAGGCTGGACTCTTCTTGCTCATACTGAGCAGGGACTGTTTATTTTTGGAAGCTGATGAATGGGATGAGCAGGAGATGTCAGTCCCAGCTTAGCATCCATGAGAATTCCAATTTTCAGGCAACTTCCAGCTAACCTGTCTGCCTGACACTGATTCCTGGGTGGTTTGGGGAGGTTTGGGTGTGAATCCATGGGGAGCCTGGCACTGGAGAGGCAGAGCCAGCCCAGCTCCAGCACAGGAAGGGTTTGCCAATAGCTGATTTCCACACCCAACCACTGCAAAACACCAAAACTGGTGGAAACACCAAAACACAAATGTTCCTGGAAAGCAAAAGCATCAGGGCTGTGAATGTGGACACAGTGACAGTTGTGGGGTTGAGCAAAGGCAAACACAAAACCCTCTGAGAGGGAGGGATGTGAGGAGCGTCCTTGGGATGGGGACACAAGGAACAAGAACAGGAACAGCGGAGAAGGATGAGCCCAGCAGCTGGGTCTGCTCATGTTGGAACCTCAGACTCACCTTGCAGAGCCCTCAGAAGCAGCAGGAGAGCTCAGCTCAGCAGGTGCCAGGACCTGACCTGTCCCTGCAGCACGACAACCCCACCCTGTGCCTCAGAGCTCCTTGAATCCTGGCAGTCTCTGTGCTGTGACCATTCCCTGGGGACCACGATCCATGGAATTCAAAGAGGCTGTCTCCATTCTCCATCTGGGCCAAGGCAGGAGAGGAAAGGTTTGAATTTGTCCAATATTTGCCACAAAAGACGTGGTTCCAAGTGTCCCTGGGATCAAACTGCACAAATCTTGTGGCTCTTGTCCCTGCCTTATCCTGTGAGGTGACAGTGCTCCGTGAGCTCCCCGTTTCTGCATTCCATCCACGCAGCCCAGCTGTCCTGGCAATGTGTGTTTTCCCTGCCCTGACCTTTCCAAGCTGTTTACACAGCCCAGGAGTGACGTCCTGAACCCGCTACAAGATTTTTCAGTGGTGACAGCAAAGAGCATCCTCTGACATGTCTGTGGAGATGCAGGGCAGGCCTTTGGACAAGGCACCCCGAGCACCCTGCCCATGCTGCTCTCAGCATCCCAAAAAGCTTTGCTAGCTCTCAGCCCCCTGAAAGGTTTTTCTGGCTCTCAGCCCCTCGAAAGGCTTTTCTGGCTCTCAGCCTCCTGAAAGGCTTTGCTGGCTCTTTGCAGACCCCCAGGGGGAGGCAGGAGGGCAAATGAGAATTCAAATGTTCTCCAGCTCCTCCTTGCAAGGGGTTGCCCTGTCCAAGCAGCCTTTGTGTCATGGAGACAGCACCAAAAAGATCTTTAAGGAGCTGAGTTGCACCAGTGTCCATCAATTGGGTGTTGAACAGGAGGTACCTGACCCCTCAAACCCTCTCTCAAACCCAACCTGTGCTTTCTGCATCGCCACATGAAGAAAATGTTATTCCTTCAGTGCTGTTCTTGACACAGGCTCTTGCCCTGTGCTATTGCAGCTCGGGTTACAGCTCCAGACTCCCTGGCTGGGGCCAAAACTAATCCTAAATCATGAATGGATATGAGGCAGGTGAGGTGAGGGTGAGGGCACTGCACCCCAGGCCACGCTGAGCTCCCTGAGCACAGCCCTGGCAGGGCTGGGAGCTGGAGGTGCCCCTCAGCCACATCTCAGCTGCTGCTCCTGTGCTTCCTCCACCTGTTCTTCATCCTCCTCTTCACCCACTCCCTCCTGAATCTCCTCCCTCGGGGCTCAGTCCCAGCAGAGCACCCATGGGTGCCCGGTACCTCAAGGTTTTTGGCTCCAAAAGGGCTTTAAAGCATTGAATTCGCCTTTGCAACCCAATTAAAATGTTCTCCAGGACTCAGATTACAGCAATTAACTCATTTCCATGTCCCCAGGCTCATCTTGCTCACTTGCTCAGGCAAATTTGGGAAAAGCCTTTGGGTTTCTGTCTAACCTCCGACTCCAGCTCTGCCTTTGGTGGCTGGGAACCGAGCCTAGACATGAAATAATGAACTCAAACCCTTCCACGCATTGACCAAAGAAAACAAGCTGTCAGCTAGAAATATTCCCTCTCTTCTTTTGCAGGCACACCAAATCTCCTTCCCATCTGCAGGTACGGCTCTGGTGGGGAGGCAGCGGGAGTAACTCAGCATGAAATTGTCAGCGACAGCGTGTGATGCTGTTTGGAGAGCATAAATCAGTCTGGGCAATGAAAAGAGCTATCTTCTCTCTTCCCCCAGGTTTGCTCAGCGTTTTATCCCTCTGCAGGGATGTTAGGAAGGAGATTTTTTTTGGCAGATTAAAGCCAAGTCCAACATTTGTCATTAGGGCCTTAATTATGTTCAGTCTTCTCAGTGCTGTTTGCATTAGGCCATAATATCTCCCTCTCCTGAGCTCCAGTGGCTCCACTTGAGCATGAAAATGCTGCTGGAGAGGCTGAACTTCTCCAGGTTTTTCAGCTCTCAGCTCCTGGCTCAGCCTGGAAAGTGACAGGAGCTGGGGTGATTTCACTGCCTCTTTCACATGGGTTTTCCACCTTGGAAAGCTGAAGCTGGGATGGGGGATAATAGGGCAGATTGGGCAGAGATTTCTGCATTTTGAGAACTGAGTGAAGCTTTGGGAAGGGCAGGGTTGGGCAGAGGCTCCCTGCAAATGCCGGGGGTTGGTGCAGGACGAGCAGAGCCAGGCACGGCTCTGCTGCAGCATTTACAGCCTGGTGGGGTTGATACTCACTGTGGGACAGAGAGAAACTTTGGAAATGCCTTTTAATCCTGTTTAAAGATGATCTGGGACATGAAACCCTGTGCTGAGGGCTCCTCTAGGCTAAATCAGAGAGTCAGAGCATCCTGGAATATCCTGAGTTGGAAGGGACATCCCAACAACCCCACCCTGTGCCTCAGAGCTCCTTGAATCCTGGCAGTCTCTGTGCTGTGACCATTCCCTGGGAACCACGATCCATGGAATTCAAAGAGGCTGTCTCCATTCTCCATCTGGGCCAAGGCAGGAGAGGAAAGGTTTGAATTTGTCCAATATTTGCCAGAGAAGATGCAGTTCCAAGTGTCACTGGGATCAAATCAGTCAAATTTACCACCGAGAGGCACCTGGGTGGTGATGGCACCATTGGCCTGGGTCACTACAGGTCCTCCTTGTGCCTTGGCATTGCCACTTTTAGGGTTCAGCCCATCACCCCCAGCCTCTTTTCCTTCCCCAAACCCCAACCAGAGCTGATCCCCTCATTCCTGGGAGCTCTCCCTGCTCTGGGAGCTGCTCAGAGCTGAGGCTGTGAATTCTCCAGCAAAGCAACAATTAGTACCAATTTTCCCAGCCAGCTGCTCCCATCTGCTCCGGGGGTTGTTTGTGTTTGTGTTGTGCAGGGAGCAGATTTTTTTTTTTGCTGAACTCACATGGTTCTTGCAGTTGAGTTTGTCAGAGTGAGATGAGCCATTTCATTTAAGCCAGTCCCTTCTTTTTTATTTGTGCAAAGAGCCTCCCTGAGAGGTTGGAGTGTGACTGGGTGATGCTGCTACATCCACCAGCTGGGGCTGCCCCATCCCTGGAAGTGTTCAAGCCCAGGTTGGACGGGGCTTGGAGCAACCTGGTTTAGGGTAAGGTGGTGTTACACCTTCCTGAGGAGCAGGATTCACCAAAAAATCAGTGGAAAGGCCTCAAAGAGAAATATCTCCCAAATTCAAACTTTTCTGCCCAGTGAAGGGTTATCCTGAGGTGCTGCTCCAGCAGCCCCACAAGGCTGGACCCTGCTGGACTCTCCCGTTATCTGGGATGCATTTGGGATAGTGTGGGGCTCAGTCTTGCATGCTGAATGCTCAGGTCATGGCCCAGAGACACTGAGCCACCTCTGATGCTGCCAGGCCTGGAGGGGGTGATGGGATGGGTGGGGAGGGCCAGGAGGAGGAGAATTCCACCAAACCTGCTGGCTCCTGCAGGGAATTCTTACGAGGGCAATGAGAAGTTGAAGTGTGAACTGGAGATAATAAATAATCTGATTTTCATAAAACATCGATGCTCTTCAGGACCAGGTTGCTCCAAGCCCATCCACGTCCTGGTGCGTGCTCATTTGGTGACACAGGGGTGGCTGCTGTGACGTTTCTGTCCCCACTGAGCACAGGGTGCAGCAGCAGAGCCCATGGAGGGATCCCACGTCATTCCAGGGTGGAGGGCAAAGCATCCCATCCAAAAAGATCTGTGCCAGCCTCACCTGGGAGCCTCTGTGCACACCAACCTCAGAGTCTGCCCAGGGGGATTCTGGAAGGGGTTGAGCTGCCAGGGAATGAATGGAGCTTCTGTTCGGTGGGAAGGGCTTGGATTTCAGCGCCGGGAGGGAGGGAGGGCGTGCTGGAGCAGCAGGAGGGGCCCTGGTTTACAAAACAGACAAACCACTGTGGCTTCTGAGCACGAGTAATCTGGGACTCCAAAGAGAATTCACCACCTGATGTCTCTGTTTGGAAAGGGAATTTAACAAATGGAAGCTCAGAAGGAGGCAGGAAAGGCTGTTTGCCCGAAGCTGCTGTGTTTTGTGGCTCCCTCAGGCCAGGCTGGTTAAGCCCAGATGGGGCTGAAGGTGGCCAGAGCTTTTTGATGCCACCCCAGCTCTGTGCATCCCATCCCATTCCCTGTGCTGGGGATGCTGCTGACCCTTCTGCTCAGTCTCCTCTCTGCCACCCCAGAGGCAGCTCCAGCAGGACACGGGGGATGCATCCCAAGGTGCCACCTGCATCTGCTTTGGGGCCAAACCCTGGGATTCTCAAGGGGAGAAATAACCTTATTATTGTCTTTGGCAGCTCCATCTGACTCCCAACGAGCACTGTGGCCACCCCTTCCCTGTTTATGTGACACCATCCCCGCTCGGCCTGCCGTGATCAGAGCGGACCTTTTTTGTTTGGACTGATTTAATCTTGCTATTTCTAAAATTGCTGATTTTTATAAACACTTTTAAGCTCTGGATGCTCTGCTTCCTCAGAATATGGCACTAACCCAGCAGAGCTAAAATCCAATCTGGACAATTCCATAACCTCAATATCGGAGATTCCCGGTGCTGGCAGCCAGCAGCCCCCTCCTGCCCTGCTGCTCTCGGGGTCCTGTTGGAGCTGCAGCCAAATCCAGCTCCGGGCTGCTTTTCCCTGGCTCTGGCAGCAGGATCCGTGTGGAAAACACTAGATGGCAGCTTGAGGCCACGTGTGAGCATCTCCGTGCCCAGCCTCAGAGCAGGGCTGTGTGTGTGGCATCGCCGGTGGCTCTGTTGGCACTGCCAAGGCGCTCTCGGGATGCTCCCGGCTCCCTCCAGCTGCACCTCGGTGTGGAACTTCTTCAAAACTCTTCCCCTGGGGCCTCTGGGCCTCGGCCAGGTTTGGCAGGAGTTGGCAAGGAGGTTTGGGAGGAGGCTTGGCAGCTCTGCAGGCAAGGGGTGGCCTCAACGCTGGGCTTGCAGAAATTCGGAGATGGCCTGAACGCGGCAAATTTGCTGGGAATTAGGGAGAGGGTCCCTTCTGAGCTGCTCAACACAGCCTGGAATGAACCCCAGGGACCAGAGCAGGTCCCACACCCCCAGAGCAGAGGGACTGCACCCCAAAATGCAGCCAGGCACCATCCAGTATCCCCATGAGCCGTGTCAGAGCACCCTCAGCAAGGCGCCCCACAAACCAGGACGAGCTGGGATTTCTGTCCCACAAAGGGCGACTTTCGAGGAACGTTTTTTCCTTCCTCCTTTTATGACATCTGTGCAAGCTGGAATCCCAGATTTGTTACTCTCCAGGGATCCGGCGGGCACACAAGGGGCTGATTAGGGACATTCCAGGGCTTTTTAAGGACAGGGACAAGAGGTAGGGCACGACACAGGCAGTGACCAGGCTTTTGTGTGCCTACAATGCACTTTGTAGCTGCTCCGTGTCTCCAAAGGCTGCCAGGAGCTGTGGAAAATTGGGGAGCAAAGCAGGGAATTGGGATGCAGAGGCCTGGGCTTCAGGTTGGTGCAGTTCTTTGATTTTTGGGGGAAAACATCATCAAACCAGAGGAGGTGGGAGCTGTGGGGTGCTGGGTCTCAGCTTGGGGCTGAGTTCAGTGCAAACCCTCCTGGAGAGGGGTTGGATCTGAGGTTTCTATTTGCTCTTGGGACTTTGACTTTCAAGAGCAGCCAGGGGTTGGGACATGGCCTTTCCAGGCCGATTTTGCAGCTTGGAGACGTTTCACAGCCATGCAGCCGTGGCTGAACTCCTGAACTCCTCCACACTTCCAGAGCTGCAGCCCAGCCCTGGCTCCAAGAAGAGCCTGGCCTTGGGGACATTGGGGATGTGGCTCCTCAGGGGTGGTTTTTTCACCCGTGGCTCATTTAAAGCAAGGGGTTGGACCTCAAAATTTTGGATGCCAGGAGCTGGAGGAGGAGACATCCAAACAACCAACAGTGATGGCAAAGCCTGTGTTTGGCCGGGGCAGTTCCTGGGAGGTTCAGGCAATATTTAGTGTGAGATATGCAGAGAAAAAGGGAAATCCACTGGTATTGCAGTGGTTTCTGAGCATGGAAAGGGGGCTGTGATGAGACCTTGCATCTGGGTTGGATTTGGGTTGGAAGGCACCTTAAAGATGTTGTTTTGATGGGCAGGGACACCTTCCACTAGACCAGGTTGTTGAAAATCCCATCCAACCTGGCTTTGAACATCTCCAGGGATGGGACAGTCCCTCCAGGGCTCTTCACCCCAGATTTGGGAGCCCTGCAGGTGCTCAGGTCCCCGTGGGGTTCTGGGGTGGCTGTTGGGAGTTGCTGTGGCCGCGTGTCAGCAGAAGGGAATGTTCTTCTCCAGCATTTTGAAGGCAGCCTGAAAGTCAGGATCCAGATCCCATGAGTCCCCTCCCCCTGCACATGTGGGCTCGGACACAGCCAACATCTCCCGGTGCCAACAGCAACACGGCGTCTCCTAGCAATGGAGCAACCCCACCACAATAAACCAGTGGGACCAGTGCCCCGACAGCAAACCTGCATCCACTCAGCCTGCCTGATGAGGATTTTCCAGCTGGGTTCTGCAGGGAAAGCAGAGGGAAACCATTTGTCTGAGGCAGCCCCGAGGTCAGGGCTGCATCTGCCCGTGGCTCTCATGCCTCCTCTGTCTTATTCTCCTTCACTGTTCTCCCCCCTTTTATCTCTTTCCATTAAAGATTTTTTCCTAATGGTCAGGGTGGGTGCATCCCACAAGCAAGCTCCTCCTTGAAAAATTTGAATAAATGGATATCCTTGATCCCCTCCTTCAGCACAGGGTGGATCCTCTGCCACGGCCAGGGCAGCTACTCTGACCTGAGGAAAATATTTCACCTGCACTGAGGTGACTGTCCCAGCTCTGGTCATTTCTGCTTTCAGGTTAAAAACACTCACCATTTCCAAGGATTTAATGTATCCACCTGCCTTTAATGGGACTGTTCTCCTCACGGCTATTGCTGTAGGTAAAGACTTAAAGTCAGCCAATAATTACTCCCACAAAAGAAACGCTGTTTTCTTGTCATGTTCCATTAAACTGTTCACAGCAGGAGCCAAAGAATTAATGGCCTTATTATCTGGCCTGCAAAATAAATCATATTAGAGAGGAGAGGAACACAGGAGACACCAGGGGTGCCAGTGCTTAACATGTTTTAAGGGATGAGAGTGGCTTTGGGAAAGGAAAGGATCAGGGGAAGAGGCTGGCCAGGGATGTTCCCTCCCCACTGGGATTTATTTTCCATCTCGGCTAAGTTCCCTCAGCTCCATCCAGGGTTGTGAGAGGTATTTTTGCTGTGGGAGGTATTCCTGGGCTGGAATCCACACGTTTTTCCCCGGGATGGCAGATGTCAGCTGGGGAAGTGGATGTGTCGCAGCCACGTGCTGGCGGCAGGAACCCGAGGCTCCTTTCATTAATGAGCGTGGTTGTTGTTGCTTCCCCTCGAGCTGCAGAACCTGGCAGCCTCGGGATGGGCTGGAAGAACATCAAATCCCCCAAGGAAGGGAGACAGAGCTCCAGCCCTCCCTCACCACTTCAGGGCTGCTGCTGTTTGAGAGGGTTTGGAGTGGTTCCTCTCCCAGACACCTGCAGACACACTCAGGCGTGTGCACATCGGTGCAGCGCCGGGGGCTGAGCTCCTCCTGCCCACAGGGCTCATATTCCACCTTCCTGCAGCTGAGGATTAAGGGGTTTGCTCAGGGGAACAGCGCTCAGCTCCTGAGCTTCCTCAATCCACGAGGAAGTTGGGGACACTGGGTCAGGGCTGTGTCTGCCACCAGGCACTGCGAGGCCACTGATGCCTTAAGAGGCCTCTTAGAAACAGAGACTAGAGAGGATTAAGGGAATAAAGGGAGGTGTTTATTTGAAAGGCCTTCAAAGGTACCCCTGGGGAGCCTGAGGCTGTTCTCAAAATGGACCCCGAGATGGACGGCAGGGCACGAGTTCTTCACACTTTTATAGGTTTGGTTCATTTGCATAGCAGGGTTCATTCTCCAATTAGCTTCAGTTAATGAGGTAATTTTCCCTTCACTTGCCCTCCCTTTAGAAGCTTTTGGTTTATAGTTTTAGGGCCTAGGACAGTCTGGGTGTCCTTGGAGAGCAGGCCTGGAGAGGCTTTGTTACGTCTGCCTGGGACGAGAGAGCAGAAATGAACAGGCTGCAAGAAACTCCAGAGTTACACATCAGGCAGTGCAGGATTTGAAAATAGAAAAGTTAAAACCTAAGGCATCCCCACCACGAGCTGAATCCAGGCCTTGGATTTGGTGCCACACTTCCCTAGGACATGGTTTTAGCAGCAAACTTTGGCATCTGAAATGCCAACCCACTGCCACACACAGGGAAAGCAAAGCCAGGCCTGACTCCATCTGCATTTCCCTCCTGGCCTGGGAAGTTTCTCTCTGGACTCCCAATGCTGTCAGGCAGCCCAGGAGAGCACGGAACAAAAAGGGAATAAATCTTCCTTTAATTGCTTCAAGTTTTGGATTTTCTTTTTTCCTCTTTTTTCAGCTCCTTGCAGACCAAATGTTCTCCCTCCTGTGTGGATGCACAGAGCAGCTGTGACATTTTGAACAGCACCTTCCTCACCTAAACACCACCCTGGCAGGTTCATGTTTACACACCTTGGTCTACATCGATTTCTTTACCTGTTTCAGGGCTGATGTTGCTGAAAAAGACTTCAACTTTGAAGACCAAGGGACTCTGCTGATTCATTTTCAGCTGCTTTGAATGATTTTTTAATTAAGGGGTGGAGGCCTAATGGCACTTTAGGGTTGAAAAGTGTCCCTCCATGCTTGAAGGGTACTCCCAGCACATGGCCCTGGTCCTATAAATGTCATTTCACTGGAGGAATGACCTCAGCTGAGGACAGGGGGACACGTTGGAGTGACACCAGACAGGCCTGAGCACGGCTGCTGTTGGGGTAGGAAATATCTCCATGAAATCCAGGCTCACAAGGAATCCCTGCATCCCACAAAACCCCCTGAACCTGCTTCCCTTACCATATTCAAAGGTTTATTTAACATTTTTTCAATTTTTTTCACATCCATTCAATTCCTGCAGGCACTGGAAATGTTGTGGCTTGGGTTTGTTTGTGTTTTTCATTATTTCTGCTTTTCCCACTCCCTGCCTTTCCTCCTGCTCCACAGAGGCAATAAAAAGCCAAATTGCAGGAGTGAAAAGGAAGCCAAACTGCCTTGTTAAGGCTTTAGGATTCACTAAATATTCCCCCAGTCCTACCTGGGCACTGGGAAATGGAGTGTGATCCAGAAAATATCTTGGATTTCTCTGGATAGGGAAAAAATACAAATCTAATGCCCTCTTGTGGCTCCTGACACAGCGTGTGGCTGCTGAGTGGTGGCAGGGCTGGCTCAGCTTTGGGTTGTTTTAGGGTAGGAAAGGTAGCTTTAGGAATTTTGGACTCGTAAAATTGCTGAGAAAATCTGAAATCAACCCAGTGGTCCCCATTACCCAACATCCCACCACAGCAGTGACCTCTCACTGCCTGGGAGAAGTTCTCATGCATTAGAGAAAGTGTCCTAAAATTAGAGAACTGCAGCTCCTCCCTGCCTTTGTTTCAGTCCTTCTTCTTGCAAAGGGAAAATCTCTCATTTTAAAGAAATCCTGAGCTGATCAAGCCCTGTGAGCCTCTCGTGGTACTCCAGGCTCAGCATCACTGCTGGGATGGCTCTTCAATATTTATTTTTTTCCACGAGGAATTTCAACAGCGCCAACTTTTCTGTCAAAATAACAACTTCAGGATTTCTGCGGAGATGTTTTTGGTTTGAAGTTTTCCTCTGAACGCCAAAAATCAACAAGAAATTTCACTTTCAAAGACGAGTTTTTTAATTTTCAGCTTTTTGGCAGAGAGCCAAACTTATTTTCTGAGGGAAAAGTGTGAGCGGAGAGAGGGCAGAGATCCTTCACACCCCGTGAGGGGGATGCTTGCAAAAATAACACACAAGAGCTGAGACTGCTCTGCAAACATCCCCCGGAGTGAGCATCCACAGGGATCCTCCCTGCTGGGATGAGCCCTTCCTGCCCCTTCAGACCTCCTTCTGTGGTCTTGGCCACAAGAAATGGGATTTATATGGACATAGCCCAGAATCCCAGACTGGTTTGGACTGGGAGGAACCTCAAAGCTCATCCCATTCCATGGGCAGGGGCACCTTCCATCATCCCAGGTTGCTCCAAGCCCTGTCCAACCTGGCCTTGGCCACTTTGCAGCAGAAAAAGTAGAAAATGTGACCTCCCACCCTGAGGAGCCCCTGGAATTGTTCCTCAAGCTGGGATGAAGGGGAAGGAGAGAGCAGGGATTTTGGCAGGGAAGCCCCACACATCTGCAGGCCCAGCGCTCTCTGCTCATTTCTCACTTTTTCCTTTCTCAGTGTCCACTTCAGGCAGAGAAATGGCTGAGAAAAGAAGAACCAGCAGCATTTTTGGCTGCAGACCTGGAGAGGATCTGCCTGGTGGCTGCGGGTGCTGGGGGTTGGGGGGCCCTTCCCAAGGTTTCTTTTATCCTGGTTTGTGTTTGGAGGTGGGAGTGGGAGGCAAACACGGACAGCAGTGTCTGACAGCTGCTGGTGGGACTGAGGGCTCAGATGCCGTGACAAGGGAAGGGGAAGGGCTGCTGAAGGGAATTGGCAGCTTCTCCTCATGTTTTTGGGAGAATTTCCCTCCTTATTGCAGGCTCTGCTCAAACCAGGGTGCTGCTTTCTGCCTTGAGAGCAGAGGCTCCTTAGAGGGGCTTTTCTTCCTCTCAACCAAACACAGATCTACAAAAAGCACGGCTCTGCTCCGTGCCAAGAGCTCCATTTCCTCCAGGATTTCAGCAAGTCCATTTCCTGGGAATCTCTTTCCAAGAACTTTGTGCTGCTCCTTCCTCCCTTCGCTGTGGGTGTTTGGGGTGAGCACCGAGACTCCCGGGCTGGGGATGGGGGCAATGGAGCCACATCCAAGCTGAGCCTCCACATGGTGCTTCCTCCAGGCCCTGCCACTTTTATTGAAGCAAAACAAAGCCTGGAGAGGACTGGGAGCATTTTCTACTGGGTGTTTCCCACTGGGGTGTGCACATCCAGCTCCTGTTTCCATAACCACAGAGCAGGTGAGTATCAGGACACAGTGGGAGCATCAGCCTGGTCCAACACCCAGCAAGGCTGAGACAAGGTCTGTGGGGGTTACCACACTTTGCCCCAGTCAGGGCTCTCAGAGAGAGAGACAGGAGGGTGCTGCAGGCAGGAGATGGGAATTTTTGCCAGTTGCTGCTGCTCAGACAGAAAAAAAGATGGAAAAGCCTCAGTCCTCAGGCTTTTTTTGGGGCCTGGACAATGTGAGTCATGCTGAGTGCCTGGAGGCTGCTGCTTGCTGTCCCCCCTGGCACTCTGGCTTGCCACTTCCTTGCCCCTCTCAGGATGCTCCTGTCTTGGGTTCTAGAGGAAAATGCAGAGGGGCACGTAGGAGAAGATGGAAGGACAGGGAAATGCAGGGAGAACAAGCCCCAGAGAGCTCGGAGCAGAGCTGGCGTGTGGCAGAGGGCTCCAGCAGGAGCACTCCCAAGCCTTCCGATCAGCAGTGGGACAGAGGAGTAAATTCAACACATATTTTCCATCTTCAGCTCTCCACACTTCCCCCAGCCTGATCCACGTTAGATACACACAGGCAGCTGCCAAGGAACTTTTGTGACTCACTGGAAAGGGAGCCTGCACCAGAATGGGTTCAAATCCAGCTGTCTCCTCTCTGTTGTTGTTTAGGGAGGACATTTGTGCTTGCTGAGCTCACCTAGGAAAGGGCCAGTGGGCCTCTGGATACGGGGAAAACTGGTCCTCAGCCCAGCCTGGGAACAGGCTGTGTATTCCTTAAGAAAAGGGAGAGATGGAGCTGGGCTGACAGGGAGCACAGCTCGGGATTCGGGGCTGTGGGCAGCAGCCCTGCTCTGGGGGAGCCTCTCTGGCACATTCCCTTCACCTTCAGAGGCTTGAACAGAGCCATTCCCCACCCCCACTGCCCCCAAACCACCTGGGAAGTGGAAATCCCTGGAGCTGGCAGCTGTCCTTTCAAAGGCCTCACCTCTCGGAGAGGGTATCGGGCACACCCTAAAAACGGGCTGGTGTTCAGCAGCAGGGCTCAGGGGCACAACCAAACCTTGCCCAGGAAATCCCAGGTGAAAAGAGACCTCAAACCCATCTGGGTCTCTTGCAGCAGCCAGATGCTGCTGCTCTGGAGCAGCTGGAGGATTCTCACAGCCCAAATTATTTTGTTTCTGCCCCTATTGAGTCTCATCCCTGTCTTGAGGAACAACAGATCAACCTAAACCCTGAAGAGTGAGACTGAAAATCCCTTCCCAAATGCTTCCTGTTATTTTAACTCCAGTGATCTGTGCTATAGCCACGATCCACAAATTGCCTGCCTGTCCCCTGGTGTGCTTTAGGCACGTGGGACAAGGTGTGTGGCACATCCTTAACTGGAATTGGGGGAAAAAAAGCAGGAATGTGGTGAATATTTTGTGTTAGGAGTTCAGAGCCTGTTAAATGAGGCTTTGGTAGCAAAATGCATCATTTCTGATTCCAGGCTGGTACCAGAAAGCAGGAGGTTTCTCTTTAAAGCCGTGACTTTAAAACAAAATAAACCAACAACCTCGCTTCTTGTGAGGGAGAAAAGCAGGGGTTTGGTGTCTCTGCATTGCTCAAAATGTGATTTTACAAAACTGGGCCTGGAGAAGCTCCAGGATCAGAAATCCCTGTCCCAAGCAGGGTTGATTTTTTGGGCAAACCCCTGACTTTTAAACATTTTCTTTTCAATATGTAACAGGCCCCATTTTCCCTCAGTACCCTGAAAACTTTCACTGAGTGGGACTGTGCTTTTCGCACTCATCTCTAAAATTCAGTATCTGCAGCACAACTTTTGCTTGGCTTTTCCAGTTTCTTTCTGAAGCCCTGCCTCTCTCTTAGCTCATATTTTCCCAAGTTTCAAATGAATACTATTAAAAAACCCCTGAGATTCTCGTACATTTAAATGATGCTGGGAAACGGATCATTAGGAAAAGTACCTGTGACACCAAAACCCTTCCTAGGAAGTGCAGGGTCCTGCTGCCATCTGCCTCCTCTGCACTTCCAGGGCAGGGATTTCCAGCATCCTGCAGAGTTCCCCATTCTCTGCTGCCAAAAGGCTGCTGGAAGCCTTGGGATGAGCTCCCGGGAAGGGCTGTGCCACGGGCTGATGTGAAAGGGTGGGCATTGCCTGAAGGGATGGATGAAAAGCTGCAGTGCTTGAGCTGATCCAGAGGGTTTGGACCACCCAGGATCTACCCAGGGATAGGATTCCCTAATTTCCCTGTTGCCAGCACTCCTCCTATCCCTCCCTGGGGGTGCAATGCTGTGCACAGCAGCCTGCAGAGTGGTCCCCAACCCTTCACGGGACCCAAACCCAGCTCAGCGGTACCAAACCCAGCACAGGGGTACCCGGCCCTGCACAGCCCGGTTCGTGCGGGGGTTTTGGGGCCCGTGGGGGCCCCCAAGGAGGGGACAGCCCCGAGCCCGCCACCGGCATCACTAGATGGTGCTCACGCCTGCCTTTTCCCGAGCTCCCGGAGCAGCGGAGCCGCGCCCGGGGATGCTCAGGGGGCTCCTGGGTGTCGTTGCCATTAATGACAATGATGAGGAAGATGTTTCCCACCTCTCCGCTTGTCTCCAGGCTGTCAGCGGGGAGGGACGGGGTCGGGGTGCTGCAGGATGTGTCCCTGGGGTGTTCACGGAACTCTGCTCCTCCTTCCAAGGATCAGCGCCTCTCCCCAGACTGCTGCACCTCCCTGGGGCTCCCTCGGCCCTGAGTCAGTGCAGCCAGCCCTGCACCCACCACATCCTGCGGGACAAACCCACACACGCTCAGGGCATTTTCACAAGGAATTGCTTCCTCAAGACTAAGCATCAACGGACAAAAAAAAAAAAAAAAAAGAACCATGACCATCAATTTAATTCAAACCCATCAGCGAGTCCCCAGCTCAGAGGAAAGGTTGGTGTGGGTGCTGTGGCGTGAAGCAGATGCAGGGAGAGGGGCTGGGTGGGCTGGCGAGGGCTGCTCCAAAGCAGCTCCTTTGCAAGAGCTGCCTGTGTCCAGCTGGTGACCTGGGTGGCAGGGAGCTCGCTGGGGTGGCCTCTGCAGGGACAGCTTCTTGGCTTTATTCTTATAAATAATGAGCTATTTCTCAGCAGCTCGTCGGGGCACGAGGGAGAGGAGCAGCTGGGATTTCACTGACATGCAAAGCTGGTGGGGAAGCTCCAAACCAGCTCTGGCTCCTGGCAAGTCCTCGAGTCCCCTTCCCTGAGCAGGCTGGGCACAGCAGAGCACAAGTGGCTGCCAGCCCACAGGCTGCGACTAATTAAAAATCCACTCCAGCCTGCAACTGGGACCCTCATTTTGCTTCATCATCCCCTTTCTCCATGGCTTTGAGGTTAGAAAAGCACCAGCATCACGCAAGATCTGGAGTTCTGGTGGCCAAGGCTGAGTGTCAGCCACCCCTGGAATTTTATTACTGGATGAATTGAGGAGCAAATGAAGCCATTGTAGGTAAAATTGCCACTTCACAGCCCTGTCATGGTCAAGAAAAATTTCAGGCTACATCACCAACAAATTTCCTGCTGTGGGATCTGATTTGCCCTTGGTTACGGCAGGACTGGGCTGGGGTTGGGAGAGTTTGCAATTCCTCACTAAAAATGTTGAGTCTGGGCAAAGCAGAGCCTGCACTGCAGAGCAGGAAGAGACGGAGTGGGAAGGGCAGAGAGTGCTGGCCATGGGGACACGCTGGCTCAGAGCGAGCTGGGAGGGGAAGGACACAGCTCCAGGAGAAATCTGAGGGAAAACCTAAGGAGGCAGAAGGGATGAGCCAGGATGAGTTAAACACCCGGCTTTTCGCGCTTTTACCCAGAATTGGAGCATTTCTGAAACAACTGCAGGATTTGGGATGGTTTTGGGGAGTGCAATGCCCGTGGGATGCAGCATCCCAAGGGGTGCTCCGTGGGCACTGAGAGCTGCCTGACCTCCTGCTCTGCTCCGGGAATCCAGGGAGAGAGGGAAAAGGAGCCGGAGCAACACGAGCGAACCCAAATGTGTTTCCACTTAGCTGCTCCTCCGAGGCCAAATGATGTAACTCCCGCGAAGCCCTGCAAGATGTTGGCAGGAGGAGCCCAGTGACAACTCCAACTGTAAGTTCCTGAGCTAATGAGCACAAAAGTTGAATAAAAATAATAAAGAAATGAGGCTTTTTTTTTGGCGTAACACAGCGATCCTCCCCGGGAGTGTTTTCTGAGCGGAGAACAGCACAGTGAGGGAAAAATTCCAGCCCCAAACACTACTCTCCTCTGGGTCTAATGGGGCAAAGCCAAGGGGTCACCACCCATCACGATAAGGGTTTCAAACCAATGGAGTTGGGTTTTCCTCCTCCTGAGGAGATGCTGAGGCACATCCCTGCTCCAGAGGAACCTCCCTGCCGTCCCCTTGTCCAGCCTTTATGGAGTTAACCCCAATCATTCCTCCTGAGGTTGGGTTTTTCTGTCTGTGTGTGTGTGTGTTACCAGCAAGGAATGTTTTACTACAGCTCTCCACACAGCCACCAGCCTCCAAATGGACCATGTTACAGGAGAGCTAAATATTGTGTCAGGGACCATGTGTTTCTTGTAAGGCAGGCTCGAGCCACAACTGTGTAGGAAATTGTTTATCTCTGCCCCCCTTCTCCCTCTCCCTGCCTTTATCCTCCCACGGATTGCGTGGATGGCCGGGGCGCTGGCGATGGGAATTTTCTGGGGATGCTGGCGGGGTTTTTTTACAGCTGTGGCTGTAGAGAGGGCAACTGCAGACCATGAAATGTCCCTTTCTGCTGGTGGCATGTCCCTTTCTGCTGGCTGACTTGTCCCTTTCTGTTGGTGGCATGGCCCTTTCTGCCCAGTGACACACCAATCCTGCTCCCCTGGGACACGGGTCCCATGGGTTTGGGTGCCATGAGGGACACTGGGCAGGGCCAGCACCCTGATGGGATTTGGCTCAGCACCACAAGTGCCTGGGGAACCTCTTTTAGGGGGTTTGGATGGAGCTGCTCTAGGTGTGCCCAGGGAAATTTGGCTACAGGAAAATGTTGCCAACCCCAGGGTCGATGTGGAGATGAACCTTCTCTGCTTTGCTGGAGATCTCAATGTCTGCAGGGTGGGTTACAGAGCCAGATGGTTGATGGAGAAGTAGAGCAAAATGTCTGAAAATGGATGTATTGCTGCTGCAGCCAACAGGGAGCAGAGCAGGAGCTGCTGCCCGTGCCATGGGTGGGGCACAGATGTCACCGTGGGCTTGCACTTCCACTCCTGACACAAGACTCAGCAGAGGCACCGCTGCAAAACCCCTTCTGCCTTCCCCGAGGCAGAGTCAGCAGATTTGGGATTTGTTTGCTCCCTGCACTGCTCTGCCAGAGGGATGTGAGGGAAACCTGAGCCCCTGGTGCCTTCTCTCCTTATCCTTATCCGTCCATCTTGCTGCCGCCCCCAAATGGAAAAAGGCACTTTTCCTTTTTACTGTCTATGCTCTCTCCCGTACAAAAAGCATAATTGTACATAAACATCTGATTTCTTTTACTTTGCTTCAGTAATAGCTTGTAGCAACCCTTTCCAACATCTATTAATGCCGTGCTGTGTATTAGATCCAGACTGCAGAGCCCCTAATGTGAGCATCTTCCAATAAAGTGGGGGAAGGCTGAACCCAGATCAAACATTTGCTCCCTGGTCAGTTTTAGACACAGGAAAATCTGCATCTCTATAAATTTAGTAAAGGCTCTTGCTTTTAAACACCTTGGACGTTTTTCTCAGTGAGATATTGGAGATGAGGCCCAGCTGGAGGAGACTGATGGTCCCTAAATTTCAGTATCCCGAGTTTCAGGCAGCAGAACCTGGCAGAGCACTACTCCTCCCACTGCCTGTTCTCTAGAGCTACAGGAGATCAGGGTCCCTGTAGGTGAAAAAGGAACACAAAGAGATGAATTGACTGATCCCAAATCACCCAGGAGCCAGGAGGGAGGGAGAAACCACCAGAGCTTGGAGGTGGACAATCCCTGCAACAATCCCAGGACCTGGAGTGGATTTCTGATGGAAATAAGGCTGAGATGCCTTTTCAGGGAGATTTCCAGAGGTGCAGTTGCTTCCTCAATCACCAAGGCTTTGACTTAATCTTTGGAACAGAAGGGGTTTAACTCCTAAAGAAATGAAGGATTTTCCAGACATGCACTTCTTTTTCCCTGAATTTTGACTGTAAACAGATTTTGGGGGGCTTTTCACTGATGGTGGCTTGCCCTGACCCACCTACAGAGGCAAAAGCAAACCCAGCCAAAGCACAGCTGAAAATAAAAGCCAGATCTAACTCCCGTTCCTTCCCACCATAAGACTGGATCACTTTTGAGGAATTCTGCTTTGGCAGAGCTGCAGGGCACCAGGCAAGAACAGCACCGTCCTTGAGCAAAGGCAGAGCAAGGCAAAGGGGCAGCACTTCCACTGGAAATTGCCTTTCTCTGCCCAAACCCAAAATCCTCCCAGGTTCTAATGACATAAAGGCATGCTAAGCCTGAGTGCATTGCTGGGAATGGGAAAAACAGCCAGGGTTCAACCTTCCAGCTGGTTATAAACCCTGGGAAGTGCCCTCTGCCCTTCCTTGTTAGTGCAACATCAGAGTACAGCCCCAGATTTTTAAAATATCAGGGGTTTTGCACTAATAAACTACAAATCTGCATCCTCAGCTGTTTTCTTCTCTTGGAGCATGACAGGCACAGATCACTGGCTGGTGTGAGATGGCAGTGACAGCTCTGGACATCCCACTGCTCCCTCAGAGTGATCCAACAGATGATCCTTAATGAGAAAAGGACACTGAAGAGTTTGGCTTGGAGAGAAAAACTGTCTGGGAAGATCTGCTGGGCCTGTCTTGAGATGTTCAGGCTTTGGAGGGCTGCTGGAAGCCATCAGATTGTTTTTCCTCTCCACCAGAAGCAGCAATTTGGGGATTTCCCTGGCTCTGCTTTGCTTCTTGCTGCTGTCACGGGTGTAAATTGGGCTGGGTGAAGGAAAGTGGCTCCTGATATTTGGGATTGTTAAAAAGCCTGACCTCAACCATGAGCTGGACCAGCCCTTCAAATGCCAACCCGCTTTACCACCAGCCAAATTTATTGGGCTGCAGCTGGGAATCTTCCCCTTTGATCCAGCTTTGCCATCAAACAGCTTCAGGTAAAGCCACGGAGCTCATTTCTAGGAAAGGGAAGGGAACAACCCAAATCTTGGAGCTGAGCAGCAGCGGGGAGCCCTGCATCTTCAAACTGCATCTCCTCAGCAGCTTCAGAAGCAGAGCAGCTCATTTTTAACACCCTACATGGCTCTTCAGCAATGATTAAAGCCCCTTAAATGTGCACCTTTTTCATCTCAGGCCCCACTGCTGACAGGGTGCCAAGTACGACAAACCCCACCGAAAGCGCCTTGCCTGTGATGGATTTAATTGTCCTCTTGTTTTCTGAGGGGGAAGAGATGGAGGAGGAATAAAACCTGCAGAAAAATGCCCATCCTTGTGCAGAAATAACCCCTTAAAAGCAAAGTGAGGCCGTGGAGGAGCCAGTCTGCAGCCATGGGCACAAAAAGGAGCACAGGGAAATAATGCCCTAAAGTCCTTGCTAGCCCATTCATCACCCTGGCTGCAGTGATCATCTCAGCAATAAATTCCCTTATCATCCGATTGGAATCTGACAGGAGTGCTCTGCCTGTTATTTCAGAGGGAGATGGGCTGGAACTGCTGGGTAATTGGTAGGAAAAATTGCTGGTTCTAGCAAAGATCTGATACCATCGGAGGAGTTACACCACGAGAGAGGGAGATTAGAGGAAGCTGTTTACCACAAGGGGTTTATTCATCCTGGATAAATGTGCTCACTTCTCAGAGCCTTCCCCTCACTCCCTGAATCCCCTTCAGTGGCATCCTACCATCAGAACTAGCACAGTTCTTTTGCCAGTCACTTCTGCAGGGAGAACAGAGAGGGAGCTGCTGTCAGTGCAGAGCTGTCTGTAAAAATGATTAAAAACTTCTCATCAAACTCCCATTAATTTATGCATTTATTTCTAAGTTGTCTCAGCAAAGACAACTCTAATTTCTTAATCATTCACATTACTCCCAGTGCTTCTGCAAACACCTCTGCTCTGCAAATTTTTTTGCAGCCGAACGGTGCCTGATTCAGGTTTTGTTTCTGTTCCTCTGCTGGAGAGACGCAATTGGTTTATTAACATTTTTCTGTGCACCTGCAGGTCAGCTTCCAGCCTGCTGGACCCAAATAATTGAGCCCAGGTTTGCAGGGGGAGCCTGCAGCCTTAACCAAAAATAGGACAACTGGAGTTCTCTGGAGAGCGTTGGGGCAGAGCCAGCAGCAAATCCAGAGGTAAGATCCTGGCTTTGCTGCAGCAAACGATCCCTGTGCCCTGACTTGATGGGTCTCTGCCTTTCTCAACGCTCTCCTGCTTTCTCCCTCTGCTTCCCAGCTTGCAGGAGACAGAACGTCATTTTTTTGGTGAGCATTCCTGCTTTTTAAATGAGCTCCCCGGAGGATTCTCAAGAACAAAGCTGCGAGGCAGGGCCGCGGGGGGACTGAGGCTGCTGCAGGAGCACCGGCACAGATTCCTAATAACCCATCTGCATTCCTTGCACGGCTCTGACTGGAACTCCCCAGAGTGTCCTTCACCTTTCTGGGAAGACAGAAGTGGTGAGGGTGGTGGGAAAATTGCTTCACTGGAGCCAAAGGGGGTTTTGCAATCAGTTTTAGTGGAGCCAGGGCTGCTTTTAACCCCGTGTGCTCCCATCTCTCTGGACCACCCTGCGGGCTGCCAGCACTTTAAGAGTGATGGAGGGAAAAAAAATTATTCCTTTTCCATGCAGATCCTCCCTGGGTGGTAGGGATGGCCCCAAAGGCTCCCTCTTCAGGAGCCTGGCTTTCTCTGCCAAAATTCACCTTCCAGGCTCTACTGGTGAGGCCTGGAATGTGCCAGGCTGCGTGTGAGTGCAGGGTGTTCATCCCCTCATCCTCTGTCCCTGGCTGGGAACAATCTGCTTCCTGCCTATGGCATCACCAGCAGGATGCCAGGATTTGGTGACAAAATACACAGCAGCAAAATCCTTCCAAACCAAGAAAATTATCGAGGGAGGAAGTCTGGCTGGAGCTTTTCTCAATATTCTGTAACACAGACATTTGACACTGGGCTCGGAGCAGGGACAGAGTGTCAGACCCCGAAACAGGGAGCAGAGCTTGGAGGGACGGATGGAAAATTTGAGCTCTGCATTAGGAGCATCTGAGACAGGAGGCTGAACAGCTGCCCCGGTGCTGAACCGTCCCCTCCGATGGCTTTACCAGCGCCTGAGACACGATTCCCAAATCCCTGGTGCCGATTCCCACATCCCTGGTGCCGGGAGAGGGAGGGGAAGGCGCAGGTAACGAGCTGCGGCCGCGCCTCTCCTGCAGCCGGCAGGGCTGGAACCTGGAGCTTGGATCCCTTCCCTCCAGCCGTGGAAAAGCTGCTCAGTGCCCCGGCAGGGACGGAGCCTGCACATCCCGGCGCTGCTCTGTTTTTTATGGAAGGCTCTCCACGCAGAAAAAGCATCCCCAGAATGAATTAAACGCCGTCGTGGCGGCCGCGTTCCCGCGCGCTCCTGGTGCTCTTGACTCACCAACGAGGAAGCCAAGCTATTTTGTGGAGGGTGTTTAGAAAACACTCAAATTGATTGAATTCCTAGCCAGAGCCCCTGCTGGAGGAGTCCCCAGGACGGTGTTTAATCCCTGGTTGCCTTGGGCCCATGGAGATGGTGTCTGGTTCCCTCTTGGCTGCAGCCCTGTGCCTGGGGACTGGGTATTTTCTGCTGGTCTTTGAGGCCATCATGAGAATGAAAACATCTGTGACAGCCTGGCCCAAGCTTCAGTTTCTCCTTGTTGAAAGGCACTTTTTTCACCGCAGACAAACCCGAGATGAACACGCTGCAAAGAGGCCCAAGAGTCCATAAATTAAACCCGGAATAATTGCAATATCCCTGCAAGAAGGGTTTCCTTATCTTGATTCCCTTTCTCTCTCTCTCTCTCTCTCCCCTCCTCCACCTTGGATTAATCACTCCCAGACCAGGAACCTTCAAACAGATTTGTTTGGAGATTTGGCTGGAGCTCATGGTAGCTGAAGCCTTCTTGCTTTCCCTACAAAAAGCAGAGCCTGCTTGGAGAGGAGGGAGAGCTCCAGCACTAAAATCCAAACCCAAACAGCACATTGCAGACTAGATGAGAAGTAGAAAGTTCCCTAAACCACCTCTGGCTCCTGCACATCTCCAACAGATCCTCTTCCCAAAGGGAAGAGTGGTGGAAATTGGGGATTTAATGTCTTTCTCAGCTGGAAATTTTAATGGAAAATGACCACCAAAAAGACCAGAGTCCCATCCCGAAGTGTTGTCCCCCTAACCAGGGGCTGTCCCACTAAACTCTGGGAAGAGGATCTGTTGGAAATGTGCAGGAGCCAGAGGTGGTTTAGGGAACTTTCTACTTCTCATCTTGCCTGCTGTTTGGGTTCTGGTTTTAGTGCTGGAGCTCTCCCTCCTCTCCAAGTGGGCTTTTTGTAGGGAAATCAAGAAGGCTTCAGCCACCATGAGCTCCTGCCAAGCCTCCATGATGATGGCTGAGCAGGAAATATCTCAGTTTTATGATTTTTTGAGTCATCCTGGTTGTGAATATCACACCAGTCAAGATTTGGCTCACGTGTACATCAGGACATAGAGAAATGTTCTCCTCCCGAACCCTTCTCTCCACCTCTCTGTCCCAACCTGCAAACACTCCAAGGGGGATGATGCAGCAAAAGAAAGGTTTTAGCAAAAAAACCCCCCAAACCCACAGAAACAAGATTTATGTATGTTTTTCTGGGAAAAATATCCACTTTTCCCTGTTAGAAAATGAAGGTGTTGGAAACCAGCTGGAAAAAGTGATTTGCCATGGGACTGTCACCTGTACTGGGTGTTCAGGAGAACTCTTCAACCTTCCCAAACGGGAAGGTTCCTGTGGGTATTTGATTGAGGGATTTGTGGAGGAGCAAATCCTGCTCAGGGAAATGACTGGAGCCTTCCCTGAACCCAGCAGTGGGAGAGGAAAGTTTGTGGAATGCAGAATTACCCTCAGCTTGTTCCCAATGAGGTTGGGAGCACGGTGATAAATGAATTTCAGGAAGCCTGGGGGTCCAGCCTGGCTGAGGGAAAAGCTGCTGGTGTCCATCCCAACACTGCAAAGCCAATTTTCCACTTGCACACCCGACCACAAATCAGCTCTAAATGTACTTCTGCTGACATGCCAAGTTTTCCCTTGGATGTCATTCCACAGGCACACGCTCCTTGGACCACAGGTGATTTGGTTTGATGAAGGAACCTCCAAGAGAGGAGCTTTGGTGGATATCAGTGGGAGATATGTTGGATTAGACACCCCAAATGGATGCCAGCAGAGACTCCGACCCAGCCAGTGGGAATCCTCTGCCTGCAAAGCTCCTTGAGTCTGGAAAAACCATGTTGGAAGTCTCTTAAGAGGTTTTTGATTAATGTAAATTGATTTTTTTTTGCAGCAGCAGGGTAAAGCTTTGGTTTCTATTCATTTCCCCTTGAGGCTTGTTGAGTCTGAGGTTTCCTTGCTGAAACAAGCACAGCTTTTCTTTTAGATAGGACAAAAAGCATCCCATTCCTGTATTCCCAAAGAATTCCAGCCACCAAAACACAACCAAAGCCATGAGAACAAGTCAGGCACTCCAGGCTCCTGAGAACGGCAGGAAAGGAAAAACTGGGGCAAAAGTTGAACCAGGATTTAATTTTATCTGGATTGATTCATCTGTCCCTAATTAGTGACAGCTTCCCAGGGCATGACGTAAGAATGTGCAGAGGTTTTTAAGGAATAACTCTGGGCTAAGATAAAGTGTAGCTGTTCTCAGAGAGTTCTTTTTTACGCCAGCAAAGATTTGGGCAGCCAAAGATGAAAAATAGATGAGATTCCACAATCACACATGTTGGAGACTAAAATCTTTTAGAGTATGGATCCTGCTTTCTTGCCAATTTATTGTGGAAAAACCAGTCATTTTTCCATATCCCCTGGTTTAATATCTGTATTTACTTCTAAAACTGCACAATTCATGGTGCTGTGCAGAGGGCTGGCGTACAAAACCTCTGTGTGATTGTTCTGGAAGTTCCAAAACCAGCTGTAAAAAATGATGATGTTTAATGGCACTTCAACAAAATAAATGAAGCAGTTAGCTAAATTAAAAATCCCTGTTTTCTGCTTTTACATGGCAACAATATGAGACTGGGCCAGAGGCTGATCTCGCTCACCTCGTGCTGCACCATCCTTCCCTCTTCCCTCTGGTTCCTGTACTCCCAGTCACACCTCCAAGTCCAATTCCACATATTCCACCTCAGTTCTCTGTGCTCACACCCTTGGAATCCTTCCAGGCTGCTTTTCTGCCTGCTCCTCCACCTCCCTGAGCCAAGCTGTAGATGGAAGCTCTAATTCCTCCCTAGAAACTAATCCCTCAGTTCCCTGACCACGTTCTGCTATTTCCACGAGCTGTGCAATATGGGAGCTCCTTCTCCCCTTTCTGACACCCATAAAACCCCAGAATCTTTCCCCAGAGTGGGGGGAAAATCAGGTTTTTGGGCTCCTTTGGGACGCTCAGGGATGCTGTGCACGGCCCTCACCCAGCAGCGAAGGACCAGGCTGGGACACGTTGAGCAGATGGTGGTTCTGGCCTGCAGCTGAGGCCCGAATTGCTGTGCTCAAATCCCATCTTTGATACACTTCCAGCTTTTATCAGCTGGTTCCACTCAAGGTTTGGCACAGCTGATGTGAGGGGAAGGCCAGGAGAGCACTCAAACAACGAGAGCAGCTGAAGAGCCCAGCGCAGGAGAAGGGCCCCGTCCCCAGGGTGCTGTCACCACACTGAAGTGGGGACTTCCCTGACTGCTCCAGAACTTGCAGAGCTTCAATATTTACCCCTCAGTGCAAAGAAAACCACCCAAAACCCAGCACCTCAGTGCTTACACAGTCTCTGCTCCCCCCTGCCACATCACGCTGCGAGCAGCTTGCCCAGGCGATGTAAATCAAAGTTTCTGGGAGGATTGAGAGCATGTGAGCATTTTCTGGGAGTTAAAAGCCTTTCTTCCCCGGGTTTTGGCTCTGGATGACCCCTGCTCCTAATGCACTCCTCACTTCATTCACCCCTGCCAGTGCCAATGCTCTTATTTATGACTTCAGTAATGGCTTTCTATCAACAGGCCCTGAAAAGCTGCTCCTTCCACAGAACATTCCTCCGAGTAAATCCTTCCCCAGGAGTATTCCCAGTCCGAGCTCAGTCCAGAGCCTGCTCAGGGCAGAGGAGAGGACTTTCAAAGGACTCCCACTGAGTTCAGCTGGCTCAGGCACCGAGTGAACACACATCCACACCCACAAAGCTCTAATAAAGGGCCTCATGGAAGCTCACAAGGAGGAATCCAAACCTCTCCCAAAGTCCTTCGGAGGCTCCGTGGTTGTTTCCCCATCCTTTTGCTGCACACGGACCACACGGTTTCACCTCTCTGGAGGGATCTCAGGCAGTCCCACAAAGCTGTCTGAAAATCCTTCCACAACGCTGAGCCTGGGCTCTTTTTTCTCCCTTAACTTAAAAGCCAGAAAAATATAGAGAGATGCCTGTGCAGGAGAATCAATGCCACACAAAGGAACCTTCTGGGTCCCATGAAAGAGCCTGTGCTTTCAGCCTTGGCAGTTTGTTCTTCCTCCTTTCAGGAGGCAGCACAGACATGTTTCCCATTTGGAATATCCCAGGGGTCTTGCAGCTCATGCTGAGCCCTCAGAAGTAAACGAGCCCCTTTTCCCAGCAGCAATCCTAGCTACAATTAAAAAATGTTGGTTTTTCTCACCATACCCAGACTGACACTTGGTTCAAGCCACAGGAAGGTAGAGACAGAGGGTCCACACCAGAGCAGACCCAACAAATACATAAATAAGAACATCTTTAGCTCGGTTCTGCTCCTGCTCTCCCTCAGCTGTTCCACAGGCCTAGCACAGCCCTTTACTGGTGTCCTGTACTCAGCTGTCAAGTGGGGGTTTTATCCTAAAGCTGCAATGAACTTGCCTCAGATTAAAACAGATATTTCAGGAGAAGAAAGCAGTGGCTGGACTGAATAAACACAGCAGGCACTGAAAGAATGTGCAGTTGACATAAGAGCTGGTGAGTGAGTTCAGGGAATGGGAGACTTGGTGCTGGAGTCATAAATCTTCCGGGCTGGAAAGGGGATAGAGCTGAGCTCTGCACCTTGCTGGGAGGGACTGGAGGGGGTTTGGTGTCCCAGGGGCTGTTGGCACAGACAGGGAGGCTTTTTCCCCACCACAACTCCCCGGGAGTGTGGATTTTCTCCATTGCTCAGGGGAGCCTCTGGCAGAGGGTTCTGTGAGACCCTGGATGTTCCTGAGGAGCTGAGTCAGTGCTGCTGAGCCCTGATTCACAAAAATCCTGAAGGACAAGGCCCAGGGTCTTTGGGCCAACAATATTTGTCCCAGCTGGGACAGCCCCAGCTGCTGCTGAGGGCCAAGGCAGGGATGAGACTCAGCGGAGCAGCCACAGTTCTCGGTGTGTTTGAAACCACAGCGTCCTCATATGACCCCGATTCTGCTCTCCTTTCCCTCTGACAGGCAAGGATGGAGAAAGGGTGGATCTAACTCTTGGCTGCTGATCTCCTCCAGCAGCCTGGATGATCTGAGGGACAAGTCAGAGCCCGCTGGCTCCTGCTAGCAGCTGCCAGAGGTGTGAATTCCCCGTGGCTGGGCTGGGCATGGGGCACCCAACAATTTCCTGCCCCCTCCCAGGGCACAGTGGAGGTGCTGATAGCCCCAGGGAACCTCCAGCCCTGTGCTGAGCAGAGCCAAGCCTTCCCCAGCACCAAAATCCCATCCAGTTCCATGGGGCAGTGGGATTGGCGGGACAGGCTGCCCTGCCACGGGAGGGGTGTTGTCACTGCACAACAAAAAAAAAATCGGTTTGGTTGTTTTTTAAAGAAAATTGCACTGGTTAAAGCCAGGCTTTCAGAAAAGTGGATATCACTGGAGGTCTCACACCATCCAACCTGGGATGGCAGGAACTTCCAACAGAAGTGTCCCTGCTCCTGGCAGGGGTTTGGAATGAGAGGAGCTTTAAGGTCCCTTCCAACCCAAACCAATCTGGGGTCCTGTGACCTGTGGGCTTTGCTCAGCCAGCCCTGGCAGCTGAGAGCCTTGGGAAGGTTTGGACATGACTTCCTCCACCTGCAGCCCCTGTGGCTCAGGAAGGCAGATCCCAGTTCCTGGGGAGGGGGTGATTCCAGCCAAACACTCCCCAGGGACCTGCAGGGTGGATGGAGCAGTGGCCCATGGGGTGAGAGCTGGGCCCAGCAAGTCAGGCTGTGCTGAGGAATCCCAGATGTTTCATATTCCTGCTCCTTGCTCCAAGGAAAGGGAGAGAGGAGCTGCACAGAGCACAGCAATATTTTTTCAATCCATTCCATATGTTTCCTCCATAAGTCAAGATTAAGCAGCGGTGCTGGTTGGAATACGAATCAGCCAGAGGCTGCTCTGGGGCTCTACAGGCAGAACAACCCCAGCACAGGCCCTGACCTGACTCCAGAATTCATTTCTGTGGGGACAAGTGGGATTGTCACCACTCCTGCCAGTGCTGTTGCCTCTGCAAGCAGGACAGGTCAGCCCCAGCCTCACCTGCGTGCTGGGAAATCCTGAATTTTGGCACAGCTGCTGGGAGGATTCATGTTCTACTCATGCCTGAGGTGGCATTCCCAGGAAAAATGTCCTTCAAGATCCCTCAGCCCCAGCCTGGTGTGTGAACACGAAGGTGACACAAAGCTCCCAGCTCTGCTCCCTTGAGCCTTCAGTTACCACCAGCACACATAAAAAGTGTTTTATTTAAATCAAAAATTAAATTTTTTTTCCTAATTTTTTTCCCTGGCTTTCTCACTCATTTCAGCCATCCCCACTCAGGTTGCTCAGCTCCAGCCACTGCAAAAGCCATCACTGAGGATGGAAGTTCCTCAGGGAGGAGGAAAACCCAGCAACCAGGAGGGGAAGGAATTTACTCCCTCCTGAAGGACACACTCTGGAGAATTGTGCCAGCCAAGTGTGCCCAGAAGTCCCCAGTAATTGCCACGGAAATCGTTCCACATGTGGGGGATTTTTTAGGCTAAAGTCTAATTACAGCTAATTGCTGTTTGATTTTGGTCCTGTTTCTACAGCCATTAAAGGAATTGTTGAAATGTCTCTGCTAAAAGACTTTCTTCTTTTTTTTTCCTTCTCCTCTTTTTCTTAAATCATCCTGGAAAAAAAAAAAAAGGGGATCGTGTTGCAACACTGGGAGTTCATGAATGGCCATTAGCTCTCCAACGATCCTACAACAAAGAGCCATGGGAAGCCTGATGTTTTCCCAGTGCTGGGAACTGACAGCCCTTGAATTTTGCAGAACTGAGGAGAATTCTGCTGTTTGTTAATGAAACCCTTCTGGGCGAGAGGCTCGATTCCTGGGGGCAGATGGGAGCATTGGAGAGGTTTGCGAACAGGAGGGAAGGTGCCCTGCTTTGGGGAGAGAAATAAAGGATATTTTTTCTGTGTGCTCCTCATGGTCCTGGTGAACAGAGTACAAAACCAGCCCTGGTTTTGGAGTGTCTCATTATTTTCCTTTCCAGACCAACATTAATTTTGTGTTTTGTCCATCTCATAGAGCGAGCAGGGAGAGAACTGATGCTGGCAGGGCACTCGTGAGTCCAGGAATCCACCAGGAGCTTCCCTTGGCACAGCTGGTACCAGAATCATCATCAGAAGGTGCCCTGGTTTGGGGAGAGAAATAAATTACATTTTTTGTGTGTTCCTCATGGTCCTGATGAACAGGATACAAAACCAGCCCTGGTTTTGGAGTTTTTTATTATTTTCCTTTCCTGACCCACATTAATTTTATATTTTGCCCGTCTCATAGAACCAGCAGAGAGAGAACTGATGAGTCCAGGGATCCACAAAGAGCTTCCCTTGGCACAGCTGGTACCAGAATCATCACTGATTCTTTTTTCTCAGCCCTGTTTTTTTAGCACAGCTCTCTCAGGAGAGAATTAAACATCCTGTGTGCTCCTAATCTGGCGAGTTCTCATGTTCTGATGGCCTGCAGGGAGGCCAAAACCCTCCCTTATCAGTGCTTCAAAATCTATACACACACACCTTCGAGCCATCCCTCACAATTGCTTTCCATATTTGGCCTTTTCCAATATTTGTCTATCGGAAAATTGACTTTATGTTGAGGTGTTGAGCAGGTTTTGGGAGAAGGAGCAGAAAAGAGTCACGTTGTCCTGGCCTGGGAGATTCCTCCGTCCCCCTGTTTCATTTGGAATGAAAAGCTGGAGCTGGGATTGATGCTGAAAGGTGAAAATATTTTTTCACTATGTCCATAGAAATGCTTTGGGCTTATAAAATAAAAATCACACCCAAAAAAATCATTTAAAAAAATGGTTTTTCCTGGGCCCTGCTATTTCAGCATTATTTTCCCAGGAGCTTCTCCCTTACCATGGGATTTTTGGGGGTTGGAGCACTTGGCAGAAGCTCCTGGATATGAGGTGGGTGGAAAAAGCAGTGGAAGAAGGGCTGGAGAGGGGCTTTTATGGCCACTTTAAACACATCCTGGAAGAGGTGCCAGGGGAGAGCATCGTCCCAGGCTCTCCCACCTCACCAGGGTGCCACATCCCTCTGGAGAATGGAGGCAGGAGAGGCCTCCCAGAGCTGCAATATTCCCATTCCTGAGCTTGGTGTCCTCTGGAGGGGACCAGGACCACATGAAAAGTGTCCTGAGCGAGGTGAGCCACAAACAGAAAACTTGGAGCAGGGAGCGATCCCACAAAACACAGGATTGTGGTGCCAAGGGACTGGATGGAAAGAGGAGCCAGTGCCACCCCAGCCTTGGAAAACAGGGAGCTTGTTTGCTCTGTATTTTTTTCCTTTTTTTTTTTCCCCTTTTTCTCTTTGGCTTCTGCCTCTGCTCCCAGCAGCCAAATGAGCTCATGGTCTGAGGCTCCCAAGCCGAACATGAGGAGAAGGAAGATGACATCGGCTGGAAAGAGGAGCAGGAATGGAGCTGTTTGCCATCCTCCTTCCCTCTGGCACTGGGAGGGAGCAGGGAACAACCTCAGGGCATGGACACGCACACAACAGCCACCAAAATCACCTCTGGAATCGTGGAATCACGGAATCACGGAGTGGTTTGGGTTGGGAAGAACCTTAAAGCTCATCCAGTCCCACCCTGGGCAGAGACACCTTCCACTGGCCCGGGCTGCTCCGACCTGGCCGTGGACAATTCCAGGGATGGGGCAGCCACAAATCCTCTGGGCAATGTTTTCCATGTGGTTTTGTGGCTGCTGCTCATTCCCATTCCAAAATGCTCCAGATGAACACATCACCTCCTTCACCTGGAATGTCCCACCCCATCCAATGGACTTTGAGATGATTTCCCAGACCAGAAGATGGGAGCTGAAACCTCAACCAGGATTCCTTAATGGAATATAAAATAGAGATTGAAACCCACACTATTCCAGCTGACTGCTTATCCCAAATTAAAATCCCTTCGAGCTGCTGGCTGCTGCCCCTCTGGCCACTGCAGCCTGCATGGATATGTGGGGTATTTTTATCCAGGCTCTTTGGAGCAGGATAATGACCTGGTGGTGCCTCCTCCCTGCAATTCGTGAGGTCTCTGCATTTGGGAGCTGATTCCAGCTATGGCACTTCCATGCTAAGTAGCAGGAGGGAGGAGAATGAGCTCTTGATTAAAATCTGTCTAGACAGCGACAGCCTCCTCTATTTTTAGGTCCCAATTTAGAGGACCAAGGTATGGAGGGATTGACTTCACTTCCCAAAAATCTGATCAGTTGATTCTGATGGATGGAGTTCTCATGGTCACTCTTCCATTTATCAGCAGTCTTGGGATATCCAGGTGCTTTCCTGGTGGCCCTCAGTGGCTCCCAGAGCAAATGAGACCTGTAGAGGTGGAATTTAATCATGGAATCATGGAAGAGCTGGACCTGGGAGCTGGAAGCTTTTCAAGGTGGGACAACACTGATATTAAATGGGATCTTTTGAGCCATCTCCTGACTTTTGAAGGCTGGGTGTTGCTGTGCCCACAGAGAAGACCCTTCTAACTTTCAGACCACTTGTGCAGCTTAAAATTCTCCCAGCCCAGAACTTCCAGCTGCCTGTGGAGTTTTTTCCCCAGCATCCACCAAACCCTCTGAAGGGAAAGGCTGTCACACAGGAATGATGCCCCGGGGGACTCCATGTGGCAGCTGAGCCTTTCTGCTTGGAGATCAGCTTGATCCAAACCCAGCCGTCCTAAGGATAAGCCCAGTTTGCAGCCTGGCCTTGAGCTGCTGCTGGCAGAACCTGTTTTTTTAGGCTCAGCCTAAGAGCAATTTACTCAGACTGTGGAAAACATCAGCGTCCCAATCAGCTGTGCCCCAGGTGGCTGTGACAGCACAAAACCCCTGATCTGGGGACACTTTGAGGCCACATCTCCAGTGCAATTCTCTCCGTGACTGGGGAATCAAGTCACTTAATTGGCCCATTATTTAAAGCTGTTGAGCAGACCCCGAGTTGAGGCTGGAGTTTCCATCCCCTGACAATCCTTGAGAGAGGTTCTGCAGCTCTCAGCCCTGGGTTTGGTTACAAACTCCACAATTATTTGCCTCTCAACCACGCTGTCGATCTCCAGGGTTAATCTTGCTGAAACTCTTTGGACTCCACGAAGAATGAAGAGCGGCGTGTGAGTGGATGTAGAGAAAAGCAGGGTCTGGAGTGTTTGGGTACAAAATTGCTTCTGCCACAATCGATTTCTCCTGCAGAAGAGCCTGAGTCTGCCAGGCAGGGGCTGCTGGGGGTTGCTCAGCACTGCAAAAAGCAGTTTTTTGAATGGTGACTCCCTGATCGGGTGAGCTAAACGAAGGAAAATGAAGTGAGACACTCACTGAGATGGAATTAATTTTATATTAATTGCTAAAAGGGTTAGAAGGAGACAATCAGAGCTTTTTGGGCCTGGTAGAGGAGCGGATTTGCAATTGCTCTCATGACCAGTGGCATTAAAAAAATAACAGGATAAGAAGGAAAATGAGGAATTCTGTGCCTTTCCAATTCCTCTGTTCACTTGGCCTTTGTGGCTCTTCCTTTTTGAGAAATGCTCCATCCCGTGAGTGTGGAAGCAGCACCAGGAAGAGGCTGGCATTGCACATCTGGAATAAAGCTTCCCGGGCTCTGTGGAGGTGGTGGGACTGCAAAACCTTAATGAGAATCCCAAGCTTTCCAAAAGTGCCTGGGAAGGAGGGGTAGAGAGACAGTGCCGTGGTTTCCATCCAGAGCTCAGGAACATGGAATGACTCCGTGTGCGCTGACTTTTGTGCCTGAGATGTCTTCAAGTCCTTAATGATTCCTCCATCCACAGGCCCGTGGAGAAGGGTTTGATGTGCTTGAGATGTGAGTCACAATTCCAGCCCTTCCAAGGCAGAGAAACCCCGGGAAAAAGAAGGAAAAAGAAGAAATGGATCTTTATTCTGCCTGGGGATGAGTAACCCCAGGCACCCTCTAACTTTCACCTCAAGGGTATCATTCAAAGCCAGCTCGGGGACCCTCCCAGTGCCACACCACGGCAGTGCCACAAGGCCAGGGTTATTCTGGGAGCTGTGTCTGGCTTTCCAAGGCCACCATCCCTGCTCCCTTCCCCTGTCAGCATCGCAGGCTTCTCCTAGCCCGGGACCATCCCAGTCCCTTGGATGACAACTCATTTCAAAGGCAGACAAGGCTTCCCACAGCTATTGTCCTGTGGCTGTCTGCATATTTGAGCCCTTCCCTATTCCTGCTCCCATTGGAAGCTCTGAACTTCAGCTGAAGGCACACAAATTAAACTTTGAACTAAATAAAAGACACCCCTTCGCCCCCTCCCTGTCCAACCTTTGCTGAAATACTCTTTAAAAACAAATCCTGATATATTCTAAACTCAAAACCATCTGGGTTTCCAAGCCTCAGGAAATTACAACTCCCATTCTGGAAATAAAATACATGTTTGTCCATAGATTGTATTAATTAAACCCTATAATGTGGAGAGAGGCCAGGGAAAAGCTTTCCTGCTGGCTGGCAGGTTTGCATGGCAATTTATTATCTTACAAATTGTTATTAATATTATTATTATCATTATTATCATCGTTTCCTTCATGTCTGCTGTGACAGAGTGTTCTGTGCTGATCAAGAGAGAAGGATCTGCTCTCACAGTGATCTAATTATTATTTATCTGCCCTGTTTCCCACTGGGGAATCCCAAATCCCTGTAGATGTGCTGACTTATTGATTGTAGGGTGTGAGCTTAGCAAGGAAAAGGTTTAGAATTGAGTGATGAGCCTGGTAATTTACAAAAATATTATAAAAACAAGCAGTGGCTGCCTGAAGGTGACCAATCTGTCCTCCAGGGCTGTGGTTGTGTCCCCCTACTCCTGTCCCATGGACAATATCCCATCTGTGAAGCACTGGATGGGGAATTCCCTCACGGATTGAGCCTTCCCAGTGCCACCATCCCTGCTCCTGAGCCGTGCTCCTGCAGCTCCCAGCCCGGCAGGATGGTAGGAAATGCCACATCAGAAGCATTCCAGCCACTGGGCAAAACGCTCTGGGGGCTGGGAAAAGTGCAGACTTCAGTTGTTCTTGGTGGGGTTTGCATTTTTTCCTGGTGAGGTGCAGGGCACGGAAAAACCACCGTGCTCCCTGTGGTTGGAGTTATTCCCAAAAACCAGAGACGTTGCTCGTTGTTAAATCACTCAGAGCTCAGGGAAGGTGGGGTTGGCTCCTCCAGCAACAAACCCAACACCCAGTGGGTGCTGGAGCTCCTGCCCAGCCCTGTGTGGGCCTGGAATTGCCCTTTCCTAGACACTGACCCTTCCTCTGGAGGAAAGGAGTCTGGGCAGCCTCAGCAGCGGGAATTATTTGCTAAGACAAGGCTTGAACTTGTGGATTCTGAGCAGAGGCCAAATTGTCTCAGACATCAATCCATGCCTTCACTCCCCAGTTGTGTCAGCCCATCCTAAGTTGGAGAAGTTGCTGCCAAAGGAAATCTGGACACAGGTTTTGAATTCCAAATGCTGGAACTGGCGATAGTTGTATTGAGAAATATGAAAAAATTTAGGGGAGATTTTCACGGCCAATTTTTTCTGCCTGGATGCAGCTCGTGGTGTTCACGTGCTCCAACACCAATACTGATTTTGTGAGGTTTTTTTTTATGGCGCCTATGCCACGGGAAAGGGGCATTATTTATCAGGAGTGCTCTGTAGGGAGAGCACGTAGCAAACGCAACTTCTCATCCTCGTCCAAGGGGCATCAAAACAACGTTTGGAGCAGAAGCAGCTGCGAGTCTCAGCCTGGATGTGGAGTGCCCATGACAGTGTTTTGAGGGAAGGAGGATTTCAGGAGCAGCCAAGAAACGTGGCAGTGTGCAGCTGTCACCGCCCTGCCACGGGAGCAGCCCCAGCTGGCCACAGTGTGTTCAGTGCCCGGGAATTGCCACTGGATGGGAACGTGGCCGGCATCCCACCCCAGCTCCCTGCCCTCCCCACACCTCAGGCTGGCTTCACCCAGCCTTCCACTCCCTCAGCAGCCCAGGCAGGATCCGTTCCCTGCAATTAACAGCCAAGGAACTGCGTATTCCATCTGTGACATGCTGGAATCTGGTGACAGCTCCCTCCTCTCCCCGAGCGGGGCACGTTGAGTGAGACAAAACATCCCATTCCCTCTCGTCCCTTGTTCAAATAAATGTCAGCTCCTCTGATCAGCCTCCGTGTACAAGCACACAGCCAGCAGGAGAAAATCAAACATCAAAAGGAAGGAAAAGGCCCGAACAGGATATTGCCATCAATAGGAGTTCTGGGGATGGAGATGAAATGGAAAATTGAGGCTCAATCTGGCTGAGAGAAGTTAAAGACTCCCTTAACCCTTGAGCTGTCATGAAAGGCAGGAGAGCTGGGAAAAGCTCAGGGTTACTCCTTGTTCCACAGGCACCTGGGCCGTGCTTTTCTCAGGAATTCAAAGGAATTTGGCACTCAAATTCCTTGGAAAGTCAGGCACGCAATGCCACAGGTTCCTTGGGAATTGCTGCTTTAATTGCTGCCACAGATCCAACACGGCACTGGGGACAAACCCAATTTCCTTCATTTTTCTCTCACCATCATTTTTCCGTTGTTCTTTTGCTGGTGGAAAGAGCTCTTTGTCGCAGTGATGAGGTGAAAAAATAAAGGAGAAAGAGAGCAGAAGAACAGGACACAATTTTCTGCCAGAATTTTTGCTTTGGGATGAGAAATAATGAAAGAACTAAAAGAAGTCCCTGACAGAGAATTCCTGGCAGCTTTAATGTCACAACCTCTGACCTTTGGCCACGTCAGCCAAAAGGCTCCTGCAGACAGCCCGACCTATTCCCAGTGCTGTGCTCTGGGCACTGGGTCAGGATTAATCCACCCTTGATTGGGAAATCAGAGCCCAAACGCAGTCCTGGGGGTCAGCAATCCCACCCCATTCCTGCTGAACTGGGCACTCCGAGCACAGACTGTGCCCTACAGGGACACGACCCCCAGCTGCCACCTGAAATGCACGTGAGGTTCAGATTTATCCTTAGAAAACTCCACTTATTTTCCTAACATCTCTTTTTTGTTTATTTTAAGGAATAATCAGCCGTGGAGCTCGTATCAAGGACTGCTTCTTCTGGCACATTTTTATCTGACAGAACAAAGGGATTTATTTCTGCAGCAAAGGAACAGAAAAATAACTCGTAAAGGCGACTGTAATTCCATCTATTTGAAGTTGTTTCGAGCTCTGCAGCAGCCCCAGATAACTCCACAGTTGTAAGTGTGGAAGGGACTTTTATCTCGCTGCCTGGATAAGCATCTCTGTGACTTTATCCGGGATTTCTCGACATGAGGCTCTTGTTTAATAACAGGAAGCGACATCATAGAATCATTAATGTTGGAAAAGACATCTGAGATCATAGAGCCCAGATCCCCAGGTCCAAATTCTCCCCAGGAATTGGGATGCAAACCTGGCTGGCTGGTGGGGGACCCCTCTCCCCAGCACAGATCCATCCCGTGGGATGGATTTGGGAGAGACACAAATCCGGTTGTTTTGCTGGGTCTGGACATTCCCAGCACTCCAGGGAATCTCGGCACGAAGTGCACAAAGAAAAAGGAATAAAATAAGAGAAGAAAGAGGAATAACTCTGTGTTGAGGCTTCCTGGAGCAGGGCAGGGTGAACAGGTCCCATCCCTGACTCAGACAGACACATTCCCACCGGGAACGGGGTCTGGCTCTCCCTCGCTCCGGCGGCCCAGACGGTGCCAGTTCTTAACCAGCACCACTTGCTTGGCCTGAGCTGACCCCACAGTACCTGGAAGCAATGAACAGAGAGGCCACGGAGGCAAAGGGGTTGTTATTTAACAGGTCTGACCAGCAGGGAAAAGGGAATTTGGACCCTCGCTCCGAGATTCCCGAGGTGCCGGTGCTGGAGCTCCCGATGTCAGGACTGCAGGAACCCAACCCTGTCCCCTGAGCTGCATTCACAGCTCCCTGCAGGGTGTGTGTTCCTTAATTTCAGGTGTTCCACCGGCATTTCTTCCCATGTTTTGTTGGAATAGCCTGAGTTATTCCCTGTTGCAGCAGGATTAGGGCAGAGTTGATGAACTGCAGGTTTTCCTCAGGCACAAATTCCCACCCGTGCCTCGCTGCAGTCCTGGGCATTAACAGGCAGAGCAGCTGGCATTGCAGTGGCAATTTGGGGCTAAAATGCCCCAGAGGGGCAGGAGCGGGGCTGGGCGTGCTCAGCTCCAGGCAGGATGAGCTGTGCCGTGTGGGATGGCGCCGTGCATCCCAAAGGCGGTGACAGGGGACATACGGAGCGCTGGGCTCCAACACACATCCCCCAAAAGCTGCTCAGTGCATTCCTGCGCTGCGAGTCATGTGCTGGACACGAGCCAGGCTCGGGGATGTTTCTCTAAACACGTCATCCCTCCCACCTCTGAAGGATGTGGTGTTTCCCTCTCTTTCCGTGGAAACCTTGGATGTCACTTTGGATTTCGCTGGGCCATTAAAGCCCAATTTTTCATTTTTATCCAACCTTCGAGTTCAGCGCTGTCCACGTTGGAAAACCAAAGGAGCTTTTTCATATCGTTGGTGCCTTAAGGAGATGATTTCCTAGAAAAAGCCTTGGATTTCTCCAGCTATGAAAACATTCCCGGGACATCCTGTGTGTGGATGTGATTAAACACAGCACACTCACCCATTGCATTGGGGGTGCTGGCAGCTTTTGTTTATTTATTGGAATTGTCACTCGAGAGAGGGGACATTTCCTCCTTCCAACCTGGTTCCAAAATACCTGAGTGCCTTAAAAATGGGCATTGAACCCCTAATTCTGTCATTTAGGAAAAAAATAAACACCCAAAGTTGTTTTGGAATAGCAAATTGTTAGAAACAAGGTAAAGATTTCTATTTTTATAGGACCAGCAAATAAATAAATATAATCATTGAAAATACTGGATCTGTTAGGTTGGGATTTTTAGTTTAAAAAGGAACAATGTTTTAAAGCTTGGACTCAAACCGTTGTTCAAACCCAGATGTGTTCCAGCTGAGGAGGAATATTCCAAGCAAAGCTTGGTTGTTTTCCCACCATTTCTAAAGCCAAATCAGCATTGGTTGATAAAACTTGATAAAACTTGATATTTAAATCCAGCCTTAATTGAGACTGAAGTTATCAGAGTGGTTTGTTTCCTACAGCAGAAAAACTCAGTGTTTAAACTTACAGTGGGAGATGGTTTGGGAAAGATTCTTCCTTGACTGTGACAGGAATCAACCTCTGTCACCAGCAGCTCAGGGACACCCAGAGCATCCTGAAGACTGCTGAAATTAGGGGTTCAACAGTGAAATTGATTGAAAATTACCATTTTTTCCACGTCTAAAACAAAAATATTTCAAAGAAAGCAATTTTTAAAATTTATCTATATTCCCAAAAATATAAGTGTACTTCCCAAAACATAAAAATTAAGAAATATATGAACGCATTTCCAAAAAACCATAATGTGGGGGGGAAAAAAGTCTGCAGGGGTGGTGTGCTGGTTCCTCAGTGCAGGGAGGAATAAGGAGTGGAAATGGGACCAGCACAAAGTACGAGCTGGAGGAATGGGAGAGAACCTGACCCAGTCCTAACTCCCCTCAAGGAGAACTCCCAGGGTCCATCCACTGCATTTTCCCCTCTGGATGTTCTCAGCTTGGGGCAGGAAGAGACAACTGGAGAGGATCAAAGGCCCTGAGCTGAGTCACCCCTCCACCCCCTGCTTTATCCCAAAAAAAGGCGGATTGGGAGCAAGGCTGTGGCCGTGACCTTGCCACTGCCGCAGCTCCTCCTCTCCCACCAGCCCGGTTCAAGCATCCCCATGGCCAGGAAATGGTTCTCAGAGCCCCCAACTCCCAGTTTTGGTCACGATTTCCGAGCTTGTCCTTAATAATTGGAACTTTCCTCGCAGTTCCTGGCTCTGTCCCAGCCCATCCTATCTGGGAAGACCCAGCAAGGCCCCTCTGTCCCTATTTTTGTGTTGACAAATTCCTTCAAATAAAGCCAAATGCAGGAGTGAATTGGGAGTTACAGTGCAGTATTTTCCATGCACACAGAAATATCCAATGTCAAATTATCCAGAGGGAGAAGCTCCTGTGAATCCTTCACCTTTGCCTCCCTGCAAGGAGCAGAAAGGGAAACCTTAATTAAGGCTTTCTAATTAATACAAAATCTCCAGAATTCATTTCTCTGCACTCCCGAGGCTCAGGATTTGTGGATGCTGCCCTAAAGGAGGGGATAAATGAGGGCATGGACAGAGGGGTTGGGGTTTCTTGGAAGGGGATGTGCGGCCTGGAGCTTTGCTTTGCTGAAAGATGTGGGAGTTTTAATCCCTATTTCCCTGCCCTGCAGCATCCATAGGTTTCTCAGGCTTTCTCCCCGAACCATGAGGGACCAGAGGGAAGAGATTCATTTCCTAGGTAGCCCAACAAACACAGAATTACACAAGCCCTGCTCATTGCTCATTAGGATGTGTTTAATTAGAGTCACAAGGCAATAACTTAGGGTCATGTTTGTATTTCATCCTAAAATTTCATTCAGGTCTTTACATCCAAGCAGAGACAAGGAGGTTTTGCTGTGCTTTGCTTTCCTATTGCAAGCATGAAACTTCCTTTTAAATAGACATTTTCCCCCAGAAATCCAGAGTGAACCGATGGAATTAGAGCAGGACTCACGTGTCTGTGCTCAGAAATATCCGAAATATCTGAGTGCATCCAGTTTGCACTCAGAGCAGGCTGGAGTTAAATCTAGGGCTGGATCCAGATATCTCCAATTTTATTCTAAAAGCTAATTTGAGCCTGGGTCTAAGGAACAAGGGAAAAAACAATGCTCAGTTTCCACAGACAAGGAGAATTGTCCTCCCACTTTAGTTTGCTGTGAGAATCCCTCTCTGGGTAATTTCCAGCTTTTCTTAACAGAGTTGGAGTGTCCTTCCCTGTGTTCTGGTGGGAAGCAGCTGGAAACCCAACGTGCTCCTGGGATGACTGCAGACCTTCCATGAAACCTGACTCACCGTCTAAAAATGTGCCTGTGGAATGGTGGTTGCATCACGTAGGTGCTGCAAAGCGCCCAGAAACTGAGGAACCTCCTCTCCTCATCCACACTCCTTCCTGCCACGAATTTCCTCCTCCTCCAAGGGATTGGGAAACTCTGGAAGTGCATCTCCAGGAATTCGAAAGGCTCCTGTCCATCTCTGCTTCCTCTGCGGCTCAGCAGCAAAAGGATCTGGGATCCACGAGTTCAGCTGCAGCTCCTGAGGTTATTCCTGCACTGGAGGAGAATGTGGGAGAAGGGAAGGGAGAGGAGAAACAGCTGCAGGTTGGTTCGTGGCAGCTCGGCCCTCACTTCCAGGGAGCAGCCCTGGGAGAGGAAATTGCCCTGTGGATAACTGATAGGAGTGTTTGCTCAGGGGGGAAGGGGAATTCCTGACTGCCAAGGAAAATACAGGGAAAAAAACGTGGATTCTGCAAGAAATAATACCCAGTGGAGAAAGGCAGCCAGCTGCTTTCCAGGGATGGGCACCCTGGATGGGGATGTCCTGGAGCGTGTCCCGGTGTTCTGGCATCCTGCATTCCATCCCTGGGCTCTCTGCTGCCCTTGGGAATGTGAGCATGGCATGGCCAACCACAATTTCTCACATTTTGCCCATTTTTGGAGCCATCTTGCAGCGTCTCCCAACTCCTTTGTGATGTGGAAGCAAGAGTGAGGGAAAAAGAAAGGAAAAAGGAGAAAGGAGAAAAGAAAAGCAAAACAACACCATTTTCTGTGACTCTCCTCTGGCTTCTGCCTCCAAAAAAATCCATCCATAGGGATCAGGTCTTTGAGTGAGTGACACTTTGATTTGGGCTCTATTAAACCAGCATGTTTTCCATGAACAGCACAGAAAGGGAAGAAGAGGCTCCCGAGAACCTCTTCAGCTCCCAACATGTGCCCCAGATGCCATCACAGCATCTGTGACAGGCAGGCCGGGGGGCTGGAAAGGGGGTAGGAGGGCTCAGCTAATTGAAACCATTGCTTGACAATAACCAAATGTCCCATGTCTTGTGCATCTCCCCAAGATGGCAACACAGACGGAACAAAAAAAAAAAAGAAAAATAATAATAAAAATAATAAAGCTGCGTCCGTTTGCAGGCAGAGATCAAAGGAGCTCCTGGAAAGAAGAGCCCAGTTGTCCCTTGAGTGCATCTGGGCTGCAGACAGCCTCTGGAAAAGCCTTTTCCTTCATCTACGAGGCTGAGGAATGCTGTCTGGGTGCTTGGAAAGTGCAGGGGCTGCTTGGAGGAGGCTCTGTGTGAAGGGAGCTGAGGGACCTCAGCGTGGCTTTTGTCACCAGGTCCCCTCACCTCTGCTGCCACTGCAGTGGGGTCCTCTGCTCTGGGATTTCCAGCAGGAGATGGAGCTGGTGCTGTGGTACCTGGAATGCTGATGGGCCTGGAATGGGATATAATGGAATATTGGGGAGTGGGCTATAATGGACAGCTGGGCAGTGGGATATAATGGACAGCTGGGCAGTGGGATACAAGTGACAACTGGGGAGAGGGAGACCTAGTGTGGCCCTGGTGTTGGGAACCACAGCTCCCTGTCTCTCCTGGGATGCTCCGAGGTCAGCAGCCTTCTCCAAAGCAATCCCTGTTCAGACAACATGCTCCTTGAAAGCTTCTTGGTAGGAGCATCCCTTCGTCCAGGCAGCATCCTGGGAGGCAGCTCTGCCCACACCTGCTCCCAGCCTGGGTCCGCTCCGGCGGCGCCGGGGGCAGCGAAGCTTTCCCTGTGGAGAAGGAGGTGCTGTCCACACGAATCAGGATCACCCCAGGCCTGCACAAAGCAGATGCCTGTGCCTCTCAGGATGGCCCCGACACGTTCCTGTGCAGAACATCTGCTCCTGCACACCCAGCTGCTGCTGCTGCTGCTGGGGCTACCCTCACCTTCCTGCTCCCAACGGCTCCAGGTGTCCAGGAACCACTCACAAAAGGGCTTTGCCTCTTAAAAAGGGAGATATTTCCCTTTATTTAGAAGTTGTCACTGTTCTGCAGTAAGAGAAATGGCAGTGCCCGAGAATTGGGTGGTCTGAAGGAACCCTTAAAGGCTGTAAACTGACAGGGATTTGGGTTAGACAGGATATTGGAGAGAAATCCTTCCCTGGGAGGGTGGGCAGGCCCTGGCACAGGGTGCCCAGAGCAGCTGTGGCTGCCCCATCCCTGGAAGTGTCCAAGGCCAGGTTGGATGGGGTTTGGAGCACCCTGAGATAGTGGAAGGTGTCCCTGCCCATGGAACTGGTTGGAACTGGGTGACCTTTAAGGTCCTTTCCAACCCAAACCATTCTGGGATTCCATGAACCTCACTGTGCCCAAAAGGGATTGACCTGATTTCTCCCCAAAAAGGCAAAATCCCACCAAGTTGCTCTAAAACTCTGCCCAGACTGAGCCCTCATGCACTGCCACAGCCATGGGCCCAGCCCTTTTCCCCAGCACAGGCTGATTCCAACCCAGGAGAAATTAAAAATAACATGTACACGATTAGTGGAAATTAGAAACAGGATATGGAGGGGAAAGGAGAGACTTGTTCCTCCAAATTTGTCCTCAATTTGGCCCTGCTCTGGCAGCCTCCAAGGATGCCTCTGTCCCTTGCTCATGAAGATATTTCTGAGGAAAATGGGAAGGCTTGGATGATTTTGGAAGGCGTCTGATTGCACCAGATGGTAAATATATATTTTTTCACTCTCCTGGGAGACTGCCCTGTGAATCACCTATCATGGTTTTATTGCTTTCTCCTGCATCCCCTGGCAAATTTCTGAGTGCAAAAACTCAGTTTTGTTTGCATTTATAACGAAGCTTTTGGAAACATCTGCCAACAGCTGGGCTTCCCAACCAGACAGAAACCCCTCTTTCCTTTGCAGGTATTTCGAACAGCAATTAAAATTACCGACCATCTTCTCCTTCCACGAGCAGAAACTGGGGAATGGCCTCTGGAAATCTGGAGTAACTGGAAGCAGAGCCTACTCCTATGTGAGCATCATGCTGAATACAGCACATAACCACCAAACCTCCCCCTTTATTAAATGCACAGCGCCGAGCGGAGAGTTCAGCGAAACATTCATGAGCTATTAGAAAATTCAAGTCCAGCCCTCGCGTTTCATCAGCTGCAGCTCGAGCGCCTCAGCACAGATGGACACGGCCCAGATGGCAACCTCGGCTCTGGAATTTGTCCCTGCTGCTCCGAAGGGAAGGGGATGCAGGGCTGGCTTTGAAGCTGTGGGATGACAGTGCCACATGGACGCTGCGAGCTCCTCATCTGCATGTGACCGAGCCACGAACCCACCCTGGTGACATGGCAGGGACGTGGTGCTGGCAGCGCCAGCGCGGGGCTCGTGGGGAGCAGCGGAGCAAGGAGTGTCCCAGGGACACCCTTTGGGATTCGTGATGCCGTTATGGGATGGAGAACAGCACCAATAGGGGTGTGGCCAGAGCCAGATGTGCTTTGAGGATGGAGTTGGCAAGGGGAGAAAGCTCCGGGAGAGTGGGATGAGCCCTTCCCTAAAATCAGGCAGTTTTTCTTTCAGCAGGGTGTGAAAGGTGATCAAGCAGCTTCAGCAAGGGCCTTTACAGCTCTGCAGCTGAGCTTTGTCTCCTTCCTGAGGTGCTGCTGCTCTGAATTGTAGGAATCAAGGCCTCCTTGGTGCCTTCCACCTTCCCATGACATATTCCCTTTGAGGCGCCAAGCTTTGGATGAGTAACGTTCCCCAAGTGTGCCTCAGTTTTATCATGTCCTGGAGAGCCAGGAGAACCAGCGTGTCAGGAGGAGGAGGGCTCTAAACTTGTGCCTAATTCCTGACTTTTCATCCTCAAGCCTGCTGGGCCTGGCTTAGCACTCGGTGGCAAACTGGGGACAAGGCTGCACAGAGGGGCACCTTTAATGAGCCCCTCACCGTGTCCCCAGATCAGAGGCAGGATTTGGGGATGACAAGATGCAAGTGGATGGCAAGAGAGGCACTAAAGGCTGTTGGAGAATCCACGAGAGGGGGAACAGACACATTTCACCAAGCTGTGCTTGCTCACCTCTATTCAACCTTTCATCCTGGGTGCAGCTCGTGGCAAACTCCTGGAGACTTTTCCATGGCCCCATCCGCAGGGAAAGGCGAGTGCAGCGCAGCTGGGTGGGCTCCATCCCACCCTGCACTGCCATTCCCAGCTCCCTTCCCTGAGCAGGGACCAGGCGAGGCCTTCAGAGAGCCCCGTGCAGCGCCTGTGTTCCACAGACATATGTTTTTAAAGGGAGCAGATGTTGAGAGCGCCGTCTGCCAATTCTCTCTGCTTTAACCGCTGCTCTGGGAGCTCTCCCTTTATTTATTACCTTGGAAAAAGCAGGAGCGTGGTATCAGCCTTCACGGAGATGCAGTTTATTGATCCCACTTTTCCCCCTTCCCTCGCACTGCACAACGGTTTCTCCTTTCCCAACCCCTTGGCATCACCACGGGCACTCAGATCTGGGCACTGAGGGAAGATCTGGATCCTTCCCCTCCCGTTTTTCCCCCCTCCTGCTCCCCATCTCCCATTTTGGCACGGCTCTAACGGAGAAGGAGAGAGGCATTTTTATTGCACACACAGCTCTGTGTATCCTTTCCTCAGCATTTGTTTTTCCTAGATATACATGTGTTTATCCCCAGCCATTTCTACGGGCAGAGATGTTAATTTGGCGTCCTGTGTGGAAAGTCTGAGGCATCTGATCAGAATCAGCCCAAGCTTCTGGGAGCTGCTTGCCAGCTGAAGGAGAAAGAAAAGGCCAATATTAAAAAGAAGCCTTGCCTTAATCAACGTAAGTACTGCAAACATAAACATTTAAAAATGCTATTAACTGCATTTGGAAAGTCCTGGTCAATCAATAAAGTGTGGAGGTCAAAGAGTCAAGCAGAGGCCATGAAACACAAACTTTTTTTTCTTCGAGTGCCCTGACAGATCCAAGTTTTAAAAATCCACGTCCCAATCTTCATGCCATGATTTTCTTCATGTGACTTCCAGTGTTTGCTTTGGGCATGACCCAAAATCCTTCAAAGTCCTGGGGCTGGGCTGCAGTGGGGCTTTTCCCCAGCACTCGGTGCTGCAGATGCTGCAGGAGCTGCAGTTGCTCAGCCCTGACACAAAGGATGTCTCCAGGAGGGCTCCAGCACTCAGTGTCACCCATGGAATGCCACCAGCTGAGGGCTTGGCAGCTGCTCTTTAGCAATTCCTGTCCAGGATAGAGGTGGAAACCTCTGAGCCAGCCCTTCCTGCACCCCTCCTTTAGGTTTATCCTACACCAGTTGGGCCAGATGGGAATCTCACACCTGGTCCGGTTTAGATGGGATATTGGGAAGAAATTCTTCCCTGGAAGTGTCCAAGGCCAGGTTGGACAGGGCTGGAGCAGCCGGGGATAGTGGAAGGTGTCCCTGCCCATGGCTGGGGGTGGGATGGGATGGGTTTTAAGGTTCCTTCCATCCCAAACCATTCTGGGATCCCATGATCCCACTCCACCCCCAACTCCCACCGGTTTTAGAAGCCATGGATTCAGAAACTCTGGGATCAGGCAGCTCACCCTCCTGCTAAGGAGAGCTTGGTGACCCCGTGAGCTCTTCCTTTTTCAATCCTCTGGATTTCTTCCCCTCACACACTCAGGTTTGGCACGTCCAGAGCTGCAGGTGCAAAGTGCAGAGGAAGCCTGGCTGGGAAAAGGCCACCATGTTTATAGAGGGGATTGGAGTGTTCCAAGGAGAACTTTCCTGATCATGCAAAAAGCAAATCCTCCCCAAATCCCCAGCAAACCCTCCAGGGACATCCAGAGCCCTCCTGGCTGCTGCCATCCCAGAGCAAATCCTGCCTGTCCCAGGTCCCCACCCACCGCACCCCCAGCACGGTGCCCTCCCCTGCAGGGCACGTGTCAGAGAACCACCTTCATTTTCCTGACGTGCTTTTCCTGCTCCCAGGGCTGAATTAACACCAAACAAGGCCCGGATTCCTCTGTAATTAAAGGCCTCTGTTCCACACCAGGCTGTCCCTGAAGATCCTCCTGTCTCGGGGGAATTTTCCTGCTGCTTCTCCTTGTCCTCCTCTAACCCCACCATCCCGAACTTCCTCGCTCTCTTTACATCTCCTTGTCCAATTCCCCTGGGATCCAGCCTCAGCCTCCCCCTCTGCTGTCAGCAGGGATGGGAGCACACAGAGCTGATGGATTTCTCCCACCACTTCCCCTGCTCCCTGAACCGAGGAGGGAGCACATGTTCTTCATGAATGAGAAAGCAATTGGAAGCCATGCAAATAAAAATAGCAGCACCAACCAAATCTAACAGGACAAATCATGCCTGGGAAGGGTCAGAAAATCCTTGTTTTCTCCTTTCCCATGCAAGCTTTCTTTCTTTCCAGCCTTTCCATTTTCCAGCTACCAAAGTCTGCGGAATCTCAAGAAAGGGTCGGCCCGTGGTGGCCTAAAGAGAAGGGAAAAGCCTCATTTGTGAGGATGTGCTTTGATATCCGTGTGATTTTGCAGGTTGTGGTAGGATTAGGGCTTGTCTCCTCCAGCACATGTTCCTGGCTCCCTTGGAGGCACCACTGGACAGTCCATGCCAGAGAGAGCTCCAGAAACTTGACCCTCTCCTGAACCTCGGGGCTATTTTCTCCTCTGCGCCCAGCTCCGTGCAGGCAGCGCTGTCTGGCCAGTGCATCCTGGCCCTTTTGGATGGAAAATGAGATGTATCAGCCTGCAGGGGACTTGGCCAGCTGTGTCCCTGACAGCGCTTCCCAGCCTCCTCCTGCTGCTGCCTCGCTCCACGAGTGGCCCTTTGCAATCCCTGCACTGAGGGATCGTCCTTTGGGATCTGGGGCCATGCCCAGCTTTCCCACTGCAGCCACCAGGACTCTCCCCAACGCAGCAGAACCTCGTGGAGGACTTTTCTTTTTCCTTCTTCTTTCCCTTTCCATTGTTTTTCCTTCTTCCCCTTTCCAGAACTACTCCATAGTTTAGTGGTGTTTTCACCCATCTCCCCCGTTTTCAGTGCAGGGTTTGGGATGGTCCTTGTCCTTCCCCTGGCAGCAGCTGGGGTTGGGCTGCTGGCCGTGGTCCAGCTTGGGCTGGAGATCAACCCAGCAACTCTCCCAGCTCAAACCAGTGTGATCTACCCCAGCCTGAGGCACTTAGTGCTGGTATTTCAAATTCCAGCACTGAGGATCTGCACAAAGCTGTAATTGAATTTCACAGCAACTTCTGCTTTGTTCCTGGGGTCGCCAGCACTCCCAGGGGATCCCAAACCTCGCCAGGCGAAACCCACCATGGAATCCCTTCCTGGAAGGCCAGGGACAACCTCGGTACTCCCAGGCCACTTCTCTGTTTGTTCTGCGCTTGCTGCCTCAAAGGGAGATCTCTGCTTAAGTGGTTCTTGCAGTAACCCCATTAACGAGCCTTTTCATTAGTGTCCTCTTTTTTTGCTAAGTAATTGCTGCAGCGTGAGATCCACTCGGGAGATGCAAATGAGCTGGAAGGAGGAGGAGGATGCTGCGAGGCAGCGGAGGAGCTGAGTGCTGCTGTTAATGCCTTCTGACAGCCTTGGGAGGGGCAGGACAGGCAGGAACCTGCTGGATTTGGAGAGTTTTCCTTCCACACGCCTGGCCCTGGTGCCAGCAGGGCCTGGGCAGGTGCCAAACACCTGCCAATGGCCACTGGCTGCTGCAAACACGTCACAGTTTCAGTGCAGAAGGGGTTTGGGTAGCAAAGTTAATTCTGCAGAGAGTCCGGGGTCTGGGACAGGGAGAGGTCACCAGGCAGCAGCTGGAATCACTGGGGTGAGCATCCTGGTGTTGTTACAGCAGCTAAAATTGCCAAGGGAAAGAAGGAAAAAGGGTCTGAAACCTCACTGGGGAGCTGGGGCTGGTGTGGCTTGTTCCATATCCCATCAGGAATTCAGGGACACACCCATCCCTCTGGACCATGAGCATCCCTCTCAGACCTTCCACTTGGGCACCAGTTCAGTCCTGGGGCCAAAATGGGCACTGGCTGCTCCTTCTCCTCCCCAGCATCAGCACCAGGGACCTCCCCACGGATCCTTCACTCCCAAGTGCCATCCTGAGGGTAAAATTCTCTCTGGGATATTCCTGGCTTGGCTGAGCTCTGCTGCTGCCCAGTAACCGGGGAGCTCTGTGGCAGTGCCGTGCAGAGCTCCTAACAGCAGGAACAGAGTTTCCTGTGCCAAGCCAGCGGGTTTTCCACGAATCCACCTCTCACGCCTCTCCTGGAGGCAGCATCCACGTGTGCCTCAGCTCTGCTGCTGCTGCCTTTTATCCTCTGCATCCCTGAGCAGAGCTCACAAGCGATGCTTTGTGCCAGAGCTGGAAAAATACGAAAGCCCTGTGCTCTGCCACACAAAAGGAAAAAGCCTCATCCCACCTCCCGTGTTTTTGCTGGAAGTGGCAGTGCCTTTAATGCATCCAATAAGTGGAATCACTTCTCCCCCTTTGTTTGCCTTGGCCCTCGCAGCTCACGTGCTGCAGGCCAACACAAACCTGTGTGCACCACAGGAATTCTGGGCACAGCCTATCCCGCAGGCTCGGGGTGGGCAATGACTCCCAAAATCCCCGCCTGGCTCTGCTCTGTGGGTCTGAGCAGCTCCGGGTGCAGAGGGCCCTGCTGGCCAATCCTGCTCCATCCAAAGGCTTGGAATATTCACTCCCAGGGACTCACCTCTAGGAAACCCCTCAGCTGTGACATCAGGGAGGGGAAAATCGGGAATGGGGTTGGTATGGGTGGGATATTTTGATGGGAAGGAGCCAAGGCTGGGGAGCAGGACTCGCAGCTGTCGGGGACAGCAGCCCCCAGCAAATCCAGCTCCTGGTCCCCTCTGCCTGGCACTGGTGCTGCTGCTCCCTTTATTTTATTGTCTTTCCCCCCCTGTGCAGGTCAGAACAGAGTTTGGGATACCCAGGGCCAGGAATTCCCTCGGGATGGCACTTGGGAGTGAAGGATCCGTGGGGAGGTCCCTGGTGCTGATGCTGGGGAGGAGAAGGAGCAGCCAGTGCCCATTTTGGCCCCAGGACTGAACTGGTGCCCAAGTGGAAGGTCTGAGAGGGATGCTCATGGTCCAGAGGGGTGGGTGTGTCCCTGAATTCCTGATGGGATGTGGAACAAGCCACTTTACTCCTGAAACTGGGATGCGGAGGCAGAGCCTTTCTCCTCTCTGACAGGGGAGAACGGATCTTTGCCAAGCACTGGAAAACCTCCTGTCCTGGGCAAGGTGGGTATTGGACGGTGAATCCAGGTTATTAAATAAATATTTATTTTTATGTTCAATTAAATTATTACATAAGTCATAATTTTTATTCAATTTAAATAATTAAACGAATACTTATTTTTCTGTCCAATTAAATTATTACGTAAACAATCATTTTATGTTCAATTAAATACATAAATAAAATATTTTCTATCCAATTAAATTATTACATAAACAATAATTTTATGTTCAATTAAATAATTAAATAAATAATTATTTTTCTGTCCAATTAAATTGTTATATAAATATTTACTAAGGATTTGCTGGGCTGTGGGTACAGACCCCTTCCAGATTTGCTGCGTTTCAGAAGGAATGTTTTCAATAATTGGCTGATATTTTTAAGAAATCTATAAACCCTCTGCTATTAAATCCAGTCCTTGGTTTATTAGAACACATTTATAAAGCAGATGTCTTTAATGCCTGAAGAAAAATAATCTGTGAGGGAACTCTTCTCAAACTTGAATCCATGAATGTATGAAATCATGATGACAATTATTATCCATCATCAAACACTCACTAATGAGACAGAGAAACCATCATTTGTAACTTTATAACCCACATAATTCAGAAATAAAGAAAAACAAGGGCATTTCTCTCGGAGCAGTTGGACATTTCACCAGACGAATGTGTTTAGGTGCCTGTGCATCTTTGAGGAGATTTAGAGACAAACTGGTGGATTTCTCCAGAAATTGTGCACTTGTGGGAGCCAGCCCCGCTCCTGATTCCTGGGGATGATATTCCTGAAGTTGGGAAAGCCCCCTGCAGCTGTCACAGCATGGATTTGTGCAGAATGGCATCCCCTGGGTGATTTATTTACAGAGACACCAACATCACCTTTCTCCCAGCCAGGAAATAATTGTCCCAGTTCTTGCTGGAGAAGAACCACGTGGATTTCAAACGATTTCTTTGTCTGAGAATGCAATCAGCTGAGCTCAGCCCTGCTCTCAGAGACCTCAGCAAAGCTCCTAAATATTCCTCAGCAAGTTATTTCAGTCTCTCAAAGGGAAGAAACCGGCCCTGGCTCTGTGCACCTTCCTAATGATCCTCCCAGCACCTGATCCAGCTCCTCCTCCTCCCTGAAAAACACTTCCACGGGCAATAAAAGGGGGAAATAGGCCTTCCCTGCCTTTCAGGGAGAGTAATTCAGCTTTGGAAGTGATTCCCCAGGGATAGAAAGCACCCGCAGCTCTTGCAGAACTGAAACCCAGACGGGAGGAGATGCTTTGCTCAGAGCAGCTCTGCCCTACAGGGGCTCCCCATGGGTTCTGGGGTCTCTGCACCTGCTCTCAGTGGGGTTTTGGCAGCTCTTTGGGCACCAAGAGACTCTGTCCCAGTTTGGCTTCCAGCGCTCCCAGTTTGGCTTCCAGTGCTCCCAGTTCAGCTTCCAGTGTAAGGACTTTTGTTAAAGGGCCAAACCAGTGAGATTTGACCATGAATTCAGGTAAACAAACCCACCTGCAGCTGTCCCTGGCATGTTCAATGGCATCTGTGTGGGATTGGGAATAACTGGGAGGCAGCCCAGGTTCCTTCCAGCAGCTCCAGCAGCCCAGGGGGTGTGGTGGGGGCAGCACTGTGGATTTTTTTTAACCTTTGATGTGAATAAATTCACTTCAAATCCCCACCTTATAGCAGCACGAGGAGACACCCCCTGATCTTCCCTGCTTCCAGCTCCAAGGACATCAGCCCTCAGAATTCCCAAGCCTGTGGATGCCACACAGCTCCTCAGTTCTCAGCACTGCTGTCACCAGCTGAGGCTCTGTCCACATCAATTTTGCTTTCTTGTTTTGTCCCTAGGCTGGTGCTGGAGCTTTTTGGCTCGCAGGCAGATTTTCCCTTCCAAGATTTCCATGTTGGAGTTCTGTTTCCTTAATCCCCAATAGTTGCAGATTATCTCCAGCCAACTATTAATCAAAATCAGGATCTAGCACGGTTTGCTGGTGCTGGTACACTCGAGCACATAAAAAAAGAACTCTTTTTTGTATGAAGAAGCACAGCTGTAGTTTTTTCATCTGTCCCTGATTCCTTCAGCAGCTCCTCAGCCCCAGAGCAGCCACATTTCTCCTTCAAAGCTCAATATTGCACCAAGATTCCATCTGGACCAAGGGGGGCTTTAAAAACACAGGGAAATCAAGCAAATGTCAACTCAGGGAAGGCTTAAAACAAGCTAGAAAACAACAAAGAAACTTTCTTATGTTTCCTCCTTGCACAGCGTGCTCCTTCGAGTGCAGGAGAAGGATTTGCCCTATAAAACCCTGGCATATTGATGGGCAATTAACTCGTGCACTGACAGGGGTTATAGAGCAGGAGATGGATTTTTACAGCCCCTTCCGTATGCCCAGGCTCCAAAAGCCTCCCTGCAGGAGTGAATTAGATGCCACTGATTTTTTAGGGTTGGTGCCTGGAACAGCCCCTTCTGCTTCAATCGTGTTTCAAGGTTGGTTGGCACAGAAGAGGAACAAGAAATCCCCTTAAAGGAGAGTCTGGCTCCTCCACCAGCCTGGGACCAAATTCCACGCACACGGTTTGTCCTGGAGGAGTTTCTCAGGATTCCCTTCCTCTAAATCCATCCTGGACACCAGCAAGCCCTCGTGGCCACAGACTGGCCCTAAATCCCTGATTTTTGGGTGCACAAATAGCCAGGAGGAGCTCTCTGGATGCTGCACCTTGGAGAAACATTAAAATTCAATCCCAATTGCTCAAAGAAACAAGAACCCTTCCTCCCATGCCAGCATCTCACTGGGACTGGTGGGTGCAGGGAAATGCTCCATGACCCCAATTTGGGCTCCATCAATCCCAAATGCTCAGGCAGGAATTCCTGCTCTGGGTGACCCATCTGCATCCAACCTTTTCCTACCACTGCAGATCCCATGCAGGGGTTTATTTCCCAATCCCACAATTTTCTGATGGCATTTGCACCAGCCCAAGCTGCCTCTCTATTTACATCTCCCCAGGCCAAAGCCAAAACTCTTCCCCCAGCACCCCAAACCAGGGGAACTTGAGCTGCTTTGTCAGATTTAATCACAGGCAGCTCTTTTCCTTCAGCTGATCAGGAACAAGTGAGGATAAAGCAGCACAAAAATCGTTTCCAAAATGATTCTGCCACGCTGGTCCCAAAGCTGTGGTTTGAGTTTTATTGCTTGAGAACTGGGTGCTGCTCTCCCAGTGCCAGCTCAGGCTCTGTCTCCCTGTCCCTGGAGATCCAGGCAGGAATTTCAGTGTCCGGAGCCCCCCAGGCCTGGGCTCAGCCCTGCTCTAAAGTCAGGGTGTGCTTGGACCCTCTCCTGGGGAAGTTTTCCCAAGGTTTTGCACGAAACCCGGCTAAAATCATCATATAATCACCATGAAGGGCTCAATTTGTAAAGGCACTGTCTGCTGGAATAGTTCTGCCTCCTCTATTTACCAGCCAGCAATTATCCTCACTCGAGTTGCTTCTTATTTAGCTGCTCCCAAATTGGAATGAGCAGGAATGGCATTTCCTTGCTAAAGCATGACATGGAAATCCTGTCCTCACTGAGGAAGCACCAGACAAGCCCCAGCTCTGGCTGCACCCTCCACTTCCAGCAGAGACCTGACCTGGGCACAGGCTGCAGAGTGGGGCATGATTTTAGGGAATGTGGTTGTTTTTTGTCACGCCAGAGACACAAAATCCTGCAGGGCTGAATGAGCTGAGCTGCTCCAGCGAGGGCAATGCTCCACCTGCAGCCCATCCATCTGTCCATAGCCTTTCGTAAGGGATGTTTGGGAATTCCTTGTGGACTCCCAGCACGGTCAGAGGGAGCTGCCAGAGCAAAACTCGAGGGGAGTGACCCAAAGGAGATAAGGGGTGGTGGAAAAGAGCCATTTGCTCGTTTTCAGAACAGCCCAAGCAATGAAAGGGCCTGGCAGAGGCCGTGTGGAGAGCACGGAGCAGAGCTGAGATGAAATCCAGACCTCAAGCCTCGCCCCAAAGGCTGCTCTCCCACAGATCATCATCTCTCCTTCCCCTTTCCAAGGAAAAGCACCAAAGCTGCTGGGTGACCATCATCCAGGCCTGGAGAGGACTTTGTGTCCTTTGTGGAGCCTTCCCCTGCTCTCCTCCTCCTCCAGGGGGACTCCCGATGTCCCAAGGGATGAGCTCCAGTGGGAAAGAGCAGGATGGGATGGGACTGGAGGGGCAGGAGGGGGGATCATCCCAGTGTTTGAGTGGCTGCAGCAGAGCCAGAGGTGCAGCCCGAGGTGCCAGGGAGGCCGTGACCCCTTCTCCGAGGACAAGCTCCACCTTCACCTCTCACCTGCGTCAGAATTACCTCATGTTCCCAACTCCAGGAGTTTCCAGTTGGCCCATCCAAGCCTTTGCGCAGCTAAATTAAAGTTTCTACCTCTCCCTGGAGGGTTATTTCCCCTTCATTTGTTTTTAAATTTTTATTAATAAATTACTAATAATGCGCTGTGCTGCAGAGACACGGTGGGCGTGGCAAGGACAAACATCAGCTTCTTTATGAGCACATCTGGCTGCAGGGTCTGGGTACCAGAATGCAAATCCTGCCCTCAGCACCTGCCCGAGCAACTGGAAGGGGTGAGGGATGCCGAGCTCGGGGCTCTGGAAGGGCAGTGGGGTTCCCACCTCGGTCAGGAGGGAAAGATTGACAGGAAACACCTGGGAATGACCAAGCTTAGGGGGAAAAGCAGCAGGTGGCTGAAGTTTCACGTGGTTTCAGCTCAGCTGAGCCCAGTTCTGTGGGGCTGGGGAAGGTTTATTAGGAGCCCGTGGGGAACGTTCTCCCTCCATTCCCTGGGGAGGTGCTGGAGCGGGCTGGGCTGGAGGATGGATGGACGGACGGACAGACAGACAGACAGACACAGCAGGTAACAGCTTTCTCTGGCTCCTGCTGAAGGGGATTTTTCATGCCTGAAGCCTCTTTGAGGTGCTGGTCCTTGGGGAGAGCTGAAGGTGGGGAATACCCTTAGGAAACTCCTCTGGAAAGTGTTCCCCTCTGTCTGGGGCTGTTTGGGAAAAGCTGGGACCAGCTCCTCGTTCAGAGGGTGCTGCAGAAGCTGGTGAGGGCTCCCTGCCTGGGAATAAAAGCAAAAGGAATATTTTCTTGGGATATTTTCTCCTTAAATCTCCCCCAAATAATTTCCTGCCCAGGACAAACCCTGTGTCATCCCCCTGCTGCCAGGCAGGAGGCACAGGGACCTCCCAGCTTAGGAAATAAAGGAAAAAGTCATAAGCAGGGTTTGAAAAACCTTTTTTAATCCCCATCCCAGCCTGCAAATGTGTCACCTCGTAGAGTTTAGCCAAGAGAGACACGTCCTGGACCTCTCTGTTCCCTCAGTGTCAGCTCTTTCCAGCCTGTATTGGGATTTTGGGATGTGTGTCCTCCCTCCCCTGCCAGCTCCCTGGAAGAATGAATCCATCTGTCCTGCCCTGCCTGTTGAATGTTCCTCTTCTGCAGAGAAGTGAGACACTGACTTACACTTTCCAGCATGCTGAGACAGTCTTTTGGCCTCCAGACGCTCCAGAAGAATGAAAAGGTCTATTTACAGTAGCAAAAGCTCCGTCTGTTACCTCCCGGGATGAATTTCCTGCCCTGGGATTTCTGAGCAGGCTGGTTTGTCTCAGAGGCAGTGTCTTGGCAGCTCCAGGTGTAGTAAGTTTTTTGCTACCTTCCCATGGGATTTATGTCCCCAAGGTTTGTGGGACCTTTCTTTTGAGGGGGAAGGGAGGCAGGCACTGCTCATCCCCCGTTCCCATGGCCTTGGGAAGCTGTGCTGCATCCCAAGCACGGCAGATTTTCCCACTGCAGGTGCAATTTCGCTCATGGATTTATCAACTCCAAGCTGAAATCAGGCTGGGAGCTGCAGCTTGGATTCCCAGAACTCCAGGCTGGTGCTGCTGGAGGCAGCTCGGGAAATAAAAGCCCAGAAGAAGCACAAATCCCAGCTGTGGAGTGTGGTGGGAACGCTGGGAGCGGGATATTCCAGGTCACACCTGGGATGTCACCTCTGCCTCGTGGTGCCACTTGTGGCACATCAATCCCTGAGGGGTTAGGAGCTTCTTCCTGGCAGATCCTGGAGGAAAACCGATTTTCCATGACTGAGATCCCTCTGGATCCCAGAGAGTGCCTGAACTTAACGATTCCTAAGGCTGACCAGCTCATAAATTTCACATTTCATTAAATGCATTGCTCTTGTTAAAAACCCAAACAACATCCCAGCTGTTCCCCGTGTCCATCTAACAAGGGGAAAAAGGAAGCTTTGTCCAAGAGCCTGGAGGGCTGGAGCTTTTTCCATAGGATCTCTCCGAGGGCTGGTGGATTCATTATGGTGTCTTGGAGCTGCGGGATGTGTCTGGCAAGGAAAAAATTCCCTTTTTCTCCTTGTGTCAAAAGCTGTGAGAAATGCAAATCTTTTGGATGGTGTTGGAAGGCGGGGAAGAGGATGGGAGTGTATTCCACAGGGTGGGATTGAGCCTGGCCCTGGTTCCTCACGTTGTGTGTTGTCAGCTGTTGTCAAACCTCTGGAAGAATCAGGGATGGAAGTGGCAAAGCCAGGAGTAATTCAGCTCTTGGAGGAGACTGATGTGCTGTGCTGTTTTTTCCCTTGGAAAAGATTTAATTAAACCTTCCTAAATATCCTGAAAATGCTCATGTTTGGCTCTTCCACGGATGTAAACCAGAAATATTTGTATTTTTTAATCCGCGTTCGTGCTGCCTGCTCTTCAGAAGTTCCCAATTTTCATGCAGGATTTTAACAAGCTCCGGAGAAAAACATTTTTTATGGCACTCGCCTCGTCTTTCCACCTTTTAGTGTGGCAGAAGTCTTGTCTCTCACCTCTGAATATGGGGATTTTTCCAGACTAATTCCAGCTCATGCAAAACACGGGGAAGAGACGGCGGCAGTGCCACGAGGCAAAGCCGTGACAGGGCGGCAAATGTGATTTATTCCAGGACCTGTGGCAGCAAGGGTCGGGTTGCTGCTGTTCCCCTGGTGTTCCTGAGATGCTGCTTGGGAATATTTCCCTCCAAGACCCCCAAAAGCTGCTGCAGTCACTGTGGCAGCTGGGAAAGGGGGGGACACTGGAGAAATTCCTGGGGTTTTTTTGGAACAAATAAGTGCTGAGTGCCCAGGCAGGGCTGTTTGACAGCCCCTGAGCGCTGCTGGGGAGGGATGCTCATGGAATTATCAGAAGTTGGAATTTTCAGCCTTTCCTGCCTCTAACAAAGGCCACAGATTATCTCCTGCTCATATTCCTGAGCTTTAATGGCAATGATGCTATGGAGAGCAGCTCTTTTCCTCCTCCCCAGGGCTCTGGTGCCAGCACAGCATTTGGGGAACAACAGAGCTCCTGTTGGAAGTAATAATATTAACAGCCTGGCATGGCAGAGGCTGCCAGGGGTGAACTCACCCTGTTAATTGCCATTTGGCTTCAGCACCGCTCTGGAAATGCTCTGCCTGCTTTGGGGGACCTTTTCTGGGCAGGAGGAATGGGGCTGACAGTCCTGGGGCGGTGAGGGAAGGGGAGAGCTCCTGGCTGGGAGCAGAGCCACGAGGACAGGGCTGAAATGGCTCAAGAAGGGTTTTTACCCCATTTCCAGCTGGGGAGAGAGGCTCTGCTGGGCTGCTGAGGTGCTGCATGGGCACGGAGAGCTTCCACATCCATGTGGAGACCACGTTTGTGGGATGCTGGGCTTGTCCCTCTTCTCTTTAGGACTTTCTCTCAGTGCCAGTGCTCTCATTACACACCTCTTCTCCACAGTTCCTGGGATAAACCCTAGGAATAATCTGCCCCAGGGGCTTTGTGCACATGGCTCAAACCTCACCCCAAATTTTTTCTTGATTATCATGCCTGGTTCTGGATGCATTTTTATCCTTGGTGCTGCTGCTGGTGTGGAAAATGCAGGTTCTGCTGGGTCGTTTGCATAATTCTCAGCAAAATTTCATTTTGGGCGTGAATTTCCTCACGCTTTGGGAGGATCTGCAGGCAAACCAACCTTGGTTACACTGAGTGGACATTTCAAACAGCAAATGTTGGTCTTTAAAACTGAAAATCTGATGTGAACTGAGGTGCTCGGTGATTCTGAAGGCCAGACTTCGTCACCAAATATTATCCTGCTGTATTCATGGGGCTTCAGTGAGTGGAAATGCTAAGGAAGACACGGCTATGGCTTATCAGATGCTGGCAGCAGATAAAACAGCCCCAGCCACAGCTCTGTCACGTCCCAGGGGCGTGGTAAAATGAATCACAGGGAAAAACGAGCAAACTGAGTCACTGCTGGGATTTTGGGGGCTGCTTTGGGATTCCAGAGGTTCCATTGGGAGGCTGGAATTCCTGCAGGGTCAGGATTTGGGATGTGGCAAGGGCAGTGCAGAGCAGCACTGGGCTTGTCTGGCTTTACTCCCACCCAGGGAGTTTGTGGGGGATAATGATTTTACAGGGGACCCCAGGCTGATGTTTTGGGGGATGAGTTTCCAGCCTGGGTGAGGAATTTGCTCAGTCTGTGCTTGAGGAACACAGAGATTCAGAGGTTTTTGGTTATTCCCTGGGGGATGCAAAAATGCAGGTGCTGGAGAGGCCCAGCATATTGGGGAAGGGTTGGGCCAGCACCTCTGGGATGGTCCTTGCACTAAAACACAGCTCAGCTACCGCAAATTGCACCAAAACCACCGAAGTTTTGTGTGATGTGACTGAGTCATTTCAGTCCAACACTGCCCAGGCCCCCAACTGCTGCACCCCCAAATTAGCACTGAATTAAACCACAGCTCTCCATGCCTGAATAAAAAGCCATTTTTGAGTTTTGCCCTCCATCCTGCCTTGGAGCGGATCGAGCGAAAAGCCGCAGGTGGAAGATTTGCAGGATATTTTTCAGAGCTGTCTGAGAACGGTTTTGACATGTTTGCTTCCTCTGAGGCTGGCAAGCTCTGCTTCTCTGGGACTAAACCTTGTGGAAACTTCTCATTTCTCTTTGCTAGCTGGGGAGGAGGGGGAGGCCAGGTGTAAATCTGTGCTCTGGATCAGTTCTGCATCTCAAAATACCCAAATTCAGGGCTTTTCTCAACAGAACTTTTGCAGCCAGCACAGGAACTGCTGTTCAGCCTCAGGGACTGCTTCCCTGAGAGTCAGTGGGAGAGCTGGGAAATATTTTCAGTTTCTTCTCCATGCCAGTGACTCAGTGAGATGCTTTTTCCCTGGGTTCTCATGGCCAGCTCCCACTCCAGGCAGGAATTCTGCACATCCCGCTGCTGGAAGTTCTCATCCCAGTCCCTGCTGCTGTCTCCTGATATCTCCTAGGCTAGACTGCTTCCTGCTGAGGGTGTGGGACAGGGCTGCCTGCTTGGAGTGCCTGCCCCTGCTCCAGAGGCTTTTTTTTGGGAGAAAACACCGGGACTCGGCAGGACAGGTGCTGCTCCCACGGGCTCTGCGCTTCCTTTCCTTGTCTCCTGCAAACCCGATTTCCTCCCCTCTCTCACATCTGCTTTCCACATTTGCTGCCTCCTGCTCCATGCCGGGGTCTTTAAGGGGAGACTTGAATTTTTTAATGTTTTTTTGAGGTTTTAAGAGTTTGTTTTAGACGTTCTCTGCTTTGGAACCACGATTTCTCATGGGATGTCTCCGGTGTGTCAGATTTAGGTGGTCCAGGAGGGCTCAGAGGGAGAGAAGCTGCAAATTCCTCATGGAGCCACTCTGTGGACCTTGCAATTCCCAGGGATGGATAAAAAAATCAGATTGGAAAACCAGTGACTGTTTTGGGTGCTTAACCCAGCAGCAACCCCCCTGCGAGTCACTCAGTGCTGAACAGAGGCAGGAGAAACTGTCTCGATGAAAAGTGAAGTTATTTGGAAGTTGGAGGGGCCTTTACAGTTAAAGCAACTGAGAAAATTGTTTGTTTTCATCCTTTTTCCCTGAGGAATTGAGCAGAATTTCTGAGTATGAAGAGGCTGTTGATGGGTAACAGTGAGGAATTTGGAGTAAAAGCCATTTTACTGCAGTGATGCAGCACTGGGTGTGACAAACGCAGGGATGGGCACAGCCCGAAGGCTTTCCTTGGTTATTGGTGGTGGAAGCATGGCCAGGAAAAAAGGAACTGTGGCATCTGAGTGTCTGCAGCCAGAGAATCCAACCCTGCTTGTGGAATCACTTTGCTAAACCTGGAATCACCTGCAGGAATTCTGTGTGAGGCCGTTTATTCCAAGGAGTTTTGCGAGGCTGCCCCAAAATCAGCGGAACCCAGAAGGATTTGAAGACAAATTAGTTTTTGTATTTCCAATACTGTGGAGCCTAAATTAGGATCAGTCTCCTCCCAAAACCTTTAAATGTCAAAGGAAAGCTGCTGCTGAGCCTCTGCTCCCTTTGGAGGGGAAAATGCCATCCCAGAGGTGTGAGGAAGGCGAGGGAAATCAGGAGGCAGCGCTGCTTTCGTGCTGTAATGCCCACGATGGGATCTGCCAGCCCTTGGTGGTGCCAGGAGCTCTGGCCCTGGGGCACCAGATGCTGCCACCCTCTTCCCAGATCCCCAAAAACCTCCTGCAGCTGATCCTCGTGGAACAAACGTGTCCCCTTCCAGCAGGAGAGACAACACAAGGCCCTTTGATTGCCCCGAATTGCGTTTCGGTGTCTGTGGAGAGTTTCTGCCCGAGTTCAGCAGTTTTGGTTGCTGGCTGCCTCTCCTTGCTGACCTACAAATACCACTTTTCAGGGGGAGATTTATGAGCAGCATGAAATTACCATCCTGTAAAAGCCCAAATCAGGGCTATAAATAGGGGGGGCTGGAATATGCACAGGAATAGGGAATATCTCCTGGGAATAGGGCCTGGCTTTCTCTGTCAGGACAGCCCTGCTAACCCAGCTTGGGGAGCAATCCAGAGCTCTGAATTATTTTTTTTTTTTAAGCTGGCAGGATGCCACAAAACCTTCCTCTAATCCCTCTCCTTGCAAGGATGGGAATAACATCTGGCCAGGCTGACAGTAGTCAGGCTTTGGAGGAGCTGAGAGCCCTGAAAACTGAACCTCCTCGAGCCTCGCGTGCATTTATCTTCCTTTGCAGGGCAGAGTTTGTTTTCAGTGAGTTATTTAGCAGAAAGAGGGATTAGACCTCGGGCTAGCATTGATTAACCCCTGCATGTTGAGTTGTTTAACAGCATAATGGATTAGTCATGTTTGCTGCTGACCTTTGTCAATTGAATCCTTCAGCTGCAGCTCCTCGTCTGTCTTTCTTAAATACACAGCTCTGTAAAAAAATTAAAAATAAAAAAAAAAGTAGGATGTGGGCTGAAATATCCCAAGAGTGAAGAGCTGGGCAAAGAGACCCAGAATTTCTGGGCTTGGGTTGGACATGGCAGGAGTTGAGCCCCACTTGTGGAACTCCCAGTAAACATTCGAGTCCGGAGAGCTCTGGAGGAGCTGGGAGTGAATTGAATGGAAAAGCGTTTCTGGAAAGGGATTGGATTTTCTGTGGGGCTTGGAAGGCTGTAGAGTGAAAGTCCAGTCAGCAATAGGATTTAAGGTCACCCTGGCAGGGAAATCTGTCATGTTTGGTGATTAAGAGTTGACTTTTTAAAGGAAGGGATGGGGCAGAGGTGCTGTGAGCAGGAACGTCTGAAGCCTCGTGGCCTTTGATGGAACCAAATTAAATCAGTTGAGCACCTTAGCTGGCTAAAATATAATAAAAAATGCCCATATAATTCTGCTGCTGAGGCCAGGGACCCAAAGGAGAGGAAAAACTGCTCAGTGGGACCAAACACGACACCAAGAAAAGCATCTTAAAGTGCAAAATGGACATTTAAGGGCTGCCAGCATCGTATAAAGAGCCCTCACAGAGATCAGGTTTGGACCCAGCAGAATGTCTGAGCTGAAGGTGTCTCCTCAGACCTTCCATTCCCTCAGCAGTGCCACAAGAAGCTGTTTTACTTGACTTCTTTTGAACAAAATACCTTCCTGCTGCAGCCAGGAGCTCTTTCTGGGCTCGTTCTGCTGCAGTACAAGTCAGGTCAAGGAGTTTGTTTGGTTTACTAAAAAAGATACTCCAGTTCAAACAAAACTTAATTCATGGAAGCCCCGTGGCCTCTGTGAAACACGAACCCCTCTGGCCTCCTGATTTATGAATACAAAGGCACGGGGAAGCCTGGCCAGAGGGAAATGAGCTGTGGGACAGGTAAAGGAAAGGCACTGGGGCAGGAAAAGGGGGAAAAGTGCCCAGAAATGGGGAATCACAGGGATGGGAGGTGGAATGAGCTGGAAAAGGCTTTGCTGGCTCACAGGGGCTTTGCTTCTGTGGGAAGGGAGAGTCTGGAGTTCAGCAGAGGATTTAGGGCAGGTCTAATGTAACCCCAGGCTTTTGAGCTGTCTCTGAGCGAGGACAGGTTTGGAAGGAGAATAAATCTCCAGCAGCGTTTTGAGGGGGTTTTGTGGTGTTCAGAGTCAGCTGAAGGTTCTTTCCTGTGACACTCGAAGGCACTGGGAGGGAACTTCCCCCAGTTTGGGCTCTGGGGAAGGGGTAGGATGCAGCTGGGTCTCCCAGCCTCTGTCCCATTCCTCCTGCAGGAGCCAAATTCCCATTGCTGGGATCACCAGCAGTGAAAACCCCACAGATCTGGTCCTGATCAGGAGCACGAGAATCCTTGTGTCACCTTAAATGTGCTGACCTCTACTCCTTAATATTTAGGAGCTTTTCATAGGCCTTGGATATTTAATGACACCAGTGCTGCTTCCCAGGGTTAATTAACCCCCCCCCCCAAAATGGAGTTATAACACCCAGGGGAGTGTCAGTGTTTTTGGAGATCTCCAGCCCTCTGAGGATGGGTTTGCAGGTAAAAAGAAAAAGCAAATCAAAGTTTTCTGCCTGTTCCCTGGCGCTGTTACCTCAGGAAAGAAGGATCAGGGCTGGTTTTTGGTTTTTCACTGATCAGGAACTCAGAGGGGTGGGAAGTGCTGCTGGATGATTTGCACTGTTGATGTTGAGGATGTGTGGCAAAACCTCCTTGGACTTCTCAGAGAAATGCAAAAATAAACTTCAAATAAAGTAAAGGTGAGGTTTCAAGGTGCTGGTCTGGTCTGGTCTGAACTGGGAACAAAAGAAGGTCAGGATTTTAAAAATAATTCAGCAAGAGCTGAGCAACCCATCTGTGGGTTCACCTGGTGACGACCTCAGTGGGTGTGTGGGTGCTGCATCCCAGAATTCCAGCTGGAATAATGGACATGTGGGTGCTGGATAATGAAACCCCAGCTGGAATAATGGAGAGTGGGTGCTGGTTAATGAAATTCTAGGTGAAATAATGGATATGGGGGTGCTGCATCCCGGAATTCCAGCTGGAATAATGGATATGGGGGTGCTGCATCCCGGAATTCCAGCTGAAATAACAGGCTGAGGGCCTGGAGCAGGAGCAGAGCTGACCTGAGGTGCTGTTTTGGGGCTAAATGTGGGTGAATGAACGTTGTGTGCCCATGGAAAAATGTCCCTGATCTGGTACCTGGTTCTGGCTCTTCCAGAGCTCCCCCAAGTGGAAAACTCTGTGGGGAGAGGATGGAGTGGGGATTTGTGGAAAGGTGAGGTGTCTGAAGGTGCCTTACTGGAAACACTGGGCTGAGAAAAGAAAATGAGTCAGGGCAGAGTCCACTCTGTAGCTGGATTGGATTCCTCGAGTGATTCATTCCCAAAAACGATGGAATTTTTTTTCCCTTCTCTATTTAGGGAGCATCTCAGCCTCGGGAAGACTGTGGCCTCTTGTCTGGAGTGCTTTGGGACAGCTGGGTGGTGCACACAGCTCCCTGAATTCTCATCATTTCTCCTCATTTCTGAACCAGGAAAAGGCAGCAAAATGAAGGGTTTGTCACTCCAGAAGGGTGGGATGAACCTGTAATCTTGGGAATTCAAAGGGGAACCTACAGAATGGGCCTTTTTTTCTTTTTGCCACCAAATTTAGGAATGGAAAGAGCTCCTTGGAAGTTGTGTGCTGTGGTCAATCAACAGGAATATTAGACAGGGGGAAATGGGGATGGAAATCGGTTGCTAAAGGGAAATCTGTAGGTATTAAGCTGATTTATTTCTTTTTAAGGACAGCTAGAGGATGATGCAACCAAGATGTCCTGGGATGCTTTAATCAGTTCCTAGGCTGGGCAGAATAACCCATAAATGCTAATTTTGGGGGTGCTTGGAGGAATATTTTCCTTCATTTTTCTTTTGGTTTTGAAGCAGCTCTTTTTGCTGTTCTTGACCAGATTTCATTCCAGATGGGCCTTGGCCTTCATTCTCTCATTTTTACTTACTCTGATAACATCTCTTATCCATCAAAAGGAACACCCCAGCAATGTAGAGGAAGATTTTGGGATCAGGAACCCAAGCTGAACCTCTGGCGCTGCTGCTGGGTGGTTTGGGTCCATAAATCTGTGGTTTGGGCTCACCTTTAATCTTCAGCCATGGTTACAATGGGCAAACTGGAAAATGAAATTCTTTGGTAGTCAATGAAGACATTGTGGGGTCAGGGAGAGTTTGGGAACTTCTTCAGTGCTTGACCCTTGTGGAGAGCGGAGGGGAAGTGCCAGGTCCCTGCTCCTGGGCAGCTCCTGTTTAACACAACACTTTGTGTACCCCCAGGGATTATCTCCTGGAGTCCAGACAGATTATCTGGGTTTAGCCTGAGCCACTGCCGGCAGGGCAGAGGGAGAGGGGGAATTAAACCCCAGGGATGTGAGCAGGGAATGGCAGCTCCTCCCTGTCCCCCAGGCTGGCAGCGGCCGTGGCGAGGGCTGGCATGGAAGGGGGAGGTCAGCTGAGTTCAGCCTCCTCACCAGGAGCAATTTATCCTGAATTTCACGGCTTGGGATGGCTCAAACACATCCAAGGCTTGGCCTCATTACATGGAGCTGGAGAGGAGGCGACAAGGCTGGAAAAAGAGGAGGAGTGGAAAGTCTGCTCCCTTTGTAAAGCTATTTCCTCTCTCAGACGGAGCTCCCTGCGTGTGAAACACCCAAACACGCACAAAAACAAACCCCACCTTGTGCTGCCTGCTCCCTCCGCTGACGGGGCTGGTCCTGGTGCCACCTCATGGCAAAAAACCAGATTGGAATTTCCAGGGGAGCAGCTGGGATTTGGGAGAATTGGCTGCCCAGCTCCTGCTTTTTGGCCTGCAAAACCAAAACAGGTGCTTAACCTCGGGGGGGGGGGTGGAAGTTTGTGCTTCTTTGTGATTTGTCTTTCTGGGGGGAAAATTTAACTCTTGAAAGAGTTTTACTCTTTTGCTGTTTGGGAGGTACCTGGTGAATGTTTTCATTGTGCCTGGGTTCTAATTAGAGCATTAATTATCTGTTCTACCTGAAAACTTGCAGTATTCTGCTATCAGTAATGATGGGCTGCTCATCACCATCCTCTAAAAATGCGGATTTGGGATTCAAAATGGTGTTTTCAGGGAGGTTTTTGGGGAAAATGCTGCCAGTCTGCAGGGTGGGAAAGGGTGTGAGCAGTCCTGGATAATGCACTGAACTCCTTGTTCAAATTAAAGACCACACAGAGCTCTGAGTTTGGGGCAGTGTTGAGCCCTGGGATTCCAGATGTGAAAATTCCTCTGTGGATAAATGGAGAGTTTCATTTGCCAAGCCTCTCAATCCAAAATGTCTTGTTAGGGCGAAATCCTCCATTTTTTAAAGCTGAATTTGGGAGCAATCCTTTCCAGGCCAGCAGGTGTGAGATTATAAATCAGGGCTGTGATTTGGGATCTCATTTGGGCACAGGACAATTGATAAAAATAGAACTAATGGCAGAGATGAAATTTTGGTTATAAATTTGCAAGGAGTAAAGGCTGGCATTGAAATTGTGGAGGAAAATTGTGTATTTTATAGATATGTGCTTTTCATAAATGGGATTGGAAATCATTCCTGAGAGCAGCTGCCTGTCCGAATTATTTATACAACAGCTCAGGTCATTTTAATTCCTCATTTTTAGCCTCTTCCCCTCAGCTGGCCATGGGGTGTAACTGGTTATCAATAATTCTTTCAAACTTTTCCCAATTCTTTCAAACTACACAACGATGGCCTTTTGGGGCTTTTGGCTGAATGCTGGTGATGATTCCACAGCATACAAATGATTAATTTTTTTTACATTACCTATATTCCTTAAGCCTTTTTTTAATTTTGAAAGCTCACAAACACGTCCTCCATCCTATAAACAACAGCCAGCTGCGCTCAAGATGCATTTAGGCATGAAAACACTTCCATAAACTGCTGTTCCTTAAAGAAATTTGGCCACCTGCCACTGCTGTGTTCCTTTGGCTGGTCAGACGTGACCCTGGCTGGCTGCTGGAAGGGTTTGGGGTTGGCATCAGCCCCCCCAGCTCGTGCAAACCCTCCTGGAGCTCCCAGCAGATGATCTGGCCCTCTCCCAGTGTGGGGTTGGCTCCCTGAACTTGGCACGTGGCTGCTGGAATTTTCCAGTTTGCCATCACAGGCTGCTTTCTGTGTTTCTGTTGTTGTTGAGGAGGGGCAAACAGGTCTGTGCAAGCTCCCAAATCACCTGGGAAGCAACAGGGAACTCAGACTTCCTGCTCAGCAAAAGCTCCCTGGGCCAGGTTTTCTCCTTTGCATCTGAGCCAGGCCCAGGTTGGTTGATCTGGTGTTGGTCTGGAGCATGGAAAAAGGGGTGGAGTGGGAGTTTTCTGCTCTGAGCTGCTCTAACCTCCCTGTCTGCCGTGCTTTTGGTGCTTTAGGTATCCCCTTCCCACAGCTGAGTGCCTCTGGAAGGGCAGGGAATGGCTGGGGTTGGTGTCCAGGTGTTTGGGATTTTCTCTTGCTGCTGGACCACACAAAGCAGGGGCTCATTCCCAAACAATGAGGCAGAAGTCTGGGATGAGAAGCCCCAGGATCCTGGCATTTGGGGCAGAAATGGGACCCCACGCCTGGCAGTGTGAGGAGACATCCAGGGAAATCCCGGACTGAGTGATTGCTTTGGTGTCATAATAAGGGATTATTGGGAATCACCAGATTATAGAATGCTTTGGGTCAAAAGGACCTTAAAGATCATCAAGTTCCAACCCCAAGGGACAAGGGAAGGGGATTTGCAGCCCACAGGCTCTGCTGGTGCTTTCACCACCCTGGTTCCGTGTCCAGACTCTTGGGATACCTCATGCTCTGAACACATGGAGGGGAGAGAGAAAGGATCTTCATCATGGTGGGTGGGACAGCTTCTCTGTGGGAAGGCCCAGCTGGGAATATTGGGAGATTTTGGAGCAGGAGGGAGGATGGGCAGTGTCAGTCCCGGGACGCTTTGGAGCAGGAGGGACGATGGAGGGTGGCCATGCCGGGCTCTGCTCCGTGGGTGCTCGCCAGAGGTGGCTGCAGGGCTGTGCAGGTGTTGCCCTGCAAGACTCGGCCTCCAGGCTCCTCCTGGCGATGGAGCACGGTGCGATTTCTCTGCCAGCCTCCAGTCACCTGGTTACTCATGAAAGGCAGAGCTGGAAGGGGTTTTCATCCGCGGGGTTTGCCCAGGAGTGCCACTGGCACGGTCCCCGGCTCCGCACGTGCTGCGCTGCTCCTGCCCCGGGGCTCGCAGCCGCTCTGCCTCTCACCTCCGCCTGCTGAAAGCCTCTGTCAGCAGGGAATCTCTTCCTGCCTGTGGCTCAGGCTCCAGCTTTTCCACTTCCACCTTCCCCCTGCTCCCAGCCTCCCTGTACCTCAGCAGCTCCAGAGGGAAAGGGAGGGATTTCCTGCGGCTGTTCCCCACTGAATCCTGAGAAAAGGTTCCCAGGCTGCAGCCTGAGTGGACTGGGAGCATCCCCTTCCCATTGCTTGGTCTGGGGGTTTGGCCTCCTGTCCTTTTAGGTTTTGGTGTGTTTGATATTCGTTATCCATCCACGTAACTCTCATTCCAGCAGGTCAAGGATTTATGCCTAAAACACCTCGTGGTGCCGAGTTCTTCCATCAGACAGCCAAAATCTGGGACAGGATGAGCGATCCCAAACCCCTTCACTGTCCTCCTTGTATGGGATAGGATATCTGGTGGCTGCCCAGGTCCTTGAGTGCTGAGTGACCAAACCCATAGACAAAGAAATTGGAATCCAGGGTGGGAATTCATTCATGGCAATGCTTTTTTCTGCTGTGGATGATGAAGGCTTCAAGGCTGCTGCTGTGCAGGGAGAGTGGAGAGGGCTGGGATGCTCTGATGACCTCCAGGGTATGGGCCTGGAGGTGACATCACTGCTCCATGAAAAATTAGCATTAAAGGAGCTGGGATTGCCACCAGGATGTGACATCAGTGATGCCAGCAGTGATGCTCAGATCTTTGATGGCACTGACAAACCAAGTGTTGATACCAGCAAGTGTCTTCAAAGCATTTATTTAAGGCAAAGGGCTGGATTGTTGTTGGTTCTCCTTCTCTGCTCTCCATTTAAGCTGATTTTGGTTTTGTAGAGGGGTCTGCAGCATTGTGGGCCACTCAGTCCCACAGTGTGATCTGTCCTACTCTCCTGGGACTTCAGGGATGGGGATGGTGTAGGAAAGGAACTGGCGTAGGGGAGTTTTTGGTTTTTTCTTTGGAATCAGAGAAAGGCTTGGGTAGGAGGGGACTTTATGATGATCCAGCTCCAGCTCTGAGCACTGTTTGGATATTGCTGCCCCACAATGCCAGAACATTGAAAATTGGTGTTTAACCAGTGTGATTTATCAGTTGTCACTGGTGTGGGAAGGGTGGGGACTGAGTGACAGTGAGAAAAAGAGCCCCAGGAGCTGCGCTCAGGCCCAGTCAGGTGTGCAGAGCAGGACCAGCAGCTCCCCATCCCTTCCCTCACTTCCCTGCCACAGGTGGATTTTGCCACCCCACCTCCCAGCTATCCTGGGAAGCACCTTCCCTTTCCACTCCTTGTTTGCACTTTTACCCTTTCTTTGCATGCGCTTCTCTTTTTTTGCCGAATCCTTGCATTTTCCACACATCCACGTGCCCCATCTCACGGAATCACAGAATATCCTGAGCCAGAAGGGACCCACAGGGATCGAGCCCAATCCTGACCCAAGAATCCCACCCTGTGCAGGAGTCATTGAGGTTTGGGGCTGTGACCGGTCCCTGCGGAGTCTGTTCAGTGCCCGGCCACCTTCTGGGTGTAAAAACTTTCCCTGATATCCCACCCGGACCTCCTGTCACAGCTCCAGCCGTTCCCTGTCACCGGGCAGCAGGGGGGACATCCACGCTGCCCCTCCGCTTCCCGATCCCGAAGGGGGGAAAAGCGAGGAGATGGGAGGGGGAAGAGGCGGAAAAACTCCGTCGGCTGCTATTCCAGCGGGGGGAAAGCGAGGAAAAAGGCTTTTGGGGGCCGGGACATGCCGCTGGAAGTGGCGGCGGGGGCGGGGGCTGGCCGGGCTCGGGGTGGGGGGGCTGCTCCGCCCGGCCCTGATTTGCTGCGCGGCTCCGAGATTGACAAACTCCTGCCTTGGGTTTAAAAGAAGGGGGGAAAAAGGGCGGTGTGGGGAGAGAAGGGAAACTTTCCGGCAGCCCGGCAGCAGGCAGGGCCGGAGCTGAGCGCGGCCGAGCCCCCGCACCCTCCGCCCGCCCCATGGCTTTATAAAGGGCTGCTCCCCGGGGGGGGCTGCCGGGGGGGCTGAGCGCCTGCTCTGCGCTTCTAGATAGAGCTTGGATTTTTTTTTATTATTATTATTTTTTTTTTTAATTTTTTTTTTTATCCCCCTCGAGCTGTCCCGAGCTGGTGCCCCGTTTTTCTGGGGAGCATGGATACGCACACGCGGTGGAAAAGGCGCAGTTGGATACGGAGCTGCTCGGTGCCCGCCGCGCTGGTGCTGTTGGGTGCCCTGTCCCTCGGCCGGGCAGGTAAGGGGGGGTCCCCGAGCCCCCCCCCCCCAAACCGCGTGGGGAGATGCTTGCGGGGTCGTGGGGGAGTGGGCGAGGGGGGCTTTGGTGCGGGGCAAAACTCTCGGCTTTGCTTCCTCCTGTGCATTCCAGCAAAAAAAAAAAAAAAAAAAAAAAAAAAGGAGGAAAAAAAAAAAGAAGGAAAAACCACCCAACAAAACCCACCCAACCTCCTTTAGCTGCCCGAGTCTCTGAATGCCATTTGTCAGGGGGCCCGTAAAAGGGGAAAAAAACCTTAATTCTTTATTCGCCTTTCTTGGAGCAAGAGCTGCTTCTTTGCCGGGCTGCTTTTTCCGGAGGAAAAGTCGGGGATGAGTTTCTGGAGGCTCTGGTTCTTTAGATATGGCTGTGGGATATGTATGTGAATGTATATTTAGTCCACTCGAAACCTCCGGGCTTGCGTAGTTCCTCCTCCTTGAGGAGCAGAAAGTTTTTTGTCCCGCAGGAATCTGCTCTCTCTCAGCACATCAAAGCTCGGGACACAAAAGCTTTGGAGCTGCTCGGGGGACCTCAAAGCTCGCTACCCCCTCGCCAACCCCAATCCTGCAGGGTTTCTCCCTAAAACTGGGGCTGCCGAGTGCAGCAAGAGGAAACTCTGAAGTTCCAGATGTGCAGCAGCACAGAAAACCACTGGAATGTCTCTTTTCTTTTTTTTTTTTTTTCCCCCTCCCATAATCGTGCAGAAGAGGGACTAAACACGCTCCTGTTTCCCTGCGGGGTTGTGCAGTTTGTTTCCAGAGCTCTGCTTCCCCAAATGTCCGCCTTCCCCGGCTGGGCTGGGAAATGCCACAGCCCAGGGAGACTTACGGGGCTGCTGGAAAAGTTTTCCTGGGTGTTGGCAGAGCGTTTTCCCAGTTCGCAGTGGACACTTGGAGGCACCGGCGCTCCCGAGCTCTGTTTGTGTTGGATTTCGGGAGAGCCATTGCGGAGCAGGATTTGTTGGCAGGGCTGAGTTTTGAAATCCGAAAAAGTTAAACTCGAGTTCTTCAGGGTAACTTGAGAACCCGAGAAGTGCCCTGAAGAGCTGGGCTGTCTGCGATTCAGCTTCCCTGCCCGAGTTTTGTGTTCTCCGGGTGGTTTTTTCCCCTGGGAAGCGCTGGCAGCGGGGTGTGCAGGGCTGGTTTGAGTGTCACCGGGACAAGCACCGGCGGGGTTCTGTGTGTAAAGCAGCGGCGTTGGGAATTATTTTCGTTTCTGGGCTCTTCAAATGACCTTAAGGAAGAAGAGGTGGGCGTTGGAGGAATGCTCCCATTAAGGCTTTGCTTGTGGAGGCTGAGCAGGGTGGAAAAGCAGGGGCTGCTCAATGAATAAAATGTCTCGAGCAGGGAAAGTTCGGGGCAGTGGGAGATCCCAGAGTTGGTGCTGCAGAGGAATTGGGCTCTTGGAGCCGTTTTCCAGCTGGCAGAGCACTGGAATGACACCAGCTCCTCTTGTCAGGCTGCTGCTCGGGTGCTTTGTATCAGCTGAAAATTGAATTATCACCAGACCGCTCTGTTTCAAAGGGAAAACAACAAATTTCCCTCTCGCTTTAGCCTGTGCTGACGCTTTAACGCTTCCAGAGCATCCTCAGGCATTTCCCTGTCTGTGTTTATCCTTCACACAGCTCCCAAACTCCTCTGTAGAGTTACCAGGTAACTTTGGAGAAAGCTTTTGGGGGCAGCTGCCCGAGCAGAGGGATGGCTGGGAGCTTTTGTGGGGCCAGTGTGCAGCTCTGAGGAATGACTCTTGTGGTGAAAGGCTTTGAGTTTTCCTAATGAGCCGCCTAATAGGACATCAAATAATTTAGATGAGGGAGGAGTCAGTTGGGGCTGCTGATGGCATTGACTAATGCTCTTTATGGCTTTTTTTTTTTTTTTTTTAATTTTTCCACGTTGTCTTTGGGGTTTTTTTTTCAGCTCAGAGCGTGTTTTAGTTTCACGATAGTTGGTTTCTCTGTGTGGAGCAGTAAAACTTCCCTGCAATCTGAGGGATGGCATCTGGCACAGAGGATTTCCAGCAAAAAACCAGGGAAGTAACAATGTCAAAGGCAACACGAACTGAGCTGCCTCCCACCACTGCCCATCCAGCTCAGATTTTCCCGTATTTGCACAGATGATGTCACACTAAAATCTAACCCACAGACAAAGTTGGAGCCCGTCTCTGCTTTTACAAATCCCTATAAAAACCGAATCGGGTTTCTGGGTGAAACTTTTTGGATGCAGCAGTTTCCTTTAGTGGCAGAGTGTAATGAGGATCCGTGGCACAGCCTTTAAAACAAAAACGCTGGAAATTATGCAGTATCCTGTTACCAGCTGTTGCTTCTCCCCTTGGCTCTTCCCCAGTCACCTAAATGAGCTAAAAAAAACCCAAAACCAAACCAACTTTATCCAGCCAGTTAAAACCAGTTTTTTTTAAAAACACTTTGCCAATCAAAAGTGTTACTATTGTTTTACAAGAAGAAATCTGACTTTATAAGTCTGGAATTGATGGCAGGTCTGATTTTCCCCTGTAAAACCTGGATTATGCTGTCAGTGCACCGCCAGATTGGAATGGGAATTTGGAAGTTTAGAGCACCCAGCTGTGGGACATGCCCTGGCCAGGGGACAGCAGAGGTCTGGTGCTGGTCTTCCAGGGAGCAGGAGGAAAGCTCTGTGCTGAGCATTCCCTGATTCCAGGCTCGTGAGGAGGAGCTGATTCCATCAGCTCCCTCCAAAGCTCTAATTTGGGAATGGGATGGATCCCATTTCATCTTTTTGGGGTAGCACTGCTGGGGAGTCACTGATTTGTGGTGTTCACAGAGGGACAGCAGAGAGGACTCACCTGGCTCTGACCAAAACATGTTTTTAATGACAAGTTTAATTAAAAAAAAAGGTGTCTTGGTGTTGCTTGTAGAGCTTACAAATGTTGTCTGCCCTAGAAGAAATCAGGAGGGGCTGGAAAGGGGTTGTGAATCCTTATTTGAAATGGGTGCTGTCCCTGCCCCTTAGGATTTGGAATTGGAGATGGATTTTTCAGGTTGATTCCTTTTTGAAATAGTAAATCTCATGGTGAACTGAGGGTGGTAGCACTGCAGGGGTTGTGCTGATATCTCTCAGAACTGGAGGGTGACTCAAACATCTGCTCTCCCAGCTCTGTGGGATGCTGCTGTGCAGGTGGGACCCTGATTTACCTGGGGGTGCCCAGGGGTGTTAATTCGGGTTCCTCTTCCCTGTGTGTGGCTGCAGCAAGTGGTCAGCACAGAATCCCCGAGGCTGGAGAAGACCTCCAGGTTGGAGTTCAGCCTTTGAACACCACCCAGTTAAAGCCCAGCAAATCACAGCTTTATTCAGAAGGGGATTTTCTATTTTATTTATTTTGTTGCTGTCCCAGAGGCCCTGAGTGGCTCAGAGATGTCCCCACCAGCCTGGGCAGCACGTGCCTGGCTGCTTTTCCCCTGCCCCTGAGGCTGTGGTCAGTTCCTGCTGCTGTCTGTCCATCTGAGTCCCCATTTCCCTGCCTGTCCCCAGGATCTGCATTGTCACACCTGCTTTGGGTTAGAGTTGATCTCTGAGATGAGGCTGGGGAGCAGGAGGAATTGCTCTGGAACATGCCCAGCGTGAAGTGCCATTTATAGATGTTTTGAGTTCTGTCTGGACTTCAGGAATAATCTGGGAGCGCTTTCCAGGAAAGCGTTCTTTGCTCCGAGGGGTTTATCTGCTGGGGAGTTAAAACTGGCCTTTAATTCTTTCAGTCATTGCTTTTAGTCTCATGTCCTGATCCCTGCACCTGCTCCCTCTGGATGTGGGTGCTGGGGATGCCCTTCCCGAAGTGGGCGTGGATGGATGCTGGTCCCTGTGTAAACGTGGAAGTCTGCACTTGGGAAAACTGCAGGGAGCAAGGAGCTGGGAATGCTTTCACAGGAGCTTAGGGGCTTTCTGGCCCCATCCAGCCCGGCCTGGGGCACTTCCAGGGTTCCAGAGGCAGCCACAGCTTCTCTGAGCACCCTGTGCCGGGGCCTCACACCCTCACAGGGGAGGAATTTCTTCCCAATATCCACTCTAAGCCTACCTTCTGTCCATTTAAAGCCATTCCCCCTCATCCAGAGCCCCTCACGAATTTTCTTGTGGACACTTGAAGGGGCTCTGAGGTCTTCCCAGGCTCTTTGGGAAGAGCAGTTCCATTTGGATCTGGTGCTCTGCTGTCATGGGAGTTTACTCCGGAGTGCAGCAGCCCCTAGGACAGGGGAAATCCCTGCTGTGTTACCAGGATGAGTTTGGCATTTCACCCCCTCTGTCCATACCTGCCCACGTCTCCTCTTGCCTGGTGAGTTCAGCTGGAGTTTGATCCTTGGGATGCAGCCGTTGTTGTATAAAATGGATGATTTTGCAAAGGTATAAAATATTATTGGGGTCCTCTGGAAAACACAACACCCAGATTTTGGTAAATGGCAAGTGCTGGTTAAAGTGAGAAGAATTCTCTGGGAAACCAACCAGGATTACACCCCAAAACACACCTGAGGCTTTTTTCATGCGGGGGAAGAGTTCTCCCACTCTGTTCCACGCTTTTATCCGGTGCAGACTTCCCATCACATATTTAGGACTCTGCTGTGTGTCTCTGATATTGCTGCTGTTCAGGATATTTTGGGAATGCTGAGGCCCTGAACAGTCAGCTGCTGGAATTGGGTCAGATCTGAGCTGCAGTATTGGTCCCACAGAAAAATCAGTGCACATCCCTCCTGGAGTTCAGGGTGATCTTCCTGTGTAAATTCTTGCATTTTCGCCTCTGTTTTGGGTGCAATGGGTCCGTTCTCTTGGATATATGGCAAGGCTGGTTGATAGAAGCAGTACTGGCATGGTGTGGGAGATGTTGTTCCCCCAAAAAAGGGGATTCCCCTTGGATCAGCAGCCCAGGGGGGGCTGATGCCATCAAAGGCATCTCCTGTGCTTCCATCCTTCCTTCCAGGCTCTGGTTCTGCTGAGGTTTGGGGACTTCTCGATGCAAAATCCAACTTTCAGACCTTTAGTATAATTTTTTTTTTCTCCATCCTGGTGCTGCCTTTACCTTCTGTTCTTCCAGCTGTTGTTTATCCAGGCAGTGAATTCCCTTTCCTTTGCCTTCCTCTCTTCTTTGGGAGCAGTTTCTTCACTTCCACCCTGGCCTTTATATCAAATATTTTTCTCTTCCCACTAAATCTGATGTGATAGGGAATGAATTTTCAGTCCTTAAAAATACAATAAAACCTTTGTGTGAAACAAAGCAACACCGAGGATGGGAAGAATGAGCAAAACCAGGAGAACAAAAAAATGAAATAAAATAAAAAGGTTGAGACATGAAAGAATGGAAACATTTTGTTGAAATCTTAATGTTATATGGAAAAAATTGGGTTGGCAACGTGGTATAATTAACCACTGGTTGCTGTTGGCAAGTCCCAAGGCTCTTGAAATTCAGCCTAGCACTGACTGAAGCATCCAAATGATGTCGTGGTTTCTCTGTGGACGTGTCTGGAAAATCTGTGGAACTAAAATAAATAAATGAAGGAACTACACAAAAGGCATTTTTGAGGTCGGTTGCTCCAAGTCTGGGCTCTTTTTTTTTGTTGTTGTTTCTTTCCAGAAGCCAAGAGGATTCTTAACATCATCTGGAAGCTTTCACAATGATGAGATGTCATTTTTTTAGAGGAGGAAAATGGTATTAATGTATTTACAATAGAGTTTTTCTTCAAGTTTGTGTAAGAAGCCTGAGAGAAAAATGGCATTTGTGAGGTTGAGTGAGTAGAGAAGCTGCATCAGGGCTCATTCCTAACCTCTGCTGTGGATTTTCTCCCAACCCTCAGGCAATTCCCTGGATTTCCCATGTCCAGGGGGCTGATCCTGCATCCCTGTGTGGAAGCTGACATTGAGGTGCTGCTTTAACAAGATTTTATTGCTGATGTGCCAATAAAATCTGAGTTCTCAGAGTTCCAAGAGTCTCCTTCCATCCCTGTGCCTCAGGTTGTGTTGCTGATTGATTCTTTCTACTTTAAAATTCTTTTCTTCCTTGGGATATTTTTTTTCCTGTTGGGCCACACCAGTGCCCTTCACACCGCAAATCCAGGAGTTTCTTTGGATTTTGGCTGGAGATTTGGACAGGTTTTTTACAGATTATACCAAGACTACTGTGCTGTTATATTGGCTGGTCTCAGAATCCTTTGGATTCGATCTAAAAAGGAAATTTGGAGCAGAAGATCTCTTGGGCAGCCACAGAAATGGCAGCTTACTGGGCAAAAAGCCCTTTTTGGGGTGCAAATGGGAATGGGATGTGCTGGCTGGTGAGGCACTGGGGTTTTGGGGGCTGAGCTGCTGCCACCTGCCCTGGGGTGGTGACATCCAGCTGTTGTCCCCACACAAAAAGGAATTCCAGTGTTTTGCTGAGGGCTCTGCCATGGGCTGAGTGCATCCATCCCTGGGAGTGAGGTTGGATTTCCGGGGAAGTCTCCCATGCTCTGCTGTTCTGGAGTCACTGGGAAAAAGTTTAAAGGCCAAAGCTTAATTTTGCTGTGCTCAGAGCTGGTTTTGCTCTGGTCTGGGTGTCATCAAAGGAGCAGGACACCCTGTTTCCCTAAAAAGGGATGGGATGGATGTTTGGGGGGGCCTCTTGTTCTCCTTCAGCTCAATGAACACCGGAATTATCTTACCTTAAATTTATTATATACATTTATTATTGAATTTATTTATTACAAATATTATTAATACACATTTACCTAAACTCAGCTAAGTCTCCCTGTCAGCTCGGGGTGCCATCCCTGCCTGGATCCAGCTGTGCAGCTGCAGCCAGGGCCATGTGAATTCTTTCAGAATAAATAAAGCCAAAAGTGTTTCCTGGGCTCAGCTTTTCAGCAAACTCCTTCAAATCTTTTTCTTTGCTTTTTTTTTCTGCTCTCACATGCAAAGAAGGGGAGTTTGCAGTGCTCAGGAAGGAGCTGAGTGGGAAAGGAGAGGTCACTGAGGGGTCTGCTGGAGTCAGATTTAGGGACCAGATTTCGTGTTTCTCGTGCCTGTCAGCTGGAGCTGCTGCTTTTGAGTAAGGGAATTCAGGAAGGAGCCGCGCTCTGCCTGAGCTCGTGAGCCTGGCTGGCCTCTCCTCCTCTGCTTTTCCTCCCTCCACCCCCTTTTTTGTTTCCAAGACAATACTGGAGTAAGAATTCACTGCAGCTGAATTCCTGGAGATGACACTGCCAGTTTCCCAGGATCTCTCCTCCTCCTGCAGTGTTTTACACAGGGATTTTTGCTGCCTCTCAAATACGAATTTTTAGCTCTCAAATACGAATTAAGCAGTGAGTTTGCATGATTTTGTTTTAATTTTTTTCCTCCTGGATGTGCTGGAATGAGATACCTACTCTGTGTGCTCTTGTCTGCTGCAGGGGAGAGATCTGCTCCGGGGGCTGCAGTTCACCAGCTGAATAATGAAAGCATTGTTTGGGTGCCCTTATTTCCAGCTTGCACCATTAAAAGTGAATGGAAAGGTCAAGGAGATGAGTCACAGTGAACACAAGTGTCATTCTGCTCAGGAGAAACGGGGAAAAAGGAGCTTCCCAGCGAGGTGCTTCAGCTGGTGCCAGGCTGCTCTGGTTTGCTGGACTCGCAGGGAGTTTCAAGAGGAAATCTTGGCTGGGATCTGCTGGAGTGTTCAAGCACCTAAAAAACCCAGCGAGGGGCTGGAGCTGGGCTGGGCAGCTGGAGTTGCAGTGAGATCTGGCTGGAAAATCCGGGTGATGCTCTGGAAGAGTTGGGCTCTGTGCTGGTGGCTTGGAAAACGCAGAGGTGGAGTGGGGAGGGTTGGTAGCTCTTGTTCTACAGCCACTGGCAGCCAGAAGGAAACAATTCCTCCAAAATCCATGTGGAAATTCCTAATGCTCAACCAGAATCACCTTTCCTCTGCTTTTACAGTGAGGGTGGGGTGAGGGGGCTCTCAGGGGACAGTGTCGTGGAGAGGGACTTGGGACAAGGACACAGGGAGAGGGCAAGGAAGTGCCAGAGGGCAGGACTGGATGGGAGAACGGGAAGGAATCCTTCCCTGTGAGGGTGGGCAGGCCCTGGCACAGAGTGCTCAGAGAAGCTGTGGCTGCCCCTGCATCCCTGGAAGTGTCCAAGGCCAGGCTGGAACAACCTGGGATAGTGGAAAGTGTCCCTGGATGAGCTTTAAGGTTCCTCCCAACCCAAACCATTGTGCAATTCCATGATTATCCCTGAAATTCTGGTGAGCAAGTGGGTGCACTCGGAGCAGTGGGGTCCCCCCCTGTCCCTGCACCATCCCAGGGAAGGGTTGGAGCAGTGGCACCCCTGGATCTGACGGTACCTGGAGCTGAGCGTGGCCCCGTGCCCTGCCCGGCCCCTTGCAAATGCCCACTTGTAAATGAAGCTTTTTTAATTTCCTGCCCAAAGCCCGATCCAAGAAGCCCCAGGTGGCTGGGGAAGCACTGGCAGAGCCCTGGGAAGGGGAGTGTGGCTCGTGGGCTGCACGTGTGGAAGGGCCGGGGAGCCGGGGGGGCTGTGCCAAGTGGGTGGGATGGGATGGGGACCTGGCCAGAGCTTTTCCCTTTAATTGCTGCTGTAATTGCCCTGGAACAGCAGCAGTGGCCAAGGCACAGAAGGAGTTCAGGGCTTGTTAATGCTTTTTTAATAGGGTGGAGTTGAAGTGCTGGGCTCCTGTACCTGTGGGTTTCCTTTTTCATGCCCTCTGCTGGGCTTATCAGTTTGGCTCATTGCTTTTCCCTGTCCTGGCAAGGAAGCAGCCCCGGTGCATCTGGGATCGTGCTGTGCTGCCACAGCCCTCCCTGCATATTGTCCAGCACTCCTTTGGGGTTTTGGCAGTGTTTGAACCCTGAAAGTGCAGACGAATCTTGAAATTTTTGATTTCTAGCCATTGGATTTTTCAGTTCTGAAGTCACTCTGCTGGTGTAAAATAGATATTCCTCTGAAAAAGAGCTAAACTTCAGGATCCTCATTTATTCTGCACACTCAAAGTGCACCTTCAGTGGAAAACCAGAGGCAACCCTTTTTCTCGTCCCTCTAATCAGAGCTAATTTCCATAAACAACTTTGCAAATGAATTTGCCAGTTCGGCTTTGATCCGAGGTGGCCAAAAATTCTGCCGGAATTCCAGTGGATATCAAATGTCTGGGAACTGGGACTCGTTTGCTGGTGATGCAATAGGACCATGGAATGGTTTGGGCTGGGAGGGTGATGGGTGTGGTGCTGGCTGAGGGCTGGAGCTGATTTTGGGGGGGCTGTGCCTGGTTGTGGGGTGTAACATTGGGATAATAACCTTTGTGCTGGTATCCTATGGAAATTTAGGATTTCTGCAGAGGGATGAGGGGGTGGGAGGAGTGTTTGGCTGCTGACAGGCACGGAGAGGTGTGGGACAGCAGAGCTGACTGAGGGCAGGAGCTGATTTTGGGGGGGCTGTGCCTGGTTGTGGGATGAAAATTTGGGGTTATAACCTCTGTGCTAGTATCCCATGGAAGTTTAGGATTTGTGCAGAGGGATGGGGGGGGGGGAGTTTGGCGTCTGACTGGCAGGGAGATGGTGGGAGCAGAGCTGGGGTGTGATTCCATGGGAGAAACCTTGAGGCAGGGCAAGAGCCTCCCTGGAAATGCCCCTTGGAGGGTTTCCCCTGGAAAATACGGGGCTGTCCATGCCTCAAATACAGCATCTGCTGCCTGAGGGCTGCTCAGAGGAAAGCTGTGGATTCCTTGAAGGATCAGCACTGCTCGCCCCAGGTGCCAAGCGCTCATCCTGATGTTTTCCTCATTCCCGCTGCGGGTCCTGCCTGGTGTGACAGGGAGAGCAGGTCCCTGAGAGTCCCCCCGTGGTGTCTGTGCTCCAGGAGAGCCACCAGGGTGGGAGGGGGAAGCGGGTTTATCCCTCTGGCACTCGGGATCCGATCGGAAAACTGCGAGGAATGTTCTCTCACCAGGGCTTGCCGGGCTCGGGAGAGGCGCATTATCACGTCCTGTGCACTCGGGGGGAGAGAGTCCCTCACTCTGCCTCTCTCAAATGTTTAAATTAAAACAAGCTGTCTTTTCTGTAACTCTTGGATGCTTTCCCTGCTGACCTCAGGAGCTGGGATGGGAGGAGGAGCCAACAGACCCGAACTGGCTCCGGCTTTTTTATTTCCCCCCCTTCAAATCCCGGATCCCTGCAGGATGCAGAGCGGCGAAACAATGAGGGCCATATCTGCTCTGGAAACATCCATTTTTCCCAGCTCTGTAATTAGGGAGCTGTATCAGGGAGCTGTGGGGGCTGCTGTCTGCGAGGCTGGGAGGGAGCAGGCACACGCTTTTCCAACCACAGACATTCCCACAGCAGGGGCTGACTGGGAAAGGCTGGGAAGGATCAGCCTCTCACCCCTAAAATGGGAGAGCAAAGCCAAGCTGCTCCAGAGCCTTTGAGCCATTCTCAAAGATGCTGGATGCGGCACTTCCCAGATTCCCAAGGCAGCCGTGCACTCTGTGCTGGGAATTCTGCTCCAAAGGCTTGGACTCGATGATCCTTAAGATCTGGTCCAACTTCAGTGACTCTAAAAGTCATCCCTGTGCACGGGCCAGGGTTCTGCTCTGACCCTCTGAGGCTCAGGCTGAGTTTTGTCCTGGCCCAGGGTCCTGTGGCTGGGCAGAAATGGGATTTTTTTGGCTCCTTGGCTGTGCCTCAGGCTCTTGCAGCACTGCCCTGGTGCAGGAGCCGTCTACGTGGAGCTGTGGGTGGATCCAGGGCCGGGAGCAGCCTCTGTTGATTTTGGGAATTTGGGCAGGGAAGTAGCACGGCATCATCGCTCCCAAATTACAACACTTCCCTTCATCTCTTCCTGCTGCTGTTCTTGATGTGCTGCCTCTGCTGCCCACAGGAGTTTTTGGGAGTTTTTCCAGCAATTTACAGTCCTGGGTGGGATTCAGGGCAGGAAAAGGCAGTGGGATTTCTTATGGCAATGAGGACTAGGCAGGGATAACTGATGCAGATTTTTGCTATGAAACAGGAACCAGAGCCAAACCCAGAGCTTGGTTTGGGTGTGGAAATACCCATAAAGAACTCTGGGTTCCTCAAAGGGACTTCACAATCCACACCAATAAACCCCGAGATGCTCTGAGACAGAGTCAGAGCGCGAGTTAAAGATGTTCTGCACCCTGAGGGGCACTGAGAGCCCAGCAGTGCTTCCCTGCCTGCAGCTCCTTTCTCCAAAGCCTTGGCCAGACAAACCGGGGCCCTCCTTGCCCTGGGGACGCCGATCCCAAATAATGAACAGCCGTGCTGCTAAAAGGAGCACGATCCCTGCGAGCCTGGAAATAGCTGAGCCTCTGCTGCTGGAGCAGAGCTGCCCCATTTTTGTGGCCTGGGATGAAGCTTTTTATGGATTAAGCTGAAACATCTGCCTTTGGGGGAGTGAAATCTGCCCCGTTCTTTGCTTCAGGGGTGGGATTTGGGGCCTGCCCCCGTGGGGCCTTGTGGGGTCAGGTTGGTGATTTTTCTGATGGTGGCAAAATGCCCAAACTCAGTTTTATTCAATGAAAAGGCTAAAAATAGATGGTGGGGATGAGAGGGAGCTTCTGTGAAACTGAACTGGGTTCTCTGGTGCTGAGTACCAAAAGTGCCCCAGAAATACATTTCGGGGGAGCTTTCCACACTTTCCTTCCAGTTTTATTGAGCCAGGAATGGCAGAGGAGGGAGTGTGGTGCAGGCAGGTAGGTCAGGCCTGTGCAGGGTCAGTTGACACAGGATTAAGTGTGAAAAATTATTTTGGGAAGTCAGGCCTAGTTGGGAATAATCACTGGGGAGCCCTGGAGGTGAAATTACCTGTAAAGGCTCCCAGAGCGGAGGGAAGGGCTGGATGTGAGGCAGGAGCTGCTCTTGAGCTGAATTTGACCTGTAATACCCTGGGTTTTATATAGAATTATTCTATCATTTGTGCATGGCAGTGATGGGCTTACAGCTGGATCTTTTTTCCATCCATGTCCTGGTGGGTTTGGGCAGGAATGGGCAGGAGAAGGGACCAGGATGGGAAAGGGCAGAGTCCTTCCCAGACTCTCACAGGTCAGAGTCCTGCATGCAGCCGATGTTGTGTTTTTCGGGGATGATTTCTCCCTTCTCCTTGCTCTGGAATTATCTCTCAGCCTGCTCATGAAGGGATCACTCTGAGTGCCCTGTCTGCATTTTAAGGACAAAATTTCTTTTCCTGTAGCCATGGAAAGTGTCTCTTCTGTCTGAGCTAGGAATGAGGCCACGGAAAATGTGCTTGGATCACTTTTAAGCTGTTGGTATCCCCCAGTACCAGGTTGTTCATATATTGCTTATTTAGCGACGAGGAGGACCTCAAAATGCTCCATGTAGCAATCAATCTTCCTAATTCTAAAACAGAGGATAAAATACACTGAGAACTCAGCATTTGCCATGTCTCCAGCTTCCCAAGTACTTTCTTCCCTCATTTCTCTCCTTTCACTGTAGCTCATCCATGTGCTGAGTGATGCTGGGCCATGCTTGGCTGCAGGGGTCGATGCCTGCAGGTGTCATTTCCCTTCCCCTCCACCAACCACGACTTCCCCCCGTTCCCAAATGATTGCAAGTGTCAGCCTGCGCTTTCCCAGAGGCTGGAAGCGTGTTCCTTCCCTCAGTTATCCCCAATGCCAAACCCGGTGGGATGAGTGCCTCCCAGAGCTGAAGTGACAGAGGGATTCTTGTCTCAGTTTCACCACAACCCCGAGCAGGAGCTGAAAGGCAGCTCCAAAAGTGTGATCCCAAGCAGGGGAAGGATTGGGATTTGCAGCAGGATGGACCAGCTGTTAACGGGGAAAAATTTGGGCTTGGTAGGGAGGGAATGGCTGTGAGGGAAGGATGGATTGGGGAATCAAAGGTGAGTTTTGTCTTGGATTTCTTCCCAGCTGTGCATGGCAGCTTCCCTGGGAAGGGCCTTGCAGTTCTCCTGCTTGTTCCCTGATATCCCAGCAGTTCTGTATCCACCCTGAATCCTTTGCCCTTCCTTGTCTCTAAGGAAATGATGTTGTGGGGCTTTTTATTTATGCTAATGTCCTGATAAATCCTCAGGCTCTTCGGGGATAGGAATCACCCCAAAAAAGCTTGGACCAGGTGATCTTTGAACCTGATATTCCATAATTCTGTGATAATAATTCCTTAATTGCAGAAGCTGGGCAGGGTTGTGGAGAAGCTGCTCTGGTCAGAAGCTGGCAAAACTTCAGGGATTAATGCTAGATTTGGGTGCCCAAGTTGGGGCAGGACTGAACTTCAGCTTAAACAGCTCTGAAGGAAAGCTCTGAGTTCTTGGCACACCTGGAATTTGGGGTGGGTGAGTCTCCTGTGGCAATGGAAGCAGTCACAGAGAATTCCCATGTTTCAGTCCTGATTCTGGGAATTCTGCAGAGCTCCAGGGAGTTGCCTGGCATTTAGTGCAGCTCCTGGGTGAGAGGCAGAGCGGCTTCCTAGGAACAATAACCCTGCCTGTGCTTCAGCGTGTTTATTTTGCACCCTGCCTTTTGCTTCATTCCATGTCCTTGGAAGGGCTTTTCTGGAGAATTCCTTCCAATGATCCCTTGCATTTCTCAGACACACTTCTCCCTCTTTTCTGGTGATACCTTGCAGTGTTATTTCAGTTGGCCATTCACCTTGGGGAAATGCCAGCGGAGAACTCCCGTGCCTAATTTAGGACTCCCCATTTTTAACCTCACATTCCCAACACTCTCTGGGCTGATCCTTCCCCTTCCTCATGGCCATTTTTTTATCATCCCAACACTATCCCAGCCCTGCCTTGCTTTACCTCCCCCACAAAAATAAACGGCCCCGTCTCCTTTCGCCCGCTATTGTTCCCCTCTTTTGTGCTAGGTACAGTAATGCCTCTGAGCTACCCCTGCTTCCCATCCCTCTCACAAAGAACCTCTTTTCTCCTGCCTTCTGGGGCTTTGGGGCTCTGCAAAGGACCCTTGGCTCCGGAGGAAAAGAGCCCCTGCCTTTTTGTGGCTGTCACTTTTCCTCTCTCCTTTAATTAGACTTGACCCTGCTCATCTTTTGGTTTCCCTTTGACCCCGCTTTTTTCCTGCAGGGAGGGAAGTTTTGGAGGAGTTTATCAGCTCCATTCTTACCTGGCTCACACAAATCTTCTTCCTCATGGGTTAGGTTGGGAAGAACTTTAATTGCAAGGCTCCAAACTCTCCCAAATATTTCCCTTTTGTGGGGTTGCACACTTGGAGCCCAGGTTGTCTTTCCAGCTCTTTATGTGGCTCCCACAAGTTTTTGCCTCCCTGAAGGTGTTGGTGCTGCTGTCACCATTGAAAGCAAAATATTCATGCTGGTGGCACGTCCCCTCCTCCTGGCTGGCTGCTTTTCCAAACAAAGGACCTGACATCTCCTCATGCACCCCAGTCATGTGCTGAGACCTTTCTCCAGGTGGAGGATCTCTCTCCCTGCAGTGATTTTCTCCTCCTGCTGGGATTCCAAGGGAGTGCTGCTGATTTACCCCACGCCAGCATCTGCTCTCTGGCACAGCTGAGCTGTTTTCCCACCTCATCAATATCTCATTCCTCCAAATCCCCTTTTTGCTGCTGATCAGAGCCCTGGCACTCCTTCAGGCACAGATTTGGGTGGGAAAGCATTCCCAGCTCTGTTTTCAGCAGCCAGGCTGGGGCAGCATCCCTCAGACACCTTTATCATCCATTCCACACCGTGCTTGCCCTGTCAGCCAAAGTCCTTGCAATATCTCTGCAGATCCAGCTTCAAAATTAAAAGCCTTTCCTCCCTCTGCCTGCCTGTGCTGCTGCCTTGGGGTGGGACCTGTGGCACTGCTGCCACATGCAGCGGGGGTGTTGTGGGCTGGCTGGGTTTCCAAAATCATCTTGGACTCAGCTGTCATAGAATAGAACTATTTAGGCTGGAAAAGCCCTCCCAATGGCACCACTAAACCATGTCCCAAAGTGTTCTGTCCTTCCAGAGCATCCCAGTCAGCACTGGGAGGAGATTTCTCATCCTGGTTCCTTTGCCTGGATGATCCTTTGAGTGCCAGGCTGTGCCTGGCACGGGAGAACAGTGCCACATCCTGTTTAACCTCGGTGTTTTCCAAAGCCAAACCCCGCTCTGAGGTGCTGAGCAGCTGCTCCAGGAGAAAACCTGGAGGTGAGTTTGGCACAGCCAGCTCTGGGCAGGGCAGGGAGGTGGCAACAGCTTTGTGTGGATTTTTGGGAGCAGATTCCTGTCCCTTGTGTGCTCCACCAGGCTGGGGTGGTGGTTAAAAGGCAATGGGGACGTTGGTGGCCATCCCCAGGGAATGGCAGAGTCATCCCAGGGCTCTGCTGGAGGCTGGGAAACTGAGGCAGCTTCTGGTGCTTTGGGAAAGTTTGTGATGCTTTTGGGGCTGAAAAACTTCCAGTTTCAGGTTTATAAAGCACATGCTTAATTAACACTTAATGACTACCGTGGGTGATTAAGGAGAGCTTTATTGGTTGCTCAGGTCAGCAGGGCTGATGTTCAGAGCTGCTCAGGAGCTCGCTCTTCACTCTCCCTGACTCCTGCTCGAGGCTGCTGGTGTTATCACCCTGCTTATCAGAACAGAGGAAAACTAATTCAGCAGGAGATTTTGGGAGCCTTTCAAGCAATTAAAGGGATAATGTCAAGGTAAATGTCCTGTGCTGTGGAGAGAGCAGTTGAAGAAGTGGTTCATGTGCCAGGGCATTGATTTCTTTGCTACTTTTCACTCATCTGCTTTTAACCTGCTGCTCATTTGCACCCTTTGGAAGGCTGAGAATGATGTGGGCTCTGCTTGTGCTGTACTCAAGACACGGGCAGAGAACAGATCAACCTCAATGTGTTCAGTCCAGCAAAGTGGGATTAATCCTTTGGAGCCAAAAACCTCCTTTGGGGCTGCAGAATTCAGTGCAGGAGCAAAATCCCTCAGTCCTGGAGCTTGGGACGCTGATTTTGCTGCTGGAGGTGCCCGAGGTTGTGGTGTTGGATCTTGTTTGTGTCTCTGTGCTGTGATTTCACTGCTCAGCACCCTGGAAATGAAAGTTTCTGTGTTGAAATGTGATTTTTTTTGTTGCCCATCTCTCAGGGCCAGGTTCTGCCAGCCTCATTAAGGAATTGCCATGGAACAACTTGGGGTTGTGGGAAAGCAGAGCTGTATATTCCCCCTCAGTGGGATGTAGGGCCTGGAAGAGCTCTGTGGGGAGCATCTGGCTGTGCTGGGCTTCTGCACAAAAGCTCCCCTCTAAAAGCAGATTTATTTACAGCTGGGGGTTATTTGTTTCCCTTTGGAGAAATCAGTTGTCTGATGGCAAACAGGCTCTTCAGTGTTAACAAAAAAACAAAATAAAGTCAAAAATACCCAGTTTTTAGTGGCCAGCAGATCAAGGTGTTGTTTTTGTGCTCTTTATAGAGTCTCTCTGTAGCTGTCTGTGCCCTGGAAGCTCAGAACAGTCTGAGAACTTCTTGTTCCTCATATAAAATCCTGAATTCCTTCTCAAATTTGGCACTATTTTAGGTCAGGGGACATCAGGAAAGGGACCCTACGCCATCTAAGTTACCTGCTTGCAGATAAGAAGGCAGAAGTGTAATTTTCTGGGACCACTTGGAGTATGTTTGTGTAAGGATACAAAAAAAAAATCATTATAATCCTACAGATGCTAAAAATTGCTGTAAATTTCAGTCTGCAAATATTAAATTAAAGTCATGGCTGAGCTCTTTAAACCTGGTTCTAAGAGCTCCTGCCATGAACCAGTTCCAGGCAAGGAAAAATGAACTGGAATCAGTGTTTCCCAACCCAAGGGTTTTATTTTGCTTGCAGCCCCAAAAAGATGCCGTGGAGACAGAAATACAAAGTCCTTTCCTTACCTACAGGAAAACGGGACACTGCTCACCCCAGGAATGAGGAAATCCTCAGTTGGTTCCAACAGCAGCTCCCAACACAGCATTTGTGCCATTTTCCTCTCTCCACATCCATCCTGGGGCTGGGAAGATCACCACGAGGGCTGAGGAATTTTCTTGCTGTTCCAGCTTAGCTTTACAACCCCAGAGAATTCCATTTCTCCTTCCCCAGCCATGCTCAAATGTTGCTTTCACTTCCACGAATCCCACCCAGAAAAGCCTCAGGAGCACAGTGAAACCTGGGGAGGGGGGAAAAAGAAGGAAAAAGGTTATTTAGAGAGTGATTATGAGTTTTTCAGTCATCCTTTGCTGGACACCAGCTCATGGAATAATGTGGGGAGGGAGAGGGAGCCACATCCTCTGAGCTCCACCTGCAAATTGAGGGAGCAAATGTGGTCACTGGTCCTTCCCTGCAAGGTAGTGATGGGAATATTCAGTTTTATCTCATTTTTAATGGATGCCAAAAACTTGGAAGGGATTTAGGAACGAGCACTTGAAGCAGTGGAGAGAATATTGAGTTTTATCTCTTTTAAAATAGATCTGACAAAATTGGAAGGGATTTAGGAACCAGCACCCAAAGCAGTGATGGGAATATTGTGTTTTATCTCCTTTTTAAAATATTTCACAAAATTGGAAGGGATTTAGGAACGAGCATTTGAAGCAGTGGTGGGAATGTTGAGTTTTATCTCTTTTAAAAATATATTTCACAAAATTGGAAGGGATTTAGGAACCAACACCCAAAGCAGTGGTGGGAATACTAAGTTTTATCTGGTTTTAAATATATTTCACAAAATTAGAAGGGATTTAGGAACCAGCACTTGAAGCAGTGGTGGGAATATTCTGTTCTATCTCTTTTTTAATAGATTTGACAAAATTGGAAGGGATTTAGGAATGAACACTTGAAGCAGCGGTGGGAATATTGCGGTTTATCACTTCTTAAATATATTTCACAAAGTTGGAAGGGATTTAGGAACCAGCACCTGAGGCAGTGGTGGGGTTTGGAGGCTGGACTTGCAGGGACCCTCTGGAGGGGAAAGTCCTCCCGTGAGACTCAGCACGAAGGGATTCAAGCGTTGAAGATCTGCTCAGATTGGGGAATTCAGCCACATCTTGTGTGGGACTTGGGAGCCCAGGTGTGCTCTGGGTGCCCAGCAGGAATTCGGGAAAGGCTCATCCCAAAAGCGGCCGTGTGAAGCAGAGAGGCATAAAGATGCCAATTCCTGGGTCACAGCCTGAAGCAGCCACGAGTGGGCATTTCTGTGCCTTTGCCCATCAATTTTCCGTTTCCCAGAGGAGGCAGAACCATTCCTGCTCCATGCCCTTGTCCCAATCCCCTCAGGATTTTCCCAGGGGAGCAGGAGGGCCGGGCCATCAGCCCCACTTCTCGCAGCAGCGCTGACAAGGAGAGCTCAGTGGTTTTTAAAACTGTCATTGGCCCCTAATTAGATGTTTGATGCCAAAGTAACGATCATAAAAGGCTCTTTATTTCAAACAAACCCATGTGAATAATTATGTAAATATTTGTCTGGGCCAGGCTTGGGTTGAGTCCTGGGAAAGCTTTTTGGATGAGGATCTTGGATATTTCTTGTTGGCTTTAATAGGAGCATATTTCAGTTTTTTAGATGCTATCTTTGGGTTTGAGTCCTCCTGGGTGGATAATGGGAGACCTGAAATGACATCTCAGCTCTTAAATGCAGCAGATATTTCCAATGTCCCAGTCACCTTGTAACCGGTTTAATAGGGAATATCTGAAAGGAGGGAAGGGAAAGAACATGCAGCTGTGACCCAAATTTCCTAAAATCAGCCCTTTGTCCCCCCTTGAAACCCCACTGTGGCAGCTGTGGGTTCCAGGCAGATGAAGCCAGGATTTTATAGGGATATTGGTGAGGAAAGATCCACCAGCTCTTGGAAATGGCAGCGAGGGATGGTTTTTGGGGTGGCTTTGCTGCCTGGGAGAGGTTTGGATCCCCATGGAGGGGTTTGGATCCCATGGGAAGGGTTTTCATCCCCGTGGAGAGGTTTGGATACTCATGGAGGGGTTTGGATCCCCATGCAGAGAGAATTGGATCCCCACAGAGGGATCCAAAACCGTGCAGAGGTTTGTATCCCATGGAGGGTTTAGTGTCCCCATGGAGAGGTTCGTATCCCATGGCAGGTGGGATGGGGAGGGAGGAGCCGGCTAATTAGCTGGGTAATTAGCTCTGATTTGGCTCCTGAGCGCTGTTTGTAATGCAGATGCCGCTCGGGAGAGGTTAATGGGGTTGCCTTTCTCCCCTAATGACCGAGGAGCAGAGATCACAAAGCTCTGTCAAGGCTGAAGAGGAGTTTCCTGGCGCTGCCCTAATCCCTCTGGATGTGCTCGGTTAATAGGAACAAACCCTCTCCCTGGGCCAGGAGATGGCTGGGGAGGAACCGCGGGATTTGAGTGTAAAAACCCACCAAAATGTGCCATTTCGGAACGTGGGCAGCAGGGAAATACACCCTGTACCCGTGGTTTGTTTATCATGGGAAACGGGGAAGGAGTGGGAGCTGGATGTTGTACTTGGATGAGCCTCTCCTGCATGTTTGGGATCACCAGATTCTATATTATTACAAAAAAGCTCCACTGGCCTAAAGTAAAATAACATTCCCCGGTGATGTTCGAAAATAAATCCATTTAAACACCTAATTGGGAACAAGACCTGCTGGATAAATGTGGATTAGAAGTGAGAAAATCCCTGGGAACGGGGAATTTAAGTGGTGAATGTCTCCCTGCTCCCAAAAACATCCCTTGAGGGCATCTCAGCTCCTTGGGGGCTGAGAATGGATGGAGCTCTGGTTAATTCTGGGCTTTTTTTCCTCCTGCTCTTCCCTTGAAAGCAGCACCTGTGTGGTGCAGTGTGGGTTATATAAACTCAGGAATTAATGCTCCGGAGAAAACTTTGGGAAACAAGCTTCAGAAACACTTTTCATGAAGTCAAGCAGGTATTAATTTGAAATTTGCCTGCTGGCTGTATTCTTGAGGAGAATCAGATATGAACTGAATGCTCCGAGTTGGTTGGTTTAAGCATCTGAGGGAAATAATTGGTTTTACATTTCTCTCCCCGTGTCGAAATATTGGAGTATAGAGTAGGGCTGGAAATAATTCAGCGTTGGGCTTTTTTCAAATCCTCAAATGAAATATTTAAAAATGAAATTACTTCTGCCTGCTCCCATTAACTTTGCAGACAACTCAAAAACCTGCAGTGCATGAAAATGAGTCTTTAGCTTCTGAATTCCTGTATTTTTGGGAGCATCCCAGCCGGGTTTACCTGGGCGTGGGGCAGTGCCCCGCGGGGGATTTGCTGCCTTTGAAGTGGTGATGTGATGTGCGAGGCCTACCTTGAGCTGGGTTTAGCGGGCTGGAAGTGATGCTGATTCTGCAGGTGCTTGTGTTAATGTGATTAATTAAGCTCAGGGCTGGCCCAGCCACTCGGCAAAGGGCTGGGCACGGCTCTGGGAAGGCTGGAGAGAGGGGATTATCCCAGAGTCGTTCATGTTCCCCCAAGTTTTGGCTGCTTTTTCCAGGTTTGTTGGTTTAGATAAAAGATGCTGCCTGTCCCTCTCGTCCCCTGTGTCCTCACACCGCAGCTCCAGCCGTGGTTGTTGCACATCCTGCTCCGATTTCTTCAGCATCTCCCACTTTGAGTGCTGCTGGAAGATGCTGAGAGGGAACAGAATCCTTTGCCGTGGTGTTTTCCTGGGCACAAAGTTCCGTTCAAAGGTGGCTTTACGATCCTTTTTGATACCCCTGAGGTGTCGAGTGGCGCGGTGTTGGTTATCCCGTAAGGCTACGGGCTGCTCCTGTTGGCTCCTGGAGCATCCTGCTGTGCTTCCCCTGGCACAGGAGTGGGGGAAAAAGCCCAAATTGTTGCTCACTCTGTTCCCAAAGTGCTCAGACACCCACGGAGGCTGCTGGCTGCCTGCCAGCATCCCATATAAACCCCACAGGGATGGGCTGGGATTTCCTGGGTGGAGGATAACACTCCATGTGTAGGATGGCTCCAGCCTGGTGCAGTTCCCACCCCAGTGACTCCCTCGGGATGCAGGGAGACCATCAGCCACATAAAACGAGCCAGAGGGCTGCAGGGAATTGATTTTGCAGGAAAACCCCGGTTTAGCTGGTGAATTTTGTTCCTTTTTGGGAGGTTTTGAGAGAGGCCATGAGGAGGGGGCTGCTGCTCACGCTGCCTCTGACAAGGCTCTTAGGCCAGGTCTCCTTTGTTCCTTGCCCTTCTCTGGGAGATGATCCTGCCAGCTTTGGATGCTTCCTTGCAGGAATAACTGTTCTGCACCCCATTAAAACTGATTGCAAAGCTTCTTGGTGATCTTCATGTGCCGCAAGCTCAGGCCCTAATTAAGCCTTGCAGGGCTTTAAGTGGTTGATTATTACAAATTGCTTTGAAAATGTAGCTGCTGTCCCTGTGCCAGATTGTCTGGGAACACTGGGACTCTTCAGAGCAAAGATAAAATGTTGAAATTTCCTCTTCCACCTTCAAGTGCACCTGAGTCCATTGCTTGGGAGCGAGTCCCATGGCAGTGGAGAGAAACTGGGAAGAATTTATCCCTAATTTCCCATCTAAACCTGCCCTCTGTGGGTTCAAAGCAATTCTCCCTTGTCAAAAGTCCTGGAAAACCTCAATGTTCCACCTGTAGAGGAGGTGCCAAGGTTTTCCTTGGGAGGAATGGAAGACTCCTTAGATGTGATTTCCATCTCTTGCTGGTCCATCTCCACGTGCTCCCTGAGGGCTGAGGCAATCCAGGGGCCTTGCAATGATTTTTAAAGTGGGATTTTATGTAAAAAAGCAGAGCCTGGGCATGGGAGGGACAGGGCTTGCATCCCTTTAGGGCTGGTTTTAAGCAGCTGCTCCTAAACCCAGCTCCCTGTAAGAGCTCTCAGTGAATCATTCCAAAGATGGGGTCCTGCTCCATCATCGTTTCCGTCTGTGGAGCTACTGAGGGTGTGAGTTCGGAGCTTCCACAGCTCCCAGAATTCCAGCCTCCATTCACCCTCAGTCGTTCAAAGGGCAAGACTCCTGCCAGTAAAGAAATTTGGGCTGGAACACTTCCCAAAATGTCACAGTGACCCAGAAATACTTGCTCCATGTGGAGGGGGGAGCTTGGAAAGCTCTCCTGGATCAGGGCTGGCGGGGATGGGACAGGATGGGAGCAGCCCCGTGGGCAGGGTGGGATGTGAGGAGAGCAAGGACGGCCCCTGGAGCTGGTGATTCACCTCATTCCTCCGATCCCGCTGTCAGGGCGAGCTCCTAAAAATTCCCAGGACGCTGAACAGTCACTGATGTGGGTCAGAGGGTGACACGGCTTCACTCGGGCTCTGCCCTAAAAGGCTTTGTGCTTTTCTTGCTCCATGGATGGGGCTTTTCCTTCAGCAAGGAAGAATTTGTGCCCTGGACCTGCCTTGGGGCCAACTGGGGAAACCCAGGGAGAATCCCACTGATCCCTGCCCACGAGCAGGGAAAGGGAAATGCTGTGCGTTGCCTTTGCACCCCCAGACCTGCCCTTTTAGGGACCCCACCACCCTCTTCCCCTGTTCCCTGGGGTTTTCTCATTGCTTTTTCCCGGGATTTGTGGTTACGGGGGGGGCAGCAGCTCCTTGAAAGTGGCAAAATTCCCGGTGTGGGTGCTGTTGTCCTGGAGCAGCTGCTGTCCCCAAGTGTCCAGGGATGGATTTGTCCCTTGGCTGTGCAGGGACATGTCCTGGCTCCCAGGCTGCTGTGGGACAGGGATTTTCCTGGCCGGATCTGCTCCAGGAAAAGCCCATCCTCCTACTCTGAGCCATCTTTTTACTGATGGATTCTTTTTTTCCTCCTCCCAAGGGAGAATCCCAAATCCTCAGCTCTTAAAATGTGCGGAATTTTTGCTGCCCTTGAACAGGGCTGGGATTTCCCCCCAGATCCTCAGCATTTGCCTGATTTCTGGGCATTGTATCCGTAAGTTTTGCATGGAATTTGCAGCAGATTGTTTAATTATATTCCATGAAGGAAAACCTTGCTCTTTGCTCACTGTTAGCTTTGTTAGAAACCCAAATGATTGATTATTTTTAAAAAATTAATTAAAAAAAAAGGATTTTTGCTCAAAGGAACAGGGATTATTTGATTCTTTGAGTTTAATGGAGTCTCTGAGCTGCTCCAGTGTCAGTTCTGGGTTTCTTTCTTTTCCTTTTGGGATTATACATAGGATCCTTCCAATCTGACCCTGCACAATGCTTTCCTTTGTTCCCAGTTGGGACTATTTGGGCTTTTTTAAAAGAAAAAATAAATAAATAAGGGGATGCCATGAGTCATTGGTGAAATATTCTGCAATCTGGAGCAGTGTGAATTGACACAGCTCTGTGGAAGATCTTGGGAGGAGCAGATGAGCCCTGACCCCTTCCGTAGCTGGGTTTTATTTATTCCCTGTATTCTGCCCCTTCCTAGGGAACAAACTTCAGTCCTGCAGCTCACATTCCTCGATTCTCCTGCTTAAAATGCCTTTTCTCTTTGCCCAAATAAATAATTGTGGTTTATTGGGCTGCTGGGGTGCTGAAGAATTTAAGAGGCTCTGTAAAGCCCATTCAAAGGATGCTGGAGCAACAGCAGCTGGTGCTTGATATCCTTATTTTGGGCCCTGGTTTTTATTTTAGCCTCTGCCACCCTGTTTTAGTCAGTTATCCCAGGGCTGCAGCTGGGTCAGCTGTGGTGAAAAGTGTTTAGATAAGGAGTCAAAATTGTTGAAATCCCAGAAGCCTGAAAAGGAGACTCCCAGCTCCATAAAGAAAGCATCACTAAGGGGAAGCAGCTTCCAGTCCTCACTTATTTCTTATGCATCTGACACAGGAACTCTAGGGATAATAAAACAGAATATACCTAAATTAGGATATAATGTATAAATACCTCTTTGTATTTAATTCCAAATCTAAGCCCAGATGTTCCTGTCAGCCTCTGGGGAGTGAGAAACCTGGAGCCCAGGGAAAGGGCTCTGCCCTGCCTGGGTCCAAAGGCAATAATTGAGTGTTTATGTAGGGCCAAGAATATCTTGGAAAAGTGCTTAAAGAAGCCAAGGCTGGTAGAGCTGGAAGGGGAAGGGTTTCTTTGGAGCAATGTGGAGCACCAGTCCCTCTGTCGTGGGAATTCTCAGCTCCCTCATGGAGGGACCCCGACCTTGGATGGGTTTTCCACGTTGGGATTGAAGCTTTGGGATCACAGATGGCTCCTTCTGTCCCTCAGCAGCTGCTCTGACCCCTCATGCTTTGGGGTTCTGCTGGAAAACACCTTTTCCCTTAAAAATATGGAACAGCCTCTGTGTGAGGGTAGGGAGGCCTGGCACAGGCTGTGCAGAGAAATTGTGGATTCCCCATCCCTGCAAGTGTCCAAGGCCAGGCTGGATGGGTTTTGGAGCAACCTGGGATAGTGGAAGGCATCTTGAAATTCTTTTCAAGGAGATGCTGCTCCTGAAATAATCCTTATTCCCTTTGTTTGCTGTCACTGCTTGCTGGGAGATAAACGACAAATTTCTGTTGCTTGTTCCTATAAGGAGGCTTTACATCCCAGCAAATCCACATCCCTGCTGCTGGGATGCGAATCCCCAGCCTGGTGGGACTGGTGGTAAAGGATGGGGAAGTTGCAGAGGGCACCTGGAATGAGCTGGGAATGGTTATTCATCCTTCACCTTATGGCCTCAAACCACTGCACATAAACCACAGCGTGACTGAGAGCTGCAGCGTTAAGTCCTGAAGGGCTTTGGGATGTCCTCTGGCTGCTCCAAAAGTGAATATGGAAGAAAGTTCTCCTGTCCCAGGCTGCTGACCCCTCCTGCAGACCCCCAAATATCTCAGTTGTGGCGTTAACACAACAACAGGGCAGCTGTGCACGGGAAATTTGTGTCTCAAGATGAGTTTTTTCCACTTTGAAGGGTGGTGGAAGGCAAAAAATTGAAGAAAGATTCCAGGAAATCCCATAAATTCTGTCACAGAATCCCAGACTGGTTTGGGTTGGGAGGGACCTTAAAGCTCATCTCATTCGACCCCTGCCATGGGCAGGTTCATAGACCAGCTTGGGCAGAGCTCAGCTTTAGAATTCCCTGGAATCCAGACCGTGCTCTTTTTAGGAGCCCGGCTTTTCCTTTCGTCCGGTGCTGCCCAGTTCACTGCACTGGGAGAACTGGGACAACACAGGGAGTGTCTGTTCCCAGCACTGGTGATCCTCAGGAGCTGCAGCCCTCAGCTCAGTGACAAGTTTAAACACTGTGGCTTTCCTCGGGGATCAGCATTTCATTAACGACCTTGAAGAATGCGATTTGTTTGGAGGTTTGGTGCCCGTGATTCAGGAATTTTTCACATGCTGGGAACACAGAGATGCACAAGTAACACACAAGTGACTTACAGCAGTGCTTTGGGCTTGTTCAAGAGCTTTGCTTCAGGTGTTAAAAATTATTATTACAGGCATAAATATGGCTTAGATTAATGACTGCTGGCTGAGGCTGGGATTTGCAGAGCAGGAGCTGCAGCTCCATCTTACACCGAATTTCAAGAGCAACATTTCCATTGGGTTCCTGGGATTTTCTGGTTTTTTTGGTGTTTTTTTTTTTTTTTTTTGGTGTTTTGGTTTGTTTGGGGTTGTTTTGGTTTGTTTGGGGGTTGTTTTGGTTTGGTTTGATGTTGTTTTGTCGGGTTTTTTTGAGAGGTGAATACTATTTAACTATTTTCCTTATTTTCATGCTGCTCCATCCTCCTTTTAAGAGTATCAAGCTGGGGAGCTGGTGGTGTATGCCCTCTTTGGGCTGACCCCCTGAGCCCTTGCAGGAGTGCCCGAGGACAGGACAGCATTCCCCGTGGGATGCTGTGGCCAGGGAAGATGGAATTAGGAGGAAAAACCAAAAATTAGGATGGGAAATCAAATCATTTAACTTTTGGGTAATGGTTGAGTGGAGAAAGCGTTTCCCTGCCCTTCCCTGCAGTGGCTGAAGCAGAGCTGGTTGTGCTGTGCTCTGTGACTGACAGGTGTAATGGATTGAAATAAAATCCTTGTTTGTTACTGCACATATCCTGAAGGAGCAGCAGGGTTTAAGGCATCTTCTCCTGTAAAAATTTGTCTTAAAGAACAGTCAGGGGAAGGAGAGTTGGAGATGGGGTTTGCTCCTGGGCAGGGGGGGTTTGGTGGGCTCAGATATCCACTGGTGGATGTTAATGCCGGCTTAAATTCTGGTTTCCTTTGGAGTTCTGGAGGGATTTTTCTGCTCTTGGCTGAGTCCAAGAGGGTGGTTTGGCTGTAGTGGTGGCAGGTGGATGGCCAGCCCAAAGCCAGGGGTTTGTGTCAAAGAATCCTGCTTGGTTTGCTCTAATATTGAAAGGAGAGAGAGAAAAAGTCTCTGTTGGCCACTGCTGGGTCAGGGCAGAGTGATAAACTTAATATCAGCAGCCTCTGATCCAGGTTTTAACAGGTGTTTAAGGAGCTGGGAATCAGGTGATCACAGAAAGATTGTGGTTAATTGTGGTGGTGGAGGAATTGGGGATTTAATTCCTCTTTTTGCCACTGTTGGTTCTTCATTGGGTCATTCACAGAATCACCAAATCACGGAGTGGTGAAGGTTCCATGGGCAGGGACACCTTCCACCAGCCCAGGTGGCTCCAAGTCCTGTCCAACCTGGCCTTGGACACTTCCAGGGATGGGACAATCACTTTGTTCCCCATTTCCCTGGAAATGAAAAAAAGCCAGACTTTTGGCACTAATTTTTCTCCCTCTGTCCCTTCCTCCAGTGCTCTTCCCCGTTATTTCTGCTCTGGGCATTGCAGAGCCTGCTCAGGCCCTGCCTTCTCTGCTGAGTTGAAATGGGAAGTCAGGCTCCTTTTCGGTCTTAATCAAGGACTTTGCAGATTTTTGGGGCAACCTCTGGTCTGATTTTGGTAAAATTTGGGGTGTTTGGGGTTTGTCTCTCTGTGTGCTGGGCATATTGACCCAGCAGGGGCTGAGCTGGTGCCTCAGGGGAGCTCTGTGCACCTCGAGCAGAGAATGTTCCTGTGTGAGATGCTGCATAGGGATGTTATTCATGACACAGAGAGTGAAAAGAAAGCTTTCATAACGCCACAGCTCGTTCAGCTCTCGGCTGAAGGCCAAGCCCAGAGCAGACCTGTAAGAAATCCCCTGGAATTCAGTCAGTCAGGTCTCTGTCCTCCTGTGCACGGTGCCCTTGCAGCTCCTACAGGAGATTGCTGCGCTTGGATTTGGAAAAATCCTGTGGAAATAACTGAAGTGCTTGGCTGGGCAGGAGTGAGAGCTGCTGCTGTGTGCAGCTCATCTTTGTGGGCAGGGCTGGGGCTTTTCCTGCTGCTGAAATGCTGCTCCGTGATGAGGGGGCTTTGGGGCTTTGGCTGGCTCCTCACCTCCTCTCTGATTTCCAGGAGAGGTGGGACACTGGGAGCAGAGGATTCCCTCTCCTGCTGGTCACCTGCCTGCTTTTCAGTTGCTTTGTGCAGCGCCAGAATGGTTTTCTGCTTTCATAACTCGCTCTGCCCTAATTCATCATCGTTCTGGAGGCACAGAGGATCTTCCTGGGGAATGAAGATGAATTGCAGTGTTTGGAGGCAGTGCAGGTGCCTGGATCGTCCTTTAGGGATGAGAAGTGCTGCACCAGGGCACTGGGGGTGGGTTGGGATTGCTCAGAGGGCTCCAGGCAGGGGCTGGAGCTCCAAACCTGTGGCTGGTGGGTTCCTGGAGGGGTTCCAGTCCCCCGCTGAGGCTCCATCACTTCCCTGTGACCGCTGCAGGGGCACTTTTGCCCCCACAGATAAATCCATGCAGAGGATGGATTCCTCTGCAGATGTTCCTCTTCCTGCGAGCACCTCTGGATGTGCACACAGAGCTCCAACCCCCCACACCTGGCATGGGGACCCAGCTGATGTCAGGAGTCTGGAATTCACATCTCTTCCCCTTGCCTGTGCCTTTCCCCCCCTTCTCCTCCCTAAATAAATGTTGGAGGCAGCTTAGGAGCTGGCTGCTCTGCAGCTCTTGGAGCACAGGGTTGTGACTGGAAGCAGGGATGGAGTTTTATTGCATTTTGGTTGCCTGAACACGACTCAGGCTGTAGATGTGCAGGTATTTTGTGTGGAATAAAACGTGGTTGAAGGCAGGGGGAGGATCCAAGTGGCCAGGACAGCTCAGACAAACGTGTCATCCACGCACAGCCTGATGAGGATGAGGGATGAGGAAATATTCCAGCTGTTTGCTGCTCAGGCCAGGCTCCCTCAGCTCCTTTATTATCTGCACTGTTCCCTTGGCTTTGCCATGTGTTTGTAATCTCTCATGGAGGGCCCAGTTTCTCAGGATTGTGGAAACTTTTCAAAGCTGCCTAACAATGGACATCAACTTTCCGTGCAAACATTGGGCCGAGCTTATTGGTAACCAAAACTTCTGATATTGCAAAAGGTCTGTCTGTGCTCTTTCTTCCCACTGCTGCTTGTGCTCAGTGCTCGTGGACACAGGGCAGGCCTTCCCCATGGATGCAGCCAGGTGGGATGGGGAAGAGAAGCAGAAAAAGGGAGGACAAAAAGAAGTAATTGTGGGTTGAGATAAAGGTGGTTTAATAGGTAAAGCAGGGCAGATAAAGCAAGGAATTCTTCTCCCTCCCCCTGGTCATGGAAAGCAGGGCTTTAGCACAGATAATGATTTTTTTGGGAAGACAAACACCGTCAGTTCAAGTGTCCCCCTCTTTTTCCCACTCTCCACCATGGCATGGAATATCCCTTGGATCAATGTCCCCTCCCAGCTCCTTGTGCACCCCCAGCCTGATGAAAGAGGAACAGAAAATCCTTCGGCTCTGTGCAAGCCCTGCCCAGCAGTGATGAAAACATCCCCGTGTTATCAGCCCTGTGTTCAGCCCAAATCCCAAATGCAGCCCCGTGTCAGCTGCTAGGATGAGATTTAACCCTACCCCAGCCAAAACCAGTGCAGGCCAGTTTGCTTTGGGCCCTGCTGGACTGGTTCATGTTTCTGACACCATTTGGCTCCAGCTACCGAGTCAAAATTCAAAATAATTTCATTTAACGGTTTAAAGTCAGGTCTGGCTGTTCTGCTTCTGGAGCCTCCACCTCTCCTGAGGTGAGCACGAGCAGATTAGGAAGTTAATGAGATGCAGATTCGGAAGCTAACGAGATGCTTCACTTGCATGACTTAATTGATGTCCCAGAGACCTGAACATCTGGAGGTGAAGCTGCTCTGCCTGTGCTAGTGTGGGATGTCAGGCAAGGTCTCCTCATTAATTAAAACCTCAGGATCGGAGCCTAATGGGATGTGAGTGAGGAAAGGAGCGTTTTGCTGCACTCCATGAATCAAAACTCAGGTTTTTTCCCTTTTCTGTAAAGCACCTGTGGGGTCTTGGCCATCCAGCTGCACACTTGGGTGCACTGGTGGCTGTGCAGGAATCCTGGTGTCATGGGATACCTGAGGAATACCTGGTGGCAACTGCCTGGGCTTGAGCTGTCTGAGGAGGACTTGTGCAGCATCTTTGCCTCCTCGCCTTGCTTCGTATCCCAAAACGTTCCTTGTGGCTTTTCCTGTCATCCCAGCCACTGTGGGTTGGTGTGTGATTGTTCTGCCTGATCTCTGTCCCTCAAGGGAGCCTTGCTCAGGTGTTTGCTTCCAAATAACTTTTTGCTTCAACCACCTTAAGCCAAAAGAACAGGAAGGTTTGTATTGGTGTGGTGGGAACTGCTTGGTTTAAAGCCTTTCCCTCAGATCAGGAATTTCCTGCCTGGTGCTTAATCTTCAGGATGTACTTGAGTGATGGAGGCTGGGTGAAGACATCCAGGACAATCCAGCTCCTGGGACAAACAGGGCAGTGCGTTCTGCCCCCTGCCCTGGTGCAGACAGCTGCTCTGCTGCTCCTCTCTGCCCTGAATTGGTGCCTTTGAGCACGGCCCAGCTCTGCAGCTGGCATTAACCTTGTATTGAAAGCAGATTTCAGCTGGCTTTAAGGCTGTGATGATTGATTTGTGTGTTGCAAGGCTGATTTGGAGCCGAGCAGTGCCACTCCTGTTGTCTCCTAATTCTTCTTTCTCCTTTTCTGTTTGCAGCTGAACCCGCAGACCTCTTGAAGGTGTTAGATTTTCATAATTTACCTGACGGTATCACAAAAACCACAGGGTTTTGCACAAGCAGAAGATCTTCAAAAGAAGCAGACGTTGCTTACAGAGTAACAAAAGATGCTCAGCTCAGTGCCCCAACAAAGCAGCTGTATCCTGGTGAGTCCAGCTTTTTCTTTATCCCATGGAAGTGTCTGATCCTTTTCTCTGTGTAATTCCTTCATTTCCCCAGCGTGTTTGCAGTGGCTGTGCTGTTTCAGGGGGCTGCAGATCTCCAGCCACCAAATAATATCCTTTTATCACTGTGTATGCACGAGGTGGTGGCTGTCACTGCACAAGATGTGGCCAGTGCCACATCTGCTCCCTCCCAGACTGGAAAGTTCCTCCTCCTCATTCTCACAGGGTGACACCCAGCTGGGGACAGAGCCCTGGAGGAGGCAGAGGAGCACAGGCTGTGTTTTGTTCAGTGCCTGGGGAGTGCCAAGCACAGTGGGGTCTGGTTCTGGGGCTGTGGTGTCTCTCCTAACACAAATAATCACCACATAAAAATAACAGGCTGTCCCACAGGAACAGATGTCCCGAGGAAAGTTGTTTGAAGGGATGGGAAGCTCCTTAGAGGAAGGCACAAAGCCCTTGAGGAGCACTGACCATTTTATTGCTGCCTGAGTTGAATTTTTCAGGCCATGGCATAATCACTACAGAGTCAAGTGTGTTTGTGAGAGGAAGCTGTGGACCCAAACTCCTCCCTGCCTGAGAGATGCAGTCACCACCCAAATCCTTCCTTCCCAAGCCTTCCAGGTGTCCCTGTTTCACCTGGGGGAATGCTGGGATGCTGGAATCAGGCATGGCAGGGCTTCGTTTGGTGAGAAAAGTGCCTTTGCTGAGGCAGGTTTGGCAGGAGGCAGAAAGGAGCTGCTTGTGCCTCCTGTGGGAGGCAGGAGGGGATTTAAGCAAGGCAGGCACACACGTCCTCCCTCAGTGCTTGGGAGGGGATGAATGGATTGGCTAAATCCGAGCTAATGGGCTGTGCCACCAGCAATGCTTCTTAATTAACCAGGGCATCCATCAGCCCCAGCCTGGCAGAAGCACAAATGAAGACTTTGAGGCTGGGCTGGGGATGTGCTTCCAACCCTCCCCTCCTGCAGTTCCCTCGTTGTTGAGGTTATTTTCAGCCTTCATTATTATCCTGCTGTGACAATAATTACATTTAATCCGTGGTGAGCAGGAGCACAGGCTGTGTCTCACCTAAAAACTCAGCCTGACCTGGAGATAGAGGAGTGCAACGTGTGTCAGGCTGGACATCATTGCAAGGCCAACCCTTAGCAAAGGAGCTGCTCAGTCTGGCCTAAAGCTGGGTTTAAGTGTCTGCAAAAGGGCAAACCAGACCCTAAATTTGGCTTTATTGCTGCCCAGGGCAGGAAAGTTCTATCTGATCACAGATAATTTCACAACTGCACAGGTTGTGCCTTCATGTCACGTTCCTGAAATGACTTAGAATTTTAGGCCTGGTGTCTACAAGCTCAAAAGTGTTCAAAGGAAATGGTTGCAGTTTGGAATATCCAACTGGAGTGGATCTGAGAGCTTGCCAGCAGTTTCTGTAGCTACTGTGGAGTCTTGCCTGGTCATTTTATGTAACAGAAACCAGCAAGAAGTGAAGATGTAAAAACAAGGCTGGAATATTCTGGCTGATTATTTAACAAGGGGATTGGATCACAGCAGCTCTGACCTAGGGAACTGGATCCTGAGAGAACTGAATCCTGGTCCCAGCAGGGAACTCAGCATTGTAGAAGATTTTCTTGGTTGTCTCCTACCTTGTTACTTTTATATCCTCACCCTCACCGAGTTCTTGGCTTGCATCTTCCTCGGGTGAGAAGATCTGGATGGATTTATGGAGCAACTTTTCCATCATTTCATCACCTGGGCAAGCACGGGGTGTTTGAAGCAGCTCAGTCCCCCTGGAAACTTGCAGAGTCATTGAGGCTTCTCTGCTGCTTGCTCAGGAAGTAGGGAAGAGCCAAGTGAAGGACTCCCAGTGTTTTCCAGCAGATCCACGGATGTTTCCTCATCTCCTTCACAAGATGTGACTTCAGCTCCCGCCCCCAAATGAGAGAGGGGATAAAGATAACAAAGTAATTGCAGGGCAGTGTCCCGGGGGAATGTGGTTTTAAGGCTTTTGTGTCACCAGGAGGGTGGATCGGAGCAGAACTTTCCCTCTCTGCTCTGGAGCACCCTTGGCAAACGAGCTCTGCACAGAATATTTTGTGCTAATTAGAAGTTGCTGCTTTTCTAAGATGTAATTTCATGGGCTTTGCATTCTGCTGCCACAGCCATCAAAGCAAGATGTATGTGTGTGTGTGTGTGTATATATATATATATAAAACTTGTTTTTTCAAGCTCAAAAGAGTGAGAAAAATCTGCTGAGATGCTTTTTGTCCCGGCTCCCTAAAGAAGTCCTGTGCTCTTCCAGGAGAAGCAAGAAAGGCCAGGGTTTCAGTGGCAGCCAGCAAAATGTCATTTGTGTGCTCCCATCAAATTTGCAATTGTCATTTGCCTTCTCAGAAATCTCTGTTAGAGCTCGAGCAGTCACCCCTGAGGAAAACAGGCCATTGCACAGTTTAGAGTCTCCTCAGATGAAGGAAAAGGCCAGAAATTGGTGACACCATTGGAAAACAGCTTTCCTTTGAAGGGGAAAACTTTAAAGGCTCTGGAAATGCCACCTTCTTGCTTTGTGTTTGTGCCAGGAATGGGATCAGCTCCCTGCTTTTCCTGATTTTTGCTATCCAGCAGCTCAAGCTTTCCTGCCCTTCCCAGATCAGGAGCAGGGCTCTGTTTTAGGCTGTGTTTGGGTATGCCTGGATTAGGAGGAAGGTCACAACTTGCCCTGTTCAGAGCCCACGAGGTTGTACAAGAGCCTTTAACCATGCTGCTCGAGAAAGAAGAGGCTCAGCCTCACTCCGGCTCATCCATTGGAGCATCCCACGGATTCAACCGTGCCCACCCTGGAGCTCCTTCAGCTTCAGCAGGACTGGGGGCTCCCCCCCATGCTGCTGCCTTGCAGGAGGTCCCTTGGAGCAATTTTGAAAGGCTTTGGCCACAGGGTGGGAGGGGGATGCCGAGCCAGAGCCCGCGCTGGTGCAGCGCTGGATGCGCAGCATCTCACAGCGTGAGCTTGTTTGAGGAGTGAACCAAAGAGGAGGACTCCATCCCAAAGCCTTTGTTGGAGGGATGTCTCCATTGTTTTGGAGGGATTTGGGTCAATTTCTCCGTGCTTGGTGTATTTATGACGATGTATTTATCAGTATTGGGGTGGGTGGGGATGTGCTTTCATCCATCGTGCAGCAGCCTGGGTCATTTCTGGCTCTGACAGTGCAGGCATTGTTATTTTGCCAGGACAGCAGAGCAGTAACAGAGTAATGTCAGCTATAATTCATCCATTATGATTATTTGGGTTGAGAAACTCGCATCACCATGGAGACATTTTGATAATAATGAAAAAAAAAAAATTAAAAGCAGCTTTTTAATGAGTTGGCAGCTTGTCCGAGTTGAAAGGTACTGTATTGTGGGTTCCTAATGAAATTTTGGACATGAACTATTTTACATAAAAGGCCCAAATCTGTAGGCTGTAATTGGAGCCAGGAAGGCATATGGTCCTCTCCCAGTGCTCCAGGAGGGTTTGTGCACAGGGGAGGGGGATAAAGCTCAGGGCATCCAGTGGGAGGCACCAGAATTGGGTGCTGCTTTTGCCAAATATCCAGGGCTGTGTCCTGGGGATAAATCAGGCTATAATGGCATTTAATTCCTGACTGGGAGGCCTCTCTGCAGAGTGCTGCTTTCTGCTGCTTCCCAGATGTTATTTACCCAAGGTGAGGGGGGTTAACTTGCTGGAAAGGTATCCTCAGTTATCTCCCTTTGCTCTGTAGCATTTCTGGTTTTGGTGCAGCTCCTGCCTCATCCCCTTCCTTGCTGAAGGCAGATAAATACATTTAAAACATTTCCTTCCTAAAAATTTAAGCACCTCCCAGGCAGAAGAGGAGGAGGATGAGCTCAGGACCTCTGTGTTTGAACTCCAGCTTTGCTGTGGTGCCAAGAACTCCCCACTGCCACGTTCCTCATCCCCTCCCTGGGTCAAATCCCCCTGGGATGCCATCTAGGAAAAATCTAAAGTAGTGAAGAAAATCTATTTGAAGCTTCTGGGCACTGAGCTTGATGCTTTTTGTGGTTTATTTGGCTGCACATCTGCAGTTTAAACGGGATCCCTGTGTCCCCTGGGTGCCACCAGTGCCACATGTGCCACAAACCCCACGGCGGGGCTGCCCCACTTTGCTCTGCCCTGCTGTGCCTGAAGATTTCTCCAGAGGTACAAAGCAATCCTTGTTTTGGAAAGCCTGGACCTCCAAGGGGAGATTCCCTGCAAGGCCCATGCTCTGAACTGCAACATCTGAGGGGGTTGTGTGTATAATTTGATCAAGAAATCTTCTTTAGGAGTGCTCCTGGTGGTTTTTAAGCTTCCCTGTTTGGAGTGTGCATCCAGGATTTTCAGTCTGGGCACATTTTTTTCGGTCTGAGTGGCAGAGAAAGCCAAACAGAGGAGTTTGGGTTTCTGCAAGAGGGTGATGCCCAGATTGACTCGAAGCTGTAGATGTGTTTGTCTGGCCTTGCAGATTGACCATGTACTGACAGGATTTCATGGCTTTAATCCCGAAAACCTTGCAGAAATAAAGACAGAAATCACCTGTGATCAGACCCAGTTCTTTCCTGAGAGGAGAAAAAGGCAGGAAATGAGATGCTGTTTAATAAGCAAACAAGTTAGCATTTTCTACTGATTGCCAGATTTATTTCCTTTCTCAGATTTTTTTGTGTGTGTCCACAGCAACCCTGAAAGCCAAAACCACAAATTCCTCTGTTCTCATCTGGAGTGGACAAGTCCTGATGCAATTCCCTACTCCCTTAAACAAAACCCTTCAAGATTGTGTTGATGCTTGATTTCCTCTGTCCCTTTGGTATCTTAAATCCATTTGGAGCCCCCCCCCCCCCCCAATGATGTACATAACAGAAAGGTTTTGCCTTGTCTCCTAAAAAGCTTTAGGGGAGCTTCTTGAGGAAGGGTTGGGTGCAAATAATACAAATTTAAGCCAACTTTTGTAGAATTTCTGTTTGCTCAGCACAGGGGTTTCACTCCAGAGTATTTGGGGAAAAGCCAGATCTTCACCTGGCCCTGTATAAATTTTTAGGGCTGCTGATGTTGCAGACTGTTCGTGTAGGGATTGATTTTTGAGGAAGCCTCACTAACCTCTTTGCTTTTCCACTCCAGCTTCCCCCTTCCCAGAGGACTTCTCCATTCTAACCACTGTAAAAGCGAAGAAAGGAGGTCAGTCCTTCTTGATCTCAATTTACAATGAGCAAGGGATCCAGCAAATTGGTGTGGAGTTGGGTAGATCTCCTGTATTCCTGTATGAAGACCATACAGGAAAGCCAGGCCCAGAAGACTATCCTCTCTTTAGAGGCATTAACCTAGCAGATGGCAAGTAAGTGACATTTTGTGCACCAAGGAAAAAACAGTTCGTTGTTTGTATGGATGCCAGCATGTTGAACGTTGTGTAAAAGAGGAGTCATGCCTGTAGAAATGTGTTTGCACACCCCTGGCTGCTGACAGGTGCCCCAGTCTGTCATTTTGGCCTTCAGTGGATTCATTTGACATCTGTAAGAATTGTAAATGAGCAATCAGTGCCGCTGTCTGGTACTTGTGGGGATAGGAACATTGATTTTGCTGCGAAGGGCCTTAAAAATAAATCAGTTGGTCGTGCAAAACCCACGCTGAGGCTTGTGCAGGGCTTAAAAAGAGGGTGGAAAAGGGAGTCATCTGTGTGGTGTTTATCCCTGCTTCTTGCTGAAGCCAGAACTGGCCCTCTCCTGCCTGACTTGGAGGGATGAAAGCTGTCACTCAGCATTTCTCTTGCCAGTGAACCCTTTAGGCTCACCTCAGAGAGGATTTCCACGAAGGTTTGCAGAACGTCAGTCCCTGAAAGTTCATTTTTGTACAATCATTGCCTTGTTCTGCAAAGCCCAGGGCTCTGCCTGACCCTTCTGCGGGCTGTGTTCTCACAGGTGGCACCGAGTGGCTCTGAGTGTGCAGAAGAAAAACGTCACCTTGGTTCTGGACTGTAAAAAGAAAATCACCAAGTTCCTGGACCGGAGCGAGCATCCCATCATCGACGTCAACGGCATCATCGTGTTCGGCACCAGGATATTGGATGAGGAGGTCTTTGAGGTGAGCCGTGGCAAAGAGCAGCTCTGGAGGCGTTCCACGGGGATGATGAGAGACTTCCAGCTCATTTTTGACATTTCTGTTGGGTTTTTGCATAGCAGAACGCTGTTGTTTGTAATTCTGAAGTTTTTATTTTGACTTTTCGCAGTAAGGATGAAAACTGGGGGGCGGGTGACCTTGTTGGAGAGAGCTCCCCTGGTTCTCTGGTTTCAAGGCCTTGATGGGGTTCTAGCCCCTCTCTGCACTGGGATTTTGTAGCTCTTGGCACGTTTAGCCTGGGAAGGGCTCACAAAGTTTTCATTCATTGCCGTGCTGGGATTTAGAGCTGCAGGGGCAGCGAATGAAGGCTGAGGGAAGCAGCTCCCTCCCAAGTCCCAGTTCACTCTTGGGCTGTAGGAATTTGCTCTTTTTCCACACATTGGCCATGGATTCCTGGTTCTTTTGCTCCATGATACGAGGGGACTCTCCTTGACAGCTTGGGTGGCAGCCCTGTCACCTCCCACACTCTGCTTCCAAAGGCAAAGCAAAATCCTGAGGGGTGGGATGTTCCCATGAGCTCCTGTGATGGAAGCAGAGAGGCAGAGCATTATTTATAGACAAGGTACAGATGGGAGAAGCTTTTTCCCACTGTTCAGCAGCTTGTTTAATGTATGCATTTCCCTGGCAAAATCAACTTCTGTGCTCTGCTGCACTTGTGAGACTTTCCTGGGGATGACAATCCCGTTCCTGATCTTTCTTGTGAGCTGGAATTGCTTCCTAAAATCACCACCAAGTGCAACGGGGTGTAAACCAAGCTCTATCGATCTCCAGCTCCTTATTTTTATGGAATTTAAGTGAAGGAAGAGCTGGGTCTCCAGGGCCTCCCCAGCCCAGCAGAGGGATGGGGAATATCTCCTATCCATGGCTAATTAGAGCCATAGCAAAGCCAGATCTTGTCTGCATTTTGCTGCCACTCAGAGGGAAAGTTCCAGTCTGTTTAATATTACCAACATCTGGGAGCTGGCCTGCTGTAAACAGAGTAGGAATGCATGGGCTGAATATTTCTGCCAAAGTCCCAGTTACAGAGGGAGGGCTGGATCTCAAAATTGTATTAAATTAAGAGATGTTCCCTGGGAAGTCGAACAATTAAAATGGAAAGTAAAAGCTGGGTTTAGTGGGCACTGGAGTGTCTTCTGCAAGTGTTGGACGTTCTGCCAAATATTTCAGCATTGGATGCTGTGTTTTGAGCTGTTACATGAAGGGGTGAGTTCTTCTCCAGCTCAGGTCCAGTAGATCCAGTTAAAGGAATTGGTATCACAACCAGGCTGGATGGAAAAACGTGCACTTTGTAAAATAACAGGATTTCCATAGCTGCCCCTGAAATTTGGGGTATTCCCAGGTGGCCTTCAGGGCTCACCTGACTTTGGGACAGCTGATTCTCTGCCAGGAAGGGAATTGAATCCAGGTGTTGATGGGTGGAAGTGCTCTCCCTGCTCCTCTTTCAGCCTTTTCCATGGCCATGGCTCCTTTGCTGAAAAGGCCTTAAACTCCTGAGGGGCTGTGAGTCCTCCTCAGTTTTGGGAGGGGAAGGATTCTCTTGCCTGTTCTGGCTCTAAGCTGCAGCTACAAGATCTTGCTGGCACTTATGAGAACTGGATAATTAGAAAATACTCTTTTTCCTTTGTCTTACATGTACTGATAGTATACAACATGGATAGAAACCCCCTCTAGTTCTGATCTTTATCCTTTTTTTTTTTTTTTGGTCACCCTCCTCACACAGTCCTCAAGACTCCAGCAGCTTTCACTGGGGTGGAATAGGTTTTCTGAAGGCAGTGGACTAGAACCTAATTTCCTTCATATCTCAGCAACTTCATTTCCTTTGCCTCCCCCCTTCTCCTTTCTGCGAGGCTAAGCAGAAACTGTGCAGGCAAAGCCTCAGAACAATGGGGAAAGGGTGTAAGCTGTGAAATTTATGAATTCCTGGAAAGCTGAGCTTTTCTGGAGCACATGCAGGAGATGAAGGTGCTGCTGTCCCCCAGGAGCTGCTCTGCAAAGCCCAGCTAACGAGGTTTTCTGCATCCATGGGTTTGCCAGGCTCTGATGAGTTTGTCACTTTTGCTGGAAATTAAAATAACCCAGTGAGGTGGGAGTGGGATTGGAGACAGCTCTGGGATTGGCTGTGTCTCAGCACAAGAGCTGCAAAGCAGTGGGAATTCACATCCTCCTTGTCAGGACTGAAACCAAACCAACCCCAAACACTTTTTGTTTTGCAAGTTGTAATTATTGAAGGGCTGGCCCTGGCTGGGGTTGTGAGGGGAGCAGCTCGAGAGCCCGGATGGGAACTTCCTCACTCATGTTCTGCTGGGGGGGGAAAAAAAAAAATTAAAAAAATTTAAAAAGCCTGGCAGGAAAGGTTAGAGGAGTTTCAAAATATTTCTCTAGCAAAACATTCTTCCAGTGGAAAAATGACTTCCTCTCATTAAAATTCAATTAGCTGGGAGGCTGTGTGGGTCTCTGTACGAACACTGGGGAGGGTTGAAAAGGGGCCGAGCCCCGAGCCCAGGTTGTACAAGTTGAGTTTTGTGCTGGGTTTGTTGTTCAAAACAGGAGTTTTCAAACGGCAGGACGGGCTCTTGCAGGGTTGGGAAGTTGGGAAGTTTCAAGCTGTGCCTGGGTAAGACTGCAAAGGGGTGTTTTTTGCAGGGAGAGAGGGAAGGACAAAAATCCAGCCCATGGTGGAGGATAAACACCTTCCCTGCTGCAGGCAGAGCTGTTCTGTGGTGCAGCAGCCCTGGGGGAAGTCAAGACACGTCAATGTGCCTCAGTTTTAGAGGGAAAAGGTGCTCCTTTTAATGTGCTTTTCTTTAAACATGAATTAAAAACAAGTCCTGGTGGTTGAGTGTAGGAATGGAGAGAGGGGGAAGCTTGGGAAAGCTTTTTCTTTCACAGAAAATAAAAGCATCCTTAGCCTGAAACCCAGGGAGACTTCCCAAAACACCCCAGTGATGCCCATTTGCTGCCCATGGGCTATCACAGGAGCCACCTTTCAGTGCTGGATCCCAGCAGGGAGCAGGGCAATCCCATAACCCACAGCTGGAGGATCTTTGTGTGGGGAAAGCACTGCCCAAAGTCTGTGGTAGGGAAATGTTTCCTTCTCTGGGCTGGATGGGGTGAACTTAACCCCGTTTGTGGGGGAGTTTGGAGGCATCTCAGGTAAGAAGTTGGCTAAGAAATTTGGTTTGTGCAGTGAGGAGGGGCCCAGCCCTGGTTTTCTGCTCTCTGTTACTCCAGTGGTGGCCTGATGAGCAAAAGGAGCTTTGTTCAGACCTTGCTGTTGCATTTTCCTCCTGGATTTCCCATTTTGCCTTCCAATTTGCCAGTCAGGGACTATCGTGTGCTGATAAAAGTCTTGTACAGCCCCTGGCTCCAGGGCTGGAGTTGGCATCATTAAATTGTGGTGTGGACATGAGTCAAAAATTGAGTAGCTTATGGCTAAACTGCTGAGGACAGCCTAGGAACAAGTGGCTGCTTTTGCTGCCGATTATTTTTGGTTCATCTGTGTAAAATTTTGCAGCGTTGTCCCACGAGTTAAGTGGGGTTTTGACCCTCTTGGTTTGCAGCAGTGCCTGGAGTGGCTGAAATGACTTTTCTCATGTGTGGAAAAGCTCAGAGCATGAATATATTGCTTTTTAAGGTCACTTCTGGCTCCTTTAGAGACAAGAGGAGGTTATTTTATGCAGCTGAGTGCCATAACTGTGTCTCAGTGGTGCAGTTGGTGCTGTAAAACCCAAAAAAAGTGGATTCCTCTGATCTCAGCCACCTGTGGCCAGGAGGGGCTGACAAAAATTGTGCCAAAGCCCGTCCTGGGACGGGACACAGCACCCTGGAGGATGCTGAAAGATGCTGCTTTTGATTCCCTCTCCTCCTTTGTGTGGTTTTGACTTTTTTTTGAAGACCACGAGTGAAATCAAGACATCAGAAATGGAGGGAAAACAATTTGGGATGAGCCAGAGAGGCCGGGCAGGGTGCCAGAGGTGCTCTTAGGGCTGCTGAGAGTTGCAAGGCACCACAGGACAAAGCAGGACAGACACATCAGTGCTCCCAGCCCAGACATTGGGGCCCTTCAGGTGCTCTTGGGGTTGAAATGCCTCCTCTCTTTTCATCTTGGGCCTTGTTTACACTTAAAAACCTCAATTATCCCTACGCTTGATAATCCCAGATTTCATTTCACTCTCGTCAGGCCTTTCTCCTTCCCTTCCCATGCTCTTGGCTGTGGTGTTTTCATCTCTGGAAAGGGCTTTTAAAGTTTTGTAGGTTGTTCTACTCTGAGCTTGCAATGTTGGATCAAAAGCTTTTGCTTTAGTGGGAGGGGTAGAAATGAAGGCACCTTTTTATAAGTGTGGGTGCATTTTAGGGTGGTTTTTGCTGGTTTTGAGGATGGAGACGTTTCAGAGCCTTCTCTTGCAGGCAGATCTGCTGTTAACACATCAAACAACTCCAGGAGGAGATTGACTCTCTCTCTGCTCCCAGGATTGATGTGCTGGGGTGCAGTGAACTTGGAGAATTTAAGTTGGACTTTTCTCAGCTCCCAGGGACAACCCATGGGAGCCTCAGGTCTAAATCCACGTCTAATTCACATTTAGACCAAATTTAGCCTCAGCACCTCTGTCTTGGCTGTTCCTGGTGGCAGGAAGGTCCTGTGCAAACATCAACAGCAGTGCCAAGGTATGGGGGGGACACTTTTGATAGAGGAGAAGCAAGAAATTCCTCAATTCAGGAGGAATTTCTTCATGGAAAGGGTGCTCAGGCCTTGGGAAGGGGCTGCCCAGGGAGGTTTGGAGTCCCCATCCCTGAAGGCGTCCAAGAAACCCCTGGATGTGGCACTCAGGGCCCTGGTTTGTGACAAGGTGGGGACCAGGCACAGCTTGGACTCGATCTTGGAGCCTTTTCCCACCTAAATAATCCTGGAATTCTGCAATCTTCAAACCAGCAGCATTCCAACAGCTCCCCTGAGCTCAGTGAGGCTCCTCATGAGCTCAGAGTTGGACCCACCACGTCCCACAGGATCTAGGCTCAGCCCAGAGGCTCGGGAAGGAACGGGAAAAGCTCAGATTTATGAAGTTGTTGTTAAACTTCAAAAAAATACATTTTTAAAAATTAGTGGGTTTTGACTAACCTGGATTTGTCTGTCAGGATGCACCACGGATCCATGTTCCCATTTCTTTTTCCCTGCCTTGGCAGGCTGCTTTCAGCAGGTAATTCACAGAGCTGGCTGCCTGCTCTGCTGGCCCTGCCAAATCTGATTTCACCTCCTTTGCTGCGGAGCCTTTCAGGGAGTGCACAGAGGGGATGTTTTACACCACCACCATATACCATGGTGTGAGAGGATGGAAAATAAAACCTCCTGAGCCAGCATTTAGGGATCTTTATTGAAGATGTCTGTAGCTTTCCCCAGTCTCCTAATAATTCTCCATTTGCTCGCTGCTTTTCTCGTCATTCCTTCTGCTTTGCCTTTTTTTTAAATTTTTTTTTTATTATTATTTTCCAAAGGATCCTCTTTAAAATGGTGCACTTGAGACATATGGATGAAATCACAGCTCTGGGCTCTTCCAGGAGAGCAGTGCTGCCTAGAAAATGTCTGCAATTACTGAGGATTACGCCTCTGGATGGGTTTGCAATTAACGGGGAGATTTTTGGTGCCAGAGTCCAAGCGATGCAGTCGATCTGATCAAAAATGTGAAATTTGGCCCCATTTGGCAACTCCTCAACCACAGCATCACCTTACACAGGTGCCCAGGGACGTCATCTGGTTTTATCAGGGGGGAAGGGGCAGCACCTGGGCCAGAATAAGAATTGCAAACCAGCTTGTAAAAGTGACTCGGGGCTTTCATTTCCACCCCAAACTGGCGCTGGCTCCTCTGACCCCTCACTGCCAAGTGCCAGTGAGGAAAGTGAGAGCCTGGGTGGAAACATCAGCTGGATTGTTTGCATACACTCTGCTGAAACTCTTGTTTTTCATTTAGATTCGCTGGGTAATTGCAGGTTCAGCCATCTGGCCTGCAGTCAAGCTTGGTGACTGGGTCAGGCTTGCCTGTAATGATGGAGTTCTGTTAGTCATGATTACAAAATACCCTTTTTTTTTTATTATTTTTGGGTTGCTTTTTCCGTGGTTTTTTGTTATTTTGTTTTGTTTGGGTTTGGTTTTTTTTTTGGTTTGGTCAGTGGTAAATTCCATTTCATAAACTGCAAAAGCAACTGCATTGGCATGTGTGGCTAATTAGTGCAGTTTGCTGGTATCAAATGCCTGCGGGCCTTTGATAGCTTACAAAGCACTTTATTGTTCAAACAGATCATAAAAGCGCTTTTATTGATGTTTAAAACCCTCCTGCAGTCTATCATTTATCTTCACAGAGTGCCAAGTGAAACATCAGCCTTAGGAAGCTGCGTGACCTCAGAGCTTCTTAGAGTTTGTCCAGATTTAAGGCCCAGTTCTAGGAGGACTCTGGTCTAGGCCCATGGCAGGGGTGGAAAAGATGAATTTTAATGTCCCTCCCAACACAAACCAGTCTGGAATTCCATGATTTGGGCAGTTTTTGGCCCGGGATGGCACTGCTGAGGATTTTGTTGGCAAAGGGTGGGAAATCCTGAGGAGATGGGGCACTTAGGCCTGAAAATCCAGGATTAATGCTCTCTGGGAATTCCTGGTGGAGGACATGGGACTTCATCCCTGTCTGAGGAGCCACTGACATCCTGCTGCTCCTGTTGCTGGGATGTGCCAGTGGAAAATCAACACTTTTTTTGTGATTATTCCTCCAAGAAGCAGTTGGTAGCCCGATGGTTGGGTACCAGGGGCTCCCGCAGGCGAGTTGGTTCGGGGGAGCGTTTTCCAAAGGGAACGGGCCGGGATGCTGAGGGGAAATTGGGATCTGCCATGAGTGGGGATGCTGCAGGACTCTCCATCCCTGCTGTTCTGGAGGGCACAGGCAGTTTGTGTCCCCTTTCCCTTGGCCTGGGGTCCCTCCTGCAAAAAAAATCAGAGGAAAACCGAGCGATCTCTGGGAAGCAAAACTCATCCTTTGGGAGCAATTTCCATCCCCCACAGGCACTGTGGGATTTGGGGACCTGTGTCTGCTTGTTCCTGACATCCCCCTGGCAGAGTTCTCTGTTTAAATGCTGGCAGGCAGCAGCCCCAGGCTCGTTTGGGGTGATGGATGCTCCGAGGTGCAGGGTCATTACTCTTCCAGTTCTGGCTCCATTTGGAGTTTGTTTCCCCCCTCCTTGGGCTCAATTTCTTCCATGGAAAGTCTGAGGAGCAGGAGGCTGATTGCTGAGCCCAGACAGGCTGATGTAATGCTGGAAACCTGCTCCTCTCTCCAGTGACATCATTCCGAGGTTTGCAGGGTTGGTGTGGACAGAGGGGGATCTGCAGGGACAAGGATGGAGTTTCAGGAGCAGAGCAGGCACCACAAAGGGATTTGGGAAGGAACAGCAAATGGATATGTTTGGGAAAGATGATTTTCCTCAGCTTGAGCAGGGGGGAAGAGCCAAATCCTTGTGCTTTGGGGGAGAAGCTTCCAGCTGAACGTTTTTGGCAGCATCCCTGAGCAAGATGGAAAAGGGATTTTTGGGAGTGGAGCATGACAGGGTGCCCTGGCCCAAATCAGGGCACGTTTCCCTTCCCTGCTCACTTGGGAACCTTGTTCTACATGGGAGGTTATTCACCAGTTAGTCCTATTTGCTTAAAAGTGAATGTTTTGCAGCAGAAGCCTGTAAATAAGAAAAAATCCTCTTCTATTTGCAAAGGCAGGGATGGATTTGCATTGTTGCAGTGAATTTACAGGAAGTAAAGGCTCATCTGAGCCAAACCCTGGGAGTTGGAGGAAGAAGATGATGAGCACAAGGATGTGAAGCTGGTCAGGGTTTGTGTCCTTGTCAGCCTGGTGCTGCTCAAGCTGCTGTTTCTCTGAAATTTCAGCCTTTTTTGCTATTTTCCTGCCTTTTGCCACTTCTCTGAGGGAGGTTTTCCTGCACCAGGGCAGAGTAAAAACCCATCCCAACCTAAAAACTTCTGGGCTGACTCCGTGTTCACCCCCTTCCCTCGTCACTCAGGCCTGAACAAATGAAACACATGTTCCTCACACATGGTGAGGTCTTTCTATTCCTTTTTTTTCCCTTTTTCTCCTTTTTTTTGGAGGTAGTCTGGGCTGCCTGCCAAAACCCAAAGGAAAATCCAAGCCCACTCCAGACATCCCCAACGTGCAGGTGCAGTGCTCACTCTGACAGAGCCGAGCGGGCTTAAATGGAAATATTCCCAATAAACACATCCCCCCGGGATGGGAGCTGGAAGAGGGGATTCCTAATGATTTGTGCAGAAGATTGGATGGGGATTGGGGTGTCTGGGAGTTTTCTATCCCCTGCAAGAACATGGAAAAAAAGTCCCTGAGCGTGGGCTCGTTGTTCTGCACGCGCAGCCAGCGCTGGCTGGGGTTCAGGAGGTCAGACCTGCTTGAACAAACAGAGCTTTGGCCACTGCAGGGAGAAGTGTGGGGGAAATCGGTGCTGAATGTGACTTTTGGGCACTGTTCTCTGTTCTGGGATGGCTGCAAATGCTGCAGGGTTCTCCTGAGGCTTTGATGCCTCGCAGGAGAGAATTTATCTGCAGGTTTTGTTTGCCCTTCTCCCAGCTTCCAGTTCAGAGCGGTGAAACGTGGGCTGGGGATGCTCAGGATGATGAAATCTGAGCTCTGGGGATGCTCAGAACGGTGAGATCTGAACTCTGGGGGTGCTCAGAATGGTGGGATCCAAGCTGGAGATGCAGAACCTCCACACTACATCCACTCCTGTTCCTTCATGGGTTTCCTTTGGAGAACCTCCTTTCTGGGATCACAGCTGATTTTCAGGCCCCACGGTACACAAACCCAGCTCCCTTCCTTGGGATGAAAATTTGGAGCACTATTCCATGGAACTATGCAGATTTTTATGCTTAAAAAAATCACAGAATATCCTGAGCTGGAAGGGACCCACCAAAGATTGTCCAAGTCCAATGCCAAGGCAAGATTTTAATTTTTTTTTAATGCTGAATTAGAGGTGGCAGATGCTGCGTGGAATAAATGAAACCCAAATCATTTTTCACAGACAACTAGTAAAAACCTCCTTGAACAAACACTTTGGGGTGTGAACATTAGCAAAGGACACATTTTAATTTCCCAGAGAAAGAGGGAGAAAGGTGTGTGGACAAGAGGTGTCACACCTATGTTTGCACACCAGCTCAGCTTTCCATCCCCAGCTCTTTCCCGAGCAGCCAGATTTCCAGGAATGGTGGGAATTAGCAACAGGAACCTGCACAAAGCCTCCTCCTCGGGTGGTCCCAGCAGGTCCATGTTCTGTGGTTGGGTGATTGTCGCCAGCCAGATGCAGGGAAATACTTTTCCAACCAAAACTTGGTGTTAAGTTCAATTTTCTGAGTGTGTCAGCAAATCTCCCCGAGCCGAGGGGGGTAATCCCACTTCTATCCCAAGATAACTTTGGCAGCCAGGTCTGTTTTCCCCCCATTGCCTTTAATCCATAAAACCTGGATTCTGTGTTCACCTCCTGGGGCAGAAAACATTCCAAGTGCTGATTAAAAGCCTCTGTGCACGCAAAACCCCCTTGATCTGATCCACCTCGGTGTGGAGGAAACCTCAGGGTGGATCTTGGGGGTGGAAATCCTGTCTGTGGGGCCGAGGAAACAGCAGCTTCACTTTCAGATTAATTGGGTGGTGAGGGGAAAAAAATGGAGCAAAAAGCAAGGTTTGGGTACCTCAGGAGGCTCCAGCTGCTGTGGGATGGGAGCAGGGAGCCCTGATGTGCTCTGGAATTTAAGAGCCACCCTTTGGCACTGGGAATGAGCCCAGTTGGAACCGGATCCATCCCAAGGTCCCTTCCATCCCAAGACCTTCTGTGATCTCAGGGTTTCTTTCCTGCCCCTCCCGTTCTGTACAAAGAGCAGCTGCTCCTCCAGTCCCTCTTGTTCACCACCTTCCCCAAATTCTCTCCTTCCCTTTGCATCCCCGACCTCCACCGTGGCCAAAGGTGGGAGTAAAACCCTCTGGATCTTTGGGACCAACACCTCCCAGGCAGACTCTGCGACCCTTTTTTTGCACTAAAACCCGAGCAAGTGCCTCCACTTTGGCTCAGTGAGTTCTCAGATGCGTAACTCAAGCCAAGAGCTTTGCTTTACTCCGCATTTTCCACTGTGAGAGAGACCCCCTCACAATCCACTGGCTTATCCATCCTCACGTGGGCAGCAGAATTCCTAATTTTCCAGAGATGAAAGGGAAATAAATCAACGTGAAAGCAGAGCCAGGGAACGGTGCAGAGGGGGAAGACACAAAGCAGCAGCTTTGTGCTGGGCTTGTAATGAGGGGGAATCTGTTTTTAAACTATCCCTGATGGTTCACACATATGTCATGGAAAAACAACTCCTCCAGGAAAAAGCCAGCCCTGGAGCTCCGGGTTATTGGGGGATTATTTGATTTGGATGGAGAGGGGAAACTTGGAACAGCGAGAGCAGGGCCTGGGTGAGGCGGTGACAGCAGGGGATGGGGTTTGGAGTGGGAGAAAGGCAGCACTGAAGGGAATGGTGAAGGAAATAGGGAATTGGAGCGTGTGGGCAGGTCTGCAGGAATGGGAAGCAAAGGGAAGGCTGGGCAGCCTCGAATTTGGGATTGCGTGGAGTTTTCGGAGACTGCGCCTCCTCTCCAAGGAAAACTCTGCAGTTTCCTATGGAAAAGCCTGGATAACAGGGCACTGCTCAGATCCTGGGCTGTGGATGGGGACACCAGCCTGGTTCTGGGGCTGTCTGAGCCTTTGTAAGGTGACAGCAGGACCTGGACAGTGGTGGCACAGCTTGAGGCTGGCCTGGGCTACCTGGTGCTCAGAGAGCAGTGGAGGACAAGGGGAAACGGGGCCTTGGGTTTCTTCCAGGGACTCCTAATGAATGGGGTGAGGAAAATGGAGAAAATCTCTCTTTGAGCCTGTCCTGTGGAGCGCAGGGCAGCGAGCGTGAGCGTTATTCGGGGTACCCCGCACACAACACCAGGGCAGTTCTTTCAGAATTGCTTATGGCCCCATCCTCTCCCCATCCCAGCATTATTCACTGCCAGCTACAGGGCTGGCACGGCAGGGCACACAATGCCACCCATTCATTTTGCCCCATTCAGTTCACAGAGGCCTGGCCTGGGCTTTTGTGGGATTTTTCTTTTCCCTTTTCTTCATTTTGAAATTTCCACGCTGGACACTGAAGGTCAGGCTGACCCTCTCCTCCTTTATGTGAATGCCTTCCACAGTGTGCTGGCCATGAGTTTTCCAGAGGGTCTGAATGAGGTTTTTGGGATGCTGTCCATGGGACTGAGCCTTGCTTGGCACATGGGACACTCGGGGTGGCTCTTGGGGACAGCACCACTGTGTCACCCTGTCCCATTGCTTTGTCCTTGCATGGAAATTCCTTTTCCTGACTGTCATGATGAGGCTAAAATTGCAAAATCCCATTTTTAGGTGCTTCCTGAGTGATCCTGCTTAAGCATATCCAGGCAAGGAAACGTTTTGAGCAAGGATAAAGAGATTTTTTTTTGGTGAATAGTCTCGTTTGCTGCTTCAGAAGCATAATCTGACTTGATGCTTCAATTAAGGAACAAAACCACCCCGTGTGAGTGTACCTGAGCCAAATCAGCTCCTGTTGGAAAATAATGGGAAGGAACTGCTGGAAAAGATTCTGCTGAGGGGGTTTTTCACACTGGTGGTTTTGTGAAGGCTTTGGGATAGAGAATAACTTAAAGAAAGGGTAAAAAATTCCTGTGTTTGAATTCTGGAGAGGTGTCTGAGGGATAGATTTGGGGGTTTTGAGGGATCTCTTGCTATGAAGTCCCTCTCAGGGGGTGAGATTAATGTTATAAACAGATGCAGGGTGCCTTGATTAAAAAACACCTGAAAACTCACTTCTGAGCAGCTTTTAAAGCATTCCTTTCAAAGTTATCTTCTAGATTTCCACTAGGATTTTATCATCTGGAGGTTGAGAAGGAAAAAACAGCTGTTCAGGGACCACACTGTGAAGGTCTGGATGTAAAAGCAGTGACAACACAGCACATGGTGATTGTGGGGCCTCTATTCTTAGGGCCCAGGGCTGTAATTTGTGTGTAGAATGACATAAATGCTGATTTTGAGCTACCAAATGAGGAGTTTGAAGGCAGAAATCACAGAGTGCCAGGCTGCTGCGTGGTCACAGAGGGGAAAAAATAACTCCAAGGAGTGTTTGGAGAGGCAGGAATGATTCCAAGTGCGTTGTGCAGATGGAGCAGCCACTGGAAAGGCTCATCTGGGGTCACCTGGGTGGCAGTGCCAGCCCTGAATCTGCTGACAGGTATCCACAAACCCTTGGGCTCTGCTGTATCCCGTGAAATCCCTCTGGAATCTGGCTTAGCTGAGGCCTGGACACGCTCCCTTTCCTCCTCCATCTGTCTTGGGGCTGGAAAATTGAGGAGAACGGGTTTTTTTTTTTCCGTGTATAGGCACAAACCGCTCATTTTGTGGTGCCTCAGCTCATCTTTTTCCAGCGGCTGTGGGAATTGGGAAGCTCAGAGATGCTCTGAGATTAGTCAGGCCTAGATTCCTTCTAATTTGTGTCTCGTGGTTGCCTCAGCTTCTGGTAGGGACATTAAAGGGGTGGTGGGGACATTAAAGAGCTGTTTTGTGCATGCCTGGATCCGATCAGATGAGAGCTCACCACAGACAATGCTCTGGGATGATTTCTTTGCCTGAGCTGTCTGTTTCCATGACATTTATAGCAGTTTAATTACCCTGAGCCTCTTTTCCCTGTCACAAGTGATTGAAATCAGCCATCAGATGGAATAATTATTGGGATAGATGGACACACCTGCGGCTGCACGAAGGGATCACCCAGGCCAAAAAAATGCAGTGCTGTCCTAATGAATTCATTAGAGGAGAGAGCTTCCTCATGGCTGGCTTTAAACCTTCAGCTGGAATCGCTCCATGTGGCTTCTGGTGCCCACGAGGTGAATATTTAGGGATGAACAGTTGTAAACACAGAGTGGGTTGTTCCTTTGGTGAAGGTGTTTCCTTCTAGGAAATGCCTACAACAGCTCTACTCCAAGGATTTCCTCTGAGTAGGATCCTTGTAGGGCGAGATCCAGTCCTGCCTGAGCTCCTTGTGAGGGCTAAAAATGAACTGGTTGTGACTGGAGGCCCCATGAAGACCCCACACAGGAGAGGTTTGCTGAGGACCTACCCCAGGTGTGACCTGAACATCTGCCATTCCCTGGGACGTGCTGTGGCTGTGCCAAGCACACCCCAAACCTGCTTGCCTCTCCTTCCAGCACTTCTGAGAGCTGAGTTTGCTCCTTTTCAGTCCAAACTGGACGTGGGGAACAGCGAGTCAGACTCTTTGCCATGTTCATGGGAGTTTGGGAGCAGCCAAAGGAAACTGAGGTACTTTGGAAGGGTTCTCTGCAGTCAGGTTTTTTTACCTGTTTTTTCTCACTCTTCCCCTGAAATAGAAGGGGCACCTTTGCCCAGCAGCTCCAAACTAAGCCAGCAGAGGAGTTATTTCTTCCAGCCAAGCCTGGTTTGCGTCATGGGTTAATTAGATCCAAATTAGATCCAGTGCAAGGTTTCCATCCCAGGGCAGTGAGAACCTCTGGTGGCTCAGTCCCAGCTCCTGTCCTGCAGAAGTGACAGAGATCTTCCAGAAGTACCCAAACCTGGGTGGTTTTTCCTCTCTCAGTGGAGGAGCTGGTTGAGAAGATGTCTGTCACATGTACAAATATCCAGGCTTAGAGACCCAAAATCAGCCTCAGCCACAGGGTTGGGGCATCGCTGAGATCCCTCAGGGTTATCAGCACGCTCAGGGGACAGCCAGGTCTGGGACATTCATAAAGCCCCTCTGAGGGGGGGCCCACCAAGCAGCTGCTGCCTTCGAGAGAAAACACCCACTTGAACAGGATGAAATCTGAGCTAGGAGTGGTGCAGTTTAATGGGAACCTGTGGTTCAGGTTCCTGGTTCTTCACACGTGTTTCTGATCCTCTGCTCAGAGCACACAGCTAAAAAAGAAAACGTTTAAAAGCGCTCCTTTTGCAAATCTAAAGACTGGCTTTGCTCTCAAGTTTCATTTTCCTATGGTGGGGTTGTCTCTTTCCTGCGGTGGAGAGAGGTGGGACTGTCAGGGGGGTTCTTCTTGTCTTTCTTTCTGTTCTTTGCCCTTTAAAGATCTGAGCTGGGCCATTATTTTTTCCTCTTTGCAGAAGAGCTGCAGAAAGCTCTCCGATGATTTTTGCCTGTGTTAGCACAGTGCTTGGCCAGGCTGGGGAGAAGGAGGGAATATAAAGCAGCCTTTTGTCACAGCAGCCCCTCTCCCAGTCCATCCCCCCTTCCAGACTGGGGCTGCAGGAGCCATTCAGTCCCATCCTGCTTTCCATGGCCAGAACTGATTGTTTTGCACCCAAAAATCCTGGGAGATAAATTGTGGTTTGTTTAACAGACATAAATATATAAAAATAGCCAGCAGAGTGGCTGAGCAGGTTGTTGGTTTAAGGATATCTCTCTCTGGGTGTTTTCAGCAGCTCTTTGTATTTGCTTTTATGATTTTTTTTTTTTTTTGCTTTGATTTATTTTTTGCTCTTTTTTTTTGCCTTTTTTTTCTTTTTTGCTTTTTTTGTTGCTTTTTTTGTTGCTTCAATTTTTTTTGCTTTTTTTTGCTTCATTTTTTTTCACCTTTTTTGCTTTATTATTTTGCTTTATTTTTTTTTGCTTTTTTTTGCTTTATTTTTTTCTTTATTATTTTTGCTTTTTTTCTTTTTTTGCCTTTTTTTTTGCTTTATTATTTTTGGGGTGGTTTTTTTTGCTTTTTTTTTTTTTGGCTTTAATATTTTTTAGCTTTTTTTTTTTTTAAGGCACTTTGGCTGCTTTTTCCCTTTTCTGCAGTCCTCACTGCTTGGCTGCTTTTCTCTGGATGTCCCTGTCCATCCCATAGAGGAGGTTGTGGGGTGAGGATAAATGCAGACAAATCCAGTTTTAAGAAGGACCTGGCTGAGCAGGGAGCTTGACATGGAAGTGAAAACCCAAATCTTGCCAATATTTTGCCCCACAGGGCTGCAGTGGTGATGCCACCAAACTCCAAGGGCTGATGTCAGGCAGGAGGAAAACCAGAAGCCGAGGAATCATTTTTCCTCAGGGTGGGTCCTGCTCCCTGGTGGAATTCCTTGCAGGAAACACTAAAAAAGCCACTAAAAAACCACTTTTGTGTTCTGAAGGGGAGCACACAGCCCACGTGTGGTGGTTTGGAGGCCCAGACATGAGTCAGGGGACAGCTGGACACATCCCCTGGCTGGGAGGGACCTGCCTGGCCCAGGATGCAGGGACAGGGCACTCCAACCACACTCCACTTTTCCCTGCTTGTGTTTCCGACCTTAAATCTTCCCATTTTCTGGAGGAAATCCCAGCTGTGGCTCTTGTGAAGCCTGGCTCTGTCCCCCCCATGCCAGGCTGAGTAGGACAGACGTGCTGAGGGATGCTGTGCCCTTCCCAAAGTGCCTTTTCCAACTTGGAAAACCAAAAAAACCCTGGAGAAATGCACTGCTGGGATGGCCTTGCAGTAAATGCTTTGTAGGGTTGATGCTTTCTGTGCTGCTGCCAACACCACCTTGTTTTCTGAGCTACCTCTGCCTCAAGGATTGTTTTGCTCCCTGCCCTGTGTCCCCAAAGTTCCTGGATCTTAATTAAATGACACGCTGCTGATTTGCCTGAGCTGGGGGTTTTTTCCCCACTGTTTTGGTAAATTTTCTGACAAAAACTCGCTCTCCAGGGTCTGGGCACCAGCAGAGAGCTGGGGAAGGCGGCCTGGCTGTGGAAGCAGCGCTCATTTCCAGATGGGGGTGGGGGGACCAGCAGCGCACGGTGCGCACGGAACGCTCCGTGCCAGCTCTGCAGCCCCTCGGGCAGGCAGGGCAAGGCTGGGTAAGGTGAAAGACAATGTCCAAAGCAGCCCCAGAGCTTTTGGACATCTTCCAAGGGGTGATTGGATGTCTCTCTGAAAGGATGGAGGCCTCAGGTGTAGTGCTGGGGTTGAAGCAGTGTTGGCAGGGAAGGGTTGGGGAGCTGGGGCAGGGAGGATGAGGATGTTTGGGGAGTCTGGAGCTTGGCCTGGGCTTTTGCCCCATCAGTAAATGTCCATTTGAGCTTGGTCAGGCTTTTCTGTTCTCCCCAGGGCATCTCTGGTCGCTCCATGAGAAGCTGTGGGGCAGGAGGGGACACTGAGTGGAGCAGGGTGCAGGGGGCTGAGGAAAGGGAGAATTCAGAGCTGTTACAGGGACTGCAGAGAGCAAAGGGGTTTGGGGCTGTCAGGCTTCGGTGAGCATTCCAGGGAAAGTGGCAGGAAGGAGCCAGCCGTGATTAATGGGTTTGACAAACTCAGAAAGGCAAGAAAATCTTTGAGGGTGGGAAGCTGGAAGGTGGCTGGGTGCTGGAAAGCACTGCCATGTAAATAATCCATACTGGGGTGAATTCCGGGTGTGTTGTCTTTGGGAAGGAGCTCCGGGTTCACAGAAAAGGACTTTGGCACAAACTCTGCCTCCACAGCTGCTCAGAGGGTGCTTGGGGCTGTGCCTGGTGGGGAGTGTTTGCTCTAGGGCAGGGATTATTGAATTGGGGGGTTATCTGGGATTGGGGTGGCAGGTATCCACCTGGAAATGAACCTTGTGTTGGTGCTTCCTGCCCTGCCATGGAGTCCTTGGCTGGTATTTGGGTGCTGGCACAGCGACAGCTCCTGCAGGAGAGCGTTCCAGAATTAGCAAAACCATCTGGCTTTTGTTCTCCTCTGAGGGAATGGCTTGTCCTTCCCTTCCAGTCAGGAGTCCTTGCTAAACTGCTCCACAGTTGGATTTGGGATAGCACACGGACAGACTTAGAGCATTCTGTGGGCTCTGCAAGCAGCCCTTTGCTCCAAAAAGCCTCTTAATTTTAAGGCATGAGTCTGAATTTAATTTTAAGCAACAGAAATAGGATTTGGTCTTGTGTAGGGGCAGGGCTGGGTGTTGGGGACAGCAGGGAGAAGTCCTAGGGTTCAGGGAAGGGGACAAGGAGGGGACCACACTTCCCTGCCCGATTCCTTCAAATCCAGCAGCCAGGACTAACAGCGAGTTCATGGATCCTCACACGATGGGAAATCAGGTTCCTCCCCAGGACTGTAAGATAGAAAGGTTGAGGAATTACCAGAGAGGTCCATTACCACCAAGCTGGAGGGCTGATTTTCCTCTTGCTGCTGTGGTCAGGGGAAGAGGCTCGTGGGCTGTGCAGGTCATTGCTGTGTTTGTGTTCTGCGAGGTCAGGGATGCTCTTGGCTGATCTGGGGCTGGGGGTGCAGGACTGGGCTGAGCCATTTCTTGGGGTCCCCACACGGAGATGCCATGAGAAACAGAAAGTTTGACCAGCTTTCAAGAGGGTTTGGAGCCATTTTTAGTTCTGGTGACTCTTCTCTCCCTGCTCTGCTTAATTAAACCTGGGTTTTCCAAAGACGGCTGGGCAGAGGCTCCTCTCTGAGTGCCCAAAGCAGCAGGAGCCAGAGGGGGAACAGCAGAGCAGCCCCATCCAACCCTGCAGCCCCTCTGAGCCGGATGGGGACACAAACATCCGGCTGGATTGAGCCAAACCACCAGGAATTTGTAGCTGAGTCACGGCTGTGTGCGAGTCAAGCCTCATTTATTTATTTATTTATTTATTTATTTATTTATTTATTATTTAGCCAGACTTGCAACAATTTCCTTCCCATTTTGTAGTGCTGAACCTCTGGGAGCCCAAAGGAGGCTCTTTAGACACTGGGTGCTCTCTCTGTGGGGCCACTCCTGTGTGTGGCTGGCCAGGAGAGGGCTCAGGACACGGGGACAGGGACTGGGGGGGGGGGGGGGTGGTGAGGCTTTGCCCGTTTTGCTGCAGTTTTGCTGCTTTTCTGGAGCTGCTGTGTTTAAAGGAGGGACTCTGGGATGCTCTGAGCACTTCCAGCACCTCTGATTTTTGGGGTTTCCAGGCTGACAGAAATGGGGCCACGGGGATCTCTGTGTGTCTCCAACACCACTTCCACTCCAGGCTGGGGCCAGGCTGTGTCCACAGCAGTGAGAATCCATGGGAAGTGCTGGTGACAGGATTTATCAAGTGGAACATCTGAGGGCTGGCAGGCTGGCTCCAAGACAGGGATTAGGGGTTTTGGAGGCTCGCTGGGGCGTGGGATCTCTGAGCTTCCACTTCATCCTGGAGCCGCACTGAACCCCTGCCACTCTTCATCCTCTGACTGGGTTTGGGGGTGTGGAGCCTGGGAGTTTGTCAGGATAAATCTCAGTGATTCCCAATAATTGTGAAGTTTTTATGTTACCATTGTTCACTCCGGGCCTGTGTTTATCCAGTTAAATGCAGGAGTTTCCAAAAGCACATCCAGCAGGATTTACTCTTAGGGATATTGAGTGTCTCAGACTTTTGGGGTGATGCCCTAACCCAAGAGCCCAGTGAATTATCAATGCACTGCAGTGGGAGCCCTGAAAATCCCAGGATTTAGGGAGCTGCTTCCAGTGCCAGATGAAGTCACTCATCATGATCCTCCTCTCCAGCTGTTTTTTTTTTCCTTGAACCACAACGATTCCTCCGAGTTCCTGAAGTTGATGTCATTGGAAGCGACGTGACATTTTTTGCACGCATATAGAATAAGTGTTAAAAAATGCTCCAGAAAGAGCTTTTCCAGCCTTGTCTGGGAGCTGGCTGGGGAGTTGAGTTGAACTGGTTTTGATGGAACTTAATCCATAACGCAAATGAGTCATCAGGCATAAATGGCTTCAGCAGAAATGTCAGGCAGATCCTTACTGCTCCTGAAAGTTAGCACTTCCATCTGCCTGGTGGAGCAAATAAAACCCTCACAGCTCTCAGTCCTTCTCACAAATGTGCTGTCCTGCCTCTTCCTCTTCACCAGGAGCTTCAGGAGGAAAGGCCAAAATGTGATTTATCCCCTTTTTTAAACATTGCCTCTCCTGATGGATGAATTGTGATTATTTGCAGGCAAAAAAAAAAAAAAAAAAAAAAAAAAAAAAAAAATCAACTTTTTCATTCTTCGCTTCAAATTTTTTTGGTTAAACCAGCAAAGCACAACGGAGCTCTGCCTCTGGGTGCTACCAGGTGCTCCAGACACTGGAGAACTTCTTTGAACCTTGTGCTCCACTCATTCCCAGGCCAAAAAAGAGCTTTACCCACTGTGTGTGAGTGGCTGGTGACTTCTACAAAGCAACACCAGAGCGTTGCTCTCTTGCTCCCTGACTGAAATACCCCATTACTTGAAAATAAGTCTTTGATTTGGCTGAGCAGGTCTTTAAACCACTTTACTGGTGCATTTTTAAGTTGTCTCTCTTGGAAAACCCCGTCCCGCACGGAGCCGTGCGTGTGGATTAACGGGATCTCCGTTAGCGCTGCAGAAATCCCGCCGGGAAGGGCATTTTTGGGTGATTCGTGACCAAAACAGGGAAACAAACGGACACTTGAGGGAGGAAGGGGAGCAGGGCTGGCTCCCCTTTGTCAGCCAGGATCCCCGGATCCCTGGGCACAGTTTATGAGCGGCAACACACTCGAGAGGGCACAAAAGGCTCCGAGCCTCCCAGCGCGGCTCGCTCTATTTAAAGTCGGCTTTTTAAATCCCAGAAACGGGGCTCTTGACAGCAGAGCTTTGTGCAGCTTTTGTGAGGTGCAGATAGTGGGGCTTTTATTGCAGGCTAAATTAGCCCATTTTATTGTTGGGCGCTGAGGGATGAGGTCAATTGACTGGGAATCTTGCTAACAAGGTTTTTACTCCTGGCTGCTTTCGACAAGGGTTAGCACGGGGTATCCCCCAGTGCTGGGCACTTGCTGGGAGTGCAACAAAGAGGAATGGTCTGAGCTCTCCTTCCCCCTCCCCTGAGCTGCTCAGCCCCTGCCCTGTGCTCGGCTCGGCTGCACCCTGGGGCTCTCATCCTTCCTGAATTCAGGAGCCTCGGTTCTCCTGGATTTTGCGCGCTGGAACAAGGAGAGAAGGATGAACTTTGGGCAGGGTGATCGATTGGGTTTGAAAAGGAACAGGGGAATAGCAGTCTGTGGAGGGGTGCTGCTGAAGCGTGGTGAGCTCTGATGGAGCCGTCTGAGGCTTTTTCCTGGCGCTCTCCGCATCCCAAATTTATTCAGTTACGCACTGGCTTTCCCAGGGTCTTGACCCAGAATGAGCAGCAAGTGTCCCCTGTCTGGCCTCCCCCTCTCACTCAGCAGAAACTGGGGGACTTGTGCTGTCCTGTGTTGAGGCTGAGTTTTCTGCTGAGGCTCCAGGGGCTTGGGCTTGCAGGTGGTTTTTTTCTGTATTCTCCAAGGCTGAGGATGCTCAAACTCCTGCAGGGAAGCAGGATGGGATCAAGGATTTCTCCCCATGCACAGCTCAGGAACTGCCATCAGCTGAGACTAAAAACAAACTCAGCTTTAGCAAATTCTCTTCTGCTTAACCTTTGGCAGGGGTTCAGCCCAGATGCCTTTCCTTGCGTTATCTGTTCCTTGAGGAAACGCAGCTCCAGCCCTGCTCACTGATGGGATGCAGCCTATCAGCTCTCCATGAGGTGTAAATCCAACCTTATCAGGGAGAAAAAGCTTTTTCAGCCTCCCCTGCCTCTTGCAGACAAGTACCAGCTCTGCTTTGGGGCTGCTTTATTTCAGCTTATCCCAGCAATGCCAGGCACTTCCCATCTTCCCATGGAAAACAGGGAAGCTTTAAGCACCTGAGTGAGAGAAGGGCATGGATGGCTCAGCTGGGGTGTCAGGGAGGGGTGGCTGAGGTCCTGTGTGCTGAAATAGCAGCTGGGAGGGTCTTCACATCAGCCACAAATTTCCTTGGCTGGGTTGGGCATTCCCTGCTGGAGGCAATTCCAAAGGAACAGGCTGGTTTGGAGCTCCGAAGGGATGGTGATATAAAATATGGCCTGAGGAACCCCATAACACCCCCAGCACCCCCTCCTCAGGGCTGGGGGATGTTCTGGAGGTCACACCACGGCCCAGTTCCCCTGTGGGTCCCATTGGCAGGTGATGGCCAGAGCTGCTTGGAAAAGGGAAATGTTCTACAAGGCAAAAAACTTGGAATTTTCTGCTTTCCCAGTACTCTGTGCCCAGTTTTGGTGGTTACATTGCAAAAGAAAGAGCTGGAATAGGAATGGCAGGACTGGATTTATTTAAAAAAAAAAAAAAAGAAAGGGGAAAGGGGAAGAAAGATGTTTCTGGTTTTAAAAATGGAAAGTTGAAACCCACTTTGCAGACATTTCTGTTAATTCTGTAAAGGTTATTCACTGGAAACAATGACTAATGAGCTTCAGTGAACTGAAGGGGAACTCGGGGAGGTCTGAGAGGTGCCCAGATGTTCCCTGAGCTGCTGTGGGGAGGGAAGTGGCAACCTGGGAATGGAGGAGGGAACTCCAGACAGCTCTGAGCTGCTCCTTCCCCTCAGTGCTGATGTGTCCAGGGCTCCTGGCAACCTCCTTTCCCAATGGATCTCTGCCCAAAATGTGAACAGCACCTTTTTTGGGGGGGAAGTCAGTGGGACATGTCCCCGATCCAGCGACACCAAGGCAGATTTGGCCCCTAATTTCAAAAATATCCTTTTCCACAGGGCTGTTTGCCAGTCTGGCCAGGCTCCCTTTGGAGCTTCTGGTTCCTATTACTGCCCAAATCATCCTCCCAGCTTTGCTGTAACGCTCCTGCTTTTCCCCCTGATGCTTTAGCCATGTTTGTCTATTATTAAATAAGATTTTTTTTCCCTCCCCTAATTAAAGTATCAGCTCTAAGCATCCAAGTAGTGAAGTCTTATGTAACTGTCTGCTGAATGAACTGGATTTTGGCATCGTGGCTGAGCAGCGTGGTGACTCTTTAGGAAACTCAAGAGCAATTTCTACTCTGACCTTCGGGCTGTGGCTGTGCAGGGCTTCAGGGAGCAGCTGTCCCATTAAGCAGCCCTGGTGCCTAATGAGCTTCCTTTGCACCTGGTTTTTAGTGAAAAAAGCCTCCCTTTGGCTCTTTTCTGCGTTTATCAGATGAGTTTCTAATCTCTCTCTGTGTCTGCTGTGGGTGAAATGTCGTCGAGGTGAGGCAAGATGTAAAAAAGGGGGTGTGATGCCTTTTGTGAGGAGAAGCAGAGGAGTTTTGAGGCCAGTAAGGAGCTTTTAGGACTGGGCAGGGTGACCCTGCAGCCCTGCAGAGCTGCACAGGACCGGCTGGAAAGGAGTTGTTTTGTTGTCCCCGGGATGCTGCTGATTTGGGGGGGTACAGAGCTCTTCTCTCTTAATTTTCCTGCACCCGCCCTGCCTGGGGCTGTCAGTGCTGTTGTGCTGCTGTTGTTCTGGGTGATTTGTCTTCTGGGGAGGTGGATTTGGGGCTGGGGATGAAGCACAGCAGGTTCCCACCTCGTGGAGCAGCCAATCCCTGGCCATGGAGGTTTTCCCCTGGCTCGTCTCAGGGGACGTGCCCATGTCGGGAAGGTGGCCCTGCCACGTGTTTTGCTTTTGATTTCTTTGTGTTTATGGCTTTGATTGCAGCCTCGGGCTGGTGTCTCCACGAGCACCATCCATCCCTGACCCCCTGTGCTCCCTCCCTGCAGGGTGACATCCAGCAGCTCCTGATCGTGGCGGACCCGCGGGCAGCCCTCGAGTACTGTGAGCACTACAGCCCCGACTGTGACACCGCCATCCCCGACTCCCCACAGTCCCAGGACCCCAACCAGGACGAATACGTGAGTCTCTCGGGATGTTTTGGGTCACAATCACCGATATTTGGGTGTACACCACACTTGCAAACACGTGGCTCCTTCCTCCAACTCAGCTTCCCTATGGTTCATGTCCAGCATCCCAGACAGAGCTTGGTTTTAGGATTTGCACGTTCTGGGTTTGTGCTCTTGGGAGTTTCCCCTCTTTCTGAGCTCCTCCCATTTCCAAAGACTGAAAAGAGCATTCACTTGGAGCTCAGAAACACAGGAGAGACAACGTGAGCCAAGTGTGGAATGCTGACCTTCCCTGGCAGCTCCAGCCCCATCCAGAACAGGCACCTGTTTCTAAATTTCAGATTACACTTTTGAACTTGTTAAAGGATTAAACAGCTCTTTCTCAATATTCTGTGGAACTACAGGTGTTAAAGGAGCGAGAAAGATTTTTGCCCCTGGATTTGCTTTGAATTTCATTTTGGCAGGAACACTCCTAAGTCATCCCTAGGAGCTGCTGTGCCCAATAATTTTTGTATGAAGGGTTCACCACAGGTCTTTTCTTTTAAAAAAAGGAAACACATTAAAAAAGGCTGGTGCCAGATCCATTTATATTTTTGCTGCCCAATTAGAAATGTCTGGGTGTGGCTGATTTCCAGTGAGCATCACCTGAATTTTGCCCTTTTTTCAGAGGTCTCAGCTCACTGCAGTTGCTGTCTGACATCCTCAGCTACTCTCTTGGGCTGATTTGCTTTCAGCTGAGCCCAGATCTGCAGAGTCAGGGAATCCCCATAAACCAGTAATGCCATCAGCCCTCCCAGTTTATCTTTGGGATTAAATTAATCCAGCACCTAAGCAGGGCTTTGGGACGCTCCCGGTGAGGCGCAGCCCCAGGGAAGCGCTGCGGCCGCTCCGCCAGCGCTTCTGGAGAAACAATACATAGGACAAATAAAACAGCGCTTTGGTCGAAATCTGTGGCAGCAGGAAAATAAACCTCTTCTTTTGGAGCCAGCAGCCCAACAAGAGCTGGCTTGTCCCGAGGCTGTGTTGCTCCATGTAGGAATAACTGCTCCACGCGCTGGCGGCCGCTGCCAGGGAGGGCTGGGCTGGCGAGGAGCGGTGCCGTGCCCGGCTGGAACCAGCGGCTTTGTTTGGGTTTCTTGCTGAAGAATGACTGACGCCTTGTGGAAAAGGCTGCAAAGATCTGCTTCTCCAAGGCCTCCTGCCTGCAGGCCGGAGGTGGATGGGAAGTCTCATGGATACTGTTGGTGCAGGAACGGTGCCAGAGCGGCCACGGGGCTCAAGGGCTCTCTGCCCCTCTCTCGGGGTGTCAGATGTGGCAGAGCTGGGAGGTCTCAGCAATCTAAGGTTAAAAAATATCACAGTCACTGGTTTGGGTTGGAAGGATCTTAAAGATTATCTAATTCCAACCCCTTGCCATGGGCAGGGACACCGTCCACGATCCCAGGTTGCTCCAAGCCCTGTCCAGCCTGGCCTTGGACACTGCCAGGGATGGGGCAGCCACAGCTGCTTTGGGTGACCCATTCCAGGGCCTCCTCACCCTCCCAGGGAAGAATTTCTTCTCAACTATCCCATCTAACCCTGCCCTCTGGCAGTTTGAACCCCTGATGTCCAAAGGAGGGACATGCTGGGTGCTGCCACCTCATTTCCTGCGTCTCCTCCTCTCCTTGCAGTACACAGACGGGGAGGGAGAAGGTGACACCTACTACTACGAGTACCCCTACTACGAGGATGTTGATGAAGCTGTCAAACCAGAAGCCCCCACCACCAAACCCGGCCCTCCTGAAGTGGCTGCTGGAGAGAAACCCGAAACCAAGCAGGTACCGAGGCGGGTCCTGGCAGGGGTGAGGGTGACAAACCTTTATAAAAGGGGAGGGTGCTGCAGAATGTTTTGTTTCGCTGATTGTGGTGCTTTATTTTCCACATGCAACAGGATTATCCAGCTCCCACAGCACCCCCTGAGACAGGGAACCCTGGCAAGCAGCCCAAGGAGGATGGAGCAGTGGATGATCCCCTCGTTGACGAGTACAACTATGAGACCATCAACGAGGAGTATTTCACCCCCATGCCCTATGAGGATCTCAACTACAACGAGGAAATCGATCCCCAGGGTGGCCTTACTGAAAATGCCGTGGAAGCCGAACTCCCCACGAGCACCGTTGTCACCTACAACGACACTGATGTAATTTTAATTCATTAATTTCAATTTTTCCTTTTTTTTTTTTTTTTAATTAATTCTGCTGTTTCATAGCCCTGGAAGCAAAGGAGACTGGAGCAGCCAGATGGTAAATCCATAAGTGGTTCAGGCAGCTGCTGGGAGAGGAAGTTTCTTGTAAAATGTTTTCATTCCAGATATTTCAGGGTGGGGAACGCAGATATTTAGAGTTTGGTTAAGGATTATTCCCCTGGAAAAAGCTGCTCATATTGACATCTGCATTTCCTTGGGTGAAGTGGTTGTCTGACAAAAAGAGAAATGAGGGCTGCTGTTAAAATCTCAGTAAAAGCCTTTTATCCCAAAGTTATTAATATAAATCCTTAAAATCTTGATTTACTGGAGAACATCAATATTTTTCATTTTGCAGTTCCCACTGAAAAGCATCTTTATGTTTTTCAGTTTAATTTTTTTAAAAAAGCCAACATTTTAACACTGGGACAAAACCTTGATTCCAAAACTGCTGGGTCCACCTGGTGTGAACCCCTTTGTTCTGGGCTTGGATCTGCTCAGAGCTGGGATCAGCCCAGATCCCAGTGCTGATTCTGTTGGAATATTTAAATTTTTACCTCCCCACGCTTCAATATCCTTCAGCTGAAGTGCTGCACTTGAGACTTCTCTGTGCTTAAGACTTGCCCAGTTCTTGCTGTTTCTTTTGGTGCTCAAATAGGTGAATGTTGGTGAGACTGGGATGAATTCTTGGGAACTGTGGCTGTTCACAAAGTGAGAGTTCACTGAGCAAGGAAATAACAACATTAAATGGCCAAATTCTTCATTATCCAGGAGCATCAGCAGGGGAATCGGTGGTGGGAGAACATGGAATTGTTCTCTGAGCAACCTGCTCTAGTGGGGGATGTCCCTGCCCATGGCAAGGGTTTGGACCTGGATGAGCTTCAAGATCTTTCCAAGTCACAGCATTCCATGTTTCTATAATGCTTCCAGATCCCTTCCTAATTCCCAGGAAGAGCTTAGGGGTGGTTTCTCCAGTGGAGAATCACTTGTTGTGGAGCTGTCTCTTTTTTTTGTTTTGCCACAATTCGCGGTGAAAGAGGCAGCATAAGTTGGCCAGGATCCTTGGAGTTGGAAATTTGAGGGAAAAGGTGTCAGGGAAAGTGTCCAGGCAAAGATCTGAGCAGCTGGAGTGAGGCAGGTGCAGATCCAGCCATTCCAAGAGCGGGGGGAGGGATGCAGCCCAGCCAAAATGTGGTGGAGGAGGCTGGACAGCTCAAAATGATGCACAGGGAGAAGAGGAAAATTGAGGGAGCCAACCTGAGGGAGCCCATGGACAGGAAAGTTTTCTGTTTTCCGAGCCAGAAGTCTTTGGCCAAGCCTGGACTTTCTAAGAGAGAGGAATTAAAGATTGGATAGAGGAGCCTTAAAAAAAATGGAAGAGGAAGCAGGAGACTTCAAGGGCCACTTTAGTTGTTGGGAAAAGGAAATAGAGAAGGAAAGCTCAGGTAGGGAAGTGCCCAGTTATTCCAAATATCATCTTCCCATGCAAACAGACCTGGGGACCTCAATTAAAATATCGAACCAGGCATTTCTGATACTCATTTCAAGACATGCAATTTGCTGCTATCCCCAAACCCTTAGAGCCAGATGAGACTTTTTAGATGAGGGTTTTAAGGTTTTAAAGTGCAAAACCAGCCAGGATAAAAGGGCTGTGTGATAGCACAGGGTTAGGGTTAGGGTTAGCCCTAATTAATTCTGACTTTTCCAAGTTTTCTAATTGAATAATTGCCAAATTATAACTTCTGCCAAGGCCAGTTGGTGTTTGCAGAGGTAAGAGAAGGTGGGGTGATGATTGCCTTAGTTCTGGGCTTAGTCTTAATTTAAAATCTCTTGACTTTAGACCCAGATGCTCATGTTTATGGGTTCTGAGTAGTTCTGGCACAGCAAAAAAGTCTGGAAGTGGTGATGGCGCTGAAGTGACTTTGAATTCGTAGTAGTGAGGAGATATTTCTCCAGGAAGCACTGGAAATAACTCAATTTCGACACTATTTTGGTCATTACCTGGAGAAGAAAGAACCAAACGAAATCTCAGCAGCACATGCTGTTCTTTGCAGGGCTGCTCAGAGCGAGGGGTGCCAAGGGCCTGTGCCTGCCAGGCTGCTGGAAGCACAGGGATATGGAGAGCAGCAAGGAAATTCTGAGCCTTGTCTGGATGTCCTTGCTGTGCTCCACGGCATCTGCGGGTGAAAGGATTCAGAGAGGAGTCAGGGATTAAAGCATCGGATTTGTAACAACTTTTGCTGCTGCTCCTTGGACGAGCCCAGATTAGATCCCAGACTAAACAAACAGGAGGTTTTCACAGAAGTGGCCTTGGATTTTTCCACATTTCCTGCTGTAATTGGACACTCACAGTGACACATCATGGGGTTGATGTGCATCTGAAATCTGGGAACGGATGTGGGGCTCCTTGGGCTCGATAATCCAGCGTCTCCAGCACCGAGGCTGTGAGGGATGAGGAGCACTCTGAACTTCCATTACCTCTTTCTTCAGGCATTTGGAGTTCGCAGGATCCTCCTGACATGAGCTTTGTGCTGTGTTTTGTTTTCCTCACTCCAACTTTTCTACTCACAATGTTTTCCTGGGGATCAGCGAAGAAATCCCAGGGAAAGCCAGGGTGTATATTTGACATGAAGCTTCTCCCATCTGTCTTCCTGCTGTTGGAGAAGTCACTAGAGACTTAAAAACTCCAGATTTTAACTTTTCCCCAGGTTTTTCCCCTGTCACTGTTATCATAAACCACCCTTCCCTCGCAAAAATCACCCCCCTTAATGTAAACAACACAGGAATATTCCAGCCATGTCCAGCCAGGAGAGAATTCCAGCCTGACCCATTGCTGCTCTTTCCTCTCCAGGCTGCTCAAGGAGGGGATGACCTGGATAAGGATTTCACTGAGGAAACCATAAAGGAATATGATGGGAATTATTATGACAATTACTATGACCGAACAGCCTCTCCCGACATCGGGCCCGGCATGCCAGCCAACCAGGACACCATCTACGAAGGGGTGAGAGGGTTTCTTCTCCATCCAGGAAAATTCTGCTTCAAAATGTTGGTTCTTCCCTAATTTAGAGCAGAATTAGCAGTGCAAAAAACAGGGCTTCCCCCACCTGTAACGTGTGTTTGAACAAGGAGGGGCTGCCCCGGGTCTCTCCTGCATGAATCTCAGCAGGATTGTCCCAGGATCTCCAGTTCCTGCTGGGAATGGTGGTGATGATGGTGGTGATGTTGTCTCTGACTGACTGGCTTTGTCTTTCCCTGTGTCCCACAGATCGGTGGCCCCCGGGGTGAGAAGGGACAGAAGGGGGAACCTGCCATTATTGAGCCGGTAAGGAGCACCTGGGTTTGGGGTTTTGTTGGTTTTATCCCTGTGGAAAAAGGTGGAGAGAATTTGTTCTCAGTGGGACAGCTGGGAGGAGAATTCCCATGAAAGAATTCCTTGGTTCATTTAATATAAAACATTGTAATTATATGTTTTTTTTTCTTAAGCTTCAAGGAACGACCTAAATCGTGAAGGAAGTGCAAGAATTCCCATGAAATCTCTCGTTTAGTAAAATAAAACCTAGGACTGAAGCATTAGGCAGGGGCCAGGTCTCATCCCTCAGGAGTTTGGGAGCACCCCTGGAGCATCCAGGTCGTATCCTGCCCTGAACTCCCAGCTTGAGGCTGCCTTTAATTGTGCCACCAATGGGTTCATCCCTGTGGGAATAAAAGGGATGTAAAACAAATCCCTGCACACAGCTCTGCAGAGGGGATGTTTGCTCCTGCACCGGCTCCACGGTCCCACCAGCTTTTCCCTTGTGTCCTCCCTGGGGTGGAACCCACTGTGCTCTTCCTTTATATTTCTGGCCTGATTTTGAGGTTGTTTTTCTCTCTCTAAAGAACAGTTCCGAGCTGTCTGTGCCCTCTGCACTCTGCAAAAGCTGTGGGTGCCCAACCTGGCACGCTGAGGTGGGGAAGGAGCCCATGGTGGGGATGGCTGGGGCTGGCTCAGGGGCTCCTGTGAGCAGAGCAAGAGGCTCTTGGCTGATTCCCATTTTTTTCCCCCTCTCTCTGTGCCAGGATACCCCAATTCCTGCTCCTCCCCAGGCTGGAATTGGGGATCAGGTCCTTGCAGCCACCTGCCCTGAGCCCAGTCCCCAAGGGCTGAGCTCCTGCTCGCTGAACACCAGCAGCTCAATTAACCTCATTTTCCTTGGCAGAGGGCCAGCACAGCACCCAGCCTTGCAGCAGCACTTCCCATCATTCTCAGGCCATTTTTTTCCTTTTCATTTTTCCTCCTTTTCCTCTCCCACCTGAAATTTCTGCAGGTAGCAGGGAGGGGAGGCCAGGGAGGAGCTGGGGTGCAGTAGCGTGGCTTGGAAACTCCAATTAAGTCCCTTATGAAAACATTTCTGACCTTTTCTTCCTTCTCTTCCTTTCTGGGTCTCTCACTCTGCAAACAAAGGGAGGAGCCAGCGATTTCCTTATCAGAGGGGTGGGAAGGGAAGGGGGGCAGCCAAACACCACGAAGATGATGGCACAAACCCAGCCTGCAAATCTACAAAGTGAACAAAATAGTGAAGTTTAATCATCCAGAAAGAATTTGGCCGCCTTTGCTATTTCAAAACACTGGAGCATGGATGGCTTTTGCCAGAAAGTAAACAGGACCAAATGGTGCCTTGTCCCTCTCCATGCAGCTCCTCTTGAGCAGGGAAATTCGGATTTTCTGCACTCTTTAGCTGTTTAGGTTTGTTTTTTTTAATTTTTGATGGGAGCTGCAGGAGAAGGGAAATAAAACCCAAGCACAAAGTTGGATTCTGCTGGATTTTTTATTCCTTCCCGTTCCAACCCGGCTGTCCTTCAATCCTTGCTCTGTGCTGACACTTGCTGGAGGCGGCAGGGCAGGGCAGGGGCAGGAGGGATGGAGAGGAGGGATGCAGCGATCCCAAATACCCCAGCTGTGGGACCATCAGGCTGCTGGCACCTCCTCAGAGCCCTCTGTCCTTTTGGGGGGACCCTGGTGCTCACCTTTGGGAGGGTTTGCTCAGCACCTCTGAAGCGCAGCAGGATTTTGGGCTGGTTTTGGGATATTGGCTTCACTTGTAGGTGGTGTCTGAAGTGGAAGCCTTGCCCTGTTTTCCCCTGGGACAATCCCAAATCCATGGTTGGCATGCCCCCCCTCAATGGGATCACCCCGCTGGTGCTGGCCCTAAAACCCTCCCTCGTTTCCATCGCTCCCATTGATGAACATCCATGGAAGCACTGGAGGTTTCTTGCCAAGGAGAATCTCCAAATGTCCCCAAGGCCAGATCTCAACATAAACTAGCAGATAAATATGGGAAGAAGCCAAGGATGTTTGCATCCCAAATGGGCCAGTTATCCCAGACATTTCCCCGTGGGAAGGAGAGTCCTGGGAAGCAGAGCCTTGGTGCTGTGTGTGCTCACACCAGCACCCCACAAACCTCTTGGGTGGGCTGGGACTCTCTGCACCCTGATTAGTTTCTATTTTAGAAACTGTTACACCAAAATGTGCCATCATTGGTCCCAAAAAGGATGGATTTTGGGGTGTCCATGTGCTGGGACCTCAGCAAGGTTGGATTTTGGGGTGTCCACGTGCTGGGTCCTAAGCAAGGATGGATTTTGGGGTGTCCATGTGCTGGGTCCTAAGCAAGGATGGATTTTGGGGTGTCCACGTGCTGGGTCCTAAGCAAGGATGGATTTTGGGGTGTCCACGTGCTGGGTCCTAAGCAAGGATGGATTTTGGGGTGTCCACGTGCTGGGTCCTAAGCAAGGATGGATTTTGGGGTGTCCATGTGCTGGGTCCTAAGCAAGGATGGATTTTGGGGTGTCCATGTGCTGGGTCCTAAGCAAGGATGGATTTTGGGGTGTCTATGTGCTGGGACCTCAGCAAGGTTGGATTTTGGGGTGTCCACGTGCTGTGATCTCTGGGGTTTCCCTGCAGGTTGGAGGATAGACGTGTGGAATTCACCCCTAATTCCCACCCAGTGAAGTGTTTCCATGGCTGAACCTGAAATGGGCACAGGGTGAAGCCCACGACCTAAATTCCTCCCTGGTGAGGAACTGCAGAGGCTTTCCTGGGGTGGCAGCAGCAAATTTCCCCTCACACATCCGACTGCAGTGGGAGCCAGATCTGCAGTGGGATTTTAAACACCGTGGACACCAGGAAAGGCAGAAAATAGAGCTGGCCTCACATTTGTGGTGTAGAAACCCTGATGGAAGCAGGGGTGGATCACGGCAGGGTGGTTTTGGTTATTTTTTGCTGCTCTGGGCTTAGGGAGTGTGGCTTTTGGGGCAGGAATGCCTGGATTTTCCTGCAGACATTTCCAATTCCTTCAGCTCAGTTGGAGTGGGGTCAGCTGAGGCTTTTGGCACTGAAGCCTGAGAATAGTTTAGGGTGGCCCCAAAGCAGCCCCTGCGTGGCTTCTCCCACAGGAGGCAACTGCTCATCCACAGATTTTTATGGGATTTTTTTTTGCTACAGGTGAGCTGGGAATTGCTGACTCAACTGGTGCTGCTTTATCTCCCGATCCAGAGATAAAAGGGACAGAGTTCCCTGTGGAACTCTTCCCAAAATATCACCCTGATGCCTTCTGGAAAGCATTTTCCAGGTGGATTGGGAGGTTTCTTTCCTGCCTTTTACACACTCATGAGGGAAAAAAAACCCCAAACTTCAATTTTCCTGCGTGCATGACAGATCTGATCTAAAGTGATGACAAAATATTTAGATTGAAGAGGCTGGAGTAACAATATTCCAGCATTTTTCCCACACAGTGATTTCCTACGTTCACAGAAGAAATCACAACGTGCAGTCTGCTGGAAAAAATCGTTTAAAAACCACCTTGCAATTTGATTGCTAACTTCTTGTTAAGCTGTTCAGGGTTAGGAACAGCTTTTTCCTGAAGCTCCAGCACCATCAAGGCTGGACACGCTCCAGGATTTTGTCCCTGGCTCTGAGCAAAGGGACAAGGTTGTGGCAGGGAAGGTGACCCTGTGCTGGGGCTGATGCTGAGGGTCAGGGCTGTTCTGCTGAGCCCTGTGTGATTTAAATACACATTATTTGGCTTTTCCATGATCCTCTGCACCTCTGGGAGAAGTCACCCAGAGGGAGTGGAAACCCTCCAGCTCTGGAATATCTCAGTGCAGCAGCAAGAGCTGGAATATTTAAGAACACATCAAGCACTGGGCTTTTCTCTGTGGGCAAAATGACTTTGAGGATGTGCCTAATTGCTTTTTTCCCTTCCTCTTGCTCAGGGAATGCTGGTGGAAGGTCCCCCTGGTCCTGAAGGCCCAGCAGTAAGTGGCATTTTCCCCCTGCTTTGGGTGTGGGATGCTGTCCCCGGGCTCCCTTGCTCCCATCTGCCACACGTGTGCACAGAGAGAGCTTTGGGGTGGATTTTGTGGTGCAAAAATAAACAGAGAGCTCCAAATCTTCTCCTGCTCGTTGTAGAAAACTGCTACAAATAACAACACATTTCTGTGGCTTAGTTTCTTCTCTGTTTTTCTCTCTGCCAGGGCCTTCCAGGACCTCCAGGACCAACTGGACCCGTGGGCTTAATGGGTGATCCAGGGGAGAGGGTGAGTGTCCGTGGTTTTCTCCTCTCTGCTGGAGTTTTGGGTGGGTTTGTGTGGGCAAAGCGGGGCTGTGGGGTATCCCTGGAGCCTTAAATCCTGTAGGAGCAATTCCCAAAGGAGTTCATGGTGGGGTACAGGGCAGAGCTTTGCATCCAAGGAAAAAACGGTTTGGGAAACAGATGCATTTATTAAACCTTTTCCCAAGATAAACCAGTATTAAGGCTGCAAACCCCCTGCTCTGCCTGTGCCCTTTGGCTGCTCCTGCCGGTGTGGAACTGGGAAAACAGGAGGAGCAAACACACCAAGAATCACCAGCACAGGGAAAGGGAGCTCAGCTGGGATTCTGCACCCTCATTCCAGCTGCTCTTGTGAGTCCTGGCAGGGGGTTTGGCTTTGCTTGGGCCCAGGATGGCCCTGGGGTCACGCCAGGGTCTGTCCCTGTGGCCTTTCCGTGTCCCAGGCTGCTCCCAGTGGGAAAGGAGCTCTTGTGCAGCACTTCACCTTCTCCATAGGTGGGTTATTGGTCTGTCCCAGCGAGCAGCAGGCACTGATTTACATTCTTTGGCAATGCCATAACTCAGCTGTGGATGTTGCTGTGAATCAGTTTTGTCCCTGGCAGCCCCTGCTTTGTGCGCTGCTGCTGCAGAGCCTCCAGCTTCAGGATGTCTCCTCAAAGGCAGCTGCTCCCAAGGGCTTTTTGGGGACTGTGACCCCAAATCCCACACTTCAGCACTGCACTTCTGTCAGTCATGTACCTGGGATCAGCGGTGATCTGTGTTTTGGGAGCTGCTGAGCTCGAGCCTCAGGTCAGTAAGTGCAGGAGCAGCATTCCAGCAGCAATCCATGTCCTTGGAAATGCCAAAAATGAAACCCCACTGTCCTCATTCCCTGAGCTGAGTGTCTGAAATGACCCTGGGACTGCTGCTTTTGTTCACCCCCTGTTCCAGCCCGTTCCCCCCCCCGGCAGAGGCAGCCAGGTGAGCAGGGGCCTGGGTGGGTGGGGAGCAGGCTGCCCACTGCTCCCAATCCTTCTCCAGCAGCAATTTTGGCCTGACATCTCATGGAAAACTCACCCTAGCACAGACAAGGCCCTGGCTTTGCACAGAACCCGAGCTGGGCTCAGCCTGGGGCTCAGACCAGAGGGGTGCCCAGTGCCCTTGAGCCACGTTGGTTTTTGGGGGATGGAGCAGCAGAGTTGGGCAGAGCTGGCAGGGTCAGAGCAGGGCTGCAGGAGGGTGAAGCTGGCCCAGGGCAGTCATCTCACATGAGCAAATCCATGGATTTCAGCCTGACTGTGGAGCAAAACAAGAGGAGTTTGGAGCTTGGTTGATGCCTGGGTGCATCTTGGTGTGGAGGGCAGTCGGGCCTGTGTCCAGAACAGCCTCTGGAGCACTCCTGGTCCATCTGGGAATGGGGCTTCCAGCAGCCCCAGTGCCAGGCTCCACCCAAAAGAGCCAAACAATGTGCCTACAGGTGTGTTCCTGCAGGCAGGCTTGGTTTGGGGTGTGTTTTCCCTGGAAAGCACAGGAGGGAGGGAGCAGCAGTGTCACAGATCCCGGGAGATGCTCCAGAACACACAACATCCCACTGCTGTCACTGCTGTCACCCAGCAAATGCTAAAGGAAGGAGCTCTTATCAGCAAACACTTCCCTAATCTGATCCCCGAGGTGCTGAGCAGTTTTCCTGGCAGATAAGGCAGCTCCCTGCCGTGGCAGGCTGTTGATCCTTCATGGGTCCAGAAGGGGAACCACATCCTGTCTGCGTTCTGGGTGCCCAGAAGAATAAGCTGGGGTGACCAGACACAGACTCTGGGGGTTTGTAGGGCTTCCCACTCTCCTGGCAGATATTTTGGCTTGGACAAGGTGGGAAAAAAGGCAATGGCCAAGTCCAGATGGGAAGGTCTGTCTGGCTAAGGGGTGTGGTGCTGCTCTGATGTGCGTTCACACCGCTGGTTGCTGTTGGAAATGCAGCTCAGTGTTTGTGGCCTTGGTTATAATTTTTTTTAATTGAGTAACCTAAGACCCAGAAAGAGTAGAGGGGAGAATTCACTCCACTGAAGGAGACCAGAACAGGATCTCTGTGCTCCCAAGGATCTCCCCTTGGCCTTGTTTTAGTGCTGCAGTGGTACCAGAGCTTTGCTGTGGCTTTCTCTGCAGTGGCCATGTCCGTGTCCCCTTTTCCTTCTGATGTACCCACATTGCTAAATATGACCCCTGAGAGAGAGAAAATCACTGCTGGCCTGCACTGGGAGGTGTCTCCCGAGGTTTTAAGGTGCATTTGAGGAGATTCCTGAGGTGTTGGGGCACTCCTGTGCTAATGTCCCCAACCTGTGCGCTGCATTTTTTTTAGGTAAGGTTCTCTGTTGCCTCTTTGGTCCCTGTGGCTGCTGCACTCGCACCTTTCCCCTGGAGCAGTGCTGGGAAGACCCTCCCCTCGTTTGCTGTGGGCTTTGATGGAGCAGTAATAGCATTTCTCGTGGCTGTGACATGATTGAGGACGAGGGGCCCTGCCTGCGCTCCATCGATCGCTGCCTGCCAGCTCGGAAAGTCAATCCAGGCTCAGCCCGTGGCTGGCAGCCAGGGCCACTGCTCCTGGGCCAGGCTTAACCCTTGTGGCACTGCGCTCCTGCCCCAGCACAAGGAGCTCTGCAGCCTCAGAATGTCAGAATTCACAGAGGGTGGGTGAGCTGGGCGTGGTTTGCAGCTCTTAGTGGTCCAGGATGAGCCGAAAGAGCCCCGTGGCTTCATCCCTTTCTTGGAAGCCTCCATCCTTCATGCGCCCTACGTGATGCCCAGCTCTCCCATCCCCTGCTGCATTCCTGGCAGGCTGGATGCTGACCCTGGAGACAAGGGACTCTCTTCCTGTCATTTGTCCAGGCAGATGCAGATATTTGCTGGCCAAGCTCCTCTGGAACAGCCCTGCAAAGCCAAGGAGAAGCAGCAGACACTCTGTCCCCGATGCTGCTGCTCCACACCCTCCAATGAAGGGAATCATTTGCATTCTAGCACAGGCTGCACATCCGGCTTTTGCCAGTGTCCAGAACAGAGTGTAACACAGCACATTGTGCAGAGATAAGTGATGAACTCGCAGAGCCAGGAGCTGCAACTGTATTAAAACACTCCTTTTCAATTAGAGCAGCTCCTCTTCTAATTTGTTTATTATTAACCCTGAGTGCAGCTCATGAATTTACATGACCCTTCCCTGTGTACAGTGGGGAATGTTCCCTCTGCCTGCCTCTGGTAGAGAGACTTTTTTATCTGCAATCAGGCAGGTGCAGTGAATTAATAGCCCAACAATGGTCAGCTCTGTTAACACTGGCCAACGCTCGTTTAGCTCTGGTTTATTCATTCTAAAAAGGAAAGAGCTTTATTTATTGAAAGCTTCTTCCTTTATCCCAGCGATTTCACGAGGCACAGAGGAGTTTGTGTCGGCGGCAGAGCTGAGGAGCAGCCTGGCTGTGGGAGGTTCCAGAGGGCTCAGCCGGGGGAAGGATGCTTTGGGATGACTTAGGCAGCTTTCCTGGAGCAGTGGGAAGAAGGAAATATGGCACTGAGGAGAGTAGAGAGCTGTTCCATGGGGGCTCCAGACTGGGAGGAAGGAAGTGGGAAATGTGTTGTTTTGAAGATGAGCTGCAGCATTAGAGCAAACTGCAGCTCCCTCACCCACCCGACTGTTTGTTTGGAAATTCGGGGTGTCTGGGTGCTCTGGGGGGGTCAGCTTGGGGGAAGGCTGATCCCAAAACAATATCTTCACCTTCCAAGACCATACAGTCATTGAATCCCAAAGGACTTACTCCCCTGAGGACAATTTTGCACCTCAGGAGTGCAGCAGGATCCCTAAAAATCCTTATTTGGCTTCTGAATATTTCCAGGGTGCTGTTTCCCCCAAGTGCTTCCTCAGTTAGGAGATCCCCAAAACTGCAAGGAACATCTCCTATTGTATCATTTTCTGGGCTGAAAAATAATCAGGGGGAGAGAGACAAGTGGTGAATTTCAAGGCTCAGCACCGTGGGCTGCCGGTCCCACTCTCACTGCCTGCGACTGGAGGAGCCCCCACACAAACACCCCCAGCTTCCAGTTTAACCATTCCATGGAAATATTGCCCCAGGGTTTGCTCTGAGCCTGGCATTTTAGAGCACTGCACCAAATGCAAGCTGAAGGCCCCGTCCCTGGCTGCTGTGTATCAGCAAATCCCCATTTCCATGACGAGGGCCACGCAGATTTACACCCAGACCCTGGCAGGCTGCATTTCTTCCAGGCATTCGTGAATTTCAATTTCCAAAGTGCTTTATGGGTTTGATTTTCCTCCGTTCCATTGCACCCCTCCGGCTGGTCCATTCCACCAGGAGAAGGCCTCCCACACCCAGCCTGAAACAAAAAGAGGCATTTATGGATAAAAGCACTGCATCAACACTTGTCAGGAGAGATAAACAAGCTCAGCCCTGCTCCTTCACAGGCAGGGCTGCAGTTAAAGGAGGAGAGGGAGAGAAAAGAAACTTTATCATATAAAACAAGCCTGGCCTAAATGATTTGTGGCATTTCTGCTCCAACAGATGGGTCTGGGATGGGGTCTTGGTGGGGTCAGGGACTCCGGAGTGGGCCTGCCTGGAGAAATGGATGTGCTGGAGTGTTCTGCAGTCCCCCCTGGGCGCTGCTGGGATTTTTCCCGGTGCTTTTCTGCTGATCCATCCCTGGCTGCTGCAGTGTTGTCATTCCAGGCTGGTCACGGTGCAGAGCTGGGCTCGGGCTCTGCTCTGTGCTTGTGGGGCTGGGGACAGGGACAGGGACAGGGACACCCCAGCCCTGGCCAGCCTGGGGCAGGGGCAGCTGCTCACCCCACCAGGGTTGGGCTCTAATTTAGTGCTGGAAACTTCAGTGTGAATGGTTCCTTTCTAGGAGGAGGGAATGAGGGAATTGTGAAGTTGGACATGGAAGAAGAGGGAGCAGAGAGGGCTGGGGTGGAGAGATCTTGCTGGAAGAGTGTGGGGCGAGGACAATGCACCAAATCTTTGAGTTGTTTTGTTAAAATATTCTGATTTTTAGGCACTTTGTTACCTATTTTTCTTTCCCTCTCCCTTTCCCACCTTTATCCACCTCCCTTGTGGGGTGACCTTTCGACTTCCTGGCTTTTTGGTGTCCCCGTGTCTGAGACTTGTGGCAGGGTTTTATCTTTACCTTTTTCTGGAGTCTGAACAGGTCCCAGGCAGGTTGAGGAGAGCGAGAACTACAAAAATGTTCATTGCTTGCCCTTCCAAGAGCAGTGGTTCTTTACAAATTGATTTATTATTGGTGTGTCCTAAATAAAGGAGTATCCAAGCCCTCATTCTTGAGCTGTTGGCCACAAATCGAGCACTGGGGCTTTTTTTGGCCTTCCTGGGATGTGGTCAAGTCCCCATTGCCTTAAACTGCTGTGCACATTGCAATTAGACACATTGATGTCACCCTCATTTGCATACGGGATCACTGCAAGGATGTTTAAATCCGGGTTAAGCTCATATTTTGCCAAGTGCCCAGATAATCTGTGGGCTGCCTCGGGAAAATTGGCCATATTTGATTATTTATGGCTTCATCAATAGATCTTTTACTGCCCACTCATTGCTTTAGTTCCAGTTCAAGAGACTCCACTGCTGTTAATCAGCACAGCTCCATGGAGATCCACGGATTTGGGCTGATTTACAGCCCCTGACAGGATCACTCCTTTGGAGATGGAAGGAGCCTCAAAGGACTAAAATACAAAAAAAAAGGCAGAAGAGAGAAAAATTAAATGACCCAGCGGATTGAAGGTGTGTGGGAATGAATTTATCCTCCTCCACTTCTCTCTCGCTGACCCTGAGTTACGAAGTTTCATCTATTTTGGGGTTTTTTAATAGGTTTTAACAGTGCCAACTAAACGTTGATTCTGTTAACTTGGAGCGTTGCAGGGGCTCGGATTGCTCACTCCAAAATTGCACGTGGCAGACCCTGGAAATAGTGGGGGCAGGATGGAAGAGGAGGGAAAGAAAATTAAGCAAATTGAAGAAAATGAAGAAAATTTAAGAAAAATTGGGATGCCCACAAGCTCAATCCCTGTCTGTCACGAAAATATCGTGACATAACCACGGCTGCTCCTGTATGGATACAACCAAAATGATATTTTAGAAGTTCATTTTAATTTCTTCTTCTCCTTGCAGGGCCCACCTGGGCGCCCAGGTCTCCCAGGAGCAGATGGATTGCCAGGACCACCAGGGACAATGCTTATGTTGCCTGTGAGTACAAACAGAACTAAAAAACCCACTAAAATGAGTCGGATTTCTTGGTTTTGCTGCTGTTTCCTGCCAGTTCTTGCAGAAGTCTCCCATCTCCTTTACCCCGAGGACACGTTTTCCTTGAGATAAAAGATGGGTCTGGATGGTTCCTGTTGTAAATCGACTTTTTGCAAAGCACTGGAGCTCCTTCGCTGGTCAAAAGCACAGACATGCAGGTTAAAACATCCAGAAGTGATGGGTAATGATAAAAATCAAGGAATATCCTGAGGTGGAAGGGACCCACAGGGATTATTGAGTCCAATTCCTGGCACTGCACAGAACAACCCCAAAAATCCCACCCTCAGAGCCTTGTCCAGACATTTCTTGAACTCTGAAAAAGCTGAAGTGTTTCTGACTGGATAGAGAGAGATAAAACCATGAAGAAACAACTGAAGACACCTCCAAGAGCCAAATTTCCAGGCAGAACCCTCTGTCCTACACTGAGGAACCTCTAACAGCTCTTCAAAGTGCCAAAATATCAATCACCTGAACTAATCCTCCTCTTTTAATGACCAGCGGTTATTCTGTGTTGTTCTCCTCCTCCTACACGAAGCCAGCAAGTCCCAAATCAGCCTTGTTGGTCCTGAGACACTAAAAAAAATGTCTTTTTTGGGTGTGAGGCAGCCCTGTGGGAACCAACAGCTGGAAGGAAGCACTTGGGTACCAAAGGGAAGGAGTTTTTAGGGAAAAACCTCAGCACATTGTCCAGGCTCCAAAGGGTGAGCCTGGGGAGGTTCCTGGCAGGGATCCTGGGCAGGCCGGGCCGGCAGCTCCACGTGGAGCTTTGCTGGCCACCACACCACAGTTGTTGGCCCCTCCAGGAGCTAGCCATGGGCCTGGAAATTGCATTTCTTCAAATCTCCCTGCCAGGCTCGTGTGGTCACACACCTAAAGCCAGCTGAGGTGGAACAGAGGTGACAGAGCCGTCCGAGGAGGTTCTGCCACCAGGAGCGTCCCTCTTGCAAAACCTCCTGGCGAAGGCAGGAGCAGCCCAAGGAGGGTGGGGCTTTTGAGGGTGGAAGAAGCAGAAGGAAATACTAAACTCCTTCTATTTCAAGTTTGTGGATGTAAAATATGCACATTTGGGGGTTTTGTTGAATGCTGAAGGTTCCTGGTTTGAACAGCAGCCCAAACTCTGGTGTTTGGACAAACTGCCATGCTCGAGCAGCTCAGCCTTTGTCCAGAGCTGCACAGATAACCCGAGGCAACCCCATCTCCCCAGAGCCCCCTGGCCGCCAGGGCATGCCAGCCCTGGGAGAACAGGGAATGCCAGCCCTGGGAGAACAGGGAATGCCAGCCCTGGGAGAGCCCCGTGCTGGTGCTGAATGTGGTGTGTGAGGTCCCCGGGCCCACAATCCCCCTCATTGTGTGCCACCCCGAGCTGGCAGCGCTCGCCGTGCGTGGGAAGCCCTCGCTTGGTGGCCCTGAGCTGGGTGACCCGAGGGCACTGGGGTTAATGGGGTGGGCTGGGGGCACTGGGATGGATTTGGGGCAGTCATGCTGAACAGAGCTGGAGGGACAGCAACCCCTGACCTGCTTTGTCCATCTTTTCCCACCAGTTCCGCTTCAGTGGAGGAGGAGATGCTGGCTCCAAAGGACCTCTGGTGTCAGCCCAGGAGGCACAAGCCCAGGCCATCCTGCAGCAGGCCAGGGTGAGTGGTGGCAGCTGGGAATGCCTGGCATGGCTCTCAGCAGGTCCCTCCTGAAGCAGAATAAACCTGTCACATCTCTGCATACTTGTCCCCAGTGCTGGTGGTGGAACCTCTCAGCCCCCATGGGATTGCTGGGGGGGATGGCACCTACATGATTTGGGGTTTTATTAATGACCAGCAAGGCTCCAGCTGATGGAAAGTTGGTTTTAGTTTCCTGCAGACCTCTCTGGCTGGTTCCCGTGGCCACACAGACCCACTGCCTTCAGTATATTTGTATTTTCAGGGTCTCTGTGAACAGCTGGGATTGTGTTCAAAGCATTTTCTTTCTTTTGTATGGTTTCCCCCCAATAAATCCTAATAATGAAACCTATGTCACAGATGGAGGCTGTTCCCAGCTCTGGGGATCTCACCAGGCAGATTTGTAATTTAATGTATTTATTTGGGAATACATGCTGACTTACCCTGCAACGTTTTTTTCCTCTGATGACCCTCTTGATTGATGTTCAAATCATCCCTGGCTCGCTGGTGGAACAAGATTGACACATTCCCAGTCCAGCTCCTGTTCCCTGCCTGGATGGGCACCTCTGTGGAGAAGGCTTTGCACTCATCTGTTCAAAATAAAACTTAATTTTCAGCCAGTGGAGCTCTGAAATTGTTCTCCCCTCCTTTCCTGAGCACTGACATTTAAAAACAGAGATGCAGGAGGAGCTGGGGGAACCCCACAAATCTTGCCCAAAAGGGACCAAATTCTGCTGCAAACACACCCTCGCCATGAAGGAGAAAATCTCAGCTCTTTTAGGGCAGCAGTTCCCAAAGGGACACAGCTTTGGGGCTGTTTGATTTGGGGACAGTCCCTCAGGTCTGAATCCCACATCTGGCTGCAGCTGGGATGTCTGGATGGAGCTGCTTTGTCACTCAGATTTTAACACAGAAATTTTTTGGCTAAAATAGGCTAAAAACCCAATTTATTTCTCCCCTGGATGGGATAAAATCCATTGGGATCCCCCTGCCGCTGGGTAGCACGTGCCCCTTTTGGGGTTTTAACGAGGTGTTCGCCTTAGCTGGGAATTTTCTGGTTTCCATCCAGCTCCCCTTTTCCAAAGGAGTTGGATTTTTTACAGATTCAGGCAGAGTGCAGGGCCCTGATCCCCTCAGCCACTGCATTTTCCTGTCCATTAACCTTGTGCTGACAATAATATCCTGGATTATGTTCCTGGTGTTACCTTGTCAGTCTTCATTTCCAGCCTGCCCAGAGTTTTCCCATCAGCATTTTATTTTCCTGGGAAATGGGGGGTTTGACCTGATAAACGTTTCATGAGAAGCATCTGCTTTCTCCAGCTCTCTGCTTTTGTTCCTTTTTTTTCCTTCTGCCTGCTGAAAATTGTGATTTAAGACAAAACAACAAACCTCCCTCCCCTCACTCAAAGCCCCTTTTTTAATTTAAATTTTTAGGTTTGGGGATACAAATTGAAAAACCAAATAAATCCTGGGTAACTTTTGGACTGTGGATGAAAAGTTGAATATTTCTAGAAAGGAAAAAAACAATTTTTTTGTGAACTTGCATATTTTGGGCTGAAAACCATGATGCAGAAAGGGAAATAAATGTCATATTTTGTGGGGAACCACAGGATATGACAGGATTGGAAAAAGAGTCTTGCAGCAAGGATAACCTTTTCCTTTTTTGGGTTTGTTTTTCTCATTATCACTGCTGTTAATTGCATTATGAGGTTGATTTATCCCCTTAAAATTCGCCTTTCATTAGGCACCAAACGTCGTTGCAGCCAGCAGTGGTTCAGAGCATCTCCCTTTTAATGGGGTGTTGTAAAAAGATGCCACAGAACCCAGCATTTGTGCAATATTTCTGCCATTCCAAGCGCAATCACTGGGTAGATTTTAATTACCAGAGTACACAGATAATTACAACTCTTTGAAAGTGTTGAATTGTCACGAGGGAACAAATTGTCTGAGGGGTGTTTTAAAGCATGGCCCAGCTCCATTTCCCACCATGGAAATTACGGGGTTGATGCATGGTGAACACGACTCCTTAATTATGGAGCTAAAAGCCCCCTGTGTTCAGCTTGAATTGGAGTTCAGTTTGTTGGATGTTAAATAGTAACCAGGAGGGAAAAAAAGGGGGGAATTCCTCTAAAATTGAACCACCAGGACAATAAACAAAAAAAAATTCTCCTGAACTAAAGTGGGGTCATAAATATTTATGTCCTCTCAGCAGATTCATGGACTGTCCCGGGGCTTTCATACAATAACAGAATGGTTTGGGTTGGGAGGGAACTGAATCCATCTCGTTCCAAGCAATTCCATGGGCAGGGACACCTTCCACTATCCCAGGGTGCTCCAAGCCTTGTCCAGCCTGGCCTTGGACACTTCCAGGGATGGGGCAGCCACAGCTGCTCTGGGCAAGGAGAAGCTTTGTGCCTTTTTGTGGGAGGGGCAGCACCTGGAATTCCCTGGGGACGTGGACATTGCTCCAAGGGTTCATGGGCTCAGGGTGTGGAGAGAACTGTGGCTGGTGGCACAGTGGTGGCTTTGGCCCACTGCAGCCACAAAGAGCCACCAGGTGAGCCATGTTTGTCCTTCTGTTGCAGCTGGCACTGAGGGGACCAGCGGGGCCCATGGGCCTGACGGGGCGGCCAGGCCCAATGGTGAGTGGTGGAACTGGGGGAGGGGACTGAGGATGGAGCTGGGGAGTGCTGGAGTTGGTGTGGATGGAGCTGGGGAGTGCTGGAGTTGGTGTGGATGGAGCTGGGGAATGCTGGAGTTGGTGTGGATGGAGCTGGGGAGTGCTGGAGTTGGTGTGGATGGAGCTGGGGAGTGCTGGAGTTGGTGTGGGTGGAGCTGGGGAGTGCTGGAGTTGGTGTGGATGGAGCTGGGGAGTGCTGGAGTTGGTGTGGGTGGAGCTGGGGAATGCTGGAGTTGGTGTGGGTGGAGCTGGGGAATGCTGGAGTTGGTGTGGATGGAGCTGGGGAATGCTGGAGTGGGGAGGATGGAGGTGGTGAAGATGGAGCCAACCCAGCTGATCCAGCTCCCTATGGGCTCTGGATCCATGAATGGCTCTTCCTTAACGTGGTATCAGTCTTCCCTCTGGCTCCCTTGTGGAAAAATGTCATAAATCCTCTTCTGTGTCCAAAGGGACCCCCAGGCAGTGGAGGACTGAAGGGAGAAGCTGGAGAAATGGGACCTCAGGTGAGTGTGGGGGAGCTGGAGAGATGAAGGGTGGAGCAGCCGGTCCTGCTTGAGAGGCTGTTGGGAAGCAGGGATCCAGTCACCCCGTGCCAGCTGGGAGTAGGAAGGTGTGGGAACACGTGTTTGGCATGGAAATGTCCCTCCAAGTGTCCAAATGGAGGCTCTGGACATGATTGTAAAACTCTGCAGGTCCCTTCCTGCAAAGACATCTGTGGAGGAGTCCTGCAAATAAAAGATAGTTTGAAGTGTGGAGAATTCACTAATGCTCAGGATATTGTTCTTCCAAGCCTTAAATCCTGCATTAAGGGAAAGTTCCCATTTTCTGATGGCGAGGGAGGTGATTTATGGGATGTGTCTCCACCATGTGCTTGCAGGGCAAAAGCTTCCTCGTGGATAAACACCTACAATTCCTGTCCTGACCCTTCCCTGTATGTTTGGAACCACGGGCTCTGCTCCAGGGATTCATTTTGAAGCCCTGAGAGCCCCAGCAGTGCCTGATGTGGGCACTGATCACTGGGTCTGCTCCTGGTCCCTTCAGGTGACAGCATTTCTTCCTCTCTCTTTGATTCCTTGCAGGGTCCACGAGGCATCCAAGGTCCTCCCGGCCCGGCAGGAAAACCAGGCCGCAGGGTGAGTGTCCTGGCAGCTGTGCTGGCAAGGCAGGAGCTACAATTCCTGCTGGAAACTGCTCCTGCTGCCAAACAATTCCTCAGCACTGAGGGCGTTGCACAAGAGCCGGCTGGCGGCCAGGCCAGGCTCGGCCAGGCCCTCTCCGGCCATCTGGGAGGACACAAAGGAGGATGAGAGTTAAAGTCTGGGAGGACACAAAGGAGGATGAGAGTTAAAATCTGGGAGGACACAAATGAGAGTTAAAATCTGGGAGGACACAAACGAGGATGGGAGTTAAAATCTGAAAGTGTAGGGGGAATTCAAGGCTGCGCATCCCACTCTTCTTATCCCAGGGTTTTTTGGCTCTCTGGTGTTGAGGTTGTAGCTGCACAAATGCCTTGAACTGGCTTGGAGTCCCCACTCCTGGCAGTGTGTGAGGAGGATCCAGTCCCCAGAGTGGATCTGGTAGAAATCCTGCTCTGTTTTCATCCCTGATTCTGACTTTTATTTCACACCACCCTCTGGCTGACCATGATTCAACTTGCCAGAGGAAGAAAGGAGCAAGTCTTGTGTGTGACCCACTTCTGACTTCCTTGAAACAGAAACTCTCATTTCAATTTGCAGCCATCACCATTAGCATCTCTTAAAATGTGCTGGGAGATAATTTTTTCCCATAAAAACCACTGACCATGGCCCAGCACCTCATGAAATGAAGTGGCTTCGCTGCCATTTGTCTCCTACCTCTCATTAGCTCCAGGACATTGCTCCAAACTCAGAGCAGGGATTTTTCCCTCACCAAGGGAAGCTGCCTGTGAGCTCTGGCTTAAATAAACCCTTACTCTGACTTAACTAAACTCTGTCTCAGCCCCAGCTGGCCCTGTGGCCCTGCCTTACCCTTCGGATTTGACTTTGCTGCTCTCTGTTGCAGGGACGAGCTGGCAGTGATGGTGCCCGGGGAATGCCAGGCCAGACAGGACCAAAGGTAGTGCCACGTTTTTATGGATTTGGGGAATCTGCCTCTGCTTTGTAGCAGGAATGAGCCGAGGGATCCATGGAGAAGGAGCCCACCTTGCTTGGAGGAGGTTGTGAGGTGGTCCAGAGGTTCCTGTGAAGTCATGGAAGTTAAAAGAGGGAAGTTAAACACACTCCTGGAAGGCAGAATAGCAATCTTTTCTTTTATCTTTTCTTCTCTTTTCTCTCCTTTCCTTTTTTATTTTCTCTTTTCTCTCCTTTTCTTTTTTCTTTTTTCTTTTCTTTTTTCTTTTCTTTTCGCTTTCCTTTCCTCTTTCCCTATTTTCTAATACCCCTTTTTTTAATTGCTGGATGAAATATGCTGCACTTGTAGAACGAATACTTCAGAATCCCAATTACCAGAAACAAACATGAACAAGTGGCTGGAAAGACTCTAGAACAGAACCACCAAAACCCCACCTATTGACAGGGTGAGGAAATGGAGGAGGCGTGGTGAGGAATTTTAATCCCCCTGTAGTTTTTTGTTGGAGACAAGCCCCCTTCATTCCGCTGCGACCTGTTGGAATTACCAAGCAGCAAAGATGCTGCTCCGCTGGAAATGGAATGCAGGGGAAGTTTCCCAGGGAATGGTGCCTTAGAAGGTTTAAGCACTTTGTTATGGGGATACTTAAGGCTGCAATGGATGGGGGGGTTTGATGCAGAGACAGGAGACCACAAATCATTTATCCAGCAAAGTGCTCTAATGAGCCTGTGCCCTCCGAGGAGGGGCTGCCGGGGGAGGAGGAGGGAATTTGCTGTGAGCACAGGCAGGGAGATGCTCTGGGACCTGCCAGAAGGAGAGGGCTGCAGGTGACCCTGGTGCTCGAATCACTGCGAGATAAAGGAGCTGTGAAAAGGAGGAGCTGGTGCTGTTTTAGTGATTCAAAACACATGTGGTTCACTCCTTTCCGGGGAAAAGGGGCTTTTCTGGCTCCTGGGTTTTGCTCCCTGTGCACTGGGAGTCACCCAGGATTTACAAACCCCTCTGTGTCCTCTCTTCTCCAAGGAGTTGTGGTATTTAGGAAGCAGCTCCTTCCTGTCCTAGTTTCATTAAGATACTGTCCAGAATTTATTTCTCTCTCTGTTTCTTTCCTCTGAGGGTTAAAAAGGATGTATGGGATGGTGGGAAAGCTCAGGGGACCTGCTGGCAGGTGTGGGGTTAGCACAGTTTGCTCGTTGCAGTCTGTTATTCCATGGAATTACAACGAAATAAATAATTGGATTAGGAGAACCTGCCCACAAGGGAGATGAAAAAATCACCCATAGAAACTCTGAAATCCACATGGAAAAGCATTGAAAACTGGGGGAAGAGGGAAGAGTTTAACTCCAAATGACTTTGAGGCGGTTTTGGGGTTTTTTTAATCCTTGTTTTACTCTATAACTTTGAGATCATCCCCAGTCTGATGGAAGGTGAAGGCTGAATGTCTGAGGGGGAAAATCGATTCCTCCTTGACACAGAAAGGAAACAAATGGGAAGAGGATTCAAATACGGGTAGAAATGTGTTCTAAACTGGTTTTTCTTCCAGGGTGACCGAGGGTTTGATGGCTTGGCTGGTTTGCCTGGTGAGAAGGGAAACAGGGTGAGTTTTCTCCCCCTTTTTTTCTGGCTGGGATGAAACCTTGGAAGGAGGAGGTGGCTGGGAGGGACTGGGATGGGCACTGCGGTGCCATGAGGAGGGGATGAGTGTCCCTAAGAGCCTGTGGGGTGTCACAGCACCCTCCCAACATCCACATCCCAGGGAGCTGCAAGATCCATCTGGGACTGCTCCAAATGGGAATGGGGAGGAAAAAATTGCCTTAACACAATGCAGCCTTAAAAAACAAGGCAAGAGGCAAAACCTGCTGTTAGATGGTGCAGTTGGGGGTGGAAATTGCCTGAAATTACAGTGGGTTCAATCTCTTTGCTTTATAATTAAGCAGTAGGGGAAAAAAATGGGAGAAGGTGGTTATTTTGGCAGGCTGGATGACCCTCCCCTCCCTGGAGCAGAGAGAGAGACAGCTGTGAGGGCACAGGGACCTCCAGCACAGACAGAAAAACCAAATCCATGCCTCGGTTCATCACGGTTCCCTGATGGTTTCCATTGCCAGAGCGTTTGCACCTTCTCTGAAGCGTTTTCTGCCCTTTTTTTACAGGGTGAGCCAGGCCCCCACGGCCCCCCGGGGGCTCCTGGAGAGGATGGGGAGAGGGTAAGTCTGCCTGTGCATTCAGCAGCCCTCGGAATTCCTAAGGAACCCCTGGAAACAAGAAGCAGATGCAGTGTCAGGCAGAGGCGTGCCAGGAGCTGCCAGCTCACGGCGGCTGCTCCCAGTCCTTGTGCCTTCCCGGGGAGGGAAGCAGGGGAACAAGGAGGTGGGAGTGGAAGTGGAAAGAAGAACTTGGCTTTAAAGATCTGGTCAGGAAAGTCAGGTTTTGTTAAAAGAAAAAAAAAAAATAGCACAAGAAAAACGTTCTTCCTTTTGTTGAGCAAATCATCGCTTCTGATTTTCTGAAATCCAGAGAACTGCAGCGAGATTTGGGGAGAAGAAATTCCCGACAGAGGCAGGAATCAAAGACTAAATTGTTCACTTCTCCTGCAGTCAATAATGCAAGGAGTTTAGCAAAGCCCAGACTAAGTGATTGCAGCTCTGGTTTAAGGGCAGAGGTTGGAAATGCTGAACCCACGGGCGTGTGGTTCGACCCGAGGAGCCAGCGTGGATCTCCCAGGCTCTAATCCCCTTCCACGATGGTTTTTCCCCACCTTGGGCTGTTAGTTTCCCCTGCTAAGCTCAGATAATCACACTTTCCTCACCACAGGCTGGGCAGCATTAATTAGTTTAATTAGTTGTGGCTGTAAAGTGCTTTGAGATAGAGCAGAGCAAAGCCGTGGCTGGAGGGGGAAGGAGGAGAGTCAGAACTTGAATCCCAAAGGGAAAAAGAAACAGTTCCAGGTGTGCAGGGAGGGCAGAACTGGGGAGAAGAGCATGGATTTATCACCAGAGGAGGAAGGTTTGCAAGGGTTGATTTCCTAAGAGGGAGCCTCAGGTTTGGGGTGATTAAAAAGCAACTCAGGGGAAGCACCAGTTGATGGTTTTGGGGTATCCAGCAGGATATGGGAGAGGAGGGATGAAGAATTATCCCTTTGCTGCCTGAGGTTTATCTGAGGAGCTCTATTTGGCTAAATCCCATTCCCACCCTGCCTTGATGTTCGGTTTGGTGTTAAATCTTCTGCTTGTTGTCTCACCTGCCCTGAGTTGTGTCCACAAGCCCTTGTCTGGTGGCAAAATCCATCTTCCTAAACATCAGCAGGAATTCTGAAGTATTTTTAGGGCCTTTCTAGTCCCTGGTAAACTCAGATTTAGTCCCCAGGTTTCCAGGGTGTTCCTTGGGCATGGAAACCCTGTCAGTCCTCCAGGGAAGCTGCTTTTCTGTGTGAATACTATTAAATAGGGCAAAACCCCTGTGAGGTGACTGAACTAAAACTGGGGTTTTTTTCTGTCTCTCGCTGCTTCTCCCCGTGCCTCTGCTGCTGCCCAGGGAGATGATGGAGAAGTTGGACCCAGAGGTCTGCCTGGAGAACCTGTGAGTATCCCTTTCCTTTGGCTTCTCCTCTGGGGCATGGATTTGGTATGGAAAAGGTGTTTTTAGGGTCTCGTGGGGCAGCTTTCCCTGAGATTGTGCAGGGATTGAAGTCATCGTGAAGCTCCACATGAACAATTTGAGTGTCTGTGCTGTAACAACTCTGCTTTGCTTATTTTCACTAAGACACCTCCCACAAATGGGAGGGGGGGCTTGTTCACTTCTTTGATTTTTGTGAGTTTGGGGGATTTTCAATGAAAAAAATTCTGACTGATTGTTTGCTCAGAAAAATCCTAACTCTAAATGTAAAGCTTGGCTTAGATTAATCTCATGCTTTGCCTGCCTGTATCCCTCTCCCTGGTTTGGGGTTGAGGTAATCAGGCTGGGTAGAAATTAGGTGTGGTCAATGGATAGAAAATACAGTTTCTGTGAGTGTTCATAGCAAATTCCAGTGAGAAAAGAGATTTATCTCGGGGCAGTGGCAGCTTCACCACCCAGCTCCCACACACTTTGTCCTGTGCAGTGTCAGTGACTCCTTTTAAACCTCAGGATGAAATCCTGGAAGGATTGAACTCAAGGAAACTTTTACATCTGACTTCAGTGGGGTCCATATTCTGCTCCCAGTGCACAAAACTTCCTAAATCTGCACTTTGTCAGTGTTTGGACCCCACGTGCTGTGGAGCAGCTGCAGCAGGAGCTGGGAATTCCTGGTGTCAGTAAGGATGGAGGAGATCTTAGTGGTGTTGGACAAATTCTTCAGATCAACCCAAAGGAATGCTTTCAAGGAGAATCCCACTGGAAAAAAACAAACAAACAAACAAATAGTTGGGTTGTCAGTTAAATACTCTGAAAAAGCATTTTTCCCCCCAATACTGAGTATTTTTTTTATTGGCAAACTCTGCTTGTGACTGGCTGTGGATTTCTGTGTGTGGTACAGTTGCTGGCTGCTCATTTCACCCCGAATGCATTTCCCTTGTTATGAAAAGAACATTATCTGTCATTTCCTTTCAAAATGTCTGATTTGGCTGTGCTAAGGCCCAGCGTGGTGGCCCGAGAGTAATTGATGGAAATTGTTGGACACAGTTCATGGGAGACAGGGAAGGGTTGGCATTTACAGACTCACTGGAACTAAATTATAGACAAGATGTCTGATTAACTTCTGGGAAAGATTAATCAACTCAGCTATCTCCTTAGCACATGTCCAAGCAATAACTTATGGCTTATTAACTTCCTAAAAGCGTTTATGTGCTCAGGTAACAGAGCAACAAAAGAGGAGCTCAAATGAGGATAACACACACAGGGAAGTTGGTTTTTATTTCAGCAGCAGGAGTCAAAATCTCTGGGCTGGCCAGGATAAAGGATTCAGCTGCATTACAGGGAATTTTGCTGTGAATATACACACCCTAAAGCTGGGGGTTTGTCTTCTCTGCCCTCAGCCACAAAAGGGTCACTCCAAATGTGGCTGAAACCAGTGGTGAGGCTTCAGAATGGGTTTCCCTCCATCCTGCTCCACGTTCCTTCCAGTTGCCCTCACCAGCGGAGTTTCTGCTCTGGGATTCATGCAGGGCTTTATCTCAGGAGGTCTCCAGTGACTGGGAGAGACCTTTGGATTCATCCAGTTTTTGCTAGAAACGGCAGATTTTTTTGCAGCATCAAAATCCCCACGACCTCCAAGATGAGACATTTCGTTAATGTCTCAATTTCACCCTGTAACATTTCATTTTAATTCCTCAGCCTTCTCTGCATCGTAAAAAGGGGGCTGTGCAATATTTGGGCAGACAGATAAAAGTGCCCATCAATCAAGAACGATTCTCCTCCATGGCAGGGAAGGAGCTCCATCCATACAAATTCCCTGTGTTCCCCTCATTTCAGGAAGGGCCTGGGATTAAAAGCCGAGCTCTCAGGGAGTGCTCACAGATCCCACCCCTTTCCTTCCACTCCAAACCCCGCTGAAGGTTCCAGGCACAGGAGGGGCTGGGATGGCATTTGCAAAAATTCCCACTGCAGGAATACAAATCCTCCTGCTGTGTTTTCCTTACTCGATGTGGTGCTCCAATCCCACCAATTTTCCTGAAGACAATGCCAGGTTAAATTCTAGGAATGGAAGGAAAACACCAGGAGAGCAGAAGTCCTGACCTGTTAATGCTGGATGACCAAATGCCCTTAAAAATGTACATTTACGCTGCAGGCTGGAAACCTTTCCCAGCCTTGCTGAGTTGTGTGGATTGTCCATGACAAAAGCTCAGTCTGGAGAGATTTTTGGGATGATCCATTGGTGTTATCAGGTCATCCTTCATAACTTTCCCTGCTGGAATGACTTGGCTGCAAAGAGTTTTGCATCCTTGTGTGGGAATAATCCAGGAATAGGATTAAATTTATAAAGAAAAGTTGGTTCCAGGGGAATTTGTTCCAATCCAAGGCATAAATGGCTGTGCCCATATTATTTAGCTTTATAACACAAGAATCTGTGCCCAGGGGATTTCTCTCCCAGTGTGTAACTCAGGGGAGCTGCTGCAGCACCAGCAAGGTCCTTCCCAGCCCTGCTGTGTCCGTGTCCAGCGTGCTGCTCCTCCTGATCAGTGCTGGGAGAACACTGGGAATTCTAACCCCGTTTTTTCCCCCCACAGGGACCCCGAGGACTGCTGGGCCCCAAAGGACCCCCAGGACCCCCGGGGCCACCGGTGAGTTCCCTGCTCCCCTCCCCAGAGCCTCCCAGACCAAAACCCCCTCAGCCATTCCAGCAGATCATCCAGCTGCATAATTTCCCACATGTGGGCAATGAAAAGCAGTGGTATCCCAAACAAAAAATCGTGGCTCAGAGTCTGTCTTCTCCCCCATTTTCAGTGGTGTCACGTCCAGTCACAGCAGCAGCAGATTTGCCCCACCTGAGTAAATATTAATGCCTTGCTCAGGCTGGGAGGGAGGAATGAGAGTTATTAACACAGTGCCTTTGCTATTAACTCCTGCCCAAGGGCTCTGAAGCAGTTCCTTCATATTCCAGACCAGAGCTGAAGCTGGAGCATGTGGGATTTTATTCAGGAGGCCTCATCCCTGGAAGTGCTGATGCAGGGGCTCTCCCTAAGTCACTGCTGCTGGCTGGAATCCCAGACCTTAAAACCCAACCTTAAAGCTAAAGGGGTCAGTGTTTAATGGGGAACATTTTGTGGCCCTTCACCCCTCCTGGGATGTGAAGACACCTTTGCTGTGAGCTCCTGGTGCTGCTGGAATTTAATGAGGAGGAATTGAACTCGGGATTTGCTCCCAAACCGTCTCATCTCCCACAGATGGGATGTTCCACACAGATCCCAGCAGAACCTGGAGAAAAGGAGGCTCAGGGAATTCTTATTCTCTACAAATCCCTGGCAGGAGGGTTGTGGTGAGGAGGGCCAGTCTCTTCTCCCAAGCAACAAGATGAGAGGAAAAAGCCCCAAGTTGTGCCAGGGGGGAAATTTAGGGTGGGTATTAGGAACAATTTCTTCCTGGAAAGAGTTGCCAAGCAGTGCCCAGGGAATGGTGGAGTCACCATCCATGGAAGTGTTCTAACCCCACGTGGATGTGGCACCTGGGGACGTGGTTTGGTGGCAAACATGGTGCTGGGTTAATGCTGGGTTTGGTGATTTTATTTTCCAACCTTAACAATCCCATGATTCTGAAATGGCAGCAGGGGGACATCTCCATGTTCTCCCCTCAGTGAAGGTGCTCAGGGAGTGTTTGACCCCCAGTTTTTTGGCACAAGGCAGCACAGTCCTGTCACTTTTACCTGCCTGCATCCCAAGCCACATGTTTTTCCCTGTTTTCCTTTGTCACTCCGTGCCTGCTTGCTGTGGGATGCAATCCAGCCAGGATTTCCTCAGCCTGGTGCTGATTGTGCCTCCCAGGCAGGTAAAACCAAAGGGGAAAGCACTGAAATGACTTTAAAAAATCCACCTGGATTCATGGAATTGGCTGCTTTACCAAACACCTCTAGGAAATTGTTCCCTTTCCACATGATCCAAGGGGTTTCTTGCTTTTTTTTATTATTTTTATGGCAATTTCCCTGCTTTTGTGGTGTGAAATAATGAGGTATTTTCTCACTGCTGCTGTTTTTTAAATCCTTTCCAAGGGTGTGGCTGGCATGGATGGACAAACAGGTCCCAAAGGGAATGTGGTAAGTTCTCCCTGCAAATTTTTACAGGCAGTTCAGATATTCTATACAGCAACATGTGAAATTCTGCTGGATTAGGTTTGCTAATTGCTTTTTAGCCTGGTCTAGGTTCCTATCAAAGCCTGTGAAAAGCACCAGGAACATCTTCCTGCAGCAAATGGATGTTAATTTATTGTAATTTCTGATGGAATTACACATTATTTCTCCGTGAAAGATGAAACATTTTCGTTGAGTTGCATGCTGGGCTAATGAGTATCAAACCAGAGGCATTTAACTGAGAAGGAGAAAGTTTCTCTGGGTCTTGGATGGAGGGGAGGGGATGGATTCCCTGGAGAAGAAATGCAGAGCCAGGTGGTGTTAGAGCCTTGCTCAGCTCCTGTGGGCTGGAAATGCTTGGATAGGAGTCAGTGTGCCTTGGAGTGACTTCCCCCTTCCTTATCCCATTTGGAAAAGCCATTTCCAGGAGCTCTTGGTTACTGGGAGAAGGTCAGAGAGGGTTCAGGGTGCTGTGGGAGGGTGTGGATCCAGCTCAGGTGTGTCCAGGCAGTGGGAATACAGGGATATGGCTGGGGAATATTCAGGAATTGTGGTTCCAGCTCCATCTCACCTTTCCCACCTTCACCCCTGCCCTTGTCTCCTCACAGGGCCCTCAGGGCGAGCCAGGCCCCCCAGGACAGCAGGGGAACCCAGGGGCTCAGGTAAGAACAAATCTCCTTCTTCACAGGTGGGAAAAAGGGATGGAATTCAGCACCAGCCTCTCTCCCCTGCCAGAAATGGGAGCAGCAATTTGAGAGATTTGCTGGGAACTGGCTCGAGGAGATTTTGCTGCTCCAAAATCTTCCTGAAAACACTCCCAGTGTCGGATCCCCCAGTTCTCACCTGGCTGGGGCAAAGCCAGAGCTGCTCTAGGAATCTCTTTGGCCAAGTCACACCTTGGCTGATGTTTGGCATCCATCCCACTGTCCAGTTGCTCCAGAGCCAGATATCCAGGCCTTTCCCATGGCTCTCAGGGAATCCTGCTCCTCAGAGCATCCCTGTTTCCCTCCTGGGCTGAGCCTGGCTGCCCACAGCCCGTGCAGCTCTCCAGAGCTAAAAGGACATTTTCTTGCCCCTCACAAAACATTTTGGGAATCAATGGAGCTGGGGAAATCCCCAGCCCTCACAGGCACTAAAATAATGCTCAGCTGAGACTCTGCCAAGGTGCATTTGGAAGGAATGACTCGTTCCTTAATGACCTTAATTTTATTTTTTTTTTTTTTTTTTGGCTTTTCACAGGGTCTTCCAGGTCCACAAGGTGCCATCGGTCCCCCAGGAGAGAAAGTGAGTTTAAATTCAGCTCTGGCCTCAGCCATGGATTTACATTTTGCTCCTTCAGCTGCTCCTTTGCCCCATGAGCAACATCTGTTTGCAGCCGTGGCCATGAAAGTCTAATGCCTCTCATTCCAGACAGAGCAGAGATCAAGCCAGCTTGGTTTACCTCTAATTCATCATATTTGCATTCATTTCCCCTCTGAGGAGAAACATTTTGAAGGCAGCCTATGGTAAAACATGAGGGGAGGATTGAAAATTGTTCTTTTTCCGTGGGTTTTGGGAGTCTGAGTGGGATGATAATGGGAAGAGCCCATGGATCCCCTCCCTCTGCCTCTCTGATTTTCTGCCTGTTGATGTGGGACTGGTGCTGGCCTCGAACCAGCAGGATTTAAAAGAGGAGAAGTTTCCCCCAGCAGCCCTGGGACCAGCAGGATTTAAAGGAGGAGAAGTTTCTCCCTCAGAGGGGTCATTCAGGGTTTGCTCAGCTCGCACTGAGCAGGGACACTGTGTGTGTGTCCCTGGGTGTCCCCTCCTGCTTGTTTGGAGTGGAATTATCAATAATCCCCCTGTGAAGGAGCACACTGACAGCTCTGCCAGTGGCACTTCCTGATGGGTGAGAATAATTAAAAGGTGCTCACTGAGCAGTGTTAGAGCAGCAAGTCCAGTCAGCCGGGGCAGCTCCTCTCCTTTGTCATTTTTCACCCAAAAATGGGCATTTCTTTGCCCTGTGACCCCACAGTTTGATATCCTCCACCTCGTCCTCACGCAGCTGTGCGTTATCCTGGGTTTTTGGCAGGATGTGGTGCCTCGAGCTCCCGTGGAGCTCTCATTGCTGCATCCTGGCTGGGTGTGAGGTGCCAGCACGGGCACTGCAGCATCCCGGGCTGCTGGAACAGCTCTGCCCACAGAAATACACGGATTCCTTACAAACTGGGGCCGTTTCTCCATCTCTCACAGCTGGGAAAAGCAGGAAATGTGGCTGAAAATCCCTATCCTCTGATGCTCTGGAGGAGGCTCTGATTGATTTTTCTGTTTGCTTTTAGGGCCCGCTGGGCAAACCTGGCCTCCCTGGCATGCCTGGTGCTGATGGGCCCCCGGTAAGTGCCAGGGCTGATCCTGCATCCACCCAGCCTGGAATGGCCCCTGGCCTTGGGAAATGGGAGCCCAGGTTGTGATTTGAGCCCCTCACGGCTCAAAGGGAGGCAATGGGAAGGGTAAAGCAAGAGAAGTCATGGGTTGGGATAAAGGCAGTTTAATGTGGAAATCAAGAGAGTTGAATATGGAAAAAAACCACACCCTGCAAGGTCAGCGCTCACTCTCCTTGCAGGCTGGGATCAGTTTGGGAAGCCCCATCACAGCTTTGCCCACTCTGGGTACTTCTCACCATCTCTCCAGGCCTCTCTTTCTACTCTTCTCGCTCTTGCTGTGTTTTCTGGATGCTGGCAGCTCCCCGAGGCAGGGATAGATCCTGTGGGTGTTTATTCACATCCCAGCCGTGCCTGGGGCGCTCCTGGCCTCTCCCTGGGCGCTGCTGCACAGGGGTGATAAGAGCAGGTGGAAATTACCTGTCAATGTTCCGTTCTCTCACCTTTCCCCCTCTCTAATCCCTCTTTAAACATCATTTGCTCCTCGCTCTGGAAATCAGTCTCAAAAAGATCACCGGCCTTTCAACCCAGTCTCATTTTTACCCATCTCATTCTTTCATTTAAGAATGAAAACCGCAAAATTGTTTCAATCTGCAAATGTAAATGCAGAGCACGACCCGAGGAGAAAAAAAAAAGAAGAAAGAAAAATTGCATTTCCCACCCTGGGATTATCATTCCTACGGAGGGCACTTGGAACATCCGTACAATTGTTAGCTGAGTCAACAGAGCAGCTCCAGCAAAGCCCAGAACATCTCTAAATCTGTAGGTTTTGATGGGAAATTCCTGCAGCAGCCTCCGGGGAGGTTCTGCTGGAGAAACTCTTATTTTTATGCAGCCTGGAGGCTGTGGAGGAGCTGCAGAGTGGCTGTGCATGGACAGGGACCTTTCCCACAGGTGGGCAGCGTTTGAGGGGTTGGGTTGCTCTTTCCAAGGACAAAAAGCGTTCTTTTTATAGGAATCTGTCTTGGAAAAGCCCTGAAAATCCCTGCGGGCCTTGCTTCGAGAGCTGCTCATCAATCTGTGATCTCAGGAGTAGCCAGGGAGATGGGCACGGTGAAAAGGGGGATATTTAGTGCAGGGTGGGCCAAAGCTTTTGAGATCCTGCTGCAGGTTCATCCTGGAGCTGAAGGCAGGAGTGGTTTTATGGATCCTCTGTGCCCTGGTGCTCTTGGTGCCGTTAAACTCACAGGACAAACTGAGATGTGAGTTTTCTCCCCCATTTTGCTGCTGTAGGAATGGCAGCTGTCATTCTGTTCCTTTACTAAACCAGCCTGGTTTAGGGAGTCTGGCTTGTGTGACATTCCTGTTCTGAAACTGATGATGGGAGACACTCAGAGTTTTGTTTGTTACAGCAGAAGAAATGTGTGTATTTAAAGGAGAGAGTTCAGGGAAGACACCAGTGAGTGCAGAATGGCTTTAGAGCAGCTGGAGGTGCTCCCATCATCCTTTAAAAATCAAAGTCCTTGGGTGCGCAGTGAGTGCCCTTTTAGGGGTCATTGATACTCTGGATATTGCCAATCCAGGAGTTCTTTTAGATCCCAGCTCCATTTGGGATCCAGCTGTAGGGAAACCACTAAAAATCATTTTGCTGGGTTCCCCCCATTTCTCACTGATCCTCCCAACTCTACCTGAGGCAATTCACACTTTGATTTTTACTGCCTGGGACCCCAGCAAAAGGCTCTAAATGCTGTTGATGAGAACACATTGGAAACTCTGGGATGCTGAATTGTTCAGCATCAAATCCCAAGAGGAATGCTGGCCAGCCTCCAGCCAGCCTCTGTCTCACAGGGATGCAGGTTAGCTGAGCACTCATCATGGGATCTGGGACTGAACTCCAGGGATTAGGAACTTAATGAGGGGCTCTGACCAGTCTGGGCATCTTGTGACCTTCACAAGTTTCCTGCCACCTGGATTCTATCTCTTTTTCCTACCTGCAAAACCCCTTTGTTGCTTCGCTGCTGAACTCACCCAGGTGTTCTGCTGTGCAAAGAATCTTCCAGAATGCTTCGTGCTGCTCTGCTGGGAGGTGGTGAAGGGTAAAATTAGCAATAACCAGGTAGAAAAGCACCAAGGATCCAAATGCTGCTCTCTTCCTTCCGGGAAAAGCGAGGTGGCTTCAGGGGGGCCACTTGTGTCAGTAGGAGCTTCCTGGGGAGCAGCTGCTCTCTGACAAATAAATCACAGCTACCAAAGCATTAAATGTGCACTAAACCCCAAAATTCTCTTTGTTTCTTTTAACCATAGGGTCATCCTGGCAAGGAAGGCCCTCCTGGAGAGAAGGGGAGTCAGGTAGGTGTCCACAGAACCCTCAGCTCTGCCAAGAGATGGATCTCCACAGGGATGGCTGGGAAGTCAGGGATGTGGGGCAGGGGAGGTGCTGAGAAACAAACCCAGTTAAATTTAACAGCTGAGCCCAGATTTGATCTGTCTGGGTGTCTCTCCTGGTCTGAGCTCCTCCCAGCTCTCCTGGCCAGCAGAGCTCCACAGACCAGCACACAGTGAGAACCTGTGAAGGGAAGCTTGCTCTTGACAGACACAAATAAATATCCTTTGTGGCACAGGGAATGTAGAAAATAGGGTTTTTTTTCCCTTCCCTCTCAGAGTCCCTCTTGAACAATGTATTTGAGATTATTGCCAGAGGCCAAAGCCCTTGAATTATGCACTGGTCCATCTGTCCAGGAGAATTTGCCAGCTGCATTCCTGCTGCAGCCCAAGCATCAGAAAACATTGCGCTTGTCCAAAGTCTCTGCTTAGAGCTCAGCCCAGCTGGATGGACATCCAGGAGTGCTGGTGCTGCTGGACACAACCACAGCTGGATTTGTCCCACTGGTGTCACAGGAGGCTGAAAATTCCGACCTTTCCTTTTTGGGGGTGATCCCTCCTCTCCGAGATCATCACTGGTTCTGCTGTTCCTGCAAACCAGGGTGCTTTGGGAGCAGAGAGGCAGCAGAACGTGTTCCTCCTCCCTGGTTTTCTTCAACCCAAACCACAAATCATCACCCTGGTGTATAAATCCCCTTTCTAACAAGTTTTTGCCATCCTGACTCTTGTCATTCTCCTTTTCCTCTTGGATGGGTCTTTGCCATCAGCTCAGCCCACCACACCTGCTGCAGGTGATGCTCCTGCAGCTCCCTGGGCTATTTTGGACTCTTTGGGGCTCTTTTGGGCTATTTTCAGGTGGCTGCTGCCATTCCTATCCTATGTGGGAAAGAGGAAATTTGTTTTCCACACTCCCTCCTTATCTCTGCACCTTTGTGCTGGTTTCTGATGTGTTTTTCTTGTTTGTATTTCGTTCCCCTCAGGGTCCCCCTGGTCCTCAGGGCCCCATTGGTTATCCAGGACCACGTGGAGTCAAGGTAAGGAGATGGAGAAGCAGTGTCCATCTCACTGGAATTCTCCAGCCTGTGCTGGACACTGCTGGTGAGCACAGATGTCCACTCAGGGCCACCTCAGTGACCACCTGCAGTTATTGCTCCAGCAAGTCTTGGGCCAGCATTTTATCCAGGGGGATTACAAATTCCCTGCTCCTCAATAACCCCAGTTCAGCACTTTGGAGAGATTTCCCTCGTAATTCTGGGAGAGCAAGGCTCGCTCCCATTCCCATTCTTCCCAGTTTACAGCCAGAGTAAATCCCAGCCAGAATGTGCAGCCTTTAACAAGGCTGATAAACCAGAGCAGCCTTTTCCCAACACAAAGCTAGCTTTTCATGCTCCTGGTCCCAAGCCTTGCTAGGCAGAGCCTGAGTGTCTCAGCCATGTGCTTTTTCATGGATTGAATTCCAGCTCCTGCCTCATTCCTGCTGCTGGCGAGGCAGTGGGGATTTTTTTCCCCATTCACTTGTGGTTTTATGCCCATCAGGATGTACCAATTCAGGTGCGCATGCATCCTGCATCCCAAAAATCCCATGAATCCACAGGGATCTGCACTGGCAAACACAAACACAGCTTGGAGACTGAGAAAGGTGAAGTTAAATCGTCTCAAACCCCCCTTTTCAACAGCAGAAACCCATTTGCTGTTCCACCTTCAGTGGGATGTGTTCAACCAGAGCAAACTTCCAGCTCATTTCTTGCAAGGCTGCAGATGGAGATAGAGTGATCCATTAGGGGATGTTGGATTTCCCATTAAAGTTGGAACTGCTCCACGTTAGAGGGAGTTCAAGAAATTGTGTGGTGCACCAAACCCCACAGCCAAGGTTTAGCTTCCTGCAAGCAGTGTTCCGTGAACTGCACGAGCCTCCAGCTTGGGGAAAAAAAGAAGGGTCTGATTGGGTTTGTAGCCATAAATAACTTTCAGATCTTTCCTTCCTTACCAGAGCCCTGCTCTGCTGCACAAATCTTGATGGATTTTTAATTATACTTTTTCTTGACGTGCTAAAAGGAAGAAAAACTTAAAACACCCAAGCAAAGCATTAGTCCTTTTAACAAAAAAACCCCAAAGTGGTGTTTTTTCTTGTGCTGGTGTGGATACTCAATTTTTTTTTTTTTCAAGTTTCTATGGAAAATACAGACAGAAAAAAAGATTTTGTTGTGAATTTTGTCCCTGGGAACAGAACTTATAGGTAGAGACCACCAACCCCACCTACCAAATCAACACAGCAGAGGTTTGGGACCGTAAGATGCTTCCTGGTGAGCCAAAAGCCAGAGGGCAGCAGCTGATATTTAATTAATGATATGTTTAAGAGCAGCACAGTTTGCAGAGATACAGTTATCGACATCAGAGAAAGCAGAAATCATCACAATTAATGGCGATTTTTAATTTCTTCCCTCTAAACTTTCCCTATACCTTGTAACATCTGGGTTTCTCTCCCAAGGGAGCAGATGGAGTTCGTGGGTTGAAAGGCACCAAGGGGGAAAAGGTGAGTTCAGTTTGGGTTGAGTTTCTACAGTTTCTGGGCATTTTTGCAGGTGGATCCCACAGGACCTTCCCTGGAATGTTTTCTCCTGCACAAGGGGTTTTTCTTGGGAAAAAAGGGGGCCTGAACACCCTTCCTTCATTCCTGCCCCTCCACAGCAATTCAGCAGCAAATTCAGCACTTTCAGCTTGGCATCTCCCAAACTTTAAAACTTTCTGGGAACTGTGTCTTCACTGCCTCTCAGGGATCAGCTGTAGGAGGAGATGCATTATTAATTAATCTGCAATTAAACCTCCTTTTAATGAATGGCTGAAGGAAATATTGCAGTGTCCTGGAGGCTGCCTGCGAGCTGGGTGTAAAACCTCCTCCATGAGAATAAAACCAGTCCTACTTCAGAAATAATTGTGCTCCCAAGATCTGTTATTCACGTTGGGCCTGTTTGTGATGTTGGCTTGCAGGCAGGATGGGATGCAAGGCACATTTGGGGACACTGTAGGGGTCCCTTGGGGTTCTGGGTGGCTTTCCATGCCTCTTTGTGCTCTCCAAGGACTTGGAGAAGCCACTGTGGTGGGCAGTGTGGGGACCTCAGCTTGAGCAGGGGCTGAACAGTGAGGCTTGAGAAACTTTAGTTCTTTTTTCCCCCCCCCCTCTCTATACCTTGGGTGATTTTTCCCTTCTCCATTATTTAGGGTGAAGATGGTTTCCCTGGCTTCAAAGGTGACATGGGCATCAAAGGAGACCGGGTAAGAGTCTGGGATGGGATCCATCTGTGTCCAGCAGCTCCTGGCTGTTCCCAGCGTGGAACCATCTCCTGCTCCCCTGTGTGACAGAGTGACTCTGCTGGAGCTGGCAGTGCCACAGTCCATCTCACACCTCAGTCCTGTCCACTCTCAGATTTCCCAGTAATTCCCATAATTGTCCTGCAGTTGCCTTCAGCCCTCAATTAAACACTTCCCAGGGCTTGCTTTGCACATCCAGCCACGATTTGGGAAGCGGGAGGAGGGTGAAAGGGCTGCAATCAGAGCCAATGAAGGCAGTTTTTGTGGAGATATTCCGTGTGTGGATGGGAAAACAGCTGCAGGAAAAGATGGGTTTTGTGGGAATCAAACCCCAGAGCTTTGGTCCCACTCCACAGTTTAATCTCCCCTGGGGCTCCTGGTGAAGCCCAGCTTTCTCCCAGAACTGTTCGAGCAGCTCCATGGAATATCTGCATGGAATATCTATGGGATCTAGGACCTGCCTGTCTAATTAACACTTACCTTGTAATTAACAGGGGGAAATTGGACCCCCCGGCCCTCGGGGTGAGGATGGGCCCGAAGGTCCCAAAGGTCGCTCTGGCCCCAATGGAGATCCAGGGCCTCTTGGGCCTGCTGGAGAGAAGGTGAGCCAAGGATGGGAATTCCATGTTTTACACTAAACCCCACTGTTTTGGCTGTCACAGGTGGGTGGAGAACTGTGAGGGGACAGTTTTAGGGCAGAGGGAGGAAGAGGAGCTGTGAGAGTTTTGTGTGAAGGGCGGCCCGAGGGATGTGGGTTTAGTGCAGCCATGTCGAGGCTTTGGTCTCTTTGGGGTTATTTGTTTGGGTACAATGCCTTGAAAAAAAAAGATCAGAGGGGAATAAATGGAGAAATTAAAAGTATCATGGACTCCAGTCTAATCTAAATACAACCCCAACCATTCCCAATTAATCCTCAGCAGAGTCACAGTGCTCACTCTGCATCTCCCCACTGGGAATCCCTCAGGGAGGGCAGAGGATGAACTCAGTGCCCCAAAGTTTAATTCCACCCAGGTTCCATCTGCTGCGCTCCTCCTTGCACTCAGCATCCCCCCTTTCTGCTGGCTCTGATGCTGCTCCTGAGGTCTAACACACTTCTCTTTGTATTTCAGGGAAAACTCGGCGTGCCAGGACTGCCTGGGTATCCGGGCAGGCAGGGCCCAAAGGTAATGGGGATGGGGAAGTTTGGGATGGGATGGGGGAGTTTGGGATGGGATGGAGAGCCCAGGGGCACAGCCAAGCTCAGCCCCTCTCATGGGACAAGGTCCCTCCTTCCCAGCCATGCAGGACAAAAATAGGGATGGGCAAAAATAGCTCCCAGCCCTGAGCTGGTGGAATTCAGGGGCTGGTTGTGCATGGCTTCGGTCCTAAAGTGGTGGGAAGACCTGGAGAAGGGATGGGATGTGCAGGGATGGATACAGACAGGCTCCCTGGGAGCTTTCCTGCTGCTAAAAGGCATTATAGTCTTTCTCCTTGGATTAGGGTTTTTATCTTCCAGGATAGTGTTATCTAATTAATTAAGGAGAATTGCTAATGACTCAGGGTCTCCCTGAAATGAAAATAAAGCTGCCATTTGCATATTTGCAAACATCCTTTGTAGCTTATCTCCACGCCCACCTCCTCTTGGGCCATTTTCAAGGCGTTTTTTTAAATTAAAACCGTGAATTCCACTCCATAGACTTAGGCTACAGCCCGGTTTTCACATGCCCTGGAGGCTTTGGGAACTTCTGTTTTTGTTAACTTTTTCTTAAGAATCGTATTTCATTATTCATGTTCACTGCTTAAAAAAAAAAAACCAGCAAACCAACCCCGGCTTGTTTCATTCTGGAGACGTAATTATCTGCAAGAGATTGTTTCCTGCCTGTGGTGTGGATGGTTTGTTTTTTAATTTGCATTTTCTATCTGGAGTAGGGTTGGCGAGGGTGTTTTTTGCATTTTCTTGGACTAATTCATATTTTGAAAGCAGCAGCACCAATTCTCCAGGCACTGACATCAGAAAGGAACAAGCCAGGAGTTAAATTTCCATGTGCACCACAGTGACTTAGGAGCTAAAATCCCAAATCCTGCCTGGGCTCCCATCACATCCATGGGCTTGGGCCTTTGCAGTGACTGCTAATGAGGCGTGGATCTGGTTTGGTTGGTTTTGGTTTTAGGGTTTTTTTTTTTTTTTGGTGTTGTTTTTGGAGGAAATTTAATTTCTGAGGTCATCCCAGGCCTGAGTTGGTTTTGCTGTTTTTAGAGGGAGGTTTAAGGGACAAGGGCTGGGAGCTGCTGGGGTCACTCGGTGCTGGTGGGGATGGCCAGAGCTGCCCCTGGGTGTGTCCTGAGCCTCTCCCTCTCTGTTTGCTCTTTCCCAAGGGCTCCATCGGCTTCCCAGGATTTCCAGGAGCCAACGGAGAGAAGGGCACACGGGTAAGAGCTGTTTTGTCCATTGCTTCACTGATTTCTTTGCTCTCCAAAGCTCCTGGGGGATGTGGGCATCTCTCCACTGCTGCTCCAGAGGCTTTCCCACCTAGGAATTGCCCAAAAAGGCTCATCCCAGGATGGGGTTCCTGCTGCAGGACAGGAGGATGCTGGTGATAACACAGTCAGCAGCTCCCCAATTAAACCCTGGAAATTTTCCCCTCAGGATATTTTAAGAGACTCCTCTGAACCTGAATCCTTTGTGCACTGTCAGACTTTGCTCAGGGCACAAAGAGCTCTTTAATTAACAGTAATTATTAGAGATGGCTGGATCTGTTCAGAAGCAGCCAGAACCATTTTGAACCTAACTTGCAATTCTACGTGCATGGCTGAGAACACTCTGGCTGCTTTTAATAAGCTGCTCAAAATTCAGAGACACCCTGGAAATCAGGGGGTTTCATCCCCCAGCCTTGTCTCTCCCTCTCACCCCACCTCCACAGCCTTCTCTCAGAATAGGAATTGTCTAAATATACTGACTTTTTTTTAATCTGCTGCAGAACATGCTCGAATTAAGGGATTCAGAGTACAAACAAAGTCATTTTCTGCACCAGCTCCGGTCACAGTGACAAGAAGGGGGAGTGAGGACAGCAAGTGGAATTAGTTTCCTTTTTCCTCTCATTTAAATAGAAATGACTTCTAACAGACAGCTTTGAGAGGAGCCCAGGAAATACAAATCACTTTGCACTGCGTTGATATCGTGCCACTGCAATTTGGGTTCTATCCATCCCCCTTTTTTATTACTTCATTTCATTTTGAACTAGAAATGCTCATTCTCATCCTTCCCTCTGCTCCAGCTGGGCAGGGGGAGGGAGGCCAGGAAATTCAGCCTGGAATTCCCTGGAGCCCTGGAATTACCTGGAATTGCCACCTTCCTTCTCAAATCAACAGCAATAAAACCCCTGGGCTGGATTTTTGGGGGGTGTAGGAGAGCAGGGAGGGATGTGCTGCTTGGAACCCTCCACATCCATGGCTGATTTTATTCTGGGATGGAGTAAAATCCATCTGGGATGGGAAACCTTCCAGGGAGTGGAGAAGGTACCAGGAGCTGGCCATTTATGAGGTTGGAACAAATCCTGAGGGGGTTAGGCTTGAATTTTGGCATTATCCAGCCTGAAAGGGACTGGGGAAGGAGCAGATCTGATGGGGAAGGGCCCAGCTTCAGAACCAAGCCATGATAAGAGAAGAAAAGACAAAAAATCAGCACTTCAGTCACTTTTATTCCAAATTATCTTTGTGCCTTTAATGGAGGTAGTGAGGATATTTAGTTACACCCTTGGCATGCCACACGTTTCTTCAGTTCAGGAATTAAAAAGGGTTTTTTTACATTTCAAACATTGATTTACTTCATGGCAATTTCTATTTTTAATTTTTTTTTTTTTTAATTTTGAATGGGTGATTAGACCATTTCTACCATTTTTATACCCAGTCCACCAACCTGCACTCATTTTATCAGTGTAGACAGAGATTTTCATGGCCAAATCTTTCCACTAGCAACAGGAGCTCAGCTTGGAAACGTGAGAGTAGCAGCAGAAATGCTGATTTTCAGTAACAGCTTTGCTATCCATCTTTTTTTTTTTTTTTTTTTTTTTTTTTTGCTCCCAAGTATCCCATTTGAAATAAGAGAAAAGCAATTTTATACAGAATTATGGGCTGAGCTGGGGTCCAAATGCAGGCCCTCATCTTAATTTAAGCCTCGTTGAGTCAGACTTGATAAATCCCCCTCTGGTTCTCCTGAGACCACTCAAATTGCTGGGTTTATGAGTGTGTTCACATGGAGTCAAGAAAGAGAATTTCCAAGGTTTTCTCCTCCAGTTCATTGTGGAAGAACTCAATTTGCACCTAAAACAACCCCAAATCATTTGTTTGCCTTTTCTTTATCACCTTGTCACCATTAAGCTCCTCAACCCCCTGGCTGATGTGGCCAAAATCATGCAAATCCCACATTTCTCTCACAAAATGCAACTCAGCTTTTCTGTTTGTTTCTTTGACAAAGAGTCTTCCCAAGCCCTTAAATAATCTTTTTAAAAAGTGAAAATCAAAGGTGGAAGGACAGGACCTGCACAGGCAGCTGAATTTTGATGTTGCAGTGCTGAACTTCCCCAAACATGAAAGTTCAGCTTGTAACTGTTCAGTTGTACAAAAAAAGGCATGGAAAGGTAAAAGTGGGGAGGGGAAAAAAGGGATGAAGATGATTAAAGGATGATCCTGAGAAAAGGCTGGGAAAATTGGGATTGTTGGAGAAGAGGAGCTGATTGTGGCCTCCCAGAACCTGCAGGAAAGATGGCGAGAAATTGTTTAAAAGAGCCTGGAATGACTTTGGACTGGGCTTGGAGCAACCTGGACTAGTGGAAAGTGTCCCTGCCCATGGGAATGTTTGGAATGAGCTGAGATTTCAGGTCCCTTCCATCCCAAAGCAGTCTTTGATTCTGTGTCTGGTGCTTTTGGAGAATTATGACCCATTCAACCCCCTGAGAGCTGCTCATCACCGACCCCATCCTCAGCTCGAGGAGAGCTCAGGATCTTTTCAAGAGCTGCTCATGAAATCAGCAGTTAAACATGAATAAGAAATCTTATTGTCAGAGCTCAGAGGAGAGCTCAGGATCTTTTCAAGAGCTGCTCATGAAATCAGTAGTTAAACATGAATAAGAAATCTTATTGTCAGAGCTCAGAGGCCTCTGCCACGAGCAGGGGACAATAGATTTCCCTGCTTGCCCAGTCTGACAGAGCCTGGGGGGTGTGGAACTCCCCAAATCCACCCATTTCTTTGTGTGCCTCAAAAATAATCTGAATTTAGCTTCCTTCACGTCAGAATCTTTGTTTGAAAAATACAGGTCTGTGTACATTTAGGGGGAATATAAATTCTTTGCGACTGTACACGGGGCTGAATGCATGATTAATGACAGCAATAAGCAGGGGGAAATTTGGCTTAAAAATAGAATTGTGGAAGAAGGAGAGGAGTGTGGGGGGCTACCTGAGGGGAGGCAGCACCCCCTCCTCCCCACCTGCTCCCAATTTAGCCTCCCAGAGCTCAAAGAAAACCAGCTGGAGTACTTTAAAGGGAATTTTGTAATTAATTAAAAAAAGAAAAAAAAAAAAAGCCAGCAGGCTTTAATAAATGGAGCTGCAGAACAAGGAAGATTTCAGCAGGACTAATTTTAGCAGTTGGGAGAAAGTTGGTGGTAAAGTTTTCCAGCTCCTGTTTTATGTTCTGCTGGTTAATGAGTGTCAGAGCTGAGCCGGCAGCGCAGCGAGGTGATGGATTTGGGGCAGAAAGTGGCAATGTGATATTTTAAGCAGCCAGTGTTCCTTCTGTGGGATCGAGGCTTCCTCTCCCCTCCTTTCACAGGTGATTGGTGCCATTAATGGGCTTCAGGTCCAAAGGAATAAAGTCAAACCCCTCAGCTTTTTTTTTGGCCATTTGACACCAGCTAAAACTGGGCTTTTAAGCCATTCCTTTTCTTTTAGGCACAGCTTAAAGTGCTGCCAGATTGAGGCCCCAGCAGCCTCTGCCTTCTCCATGTCAGGATTAATCCCAGTCCCCCATCCCGGGGAGCTGAGGGCAGCTGTCAGATCTCATGAGCTGCTGCCAAACAACACCTGGAATTCCTTGTTTAGCTCCGAGTTAGGGAAGATCTGTAAATATGTAGGGCAGCCTAATTGGCCTTTGTGGTGGGAAGGAGCTGCTCCGAGCAGGAATCTGCTACCACTCCTTCCATATCCCGCTGCAGCACCTGGCAGCAGCAGGGTGAGGGTCCTGCCCTACATCAGTGGGGGGAAAAAGGGATTACAGGTGTTGGGGTGGTGGAGTTGAAGAGCCTTTCAGCTGGGTTTATGGGATACTGCATGGTCTGAGTGGGTGGCCTCATCTTTGAAAGCCTTTGTGGGGTTTTAAAGGACTGGGGATGCTGTTCCTGAAGAAATTTGCTCCCTCAGAGAACAGATGTTGTCTTGACATTGGGATCACTGTCCAGACCTGCCCAAGTGCTATAAATTCAAATAAATACAAGAACCAGGAGAGGAAAGTGAACCTGCTGCTGATCTTTTCATGGTAGATGAGAAGCAGAGAGGTTCTGAGGCAGTTTGTGTGTGACAGGCCCTGCTGTGGGTTCCTCTGCTGTGGTGCTGGTTCCTAATCCCTTCTCCTTTTCCATTCCAGGGCACTCCTGGCAAACCAGGTCCAAGGGGGCAGCGTGGTCCGACGGTAACGAGCCAGTTCTTCATCCTTGTGCCTTTTCAAACCTTGTCACGGCCGGAGGGAAACTGGGATGTGCTTTGTGTCCTCACTGGGGGCTATCTGGCCTTCAGCAGCTGCAGCTAAGCCAGGGGGACGCAGATTTGGGGCTGGGTCTCAGCAGTGAACGTGGTTTAAGTGTTTCTGATGACTTTTCTGCCACCCCTTGCTGCTTCTGGGATGATTTGGTGTCCCCATGTAGCTCAGGTGCTTGAGGTGCTTCGCCTGAGGCAGCAGAAAGGCCTCAAATGTCCCCTTTTATGTCTTTTCAAGGGTCCACGTGGGGAAAGAGGCCCCAGGGGAAGCACTGGAAAACCTGGCCCGAAGGTAAGGCTTGGGGGGGCCTTTGGGATCGTGTTGGTGTAGAGAGCATCTGGTTCATCACCCTCCATCTCCCTGCTTTCCTTTTCCATTGGATTTGGAAAGCTGAGCCCTGCTGAGGTTTATTCCCAGCTAAATGGCTCACAACCCAACTGCAGAACACGTGCACGGGTTCTGTAAATGTGTTGGCCCAGGAGTCAGCAGGACTTGAAGTGCTTGCCCAGACTGAGGAACAGCACAACCCTACAGCCCCCTAAACCTCCCCTTACCCCTTGTTTTTGGTGTTTAAATAGAGTTTAAACCCCCTTAGAGCCCTTAGGCTGTGTTGGGGCTGAGGGGCTGTGTTGCTGCTGGTCCCCAGAGCCACTTTGCCTTCCCACTGTTCACCCAGGATTGGTCACCAGCAAAATCTGGGATTTTTCTCCCAGCCAAGCCAGAGGCAGTGCCTGATTACCTGAGCACTGATCACCAGACTTGATGGAAGCAAAGCTTTGGTTGCAAGATGTTGTCACCTCCGTGCTGCCAGATTTAAAAACAAATGTCTGGGCTTTGTGTTGGCAGGAATTTTTGATAAATCCCTCCTCTTTGGGGTGGCATTTATCTCTCCGAGGGAGGCCACTGTGTGGTGGAAATATCCCAATCTCCCCTGGATTTTGATGAAGGGATGTGTGGGGAACAAGCAGCTGCTCGTTTGTCACTGGCTGCTGCTCCTGACACAGAATTATTATTAGAGAGGGCTGGGGGAGTTGCTGGGGTGTGGTGTCACCGTGGGCCTGGTGCCATCTGAAGCCTTTGCACACAGAAGATTTGGGTGTTTTTTAATGGTCTCTTGTTTTCCTTATTCCTAAAAGGGCAACTCCGGTGGTGACGGCCCCCCTGGTCCTCCTGGAGAAAGGGTAAGATGAGCTGGGGGGTAAAGCAGGACTCAGCTCAGTCCAGTGCTCTGGCAGAGGAGGTGGGGTTGCAGGCCTGAGGAGTTTTTGGCAAGGAGCATCCTCCTGGGTGCCCTTTTAGCAGAGAGGAGTGGGCAGGAGCCAGGAATGCAGCTCAGCAAAAGCAAAAAAGGAAAATTCTGGTTAGAAATCCAAGGTGAAAGTGCTGCTGGGCAGAGGCGTCCCCCAAGGCACCCACAGCCCTTAGGTCCCGTCTGAGCTCTCCGGGGAAGGCTCAGGTGGCACTTTGGGTGTCCTGTGGAAGCATCACTTGTGGGAGGAGGGAAAAGTCACCCCTGGGTGACTGCAGGCAGCCAGGGTCTGGTTTCTGGAGGATGTGGTTCTCGAGGACCTTGTGCTGCTCTCTCCAGATCACAGTTAGGTGGAAATACTGAAACAATGGGACTTTCATGATTTTAGCCTCAATTTCTGCTTTTGTTTTGTTCGTTTTGTAATTATTTTCTACGAAATCCCCCAGCATTTGGCTTTCCAGATCTTTGTGCTCACCTGCTGCTCACACAGAGGTAATATCTCATATCAAGTGTTGCAGGTTCCTTAACCAAGTTCTCTGGCTTGTCTTTCATCCCAGGGACCACCAGGGCCTCAAGGACCGACTGGATTTCCTGGACCAAAAGGCCCCCCTGTAAGTAACTCAATTCCTAGGACATCCAAAGAAATAATCCAGTCTTTCCCACCCAGCCTGAGCTGATTCCCTGACAAGTGGTGAAGTTCCCAATAAAAACGAGACATGCTGATAACAGCCCATGGTTTCAGATTTTAAATAGCCAAGTAAATTGCAGCTGATTATGAATGTTCATTTCCTACTGACTCAGGATCTCTGGGATCTTTCTTGGCTGCTTTGTGCTTTCTTGTCCCTCTGTGGACGTGGAGGACAGCACATCCCTGCTGTCTCTGCAGTTACTGTACACTGGGGGGGGACCTCAGAAATGTTTTGGGAGTGATATCCTGAGTGTGGTGAGCAGCTCCTGCTCTGGACCTGTGAGATAAATCCTTTGGGAGATGTGTGGGAAAGGGGTGTAGCTTTTAGGGTTCTGAGCACCCCCATTTCCCTGTGAAATGGCTGGGAGCTGAGGCCAGCAGGGCTGATTCAATCCTTATCACAGTTTTTTTACTGAGCACTTGATGATGTTTTTGCCACAGGGTCCTCCTGGGAAGGATGGATTGCCTGGGCACCCCGGACAGAGAGGAGAAACTGTAAGTAGCCAGAAAATGTTGGGCAGATCATGAGTCCTGAGCCTCATTTTGGTCTCTCCAAACCCTCCTGTGCCACTGGGGAGATGCAGCCCCATGTTTAGATGGTTTGGATTCCCTGAGGGTCTGTGTCTCTCCAGCTGCTCGGGATGGTCTGTGAGGAGCAGCCCATTTTTCTTCACTGCCTTCCCCAGCAAATGAGCATAAAAAGGGCTTTGCACATTATGCATTTTTTCCCCTCAACTTACCACACAATTTAATTAACTTGCCTGCCATTTGCTAAGCCAGGCAATGCAAACACTGCTCAGCCCAGCACCAGATACTTATTTACACGCCGTAGGACTGATTTTAAAACAAGGGGGTTGAGGTGGTTTTGAGCCCAGTCCTCAGGTCAAGATTAACTTAAAGGTGAAGAGTTTTTACCTGCCAGAGCCTGACTGACATTGAGCCTTCCTTCCTTGAGTTTTTCATGACATCCAAGGACACCTCCAGCCAAAGGGGAGGGAGCAGTGAAAACTTTGACAGCATTTGCTGTCATCAGCTTCTGAGACTGGAATAAAAAGCATCAACCTCCAAGTCTGCAGGAATGAATGGAGAATGGTCTTTTTAATTATTTTGGGGTCTGAAAGTTCTCCCTGATAGCTTTCCTCGGTTTGCCTCTCCCAGGAAACAGAATCTCTCTTAACCTGTGCCATCAACCTTGCAGAGATCACTTTCCCCTTCAGACCCAGGCAGCAGAAGTCCCTTTTTTGTCCCCTTTTCCCCACAGAGTGACAAAAAGCAAAGAGAGAAACATAAAAATGAATTAAATACTCTTTCTACATTGGTAGCGTGGTCAGTGCAGTGTCTCTTCATGCAAGATTGAAATCTCTGTGCCAAACACTTCCTTTTCTTTAAGTTCCCACTCAGCAGCAAACAGGCACGCTGAGGTATTTGGCCATATTAGATTTGCAAAGATTGGCTCTAAAAAAGCCATGACAGATTCAAAAAACCCCATGCCCAAGGCTCAAAGAGCACAAAAGGAAACCCTTTTCTTCAGGTTAATAAGGAAAGCCCTGCACAGAAATGGTCTAAATAGTTGTGTACAATAAGAGTTTCAATTGTACCTTCATTTCCTAAGGATATTTTGCCATTTCCCCATCAGTGACAGGATATTTTCTGATCTGCAGGCAGCCAGAGTAGCATGGAGGAGTTATTTTAGCATGACAGACTAGCGTTGGCATGGGATTTATCTGATCCTCTTTTGTGGCAACGAGAAAATAGCCCGTGAGCCCTAAATGCCATTTCTCAAGCCTGTCAGCAGGCTGGAGTAAAAACCATAATTAATGTGCTTTTTAAAGAGTAGCCTGGGAGAGCCAAACAATCGAAGTGCTGAGAGTTCCTTGTTGTCCCTCTTCAAAATGCCATTGGAAGGAGCTGTCATGGAGACTTCTCTGCTCGTCATCGTTTGGGGACAGACAGGGCTGTGATTCCTTTCAGATGTTGATGGAGGAGATAAAGCTTCACTCAGCCCCCACGGGTTGTGGTGCTGCCCCCGAGCTTCTGGGAGCTGAGCTCAGACAGAACTGAGCCTAAACCAGCACCAGAATGGGGAGCAGGATGAGGGAAATAGCTTTTAAGGATTGCTCAGCATGGAGAAACTCACACTGGTTTTTAATAGCCATTAATGACATTTTTAATAGGCATTTCCTCTATGGTTTTATGAGTATAACAGATTTATGTATATATGTCTATATGAGCAAACCACAACAGCCCCATCCAAACAGCAGAGCTTTGAGAATCCCTTCTTCTTCCTCTGTTTCACCCTTTAGAAATGTACAAAGACATTTTTCCCACTTTCTGTTTGATTTCTTATTCCCTTTTCCTTCGGGTGCCCATCCTGGTCAGAGGCTTCACGGGAGGAGGAGCAGCTGGTCCAGTGTGACCCTCTCAGGAGGAGTCCTTGGCAGAAGTGTCACCTCTTTGTCTTTTCCCTTTCTCTAACAGGGTTTCCAAGGCAAGACTGGCCCTCCAGGCCCCCCTGGTGTTGTAGGCCCTCAGGTAAGAAGCAAATGCTCACCCCTGTACCAGCCCTCTGGTCTTTACTGGTTCAACTGGGACTCCTTTTCCAGGGAAGACAAAGCCTTGTCAGGTGGCTTTGAAATTCCTGAGGCAGGTGTGAAATCCCCTCATGGCCCCAGCTCACCTTGCTGAGGGGCGGGATGGGGTTCAGAAAAACCTAAATGAGGTGGTTCCTGTGAACTCAGCACAACCACCCTGGTGGAAAACCGGTGTAAGAGAGAGAGATTTGTGTAAAAAACACAACCCAGCTAAAAGACCTTAAGCAGACAGGGAGTTAAATGAGATCTCCCAGGGCTGTGCAGCTGCTGGTGGTCAGGGCAGAGCAAACGTGATGCCGGAGTGCTCTTCCCTGTCACTGTGAGGAAAATCATCCCTCTTTAATCTGAAGTGCTGCCAGATTCTGTCAGGGCTGGGCTGGTTTCCTTTCAGTCACCAAGAGCTCTGTGCAATGCGGGAACAAGCACAACTTTCAGTGAGCCTACACTGAGTGCATGCTTTGGGTCGAGCCTTCTTCCCTGAACTGCTGGGGAGCAGCTCTTTAATTAGAAAGTAATTAATTTGTCCTCTTTAATGACAGCATAAAGTCCCTGATTTGTAAATTCCCTGATTAGGGGCAATTCCCTGGCGGCCCTATCTGTCTTGTCAAGTGCAAATTAGGTTTTGTGGCAGTTTCGTGGGGCTCTGCTGGGCGCAGTTGCTGTGATCTGCGGCTGCTGAGTGAGCTCGGCGTGCTCTAAGTGCTCCCCTGCAGCAGGACATGAGTTACAGCCCTGTCCCCAAAGCCACCAGCGGGCAGGGACACCGTGGGTTTGTGCACGTGGCTTTTGTTCTCCTAAAAATGGGTGGCTGGGGAGCCCTCTGGCTGGGCCTGAGGTGACACTTGTCACCCTGAGTGCCCTCGGAGGGCACAAAGGCAGCCGGTAATTGCCACGGAGTACGAGCCTCATGCATTATTTATGCCCCATCCGAGGAGGAATCAGCAGGCTTGGAGAGTGCTTAGGAAGTTTTCAATTAAAAAGGAAAACCTAAGCATAATAGTTGGAGTGTTAACATCTCATTTGTGTAAAATTTGCTCTCACTCCAGAGGTTCCCAGTGCCTCCAGTCTGCCAAGTGAAAAGTCGACCATTTCCAAAACAAGGCTCCTGTAGATGCCAGAGGGGGAATGTCTCCAGGGATTGCTGGTGGCACTGAAAAGGCACCTCTCCCACCCCATTGCAGCCCAAAGGACTAACCTGATATCCTGCACTTTTTCCTTCCTCAGTTGTTCTGCCAACACCCACCCCATGTTCTCTGACTGGTTTTTTCCAGGGTCCAACTGGTGAGACTGGACCCATGGGTGAGCGGGGCCATCCAGGCCCTCCGGGTCCCCCGGGTGAACAAGGCCTTCCTGGCCTCACTGGAAAAGAAGGGACCAAGGTAGGGACTGCAATTCACCCTCCTTGCTGCCTGTCCCTCCCTGGAGATGGAGAGGATGATTCAGAAAAGAAATGAAGCTTCTGCCTCATCCCAGCTGGAGCCTGACGAGATGAGCTGGGCCTCCATGGAATGTGCAGATCCTCAGCTCTTTGTCCCTGTCCTTGCAGGGGGATCCCGGTCCCGCCGGCCTCCCAGGGAAGGACGGTCCCCCTGGACTGAGAGGATTCCCTGGAGAGCGAGGCCTCCCCGGCCCCATTGTGAGTAGAGGCTGCTGGCTCTCTCCAGCTGGAGGACTCCCAGCTGGTCCAGTTGGCCAGCCCCCACTCCCCAAATGACTTTGTTTTCCTCTCTCCAGGGTTCTCCAGGGCTGAAAGGCAACGAAGGTCCCCCAGGCCCTCCAGGCCCAGCCGTGAGTATCCCTGTCTTTGCAGGCACCACCATTTACAAGCTTGGCAGAGCCAGGCGAGGGTTAGTCACAGCTCCAGGCTTTATCCCGATTTTCCTGACGACTCCCTGGATGTTCCTTTATTTTACAAGCCATGCATGTAACAACTCCGTAATTTTGTGGGGTCAGCTGTGGGCGTACGTGACAGGCTGAGGCAACTGCAGGGGCTTCAGGACATCCAGGATTTTGCTTCTAATCCACCTGCTTTCCCTCTGGAAGTTGTCTCCACTTGAGATCCATGCTCAGGGCCACCCTCCTGGAAGGAAACATTCATCATCCAACCCTCCCTGCTGGCTGTGAAGTGGCTCATGCTCTTGTTCCAGGCTGTTGATGTGTCCCCAGGAACTGAGCTCTCTGCACCATCCAGAGGAGAATCCAGCCCTTCCAGGGATTTTAATTAAAAAAAAACAATCTGCAGGGCCCCTCAGGCTGGTGGTACCAGCTCTTCACATGGCAGTTATCCCATCAGACATGCACAAACACGGATGAGGAGCTTGGATTTCTTTCTGTCTGGGCATGGGTGAAGCTTGATACTGCAATTAATGCTCCTTTCCTCCTCCTCCCAACAGGGCTCTCCTGGGGAGCGTGGTCCTGCAGGATCAGCTGGCCCTATAGGACTGCCAGGGAGACCTGGCCCTCAGGGACCTCCAGGACCTGCAGGTGAAAAGGGAGCTCCAGTAAGTACCAGTGTAAAGATGAATAGTTGTGGGACAGCTGGAGATGTGTACGGTAGGGAGCTGAGCATGGAACCAGTCCCTGTAGAGGTGTATGAAGGATTTAAATCCCAAAAAAAGGAATTCAATTAGGAAGGAATTCAATTAGAAAGGAATTTTCTCATCTTGAGCACATCAAACCACTGCCATGCTGTGGTTTGGTGTGCTCAAGATGAGAAAATGTCATGAGAATGTCAGCTGCTCAGGTGCCCCATTGGTGACACCCCTGCTATCAAGCATGGCCATGAGCCCAGGGACCGAGGTGTCCTCAGGCATCGAGAAGAGCTGGGGGCTGGACAGGTGACAGCCTGTGTCACCTCCTGGTGACAGACAGCCAAAGGCCAGGCCTGTGGGCAGAGAACTGAGCCAGCCCCATCAGCAAAACCAGCCAGTGGTGGCATTGGTGATGTCAGGCTGCTCTGGTGGAGGTTGATTTTTACCAAAAACATGTATCAGCCGCATTTGCTGGTTTGTTAGAAAGTCCAGCAGCTAATCCAGAGGCAAGAATTTCCTGGTGAATCAGCTTGAGGAACATCTGTCTTGCTGAGTACCTACACCATGTGTCAGTCAGGGGAGGCATGAATAGGCAATTTATGTGGCATCTAATTACTGAGGGGAGAGCACCCAGGGTTCGGATGCAATTCAATTACGTACGAGGGAACTGGAAAATATTCACTGTTCAGTTCCTGTAAACAAACAAATTTGATTGAAGGCTCCTGCTCAAAGGAGTGCCAGTAGATGCTGAAGCAGAGATTGTTTTATTCACTTCAGGTGGTTTTATTTGTCCAGAATCTCAAGGAGGGAGCTCGAGGCCTCCTGAGAACCTCCTTTAGTTGGGGGTCAGCCAGGGAGGGAGCAGCAGTGAGTGTTGGGGCAGCCAGGACCAGGATCAGCAAAAACTGGCTCGTGGGAGTAAAAATTACTTGGGGTCTTGTTTGTCATCCAGACAGAGATGGCAGAGGGTTCAGATTAAATCAGATTATGTTGCTGTAGCAGTGAAATTGCAGCTGTGATCTGGATATTCACTGTTTACATTTGTTTGCTCTTTTCATTATCCCTCAAGACAGAAGTTTTGTCTCCTTTCAGACAAGGAGCACAAATGAAATACCAGCTGGAACCGGCTTTGCTGTTCCTGCCCATGCAGCCAGGAGTTATTAGCAGCTGAATAAAACCTTAATGGGCTGTAATGGGTCGATTGGAGAGCTCTGTGTGTGACCTGCCTGTTTTTCTGCTTCCAGGGGGAGAAGGGTCCCCAAGGACCGGCTGGCCGGGATGGCATCCAGGGCCCCGTGGGACTGCCGGGCCCAGCAGGTCCTGTTGGACCTCCTGGAGAGGATGGAGATAAGGTGGGGACAGCTCCTGCTGCGTGGGGTCACTCTGGGAAGGAACTGGGCCACGTTGGCCCCATGATGCATCCCACAGTTGGGTGAGATGTGCTTCCAGAGGAGGTTTTATGGAGCTCACAGTCCCGTGGGATGAGCAGCAGCAGATGGGGCTGCGTGTGTTCTTCCAGCCACATCATTCCCTGAAATCCAGTTTGCCTCCCCCAAGCCTGTAGCAGGTGCCTGCCCACAGATTCCCGGCCTCTCCAAATTAATTACCTTTGCCCACTCTCTCATTAAGCCCCTCTGGAGTGGAGGATTCCCAGGAAACATCAGCTGGGACAAATCCCTCGTGGCTGCTAAAAGGGTCTGCAAAATGCAGCTTCCTGCATCGTGTGGCAGCCTCGGAATTGTAGGATGGAACAGGGTTTGGTTGCACCTGGAATGTCCAAATCTCTGGCAGTATTCAGCACACTGGGGTGCTCCTGTGGGATTTGGCATCTTTGGGATGAGGACGCAGACACACAGGGCTGCTGCTGGGATGTTGAGATGTGGGGGTGGTGTGGAATTAACGTTGTCCCTTTGTTCCTGGCAGGGTGAGATCGGGGAGCCTGGGCAGAAGGGCAGCAAAGGTGACAAGGGGGAGCAGGTGAGTGGAGGGGACTCTGCTGTAGCTGCTTCTCTTGGGTGTGGTTCGTTGTGGGACTTGCTGGAAATAGAAAATGATATGAATTTAATTTCTTTTTAATGTTGATTCATCTTCTGTGCTTCATCAAATACCCACATGATGTAAAAAAAGAGTGAGTGCCTCAAGTGGGAGCCTCCAGCTCCCAGGAACACTGAGATATTTCCACATCACCCACTTAGCATAGAAATATCTGTGAAACATGAGCAGTGCTGCCATCAAAGTTGGGTCTTTGGCTGAAGTTCTGATTTAGTTGAAGATGTCCCTGCTCATGACAGAGGGATTGGAGCAGGAGATCTTTAAAGGTCCTTTCCTACCCAAACCATCCTGTGATTCTGTGGTAAATCCAGTTCCACAGCCTTTATGCGCTGCCCAGAGCCTGAGGAACAAGAGTTACCCGTGAGTGGTTAGAGCTGAGTGCTGGGACATGGCTGTGCTGCAGCAAAGATGTGTTCAGATGTGCCTGCTCTCCATTGGCACCAGGGCTGAGGAATGCTGGGGTGTCCAGGGAGACCTGACCCTGTTCTCCCTCTCTCTTTTGGGAATTAATGCAGTTAATGGAGAATGTGTTGAAGGAATTCACCTTTTCCAGGTGAATTTGTCACTCTGCTCCTAACACTGACTTGACATTTCTTTTTTGTGACAGGGTCCCCCAGGCCCCACCGGCCCACAGGGTCCGATTGGTCAGCCTGGCCCAGCTGTGAGTATTGCCCCCTATTACAAGAAATCCCTTTTTTTCCCCCAAAAAAACCTCCTGGGAAGCACTGGAATGATCCTGCCTGGCACTGCTGCTGCCCAACACAAGCCGAGCATCGTCTCTGGGTGCAGCAGGGGGTGGTGGGATGGGGTTTGTGTGACCCCATGTGTGAGCTGGGCTCATCAGACCCTCTCCTTGTAGGGAGCCGATGGAGAGCCCGGGCCCCGAGGACAGCAAGGCCTCTTTGGTCAGAAAGGTGACGAAGGACCCCGAGGTTTCCCTGGCCCCCCTGGCCCCGTGGGCTTGCAGGTAATTGGCAGCATCCAGCGAGGGCTTAGCTGGGGCTCACCTGAGATGTTCACAGCTAAAACTCCTCCTCTCCACCTCCACAGGGCCTGCCTGGACCACCTGGGGAGAAGGGAGAAACAGGTGACGTTGGGCAGATGGTAAGGGGCTTCCCTATTTCTTTTTTCCTCACTGAAATTGCTCTGAGAAAGGCGTCTGAAATTTGTCCCCCCTTTCTCACAGGGTCCACCAGGCCCACCAGGACCCAGAGGTCCATCTGGGCCACCAGGAGCAGATGGTCCACAGGGTCCTCCTGGGGGAGTAGGAAATCCTGGTGCAGTAGGAGAGAAGGTAAAGCACCCGCAGAAGCCTGAAGCAGGAGCTTGCTGCAGCACTCGTGCAGTGGCTTTGCTGTGCCAGCAGAAAACTCATCCCCCTGCAGAAATGTGAATATTTCCATCCTCTTTTTCCCTGTGCAGGGTGAACCTGGGGAATCTGGTGAGCCTGGTCTCCCTGGCGAGGTTGGTCTCCCGGTAAGTGCCCCCTGGGAGCGGCGTGGATGTGCTGGAGAGCTGTGGATGTGGAGGGACAGCAGGGACTGAGCCAGCCCTGTCCTGGATTTGGGTATTGATGACACATTGCCACGTTCCTGGGTATTTATAGGATCACGTTTAGTCACCCAATCTGGGCTACCCACGACTGAACACCATGAGCACCACTCAGTCCTTGTGGGAAGGGACTGTTAAATCATGTCCTTGTGTTTGGAGACACAAATAGAGCTTCTTGCTCAGAATTGATTAAAGGATAATTAGAGATCTGTAAGGTTCTGGGGTTTTTTTTCTGGATAATAAAAGCTTTTTTCCTTTACAGGGCCCTAAAGGTGAAAGAGGTGAAAAGGGGGAAGCAGGTCCCTCTGGTGCTGCTGGTCCACCTGGCCCCAAAGGCCCACCAGGTGATGATGGCCCCAAAGGCAGCCCTGTAAGTACCTCTTTAGTCTTTCCTTACCTTGCCCAGCAGAGATTTCTGCATGAAAAGACATTTTCCAGAGATATCTGTGGAAATCTGAAATAGTTTCCCAGCTGCAGAACTGCTCCTCTGGTGATCCATGATCTCAGCCCCCTTCTTTAGGCTGCTGATGAGGGACAGACCCCACTGTACCATACTGCCCAGAAATACTGGAATTGTCAGTGCTTTTTGCAGGCTAAGGAATCTCACCCCGTGGTGAGGAGCTGCAGCAGGGTTGCTTTGTGTTTAAGGCTTTCCAAGGTCTTCTGCACCAGAGCAGAGCTTTCAAAACAGGATCAAGGAGATCTCTTGGATTTGGGAACTGTACCTTTACACCCAGGCCACTAATTTCTATAGCTCTGGTGGAGCCAGTGGAGCTCTGCTGATTTACACCAGGTGACAGTGATACAGAGTTTATCTTGCAGGCTCCCCTGATGCCTGAAATTGATGGTGAGATGAGGCAGGATGGCAGAAAGCAGCAGGAGTTTAGTCATCCCTCCTAACAGATGGGATTTGGGATATCTGTGATGGGTTGCAGGCTGTGCCTGGAATCATGTGAAGCACCCGACAGACATTGTATGGGGAAGAATGGTGAAGTGTTTCAGTCATTAAATGCTCTGAGAGGCTCCTCTTGTGAAAAATATCACACATTTGCAAAGCAAAACTTTCCAATCTGCACATTCCCAAAGCTGGGAGGATTCTGCTGTCACCAGGCTGATGGATTTCTGAAAAGCTGGGATGGAAGTCCCAGTGTTGCCTTTGGAGCCCTGGTAGTCAGGATGCAGATTGGACTGCCTGGGACAGGCTGAAAACACGGCAGCTGCAAAGATGGGATGTGATGTGGGGTTGTGACTGTAGGAATTGGGATTTTACTCTGTAGGATGACTCCTCATGTTGTCACTGGTGCTCTCCAGGTGCAGCACCTCTGACTTGGGAATATTCCCCTCTCTTTGCAGGGTCCTGTTGGTTTCCCTGGTGACCCTGGTCCTCCTGGAGAGCCTGGCCCAGCTGTAAGTGTTGGTCTCACAGAGCTTCCTCCTCCTGCTGTGGTGAAACTGAGCTGTGCTGCTCATTCCCCTGACATTTCCTCTGCTCAACTCCATTCACACCCTCAAAACACCTCCTTGTTCCTTTTTGCCTCCGTTTTAGGGTCAAGATGGTCCCCCTGGTGACAAAGGTGATGATGGTGAACCTGGACAGACTGTGAGTACCTGGAGAGATGAGAGCTGTTCCCCACAGTGCCTGTGGCTCTGTGTCAGCTCCAGGGACTCTGAGCCTCTCATTCCCCCCGAATTGCCAATGGGAGTTGCCCACTGAGGATCTCATTCCCTCCTGTCTGTGTCATCCATCCATCCATGGACCCATCCCTCCCTCCACCACCCCATCCATCCACCATCCAGACTTAGCACCACATCCCAAAAGCATAAATTATCTCCTGGAAAAGCACCATCCAAGCCTTTGATTTTAGCTTTTCCCTGCCTTCTGCCATTCTGTGGTGGGAAGGGCTAAAACAGGATCCCACCTGCACCCCGAGGAGGTGTTGGCTGGGAGCTCTCCCACGCCCGGGCTCAGCACAAACTCCAGAGCCTGACTCAGGTTTTCCTGCTCGTTCCCACATCCCATGGTGCACTCATGGCTTGTTCTCCTCCCCTCTCTCCCTGCAGGGTTCCCCTGGGCCCACGGGAGAGCCAGGCCCCTCTGGACCCCCAGGGAAAAGGGTGAGTTGGTTTTTTTAGGAGTATTTTTCCAAGTGCATTTCTATTACCTTCTTAAAACTCATGTTGTTACTAAGCCTACAATAAATGCTGTGTAAATACTGTGTAAAAGATGTGATAATTAAAAAAAGTAAAATGGTGCACCACCCACAGCCTTTGGAAATTGATGGGAAGCTGCCAGGTGGATCCCATAATTTTTTTTTTTTTTTTTTTTTTAAAGATGTTAACAGCCCAAAGAAAACCCAAGGAAGGGATGCTCCTGCTCTTCCTGCCTTGCTGGCAGAACCCAGGGATTCATTTAGCAAGGAGCTAATTTCAAAAGCTTCTCAGAGATATTTGTCTCCATTTTGTCTCTTTCCCTGGGGCTGGAGCACCATTTTGCTAATTCCAGCGGACCGTTGCAGATCACCGGATTTAATCGTGTTTCCCATCTATTCTGGGCTTTCTTTAGGGCCCTCCTGGTCCAGCTGGTCCCGAAGGAAGGCAAGGAGAGAAAGGAGCCAAGGTAAGAGCTGAATGGGATTTCACTTCTGCTGTGTCCTTGATATTCCAAGAGGATCTCCCTCTGCCAAGGCAGGGAGTTGATTTTGCTGCGTGTTACAACAAATTAGCCTGAATTTGGGGCCGCTGGCCTCAAACCTGAGCTTATGTTTCAGCCCTTAACAAGCTCTGTGGAGATAATTAGGGCTTGGTAAGGTCATGGGAATGTTTTCCTTCGTTTGAAACACCCGAGTGCTGTATTTGGCAGTTTAATGTGCTGTAAATAACGGGCTGTGCACGATCCCGTGCCCTTTCCCAGGGCAAACACGGCATTAATGGGCCAGGATTGTTTGGGGGCGAGATGGAGATGGGATTGGGAATTACAGATCCCATTGTGGCAGCACAGGGGAGGCAGGATGGGTGTCCCTGAACCCCGGAGAGCTCAGAGCCAAAGGGTAAATTCCTGCTGGAATTCAGGCAAGGCTGGAAACTGAAGGAGTTTGGAGAGTGCCTGAGGTGGAGGGAGCAGCAGGAAAATCAAGGAGCAGAAAGTTTCATGTGCTTGGCATGGATCTGCATCCACTCCCTGACATCCTGGCACCATCTCACAAACTCATCTGATGTCCCAACACAAACTCAGCATCCTGCCTCTTCATCCAGGGGGAAGCTGGTTTGGAAGGACCTCCTGGGAAGACTGGGCCCATTGGTCCCCAAGGTGCTCCAGGGAAGCCCGGCCCCGATGGCCTTCGTGGGATTCCTGGTCCAGTTGTGAGTATTCCCAGTCTGAGAAAGCTTCTGGGCAGGTTGTTCCTGTATCCCACCTGCCTGGAAGATGCCTTTTCCCAGTGTTCTGTCCATGCTGAATGCCTGGCAGCAGATAAAATGTATTTCATGGAAATAATGGAATGGTGAATATCATCTCCCACATGTTCCATTGGAGTCTTGGGTCTTCAGCCACTCTCCATGGGTGATTTTCTGTGACCCACAAAGTCCCTTTTCCAGCAGAGATTTGAGCATGGAAGGAGCACAAATCCTTTTGCTTTTGCCATCTGTGAAAAGCCAGGGCAGACATTCCCTGGCACAGGTGAATAATCAGAATATTCCCAGCTGGGAGCGCTGCTGTCACTGGGAATGAGGGAATTGCACTGTTTTCCAGGGTGAACAAGGTCTCCCGGGATCCCCTGGCCCAGATGGTCCTCCAGGCCCAATGGTATGTGCAGAGCATCCAATTCCCTGAGTTTTTGAAATGGATGAATGAGTGTGGCATGAATTCATTCCCTCTCTTGTTTTCCCCCGTCTCCCAAAGGGCCCTCCGGGTTTGCCTGGTCTGAAAGGAGACTCTGGTCCTAAAGGGGAGAAGGTGAGAATCCACACAGGATCCCTGATCCCTGCTGGGGGGACAAATGTCACTGCAGAGGGGTCCTGCAGCTGGCAGGACAAGGCTGGGGAGGGTCACCAGCCCCAGTGACAGCTTCAGGGGAGAGCTGGAGCACTCTGAGTGCACCCCAAGGAGCTCTGCTGTGGGTCCGTGTGGAGGTGCAGAGCCCTGGCCTGTTTTAGGGTGTGATTCTCCACCCTATAAACATTTCTGCCATATATGTGTATATATATATATTTCTATAACCCCAGGGAATGAGCAGCTGCTCCAGTGCATGTGTGTATATATACATATATTTCTGTAACCCCAAGGAATGAGCAGCTGCTCCAGTGCAGAGGTTCTTTCTATATTTGTAACATTTTCTGCTGCAAAAATCTCCTGTTTTGCTCCACTTTGCCATTTCCACGTGTCAGGGATTGCTATAAACTCCTCTCACACCTCGCTCAGACATTTGGGGTTGGATCTAGAGATGTCTTTTCTCTCTCCAGTCAGGAATCCTAATTAACAGCTGCTGTTTTCCCCCAGGGTCACCCAGGTTTAATTGGTCTTATTGGCCCACCCGGAGAGCAGGGAGAAAAGGGTGACAGAGGTCTCCCAGGCCCCCAGGGCTCAGCAGGACCCAAAGGAGAGCAGGTAAATATTCCAGAAAACCTTCCTGGAATGTGCTCTGGAGCATTGCACCCTCGAGGAGGTGCAGCACAGCAGAGATGGGCAGCCCTGGCAGGAGATCCTTGCCAGTTTTTGAGGGATATTTTCTGTGTTAATGTGGTTTGTTCTACGTGTGAAGTATGGATCTGCTCCAAAACGACCCATTTTTGTGGGAAGCAGATTCTCAAGGGTCCTATGAAAGAGTTGAACAAACTTGGAGGGATGGTGCCATTAAATATTCATCTAAATTGCTGATTTTAAAAGTGTGAGCCTAAATGAGATGGGAAATTCCTTATCCACGCTCTTGTCTGGATTTAAAAACCAGATAAACCTCCAGACTGGATTGGAATGGAATCCTCCAAAACTGGGTGGTCACCTGTGAGCAGGGGTTGGATGTGTGGTTTTAGGCCAGAATTGCAAATCAAGATTGTTTTGCTGTTATCTTTTAGGGTATCACAGGTCCTTCTGGACCCATCGGACCTCCAGGGCCCCCAGGATTACCGGTAGGTGACAAGGAATGATCTTGGAATTCCTTGGGAACTGCACAGGCCCTCAGGAGCCACTTTGGTGCTGCCAGGAATGCCCAGGACAGCCCTGGCTGCAGGAGGATGTTGGTCACAATTAAAAACCACTTGGATGAGTTCCAGGAGTGCTGGAAGCGATGTGGGAGATGGGCACAGGGAAATCATCCCACCCTGTTTCCCTCCCCTTTTCTTTTGGAGTATCTGCAATCCCACAGTGATTTATTGCCCTTTTTGCTAGTTTTGATCACTTTTTTGGATGCCCAAAGGCCTCATGCTGCACCCTGGGGTGTCCTGAGCATGGAGCCAGGATCAGCCTCACATTCCAGGAATCACCCAGCAGTTTTCCCAGTCCTCACTGGGACAGGAGCATGGAGCACAGATTGCTCTGACACAAATGCTTTTTGTCTGATGGCAAATAAAAGCAACACCCAGCTCAAATGGATGGGGGAATGGAAATAGGGAGTGAATGTTTTAAAAATTCCCTTTCTGTGTGAGGAGATCCTGAATTCTCTGCTTGGAAATGAACTGACTCCTTTCTGTGTTTCTCTCCACAGGGTCCACCTGGTCCCAAAGGTGCTAAAGGCTCATCAGTGAGTACAGACACAGCTAAAGGAAGAGGTTAAGGGGTTTTGATTGAGTGTAGGACACGCTGGGACTCCCCTCATCAGTGGAATTAAGGCAATTAGCAGAGAGGATTTAGCAATCTCTGCCTTTCCAGGCTGCCTAAGCCCAGGAGTGATAATTGGGAAAGGTTTCTGTGCCACCACTGCACTTCCCTGAAGAGCAGAGCAGCAGAGATGACAAGGAGCAGTCCAGTGCTTAGTCCCGAGGAGAAAAGCTGCTGCTGGGGAGTGGAGGGGATTAAAAATAGCCCATGAAAAGCAGGAGGTGGGAAGCTGGGAAGGGAAGAACTTGGTGAGGAATGAGACTTTGGAACTTCGTGGCGCAGACCTCCTGTGCAGGCAGCTAAAAATTCCTCTTTTGGGCAACTTTTTAGTGTCTTTCTGCCATCCAGAAGTTGATGTTTTATTAATTTGAAGATTTTATTTGACTTGTAAAACTGTTGGATTGGTTGGGAGAGTTAAAGGTTTTATGCATTTTATGCATTCTGTAGGAAGCATAAGAAAAATTTGACTGTACTCCAGGTGTTTGATCTTCTCTTTTACCTAAACACCAAAACTACCAATATTTTGGGGGGTGGTGGGTACAAGGACACTCCTCTTGTGTGCCTGACAGGACAAAAATGAAGCTTTAGCCACAGTATTAATGTTTGGGATGTGATAAAAATAACAGGTGAATTCTCCTGAGTAACTCCTGGTTTTCCCTTGTTTTTCCACGCAGGGTCCCACAGGTCCAAAGGGTGAATCTGGTCTTCCTGGGCCCCCAGGGCCTCCTGTAAGTAGAACCCATAAAGTGAAGCATGAAAGGAGGTTCAGACTTCAAGGGTGCTGGAATTTGGGAAGCAGAAAACCTCTGGACAAAGATTCCTTGCCAATCCTAGCAATGGATTGGAATCTCCTGGAGACGCTGGGGGAGAAAGCAGGGTGGGAAGGGAGGAGCTGTTAATGGGAAGAGGACAAGGGAAGGTGGAAAATGTTGAATCCAGAGGTTTTATCAGCACCATCCATGGGTGTTTTCCATGTCCAGTGTGTATTTTGGGATATTGCTGCTTTATCCATCTCTTTGTCCTTTTCCCAATGGAATGAGAAGTTGTTTCTGGTTTCTCCTCCCCACTCATCAGGGTCCTCCTGGAGAAGTCATCCAGCCCCTGCCCATCCAGGCATCCAAGAGGACCAGGAGGAACATTGATGCCAGCCAGCTGCTGGACGACGGGAACGCCGACAACTACATGGACTATGCCGACGGCATGGAGGAGATCTTCGGCTCCCTGAACTCCTTGAAACTGGAAATTGAGCAGATGAAGCATCCCTTGGGCACTCAGCACAACCCAGCACGGACCTGCAAGGACCTGCAGCTCTGCCACCCTGATTTCCCAGATGGTGTGTCCTGGGATAGAGGCAATGGGGGGAACTCGGGGGCTTTTCCAGCTCCACACAGCGGTGAGGGTGGGAAGAGGTGTAGTGTGGGGAATCCATGGGGAATGTGGCTGGTGGAGAAGGAATATTTAGAGTTGGACTGGATATCATTGGACAGCCCTTCCAGCTGAAATGTTCTGTTCTAAAAGTGGGGATATGGGATGAAAAATGTTCTTTAGCTGGCACCAGAACATGACCAGTTCTCAAAAAACTACATATAAATAATAACCCATGAGAGATGAAACATCCCAGGTGAGGAGGTTGCTGAAGTGCCCTCTGTCCTGAGCCTTTCTTCCCTTCTCTTCCCTCATCCAGGTGAATACTGGGTTGATCCCAACCAAGGATGTTCCAGGGACTCTTTCAAAGTTTACTGTAATTTCACGGCTGGTGGAGAGACCTGCATCTTCCCTGATAAGAAATCTGAAGGAGTAAGTCCACACCACCTTTGCTTTCCCCCTCTTTCCTGGTGATAGGTGGTTTTCTGATAGGAATATTCATAGACAGCCAATTTCAGGAGGATTGAAGAGCAGCGAGGAAGGATCAAAGATCCAGAACGTTCCTTTGTTACACAACATTACCTTCTAAAATAACACAGAATACGTTGGCAAAGTCAGATTTAAACTGGGATTTGGGACAAACCTCTGATGATTTCCCAGGCATCATCAATGCAAAAAACTTAATTTTTTGAACTTTGCTGTCCAAGGCAGGGGTGTGTGTTGGTGCAGGATTTGGGGGCTCTGTTGATCTCATTCCTGGTGTCCCCTCCCACAGCCCTGCTCCACTGCCTGCATACCCAAGCAGCGCTGATTCCCCTCCCCTCCCTCCTGTGTCTCCAGGCAGAGCAGATAAATGTTTACCTCCTGTCATTTTTCCTGCTCTTTCTTGTGGGTAAATGATCCTAAATGATTGTGAGGAGGCTCCGAGCTCTCCCTGGCACCGCTGCACGAGGTTGATGAAGTTCCTTGTGTAATGATGCTCTCAGCTCAGCCATACCCATCATTTTTGTCCTGTATCCCTGCACTCTGTTTTCCAGAGCTGCTCTTCCCGCTGCCTGGGGACCAGCTCTGACACTGGCCAAGCAGAAACACAACGATTCAGCCTGGGGGAGCTGTGCCAGTGTCACAGTTGTGCTCCAGCTGTGACAAAGCGGAGCTGTTCTCCTGCTGAATTTCATCCACCAGAAATGTGTGTCAGCACAGGGCAAATCCCACGCAACATCAATTCTCCCTGAGTTTTTCTTGGGGCTGTTTGAAGAGGAGATGGATTTCCTCTTCCTTTGCATCACTGTGCTGTGTTTCTCCTCAAAATCTGACAGCTCAAAAAGCAGAGTCTGGCCATGATCTTGCAGGGGCTCGAGCTCCTGCTGGGTTGGTTCTGTGAGGGGCTCTCTGGAGCTGCAGCGCTCCTCAAATACAAATTCAGTGCTGGGATCCATAAGAAAAAGCTTTTCCCATCCAAAGGAATGCAAACAGCGACCACCCCAGCCCTGGGTGGTGGCTGAGCAGGTTTGGGATGATCCACAGCAGAGTTTCAGCCGTGGCTCCTCTCAGCTCATCCCTCACCCAGCACAAACACTCGGATTTGCTCTGCAGTTCTCGTCCTGGGAAGGGAAGGACAATCCCCTGCAGGCACCTGCAGCTGGGCTGTTGTTTTTGGAGAGATTTGCAGCACAAATGAGGGGGATGTGGGAGGCTGAGGGAGCAGCCACGCTCCTTCCTTGTGCTCTGACTCAAAAAAAGCTGCTTCAGCTGCTGAGCTGGGGCTGCCATAATGGTGCTCTGATGGCTCATTCCTTGTCCAGCTCACCCCCTGGCTCTCTCTGGGGACCTGGAGCTCCATCCCGAGTGTCCAGCACTGTCTGTGCTGCACCTCAAACACAGCAGGCAGGCAGAGGCTTCTCCTTAACCACATCCTTTGCCTTTCCCAGCCCCACAGCGCCTGGATTTGGCATTAGAGAGGCACCAGGCTTCTCCAGCACCAGCACTGCCCTCCGCATGAAGATCAATGCACCTTTTCCCATCCGTGCTTCTTTCTTCCCTCTCTGTCTTTCCTTTTAATTTTCCTGCCACTGCTGGATTTGCATCCCAAGTTTCTAGGAGGCAGAGATAGCCCTCAGCAAAGGGGGCTGGTGCCAGAGCAGCACCACTCCATCTCCTCTGCTTCAGAGCCACCTCCTGCTCTCCTTACTGACGTATAAAGATAAAAAAAACATTTTGAAAGCAAGTTGGACAGTTTCAATAAGACATGCAGCCTCTGGAATGAATGTAACCTTTTTAATTTTGATTTTTTTTTTTCTTTCTCTCTTCCCTCCTTGCTCTCCACAAACTAGGCTAGAATTACTTCCTGGCCCAAGGAAAACCCAGGCTCGTGGTTCAGTGAATTCAAGCGCGGTAAACTGGTAAGATGCATCCTGGTGCTTTCTGTTTCCTTTAACCCCCTGTCATATTTTACAGAGTAAAATGGCTCGTTGGCCCAAAGAACAGCCTTCCACATGGTATAGTCAATACAAGCGGGGGTCCTTGGTAAGTGGCTAACCCTGGCCCTGAATCAGAGCTTGTCACCTGCTTTGGTATGGCCACACTGCTGCCCTCTGCATGCTGGACTAATCCCCCTCCCAGGCACATGGAAATGTTTAAGGTGGAATCCTGAGAGAGACCCCAAACCCGCCAGAGGTGCTTCTGTCCACTCTGCCTGACTGGGAACTTGGGAGCAGGGGCTGAGCTTTGCCCTGTGTTAGAAAGGGACACGGGGATGTCCTGGGGACCCTGGGGCAGCTTTGTCATCACAGAGCTCTGCAGGAGTGCTCCACCCCACTGGGAGTGCTCCACCCCACTGGGAATGCTGTTGCTGTCTCCTCATCAGTCCCCATTTTGGGTTGTCCCCATTTTGGGTGTCCCCACATTGCTGTCCCCCAGCAGTGCAGCCTTACCCCAAGAGCTGAGAGATCCCCAAAATGATGTTCCAGCCCAGAGCTGGGCACAGTGCTGTCACCCACCCAGGGGGGATCTGCATGTCTCTGGCCTCTCTAGGACAGGTTTTCCCCAGAGGATGAATTTTGTCTCCCATATGGAGATGAGCCGCAGTGGGGACTCCCATGCTGCCCCCAGAGCTTGGGGGACACAAAGTCATTTATTTAAAGGAAGATTTCCAGCCAAGCCTAGTGGAAAGGAATTGGACTGAATCACAATTAAGGATTTTTTTCAAGGGGGAAGAGCTGTTTTAAGGTCAAGCAGTGTTTGATGTCAGCAAGACACAAACCAGGAAAAGCTCTGGTTTCTTGTCCTGGAACAGGACACCCACATTGTGAGATCACTCCCACAGAGACCCAGTCCTGGGCAGGGCTGTCAGATTTGTGTCTTAAGCCACAGAAATGTCCCCCTGGGGTATCAGTCCCGGTGGAATTAGTGGGATGCACATAACGAGCTCAGTCAAACCAGGAGAATTGGGGGACAGGCAAATATTCCATGGATATTCTCCTGCCCAGAGGCAGGAGATGCTCTGCTGTGTCCCACTGAGCTGTCCCCTCCCCAGGGCCAGGGGTTCCTGCAGTGCCCCAACTTCCACCTTAAAGGGCAAACAACCCAAGCCCTGCGTTGTTTCCCAGTCTGCCGCACTCCATCGCCACTAAAACACGTCCTGCTCTGGTTCTGCCCTCGAGGAGGACACGGCTTCTGTGGCTTCTCTGCATCATCAAACCAGGCTGCAAAGTCAAGGCTTCAGCCTCGAGGCTCCTTGGAGGGCAGCTACTCATAGCTTAATTACAGAGCACTTCATCAGTTAATGTTCCAAGTACCTCCACTTCTCCCTCTCCCCTGCTTCCCTTTTTCCCAGCTCTGTTAGAGGCTCAGGTGCCAGCCTAGAGCTTAAGGCTTAGTCTTTTTTTAGATAAAACATTTCTGGTGCTACTTTGGAGCTCTTTGTTCCATCTTTTTGTGTTGTCATTTTCTTGCTTTTTCTTCTTTTTTTTTTTTTTCCTCTTTACCTGTCCTGCTTCTTCTATTTGGAAAAATAAAAAAGCCACCAGTATGTGGAAGCTCTACCTAAACAAACCACACACAAAACAGTCAAACACACAGGCCATGAAAGTTTTATTCATTTATTTATGTATTTATTATAAGATTAGCTCTGACTTTGCCTCAGTCAGTACCAGGAACCATGAGATTGGTAAATTAAGGAGACTATTTTTGCCTGTTGGATCCAAAATCAGCTGAAGTTTGTGTGTGGATGGGCAGAATGAAAAGGAGTTTGGGTTCCCCTCTGGGTGCAGCTCTGCTCCTGTTACTCCATGCAGATGGTCCCTGGTGTCTTGAGGGGCTGAGCCCACAGGGAACCCCAGAGCTGAGGGGAAGATTTCCAGTGCTGTCAGGGGCTCCATATAAATCCTGCAATTGCACAGCTGGGACGATGCTGCCTTGCTTCTGGGGCCACCTGAAGTAAGAGGGTGCAGTCAATATGAAATACAACCAGAGCAGCTGGGTTTGATGCTCCCACACCAGCATTAATCAATGCCACAGAGCACTCGGAGCCAATTCCTTACTTTTCCTGGGGATGCAGCCGAGCTGTGTTCAGAGGAATAAGAGGCCTGCAGATGTTTTCTCTGCTTCCCTTCTGTGTGAGTTACACACAATTCCCAGCAGCCTCCCATCCCATCCCATCCCATTATTCCTCCCAGCCATGTGGCACCTGCCAGCACAGAGAAAAGAGGGCAGGATTGAATTTCCCAAAACTGAGCAAACATTGTGCACACAAGCAGCTCCCTGTGTCCCCATCTGCAAAGCTGGGACAGGGCTTCACAAAACCTGCAGAGGCTGAACAACAAAAAACCCTTTAAGAAGCAGCCAGGCTTCAAAGCAAGCCCTGGTTTGAAATGAAACCAAGTAAGAGAAGGCCCTGCAGACCAGTAGGGCCACGCTGAGGGTGTGACAAGTTCTTGGCAGTTTTTGTCCCCTTCCTTCCACGTGCTGGTGGTTTTCTGGTAGCTCCTCCTGGCATGCGTGGCTTTCTCCTGGTCAGTCACATTTAACTCTCAGGAGGACAGTGCAGCAGCATCCTGACAACCGGTTGGTATCTTTATTTATTTGGATTATCTCTTCTTAATTCAGTGGTTTATTGTGGTTATGAATCTCTTCTACTGTTTGCAGCCTGCACCACAACTCAAGGGTTCGTGGTACCTGGAGGAAATCCACGTTGGTTGGGTGCCTGTGTTTTTCTCCTGGTTGTTTCTAAAGTAACCCTCAGCCCATCCGGGGCAGGGGTTTGGAGATGCCGCCTCAAACACAACCAGTTCATCCCTGCAAAAGATCATTTTGTGGGCCATGAAAATCCCACCGAGTCCTGAATCCTCCAAGTCCTGGGATTTTGTTTCAATAAACTCTCTTTGGTAGGGATTTTTTCCTGCACGGGAGAAAAAGGAGCCTGGTGGGCAGAATGGAGCAAATCTCAGCATGCAGGAGCTCGTGCTTGCAACAGGGCAGCAAATCCATTCTCCCTTTACCTGAGCCTGGCTCTTCCAACCAGGGCAGCCCCCAGTCCTTAGCAGCAGGGCCAGGATTGCTGCAGAGGGAGTGCAAAGATTGCTTCAAACCCCAGTGGTTGGTGCCCGGGAAAAATGAATAGGGAACATCCCAGGGTGTGCAGGACAAAGCACCCCCAGCAGTCAGAAATTCGTGTCAGACAGGACAGGAAAATAAAGCCCTGAACCCTCACAGGAATTTGCCTTCTCTCCACTTCAAAATCTGGAGAAATACACTCAGTATTGGCTTAAACTTGAGACACATCCCCGAATTTCCACTCTCTTGTAACCAGGGCTGAAATCCCTTTGCCTTTTTTTTTTTTTTTCCTGCCCTCCTTGGATTTAATTTCTTTGCTCACACCAGGACCCCATCCAGCAGGAGAACAAAAAGTTCCTGGGGGAGCAGAGCAGTGTGGCAGGAGCAGTGTGTGCTGGTGGCACTGGTGTCCCTCAGAGCCCCCAGTCAGGAGCAGTGTGTGCTGGTGGCACTGGTGTCCCTCAGAGCCCCCAGTCAGGAGCAGTGTGTGCTGGTGGCACTGGTGTCCCTCAGAGCCCCTGGCCATGTTTCCCTGTCCCTCACTGTCCAGTGTTGTCCCTTTTCCACCTCCCCCAGCTCTCCTACGTGGACTCGGATGGGAACCCCATCGGGGTGGTGCAGATGACCTTCCTGCGTCTCCTGAGCGCCTCGGCCCACCAGAACATCACCTACAACTGCTACCAGTCCGTGGCCTGGCACGATGCCACCACCAACAGCTACGACAAGGCCATCCGCTTCCTGGGCTCCAACGACGAGGAGATGTCCTTCGACAACAATCCCTACATCCGAGCCGCCCTCGACGGCTGCGCGGTATGTGGGTGCTCCTGGCTCTGGGGACACCCTGGGGACACTCTGGGGATACCTCTGTCCCCTCCCCTGCTTGTCCAGCACCATCTTCCCCAGAGCAGATCACCCCCAGATTTCCTGTGGTTGATGCAGTTGTCCTTAGCATGGGAGACATCAACTCGCTCTTCCCTAAGTTGGAAGTAAATGATTCCACGGGAATCCATGACCCTGCTTGAAGTCAGGGGAAGCTGCAGCATGTCCAGGAGTCAAATTAATCTGATTAATCCAATTAACCTGCCTAAAAACACTGCTTGCTTTTAAAAGCCTGCCCGTGCCGTTGCTCTTACCCAATTCCTCACACAGGGGGAGGTGAGCGATGGCACCCAGTTGGGATGAACTTTGCAGGGTTTGATAAGAATCTCTTTTAGGGCTTCCAGGAAATCTTGGAGGCAAAGCAGGAAGGGTTTGGTTGCAATTTTTGTTTGTGCAGCCCCAGGAAGGCTCTGGGCTGTGCTGCTCATGGGGTGCACGAGCCACAATTTCCAAAGGTGCCACACATCCTCCCCTTTCTTCTAACTCCTCTATGGATGCTTGATTTTGGTTTAAACTCTGAAAAATCTGCCCTCAGGAGATAAAAATTTGGCAAAGCAGGTGCTGCCTGCATTTATTTTGAGCCCCAGCTTGCTGGTGTAAAAACATGCATAATTCCCACCCTCTGGAGCTGCAGCACTCAGAGCCCACGGGACAGAAAGATTGAGATGTTTGACAGGAAAAGCTCCCCACGTAATTCGAGATTGAAATGCTTCTGTTCTGGCACAAACAGATTTTTTACTGATGGAGCAATGAGGAAAATCAGATTAGATCTTTTAACACATTCCTGGAGAGGGAAAGGACATCCAGCCCCCTTCTGGGAACACTCAGGAGAAGTTTATCCTCGAGTTCTTCGTGTCTCCTGCTGGCATAACATCCTTGGGAAAAAGGGCCTCCCCCTCCCTTCTCCTTCTGCATCTCAGGGGTGCTGGAGAGCCACGGGTTGCACGTTTTAAGGTGGACAAGCCTCCTGAAAACCTCTGCCTTTTAGGCAGATAAATTGGGTTAATCTGCTACCCTGGCAGATTGTGCTGCCCAAAGCACAGGCAGGATATTTGAGATTTACTTATTTATTTATTTAAAGGAGTTTGGGGTTTACAATAAATTCTCTCCGTGGAAAGTGATTTTAGTCTGACTCTTAGACCCACAAAAAGGCCATTAGAAATTTAGAGAACTCCACCAGGAGCTGAGAGATGCTTTTGCTTCTTTTGTGGGAGGGAGTGCTACAACCCATTCACGTGCTTGGCTCAGCTGTGCTGGGTTAATGGTTGGACTCAATGGTCCTAAAGGTCTTTTCCATCCTAAATACTTCCAGGATTGAGCCCTACCCTGTGGAGATGAGGTTGGGCTGCCCCACACGGTGCTGCCACAGAGGTCCTGGTAGGACCAACTGTGTTGGAGGCTGCTGAAGCCAGAGGAGCTCCAGGGCTGATGTTCATCCCATTATTTGAAAATGTTTTTCCTGAACTTCCAGCCCTTTCCCAGTAGCTGTGCTCCAGCCTGTTCTTTTGAGACACAAAACTCACAAGGAAAGGCAGAGCCAAAAGCTGCTCCATAAATTCTCTGTTTGTGCAGCTTTGTTCTCCCTCGGGGACACTTCTGCTCCTCTAATAATTATTTATATTTTGGAAAGAACCCCGTGGCCACCAGGCACAATAAAAAGACAGCAGCACCTTGTGAATTCCATCAAACTTTAAATGTGATCTTTTCACTAATACATTCAAATTAAATCGCTCCCATTTGCTCAACAAGCCAGGCGTGTCCTCGGGGAGGGAAAACAACCCTTCCACAGCCACAACAGGTTTCCCAGGCTCCCTTTCCAGCTTGGAAATGTGCTGGAGTAGAGTTGGAGTGTCATGATCTGCTTCTGCTCCAAGGTCTGGGCATCTCCCAGGGGTTTTTCAGCTGCCACCTGAGGGCTCGTGTGCTAAACGTGCAAATAAATTTGTGTTTGGGTGGTGGCGCCTCTGATTGGGGTCCAAAAATTCCTGGGAAAGATCAACAGCATATTCCCAGCAGAGTGGTGATTATTGAGCTGTGTCTTGGCTTGGAGGCATCCTCAGAGCTCCTCTTTCCCTCCCTCCAGGCAAGGAAGGGCTACCAGAAAACCATCCTGGAAATCAACACGCCCAAAGTGGAGCAGGTCCCCATAGTCGACATCATGTTCAATGACTTCGGAGAAGCGGCACAGAAATTTGGATTCGAGGTGGGACCAGCTTGCTTCCTGGGCTAAAAGAGCCACCTGAACCTAGTCTCCAAATGAGCAACCTCGTAACCTCATTGCGCCATTTAATTAAAAACAAAAAAAGAGAAAAAAGAAAACAAAAAAGAGAAAAAAAAGAATTCCTCGTCACGTGCACGGTCTGAAACTGGACAGCGATGGGTTATTATTTTGGTTTCCCCTCCCCCCCCCACTATTTTGTTGTGTCCCTGGTTTTGCCCAAATCCCTCCGTGCCCCCTCAGCCATTCCCAGGACGGATTTGGAATCTCATGACCGACAGCCACACGCGGAGACCTGGCCCTGTCCCTGCTGCCACCGCTGCTGCCCCGCGGCCACCGCGCTGAGCCCACCTCCAGCAAACTCCTCCTTCCTCCTCCTCCTCCTCCTCTTCTCCTCGCCAGGAAGCATTTGTTTGTTCCTAAGGGGAAAAAAAAAATACGGAAAAAACTTGAAATTCCTCACGTTCAGCTCGACGTTGAACTCCCGGCAGTCCTGGATCCGAAGCTCCTCGGAGAGGTTTTGTTGCCTTCCACGAGGTTTGGATCAGCTCCAGCAAGGAGATGCCATGGCCAATTCCAGAATTTTCCGTGTCTCCTCCATTGAGTTTGCCTCGTTCCACGTTTTCCAAAGTGCTGACTCAAGGTCACACTGGGCATCTCTTTGCCATGTCTTAAAGGTGCTTCTATTTTTGTGTGTTTGTGAGTAAATATTTGTGTTGTATTTTATTTGAGATGTTGGAATGTTCCTGCCTTCAAACCATGCAAGTGACCTTGTCTGTATTAAAGCCACCCCATCCCAGCCAAGCTTCCACCTGGGCATGAAGACAGCAGCTTCTGTCCCCACTTCTGCCTCTTCCCAGCCCCAAACTGGGATCTGGAGGCCTTGGAATTACCCCCAGGATGAGGTGCAAACCAGCCCCCTGAGCCACAGATGCCTTTTGGAATGATTCCTTTCAAAATGAGGGAATTAAAGCCATTTTTTAACAAATTTCCTACAATCCCCTGATCTAAAAGCAGATCTGCATTGAGTCTCTGCCTTTTTATTCACTTGCTTAACACACGTATTTTAAATGAATTCTTTTTTTCCTTTCCTTTAAAATGATAATAATTAAACCTGAATGCATTCCCAGTGGCAGATTCCAGTGGCAGGAGAAATCCATTTGTCCTCTCTGAATATCAAGTGTAAAGAAAAACACAAAAAATGAAGAAAGAAAAGGTGCTTTTTATAGTTATTTTTACATATCTCTGTGGTGCTATCTCTTTGATAAGTTCAACACAACACTGGGGATACCCTGCCACTGGCCAATCTCCCACTTGGCTTTTTTAGGCACTTTCAGGCAGATTTGGGCTGCTGATAAATGCATGGCACCTTCTTATCTCTTCTGTCCAAGTCCTGCTCCTCTCCTTCCTTGGCCGGGCCTGTGTCGAAAAAAGCATTAAATGTGCTTCCAATTTTTTTTTTCCATTCTTGTTTTTTGGTTTCCCCAAGGATATCCACACCTTTTCCCGGTGGGAAGCAGAGCAGATTGTCCTTGGTGGCTGAATGTTTGTGGTGCTAATTTATGGAGATGTTGGGTGTCCTGAAGCCGTGGGGGTGCTGCCCACCCAGCAATCCCAGGAATTTGCAATTTTCCTGCTCTTCCCACTTTTTTTATTCCTTCCACGGCTCACAGCGTGCTGACACCCTCTTCTTTTGCCATTTCTTTTTCCTCCTCAGCCCTTTTCCTTCTTTAGGTCTCTCAGCTGGAAAATAATCGTTGCAAGGTGGGGTTTTTTTTAATTATTATTATTATTCTTTGGCCTGGAGCGTTCAGCTCAAGGGGGATTTTTCACCCCAAAGGAAAAGACATCACATTAACTGTGAAAAAAGCCTATATATGATGTCTTTTCCCCCCTCCTGCCCAAATTGAGAGCAGCAGCATCCAAGGAAGGGAGGCAAAGCCGTGCTGGAGGGAGCGGCGATGCCAGCGGTGCTTTTTTAGGCCTGGAGGAGCCGTGTCCATCCCTCTGCCTTCTTCCCTTGTGCTCTCTCCTACTTAAGGGAATAAAAAACTCCAAAAGGTGCTACCCTAAAAACTGCAGACTCCGGCAGCAGAGCAGTGAAAAGGAATTTAGGATAATAAATAAGGAATTCAGCTTCTCAGTCACCTTGGCAACAGCGGGAAGGTCGGGAAAGGTCGCACATCGCAGCAAAGCCATATCCTGATATTTGTCCACACCTGTGTGTCTGCCCAGGTCATGGGATTCTGTTCTCAATTCATTCTCATCAAGGGAGCTTTTTCTTTTTTTTTTTTTTTTTTTTTTTTTCCCCTTTGATTTCTCTGCTTGAAGAAGAAGAAAAAAAAAAAACAAAAAAGAATAAAAAATTCCTGTGTTGAATTCCACGGTGTTGTAATTGTACTGAGCTCCAAACTGTTCCGATCCTCCCCAGACCACTTAGCTACGGTATATTGCAATAAAATTACTACTTGTATTTGCAGACCTTCTTTTTGTGTAATTTTATTTCCCTCCTCCCCTTAATATATATTGACTTGAACAAATGTTGATAAGAAAAATAAAACCTATGGAAAAAAAAAACCCAAACTTTTAGTACATAAGGCCCTTTTTAAAATATAGTGTCAAATGCCATATTGTACATTCCTTCAAAGTCCAATAAACATGTCATAAAATTTAAGTGTAATGCCCATAAGAGCTATTTTTAAATATTTTAAACCTGTGTAATAAAGGAATAAATGTAATAGATTTTTTTTTTTCAATAAATCAAGTTTACTGTTTCCACCTAAACCCCCGTGATGTGAATCTCTTCTTGGAGTTGATTGCAGCGGGATTTCCCCAGGACCCTTGTGCCCCGTGGAGCCCGAAAAGTTCATCAGAGGAGCAGTGGAAGTGCTCAAAGGTAAATAAATGCTGTAAAATACAATCCAAACCCATCATGGGGAGAAATTCCAGGCCTGGAATCTTTTCTTTGGTTTGTTTTATTTTGGTTTTTTTTTTTTTTCTCAGTGAGAAATTCTGGTGCAAAAATCCAACCTGGTTTTGGTGGCTGGGATCTGGAGGAGAAGATTGTGTGGCCACCAGCTCTGCACCTTCCCCACAGCAACAGAAACATTACCAGAGGAGTTTTTTCTCTTGCTGATCTTCTCATCCCAAGGCAAATTCAGGGAAAAACGTTTTTCCAGCTTCTTGGTGAGCTCCTCAACCCCCCAAATTCCCATTCTTGGCTCCAGGGCTCTGCTGTGTGGAGGGAAACACTGTGGGGGACGCTTTGCTCATCCTCTCCTCCTCCTCTCCTGCAGGTTTCACTCCAAGAGATTCTTGATCCAGATCTGTGTCACTCTGGATCTCAGGGGCTTCTTCAAGCAGCCTCTGGTTGGTGCTGCAGTTCAGGAGATGTTGGACCTTCAGAAGGTGACATCTGGAGCCCTGCAGGTGGGTCAGGTGCCACCATGGGCAGTGCACGAGCCCAGCTCTGCACGAGGCTTTGCGGTGATCAAGCCAAGCTCTGTGGCCCAAAAGCTTCTTCCCATCATTTCTTTGGCTGCAGAAGATCTTTGATGATTTTCATTCTTTGCTAAAAGGTGTCCAGAGAAGGGGCCAAAGTCACAGAATCCCACACTGGGTTGGAAGGGACATTGAAGATCAGCCAGTTCCATGGGCAGGGACACCTTGCATAGCCCAGGGTGCTCCAAACCCCATCCAGCCTGGCCTTGAAATCCTTCAGTCTTTGGTACTTTAGTGTGTCATTAACTTCCAGGAGTAGTTTTGGGAAATCTTGGGCTATTATGGCTAAATCTTCATCCCAATGGACCCCAGAGGTACCCCAGCTCCAGGAAGAAATGAGGGCAAAATAACGTTACTTACCTAAACCCAGCTGGAAATTCTCAACTTGGATCTCCATCCTGCTTCAAGGTGACCCCAGCCCCACCTCACCAGTTGTGATTTGCACTCAATCACTGCTGCTTGCAGCAAATGCCTCTGTGCTGAGAGCAGCTCTGATCTGCTCTTAGGGGAAAACAAAGATCTGAGGAGGGATCTGACTGTTTGTGGCACTGCCAGACACAGAAGTGTGGCAGATTTTTCACCTCTCTTCATATAATAGAGTCCATGACTGAGTGCTCCAGCTCCAAAGCTGTGGCTCCAGCAGGTGAAATACGGAGGAGAATTCTTAGCAGAGCCACAAAAAGAGCAGCAGATTATTGAGACACGGTGTGAGCACCCAAACCTGCTCAGCTGCAGGGTGAGGATGGGGCTGCTCATCCCAAACTCCAGCAGCAGCTGCCTCCCCACCTCAGGGATCCTACAAGGGCAGGACCAGAAGCCCAAAGCTCGGGATGCAGCAAAGAGAGGATGAAAACCACCAAGATCAGCACCCGGGGGGAGCAGAGCAACACACAGCCCAGGGGTGAGAATTATCCAAGGGCACCTGATCCCAATGGGGTTTCCACAGCTTTTAAAGCAGGGAAGGAGTGGCTGCAGGGCTGGGGGCTGCTGCTCTGCCTTGCCCTGCGTGTGGGGTTTTGTTCTAACAGGCTGAGGCTGCCCTGGCCTGAGGTTTCTGCCCTGCTGTGAGTGAGGAAAGCAGGTGGAGCCTGCAGAGTTTTCCCCGTGCAGCTGCCTGAGCTGACCCAGGCATGAGGATATGTCCATGTGCTTCCCGCTGCTTCCACAGGTAAACCAGGAGCTGCTGTGGGATTTGCTGTCTGCCTGTGAGATGGGGATTGTTGCCCGGTTGGGTTTCCAGCCCTGCTCTGGAGGAAGAGGCCCAGCCCCTCATGCTGCTCTGTGACTGGTGACTCCCTGGTTTTTATCTTGGATTCCCTTGGCTTGCTTCAGTTGGACTCGGTCATCTTCAAGGGCTTTTTCAACCTAAAGAATTCAGTGATCCAACTGGGGGAGCACTGGCTGTCCCTAAAAAAGCTCATCCTATGTGGTTTGTAAGAGTGGGGCAGAGAAAGGAGCCAAGAGGCTCCCACCAAACTTTGGTGCTTTGACCTGCTGCTGCACCAGCAGGGACCAGCACATCCCAGTTCCTCCTGGGAGCTGCTGGGGAAGGGGACCAGGATCACAGCCCTGCCATGTCCCACTCCCTGTGCCCCTCGGGGTCACACTGGGACCACACCTTTTGCTCTCATCACAGCTCTGGTTGGGATGCTCCTGCTGCTGTCGCCTCTCCCAGAGATGTTCCTCCCATCTCCTGAAATCCTGTGTTTACAGCAGACTGGTAAAAATAAAAATGGCCAAGAAAGGAGCGTTGGCACTGATTCAATGTAGAGAGCAGATCCTGGGCATCCCCTCCCTGTCTAGGTGAGTTTTGGCAAACCAGGAGAAAAGCTGTGAGTGGGTGTTTCATACAAAGGATTGAGCATCCTCAGGGCCACCAAAGCTCTCCTGGAGACACAGAAACAGCAGGACCAAGTGGGAGGCTGGAATGAGAAGGGGAGAGGATTGTGCATGAATTAGCATGGAGAAAATATGCAAATTGTTGGGTAGAGTGAGGCTCTCACGGCATTCAAAGGAGCTGGAGCTGTTCTTGTTGTTCAGCTGCTTTTTGTCCTGCATCTCCTCCCAGCCAGGCTGGCTTTGACTTGGATTTATTTTTATTAATATCTCAAGCAAAAGAGCAGAATTGATCTGACCCACAGCTCTGGGAAAAGGCAAAAAAACCACAAAAAACCCTCTCATGTGTTCCTGTGAGGAAAAACAAGTGAGCTGGAGGTGCCTCTGGCAGCTCAGCACCACCTGTAAATTAACCTGCAGAGTGCCCAGAAAGGCTGACACAGTGCAAGGGAAATGTGTCCCCTCTCTTCACACCTTGCCCAGGAGCTGTGCCTCTGCAAATTCCCTGCTCTGGCTTTCCAGACAGACAATTCCCATGGTTTTTTAACACGTTTTTTAACAGGGCTGCTCAGTGCTGCGTGTGTCACCTGGCACCACGAGGCCAGTGGCCCTCTGCCGTGAGCAGGTGGGAAGCAAGGGTTTGTCATCATTATCCATCAATTATTGCATCCCTGCAGAACCTGGATTTCCTTTCCTTTTTATTTTCTTCCCACGTGCTTTTCCTTTAAGGCAAGAGCAACCTTTGAGGCCAAGCTGGGCTGATGTTCCCAATATCTGTCAGTAGCTGTTTAGGCAGGGCTGCCCTCCTGCCATCATGCAGTGGCCCAAAACCAGCTTTGGAAATAACTGACTCTTAATTCATCCTTCCCTCAGCACTTCCAGCTCTGGGGAATGCAATCTCTTTTCACATCAAGGGGATCTTCAGCATCTTCTCTGGAAGTGCTGGATTTGGGACTCCTGCTCTCAAACCCGTTTTGCTTTTGAGCAGGATGAGTTTCATGTGCTGTACTTTTATTAACAGCACCTATTGCCACTTCATTTATTCCTCGTAACTCCTCTGCTTGCAGATTTTTCCCATCCTGGGGCATCGTGGCAGTGATTTCCTCCAGAGGCACAAACCTGCTGCTTCCTCCGGCCCCTGCCTGTTCCTACCCCGGCAGCAAACACAACTCCCCAATCCACGCTCACTTTGAACAGCTTTGCTCAAACAGCCCCGAGCAAAAACAAACACCCCAAAGAAACCAAACACGTGAAAACCCTGCAGAAGCAGCTGTTCCCCTCCTTCAGAGAGGAGCCAACGCGCTTGTTCCTTCAGAGCTGCAGCACGAGGGGAGCTGTGAAGCGCTGAAATTACATCTTGTAAGGCGCGGGCTGTCACGCTCAGAGCACCCCTGGAAGTGCTGCTGCACAGCTGAGCAGCCCGAGCCAACACGTCTTCCCTGGGACTCCGTGTTCTCATCCTGCCTAATTATTAATATGTTAATTTGACAATGAGATGTTGTTCTTTGCGGAAAATTTCCTGCGCCGTGCTTGGATTCTTTCTTTTCCTGGCTGCTTCTCAGCTCGCAGATTTTTTGTTGTCTCTGTTCTCTTGGCTCGGGCAGAGCAGAGCCTGAGGGATCTTTTTGCCCCTGGATCCCTGGGAGTGTCCAAGGTCAGGTTGGACGGGGCTTGGAGCAACCTGGGATAGTCGAGGTGTCCGTGCCCATGGCACTGGATGGGCTTTAAGGTCCCTCCAACCCAAACCATTCCGGGATTCTGTGATTCCCTGAGCATTCCAAGGTGCCAAGAGAGTAACCAAGTCAGGAGAGCACCGTGCTGGTGCTGATTGTTCGGGAATATCCCATGACCAAGCCCTCCTGAAGGTGGATTCCACCCCAGGGATGGGCATTGCCACTGTTGTGCCCCAGAGGGAAAAATGCCCTGACTGTGCCTTTTTAAGTTTAAAGGGACCAGGAGCTGCTGGGGGTGTGCCAAAGGTGGTCTCACACATCCCAAGTGTGGTGAAGAGTCCGATCTCTTCAGGATTGCAGCACAGATCCACACCCAGAGGTCTCCTGGGGGCTCCCAGATGGAAAACTGGGCTGGGAAATTGCCTCCCTTTGGCCCCCATCTCCCCCAGAGCTGAAGGATGGGCCCCACCTGCTCCTCACTGCCACCAGCACGAGGCTGAATTTCAGGAGGGAGCAGCAGCCACTAAAAAAACCCCAAAATTGTCCCATTTGGGGATTTTCTCTTCAAGCAGGTTGATCCTAGACCCTGTTGAAATGGAAATCAAAAAGCTGCCAGACTCGAAACATTAATTAAGACACACAACAGGCAGAGAGGGGGAGGAGGAAGGAGGGGAGCATCCATTCATCCATTCAGGAATTACCTGCTCCACGAGGCAGCGTTCGTGGATTCCACACACATCCATCATTTGGGGGGGGGGGGGGAGAGAGAAGGAAGAGAAGGAAGAAATTAAATCCAACCTCACAGGAAGTTTGTCCACCACCATGGATTTAATTTCCAAACTCGCATCAGGCAAAGATTAACCTTGCTGAAGGGCGCCAGTGGAGTGGGCAGGAATGTACAAATTAATCCCTGCTCTGAGTTTTTCAGGAGGAAACACCGAGCAGGATTAAATATTTATTGTATATAAATACCTTCTTTCCCACCTCCCCCATTTCCTCTCCCGATCTGCATTTCAGGCTCCTTCCACCAAAGCCAGTTTGCCAAAGCCAGTTTCCTCCAAGCCTGGGAGAGTGCAAGGGTTTGTTTTCCCTCCTAGGTGAGGAGGAAGATTTGAGGAATAATTCATTTGCCACCTTGATCTTTTCCCTTCCCTCCCCTCCCAAGATTGATACCGTGACACTTAAAGGGGAGAAAATCAAGCTGTGCTGATCTATGACCAGACACTATTTATTCTCATAGAATCTCATCTGCAATTTTCCTCAGCATCCTCAGAATTAAAATCTCTTTGCAATCTCTCCAGCTGGCTGAAAATGTGCCATTCCCCTCCCTCCCCTCCTCAGATGTCTCTTCCCTCTGATCAGGGCACAGCATTATCGATGATGTGATTCTGCTTTACATTCAGAGGCTTGGGGGGTTTTTTGGACCATAAATAATGTCCCTGTGCAGCTCAGGCAGAATCATTCTGAGGTTTTTTGGGTTTTTGATTCCTTTTCTTATTCCTTTTCCTTCTCTCTTTCCCTTTCTATCTTTCTTTCTCCAGCTCTTGCGAGGGGTGATAAATTCATCATAGCAACCGCCAACGTGCAATATGGAGCCCGTTCCTTCACACCTGGCATTTAGGCTCGGGGGTGACCCTGCAAACAGCAAAAAAACACCTTTTCTGTGGATTCTGGCCTTCCAGGGAGGAACAAACCAGCCTGGAACAGAAGACGGCTCAGCACTTTCATCCTAGAAAGCAGCAGAAGGGCCCGGTATCCCTCTGTTGTCCCCACCTGGGCCAGCTGGGTCCACGCTGGGGGCATTGTTGGAGAAGATGAAGATGAAAGCTGCTTTTTTCAGGGATTAACGTGTTTTCCATGGATATTCTTCCTTGATGGGATGGTGGGATTTGGGCTGGCGTGGATGTGCCCTCTGGATCGTGCCCCAGCCCCCTGGAGCAGAGGAAGTGTGACAGCAAGGCTGGCTCACTGCAAAACCTTTATTTTTAGGGTTTTTGTCTGATTAGAAATAGAAAAACATCTGAAAGTAGCTGGAGATGAACCATCCCACCACGTCCTTGCACCTGGAAGCCACCCTGGGCTGCCCTCTCCATGACCTGGATAATCTCTCCCAGTTCTCTGGGGCTGCTGGAGCAGGAGCAGGAACATCTCCAGGTCACCAGTTTCAGCTGCTGACCTCAGTTTGCTGCGATCAAGTGGGCTCAGGGAGAGGAAATGGCCGGGGTGGGTTGGACTGGATGTTAGGAAAGATTCCTTCACAGAAAGGGTTGCTCAGTGCTGGAAAAAGCTGCTCAGGGAAGCGGTGGGAGGGTTTAAAAGACACAGATGTGGCACTTGGGGACACAGTTCAGTGGTGGCCTTGGCAGTGCTGGGTTAAAGGCTGGGCTCCATGAATTTCCAGCCTTAAGGATCCTGTGATTCCATGAGCCAACCCTGGGTTAGCCCAAACCCGTCCTGGGGCTGCAGTGAGGGGACACCACAGGTTCCAGGGGCAGGGGCTGGTTTGTGTCACTGCTTTGGAATCCTGGGACAGACCCGGGGTGGCTCCAGCTGAGTGAGGAAGGTCAGCTAAAGATCCAAGCAGGGTGTCCCCAAAGCCCCAAAATCCAACCAGGATGTCCCCAAAGCCTCAACCATCCAAGCAGGGTGTCCCCAAACCTCCGAATGTCCAACCCAGGATGTCTAAATCAGCCCCAGCATCGCTGCAGAGCTGGCGGAGTGTGGTCATGGAGGAGACTCTATTCATCCTCCTCTCCTTACTCCAGAGCTTTCTTCCTGCTGCCCAGGGATGGGGAAAACTCCCAGGCTCCATCAGGATGGATTTTCCTGCAGTTCAGTGGATCCCTCCCGTTAATTTCCAGTACAAGCAGCCCTTTGTGGCTCACAGGAAACCCACCTGAAAACCTCCGTGCCATTCCCCACTTGGAAAGGCTTTGCTGGGGCTGATCCAGCGCCCTCCACACGGCTGAATTCCTGTTTATTTTTTAAAAGCCCAAGATTCCGCGTTGTTTTGTCTCTCGTTTTGCAGAGTTAATCGGATTGGCAAGCACAGAAAGGAGCTTTCAGGGGAAGCAGCTGCTGAGCAGCACAAAGCTGGGTGTGTAATCCAAGCTTTACCCACAGCCTTATTAAGATCGAGATGTCTCATTACAGGCATATTTCCAGCTGGATTTCACATCAGCTTTTGTGATTTCTCCCTCCCCTTCCTAACATTATTTTTTTTCCCTCTCATATAATTTGCTGCTTTTCGCTGGGGGGAAAGAGTTTGGTTTAACACGTGTTGCACTGAGCAACATCCTCAATTTAAATGGAAATTCTGTCAATAACAAATGTTCTCTCTCTCCTCACCCGGGGAAGGGCTTGGAAATATGGTTCAGAGATAATAAAAAAAACCCACCAGAGCTCAGAGCCAGCACGAGAACGGCCCCAGTCCTCTGGCAGGGGCCAATTGCAGATAATAAAGTGCCCATTTGTTGCAGCTGAGATGGTGTAAATGAGCTGGAGGAAAGAGGAGCTCAGGAATGGAGGCTGAAAAATCAAATGAAGGCGAGGGGAAGTGGGAGTCTCGTTATGGAGTGACTGGGATCGTTTATTGCAGCAGCTTTGGGCTGGAAATAGGGCAGGGAAAGGGAGACAGGAGCTCCAGGAGGAGCTGAGGGAGGAATTTGGAGTGATCCAATCAAGGCCATGAGGAGTTTAAGGTGGATAAAGGGACCAAAGGCATGGCTGGGTCCCAGCCTGTCGCCCTCTCCAAGTCCTGATCTCTTTTCCCATCATTAATTTATTATATTCCAAGCCTGGCTTGTTGGGGCAGAGATTTTTCTGTGTCAGGTAATGCTGGGAATGCCCTGTAACACATCCCTAGGAAAAACCCTAAACATAACTAACACTGAAAATCTAAACGGGGTTCAAATACATTTGTCCCTTTTCTCCAGGGAGAAAAACTAAGAAAAAAAAATTCTATTTTGCTGTCATCACCCAGAATTCCAGAAATCTTCAGAAACTGGTCTTTTCGGGTTGAGAAACTTTTCCAAACGAGGAACTTTGCCAGATGTCCATATTGTTAAAAAGCCATTTGCTCCTCCAAGAGATGCTTTGAGGGACATTTTTCAGCTGGCTGTACAAATAAATCACGGAGCGTTGCTGCCTTTGGCTGGTGAGATTTACAGGGGCTGGGCAGGTGATTTACAGGGGATTGGAGGAAGATGCTTTTTGGTTGCAATCCATGAAGCAAATCCTGGTCTCCTCCCCAGCTGGGGCAGATACTCCTTGGGTTCCACTGCACGGGGTGAGGATCAGATCCATGGATTTCCTCCCAGGATGCAGAGTTTCATTTGGATCAGGCTCTTTTGGGGATGTTGGGGTGCAGGAAGAGGCAGCCAGGCACCCCCAGTGCCACATTTCCTGCTGTGATGGGGCTCTGGCTGCTCCCCTTTGTTTTCCAGAGCCAGAATTCCAGGAGCAGAGGTAAATCCCATCCCAGGTGTGTATTAATCCATCAGGATTGCTCAGGATGACTGAGGTTGGGAGGGATAAACATCTTTTCCTGTTTAGACTGGGTTCATTTGTTAATTTAAGCTCTGCTGTCCTGGTGCCCCTGGCCACATCTCACGTGCTCCTGCTGCAGGGCAGGTTTCTCCTCTGAGGTGATGCTCAGAGGCTCCAGCTCCTCCAAAAATGGGGAAAAAAATAAAAATTCCCAGTCCCTGCCCGGATTTGGGGTGTAGCTGCTTTTCTAAATCCGTCATGCTTCATTTATCTCGGTGATGGATGCGCTGCCCATATGTTTAAATACCACGGAAATGCAGCCTGGCAAATATCTGCTCACCCAGGAGGAATCATTTTGCTTGACAGGCAATCAAGGGAAAATCAGTATTTTCCTTGTCATCACCAGCTCTGAGAGACTTTGGAGAAGTTTCCCTGTCCTTCTCCCTGTGTGGGGCCTCCCCATTTGCTGCTGCTGCTGGGGTCAGAGCAGTTTTCTTTTTGCAAAACCCATCACCTTCCTCAACCCAAGCAGAGCCTTCCCCTCCCGGTGCCATAAATCACAGCAGGAAAAATGAAATGTAGGAGCTCTGCAAGCCCCAGCAAGGCAGGGATGATGTGGATTCATCAATCCCACGGCGTGGCTGCAGCTTAAGCTTTGCCCTTTACGAGCAGCATTGCATTTCAGGAGAGATTTCTGAGCCTGTGGCCATGAGAGGAGAAATGAAACATAATCACCCTCGGTGTCTGCCTGGCCTGGGTTTCTTCAGGAGAAGCTGGAAGAGCCACCTGTGTGAAATAAAAGGCTGCAGGGAGCAAAGGAATCAATTTTATCCGGAGCGATTTTTCTCGGAGGCTGAGGGATGGATCTTCTCTGCCCCAGTGCACATCCTTGGTTCATAACTGGAGTCTTCTGCATGAAATACTGGGGGAGAAAACTGCGTTTCCATCACTGGAGTTTGGAGAGAGGGAAGGAGCAGCACTTCCCAAGGAGCACGAGAGCTGTGAAAGCTCTTCAACACCTTTAGTTCCTGCGTAGCATCTGCTGATGTTTTATTTTTGGCACCTATAAAGCATCTCTTATCCCTGCTGGGTTTTTACCCTGTCGTGTTTGCAGATGGAAAAATAAAATGCACCAAACAGTGAAGAAATGCTGGCAAGAAAAGAAAGAAAAAGGCAGATTCTTCTGGGCCTGGAGCTGCAAAGGGAAGGATTGTCCCACAGACAAAATGCCTGGGGATTTGGGGGGATTTCAGCCACCCAAAGGGTTTTTCAGAGGAACAAATTCCTTTTTCCAAAATTAATGACTGGATCAATTGGGCAGCCCTTTCCACTGATCCAAAGGAGTGCTGTGATTTTTCCAGGGTGGAGGAACAAGGAAAGGTTAACGTGTTATTAAAAACTCCATTAATATGTTAATGATGGAGAAACTTCAGCTAAAACTCATTTCCAGCCCATCACCTCCTCCCCTGTGTGCACCTCCCCTGGCTCGGGGCTAAATGACTTTTTATAGGATCAGGGAATGGCTTGGAAAGGTCCTTAAAGCTCATCCATGGGTCATGGAACACCTTCCATTATCCCTGGGTGCTCCAACATGGCCTTGGACACTTCCAGCGATGGGGCAGCCACAGTTTTTGTGCTCTCCTCAGGCTTTCCGGGAGAATTTTCTCTGCTTCGAGCTTCCAGGGATGGATCCAGAAAGCTTCCAACCACATGGAGAAGTTTCCTTCCAAGGATCGCACAAGGATCACCCTCAGCTTTCCCAAGCTGGCAGCCAGGGAGGGGGACAAGGGGCTGCTCCTGCCCAGTTTTCCTGAGTTTCCTTGGCAGGGATGGGCAGCTTCCAGCCCATGGAGTTGATTTCCTTCCCTCACCGGCTGCCCTGTGGAGCCCCCACGCCAGGACTCACAGCCAGGGCCATCTGTCCCCACTCCTGAGCTTCCACACCAGCAGCACTCACTCCCCTCCAGGAAAACTCCTTTGGAGAGGGAGCAGCGGAATGGGGCTGATGTTTCAGTGCTTAACCGTGGCATGGGGTTCTCACCCTCTTTTGCTCGGAGGAGTTCTCTCATTACCAAGCTCGGCTGCTGCTGACTCATTTATTCCGTGGCTTTTAGGATGGCTAAATATATCCCAGCACTGAGGAATAGTGCTCGGGGTTTCAGGAATGAGGGGGGAAAGGGAAAAGAAGCCAGAGGAGAGAGCACTGCAGTGCTCAGCTTCACGCCCAGCCTGAGGTTTGCTGGACCTGGTTGAGAATGAAATGATCATCCTGGAAAGATCGATGATCTAAAGGCTTCTCACAGGCTGGAATTTGTCATGGCTCCAGCTCCAGGGAGGGGTGTATTTCCAGGGAATGGGGGTCCTGGCCATCAGCACAGAGGGGAAAAGAAATCTGAGGCTTTTTGCCATCCTTTCCTTTCACATCCCCCCTGTCTCCTCCACACCATCACAGCTCTGCCTGTGTCAGCCTTCAAAGAATCCCAGACTGGTTTGGGTTGGGGACCTTACAGCTCATCCCATCCCACCCCCTGCCATGGCAGGGACACCTTCCACTGTCCCAGGCTGCTCCAAGCCCTGTCCAGCCTGGCCTTGGGCACTGCCAGGGATCCAGGGGCAGCCACAGCTTCTCTGGGCACCCTGTGCCAGGGCCTCCCCGCCGTCGCAGGACACAATTCCTTCCTAATATCCAATGAAAATCTCCCATCTTTCAGTTTGAAGCCACTCCCCCTCCATGCCGAAAGTCCTTCACCTCTCTTGTAGCCTGTTCTCCCTCCCTGTTCATCTCCATCCACTCCCCTTTGCTTTCCAATCCTTCACTGGAAGCATTTCCCAGCTCCTGTGCCTTGCACACTGAATTATTCTCTCCCTCCGCCATCATTTACCAGGGTGGCACTCCCAGACATGGCCTCCTGTGCAGGAAGTCTGTAGAGACATTGTGGGATTGATTAAAAAAGGGAATCCATCCTTTTGGGCACAGGCATCGCGCTGGGGGCTGTTTGCTGTCTCCTCAGGCAGGTGGGACCAAAAGCTTTCAGAAGCTGCTGAACTGAGAGGCTCCGGGCTAAGGGCACACCTGAAACCAGTTGGTTTTCATTTAAATAAATGAAGAGAGAAAAACTGAATGAGTTTTAAAAGGGATTTAGGCACCTGGAGCATTTCCTCTCTGGTGTCATCCACCAGCTCCCCACCTCAGACCTGAGGTCAGAATCTGCATCCACAGAGGATTTGCCCTGGGAAGCTGAAACAGCCAAAATAAAGGCTTGACTTTGATGGTTTCCATGCCATGAAATCCACCCCAAAGCCACAAAAAGGAATCTGCAGCTTCACACCCACCCATTTCCATGGGCCTGGTGTGTCCTTGCTCAGTGTCGCTGGTAAAGGGATTTTAAAAAGGTAAATAAAAGGTAAATGAAAGGTAAATAAAAGGTAAATAAAAGGTAAATAAACACGAGCAAAGTGTCTGAGCCCGGGGGTGGGCACGGCCAGAGTTACTGACCCAACAGTTTGCTGCTCGAGGAATTCTGCAAATGCCAGGTGGGTGTTCACAAATCAGGCAGTGGCACACATTTCTCTCCTGGAGCTGGCAGAGCTGTGGCTCTGTAAATCACTGTGTACAGAGCCTTTATTGGGGACAGTAAATCTCAAAGCTCTCACCTTTTTTTCTTCTTTTTCTTTTTTCCTCTTTAATTATTAACAACCACACTGAGAAGGAAAACGACTCAAAGCCTTTGTAAAGTCCATGGGTTTGGGACTTTTTCTGGAGGGTTTGGAGAGTGGGAGACAGATGGGAGAGGTGGCTCAGCCCTCCTGTGTGTGAGTGAATTTTTTCCTCTTTGAAGCTGAACTTTTGATTTACAAAAATAGCCTGGCTCAATTTTAAAATCAAGAAGACTCCACCACAAACATGGGGGAACTGCTGCTGCTGTTATTCATTTTCTGCCTCAAAAATATCATTTTAATTCCTTGTCAGGAATGAAAGAAATCAAGGATTGATTAAGAGGAGACCCTAAAATCTTGCTGTTGGGAAATTCACATCATGTGCTGCATACAACAAAAGAAACTTGGGGGTTTTTTGTTCTTTCATGGGGCCTCTTTCCAAATTGGAATGAATGAGATGATGATAAGGAGACAAGACAAGGATATTGAAAGAACAGTGGAAATTGTTTTAGAAATAGATCTCGAGGGGAAGGCAGTTAGAGAAATTAAGCCAATTAGGCTGGATATGGGTTGTTTCTCCCTTTTCTGAAGAAGCTCTCCGAGGTGGATAATGAAGGCCAGGACAGATGTGAGGATTTGCATTCCTGGCTGTGGAGCCCGGAGTTCTAATTAGTCCCTGGGTCTTTCTGCAGGGCCACACTGACAGCCAAGGGTGTGCTGACCTTTTCTTTCCTTTTCTTTCCCTTTTCCTTGGGTTCATTCCAGCCCTGCTCATCCCAGGGGCTGTGACATTCCAGCTCCGTGCTCCCAGCTGTGGGAAAGGCAAAGTGAGAGCCACAACCCCATACACATCCTGCAGGAGTGAGGAGAGGTGATTCCACCCGGGCATTCCTTCCTGGGCATCCTTGGAGTGAGGCACAGGGAGCTGGGGGTGGGCAGGGGGACAAGGGGACAAGGGGACAGAGGGTTTGGGGTCTGCTGGGCTGGGAATCTTCCTCATGTTTGCTCAGCTTGGCATGAAAACCACTGGGACATCCCAGTGTGCTGCAGGAAGTGTCCCCCTGCTCCCCTGCCATCCCCTGTGCTCTGCCCACAGGCAAACATTGATTTCTCCATTCCCTCTCCTACCTTTTCACCACTTCCCTGTTATCTCCAGCTCCTTTTAAGAAAACTGCCGTGAGACTTCTGAAGGAAACCTGAAGAAAGCAAAGGCACCTTTAAAGTGCTGATGATTTCAACACCTTGTCTTGCACTGCTCCAGCACATTCCCCAAGAGCTCTTTGAAATACCAACACTAATCATGAGAAGTTAAATTTGCTGGATGTGTTACATCCCTGGCTGGTGGCTGAGCTGTGTCTGCCACTGCAGCGTCTTCCCTGGCACTGTCTGTGGGGAAAAACCTGAGCCCCCAGGAGAGAACAGAGATTTTCTCTTCCCAGGGCACTGCTGGAGCTCTGTGGGGATGGAAGTGAGACTGGATTTTAGTCTCAGTACAGCAGGTAAGCTCGGAATGCCTTTGTGAAGGCTGATCTTTGAAGGGTTGGCTGAGAGCAGAGTAAGATCCAGGGAAGCTCCTGGTGTCTGATAAAACACTGAGGAGAAATTCAGTCCCACACTTGCTCGTCTTGGCATGAGGAACTCCCAGCCAAGTTTCATAAAAGGGGAAAAAAACTGGTTTCAAGTGATTAATTTAACAACTGAGTGCAGCTGAGGGTCTGCTTGGGATTTGCTTCAATTTGGGAACGGAGCTGGTTTTCCAGAGGGAAATTAACTTAGTACAGCTGGCCCAGCTCATTGTCACCCTCATCATCACCTCCAGCTCCGTTTCCCAGGATCCAGGGGGACAGGAGGAGCTGCAGACAGTGCTCCTCTTCCTCCCAAACTTCCTGAGGGATAAAGCTTCCCCATCTCCAGGAGAAATTTGCTCCAAGAGTCGCAGATAGATTTGTGTGTGTGTGTTCAGAATAACCCGGGCTGCTCAGCACGCCCTTAATCTCCGGGGTTTATTGATGCACGACGATTATTTGCAGGTCTTTGAGACGGGAGTATCTGTCTCATCCCCTTTGTAACCACGTCTGGATCTGCACGGGGCTGGAGTAAATCAGCTGGGCTCACTCTGCCAAGTCTCTGCTGTTACACCAGGGTAAAAGCCACAGAAGTGAGAGCAGAATCCAGTCCAAACCTGGCAGTAAATGAACTGCAGCAGCAAAAGCGAGTTTAATGGATGTGTACTGCAGCTTAATGGATATGTACAGCTCTTGTTTTATTGCTGGGCTTCAGGAGAGTAGCAACCCTTTAATTGACTTTGATAGAAGAGGGTCTCCTTAGCGCCGCAGTCGAGGGCAAAACTGATCATTAATATAATTAAGGCATTTACTTCCAGCATGTGTTTGTTCCTTCTTACTGTAACTCCTGCCTGGCAGACTCCTGGCTGCGGGATGACCTTGGAGTCAGTCGGGCTGCTCCTCACTTTGTTGTGGGAAAGAGGGGAATATTTCACCCCTGCTGCGCACAGCAACCCGAGGATGCTGCAGCCACCGGGGTGTTGTGCTTTTATCCTGAGCACAACCAGCACCCACGGGGTGTTTGGAGGGGTGGGGGAGGCTCAGGGTGCCACAAGAGCCCTTGGCACCTGAACAGAGCAGCCCTCACCTGCCTGGGCCCTGAGCTGAACCAGGAGCTGCTTTCTGCCCCAAACCTGTCCCCTCTCTGCTTCCCTTCCCTGTGTCCTTGCTGGGAGCTGCAGGGATGGGGTGAGCAGGGGCTGTCATGGAAGGAAATCCAGGGCTCCTTCTCCTCCTGCAGAGCCCCGGGGCTGGGGAGGTTGGATCAGCCTTGCTCAGCACCCTGGGTGAATGGGCACAAGGAGCATCCCACCTCCTCATTCCAGGCTGGGAATTCCTGCCTGGGGGCAGGATCCATCAAGCTCTGGAGTCAGGGGATGCTGTCCCCAGCCTTTGCCAGGATTCAGCCTCAGAAAAGCCACCTCAGGTGCAGCACCTGCTCCTGGGACAGGAGGTGACACAGCACAGCTCAGCTGATCATAAAGAGGTGTCTCCTGTCCCTCCCAGATATTTCATGGCACTTTTCCCCGGAGCAGATGACAGCACTCTGGTGGCAACTCCCTTTCCCAGATGGCTCCTGTCACTTAGGGTGGGCACCTCCGAGCAGGGAAACCCTTCTGCCGTGGCTGCTTCAAATCCCCCTGAATTTCCGTTCCTTTGGCTTCTTCTCCCAACAAAAAATGAAATAAAAACGAGTGCATAAACGCAGGACAATTATCACTCAATTAATTCCTCTCCTGTCACCATAACACTCTGTTTGACCTTATTCACAGTTACTTGATCTTCAGCTCTTTAATATTTCAGTTGACCTTTCAGGCTGCAGAGATGCTGCCAGTTCTCCCTGGCATTCCAGAGCCAACCTGTGCATCCAGTGGCCCCAGCCTCATTTATCATTCCATTTCAGGTGTTAGCAGAGCCATTATTCAAATGACTGGCCGCACATGTAATCAATCTTTAATGAAACAATAATTGCACCTTCCCCTCCGCCAGATCTCTGCCTTTCTAAGAGGTATCTTGTATATTAATTATTGAAAACAAGGGTGTTTTACCAGCAATAAGTTGTGTTTCATCAATCAAGAGAGTTTTAACTGGGAAATTTATGACCTTTGGTTTCACAGAGGAGCAGGAAAACAGCAGCTCCTGTTGCTCTTGGTCTCACCTTGTGATTCCTGTAGGTTTTTTGCACGTTGCCAGAGGCAGAAGTCTGGGATCAAGGGGCTGCTGGCAATAAAGAGGTGACAAATGTACATGGGAAGTGTCCCTGTGCAAAATGCCCCTGCTCTGGAAGAGGTGACGCTGTGACAAAATAAAGGAAAATCCCCAGAAAACCCATCTGTAAAGAATTCAAATTTGCATTATTCCCCAAGTTTGAGAGGGTTAATTCAGAGACACCTGGCAGTAAAGCTCGCTTTCTTCAGGTGAGGCTCCTCATTGCTTTTGCCCCATAAAAACCCAGCAGCTGCTGGCTTTGTGTCCCTTTGCAAGCTGAGAAGGCTTGGGGAGTCAGGTGCAGGTAAGCCAGGAGGTTTAGTGCTGGCAGCATTTGCAAAATGGAGGAAAAAAAAATTAGAATAAAATCCTGAGTGAGGTTCAGGCTTTTAAAAAATTAATTATAATAATAATAGGGTTGGGATTTTTTTTTAATGAACATGAACAATTTCTGTGAATTTATAGACCCTGAAGTACTCGCTGTCTAAAGAAGATTCATGAGAAAAACTGAAGTGGCTCTAACACTGCTTGGTTTGGGGGTAAATTGCTCAGTGATGGAGCAACACTTTTACCAGTGGAAGCAGGGAGTGAGGCAAGAGCTGCTCTTGGTCCTGGTGGAGCCCAGAAATAGCAGCAGAGCCCTGCTCCTTCTATAGCAACAGAGGAGTTAATGCTGAGAAAGTTGCTCTTCTGAGCCTCTATTTTCTCAGCACTGCATTCTTTTATTTGTGTGGTTTTTTCCTCACCTTGTTTGTAACCTTCAGCAGCGATTTTAATGGGGGATTTGTTGGGGGTTTTTATTTTCTTTCTCTCTGAAATTACCATCAGCCTTGTCGGAGGAGGGCACGACAGCAGCCTGGGACCCTGAGCTGTTTGCTGCGCTATCCCAGCGGAGGAGGGAGAGCAAAATGAACCCTTCTATTTGTGCAGCGACTCTGACGATGGTGGGGAAAGGTAAATATGTGAACAAAGAGCCTCTGTTTGTCTCGGCTGTGACAAGGCAGCGTCTGGGGGAGCAATCGCTCCTGTTGTTAAGTTTCCCTCCCGTCGTTATTGACTTTCTGTGCCGCACTGAGGCAGCTCTCGCTTCCCACCCCCGAATGTGATGGATAAAGCAGCCCCTAGAGCAGGGAAAGCTTCGTGCAAGGGCTGTGTGTGTGCTTCGGGGGGTGGGGGGTTTTTTCCCCCCCCAAGTTGTTTTCATGCAATTCCTGCTCTCGGCTGCCCTGGCTCGAGGTTTCTCTTTGTGCTCAATCTCCAGGATAAAGCAGGAATTGAGGAGTAGCCGCAGCAGGGAGGCACAGGGAGGGTGGTGTGAGCAGCACAGCCACACATTTTTCCCTCTGGAATTCCCATTTCACTCCTCCTCAAGCCCCCCAGACTGGAGCAAGGAGCTCCTCTCCTCTCTGTCTTTGCATCTGGTCAGGGTGAATAAACTGAGGATTTTTCTTATTCTTCCTGAACTTGGAGAGGGGACGCTGCGGAGGCATCCCATGGAGAGATCCCACCTGCATTCCAAGGTGCTGCCCCAGCCTCAGCTGTGGGGAATTTTCTCGGAGCAAAGCTCCAGGTGGGAAGGGGAAAAAAAAAAATCCCAACCATTCTGCCGGCACAGGATTAGTTAGTGCAAGGTTAAATCCCACTAATTTAAAAGCCTGGATTGCAGGGTGATTAATGGCCCAGCTTCCTGTATTGTTTGATAATGAATTGCTTGAATCTTGTTGTATTAAGGGGTGGAAAAAACAGCAGGATACAAGAGGAATGCCCTTTTCCTTCTGTGCACACTGAACTCCATTTGTGGGGAAAGGATTTATGGTTTTCATCATAATTTAATTCTAAAACATATCACTTAATTAAAGGGATTTATTAAAATCCTCTGGCAGTGCCTTTTTACGATTAGCTCAGGACTCAGACCCTGAATGTCAGGGAGAAAATTCATCAATTGATTTGTTGAACTGCACAGGTCTCACCCCCCTCCCTGCTCCAGCTGAGTCAGGGCAGAAGAAAGAAATCCATAGTCAAAAGCCTAAAAATCTCCAGGATGGATTGGTTTGCTGATTCCATCCATTTTTCCCTCCCCTTCTCCCTGGGCCTGGCTTCTCGAGGCTCTGTTAATGAGCCAATTAATATTGATGCTGGAGCTGGGAGCTGTCAGTTTGGCTGCCAGAGCACTCCAGGAGCTCTGCCCTGCCAGCAGCCCCAGGAAAGAGGCTGCCCAGTCTCCAAGGAATCTTCCCAGATGGATTCCTGCTGGGATGCAAGTGGTACCCGCCCTCCCTTCAGTGGGACCTTGGGCTCTGTATCAATATACCTGAATTATCCTGCAAAAGCTTTCTGACATTGATTGCTCGGTGAAACACCCCAAAATCAAGGAGCTTCTGGGATTTCATGGGAGAAAGTCTCTGCTTCCTGCTGGTGCAGCTGAAGGAAAAGGCTTGGAAATGCTTCTGGGTGCCTTGAATTGCCTGAATCAAAATACTTCAAGCAAAGGAGCACACCCCAAACTGGGTTGTGAATGAGCACCCAGCCTCTCCACCCCTTCTCCAGCTTCCAGACTGGTCTGGGAAAGAGAAGGATTGTTCTGGTTGTAATGGGGATCGGGAGCAGGAGCACACCCAGCTGCAGGAGCCGGGTTCCCCTGTCACTGCCCTGGCCGCTGTCATTTGTCTCCCAAAGAATTATTCCACTCCTGCTGGGATTTCTGATAAAATGTATTGAGAACCTCTCCTCTCGAAGCCCATAAATCCTCCCTTAACCCGAAAGGAGTACTTGGGAATCTTATTAAAAAACTTATGAATGAATTCCAACCACCTCTTCTGACACTGGGCCTGGAGCCTTTCAAGCCTTGCCCTGTGGATCAGGGAATTTCAGCTTCACTCCCTGAGCCCATGGCTGGGGCTGAATGCAAACCAGCTCTGAAGGGCTCCAGCTCTGCTGTCAGCCTTAAATGCAGTAAATCTCGGGCTGGAGCTGTCTGTGAGCCTGGTTTAGTAGAGCTGGAAGGAGTTGGGAGAGAAAGGAAAGAAGGAAAAGCTCTCAGAGAATGTTTTTTTTTTTTTTGCTAGGATTCTTGCTGTGCTTGCAGTGATGTGGACCCAAAATGATGGAATGCTGCTTTGGGAGGCACCTTTGCAGCCTCCTTGGGCTGAGGTTTTAATAGAAATAATCCAAAAGCAGTGGCTGATCCCATTTTTTTGGTTTTTTTTTTTTGGTGGGGAGCAGCTACTCCAGTCAGGCCCATGTGGGTGTTAAAGGCCTGGCGTTTTGGGTAGAATATATTAAGGCTCTGAAAGTGTTTGGAAAGATACTTTTGATCACTTTAATGAGTTTTTTTGCTCTAAATGTTGCCTCCAAGTAGGAGAGGGTCAGCAACACCACATTTCTTCTGCACCCTGCCCAGCCTGATGATGCACATCAAGCCTCTGTGGTGCTCAGGGCCTCACGGACCCAATTCCTGGTTAAACCCACCCAAAAAGGAGGGCTCATCTTCTGAGGTGCAAAGTTGAGGATAAAAAAGCCCCTGTCCTTGATGTTTCCCCTCACAACCTCTAGTTTCGGCCCATGGGACCCCTTTTTCCTGGGGTGACTGAATTTCCCTGATTTTCAGCTTTTGGGAAAATCTGCCCCAACTGAGCGGGCTGGGGAGGACACTCACAGCTCCCACAGATTTGGGAGCTCAAGAAAACTGCTTATTATGGATTTTTTCTCCAAAAAGGCCCCTCAGAGGTGTTTTTTCCAAAGCTTTCCACTCTCCCACCTTCCCTCTCGAGCAGGGGATGAAGGTTGCCAGCGCAGCAGTTCATTTGCATTACAAAATGGGAGTAAAATATTGTCCTCAGGCTTATGAAGCCCTGTCAGAAGCCTGAATTGAAATACAGTGCCCCAAGTCCTTTTTTTTTTTTTTTTTTTTTTTTTTTAGTATTTAATTAAGGTCTTTAATTCATCATTTATTCCTGCATCCCCCTCATCTCTGGTAATTTATGAAGAAAGAGGGAGATCAGGCTTCTGACAAGGATGCTGCTAAGTGTTTTCTGAAGGCAACACTTCTTCTGGCATCTCTATCTCTGTTGAAAATTTCCTTAACCCTTTTTTTTTTAAATGACACAGGCACTTTTTATTTGCTCTTTCCTAAAGGGAGTCCTGCTAAATTTATTAGAAATAAAGGATGTTCTTTACCCCAAAATCTCCTTGCTCCTCCTGACATTGGTGCCCCGTTCTTTTAGGGGATGGAGAACCGGATTTTGTTCGTTTTTTGGACAAAAAAAAAGAAAACCTGTGAAGAAGAGACAACTGTGGGGTCTCTGTGCTGGATCTGGAGTCTTTCAGGCCTGGCTGTGACAGTGCTGGTGTGCACCAAGCTTTGGGTTCCCTAAGGATTCCTTCTGAAAAGGGATTTGTATTTATGCTCCCATCTCTCTTCCCATTACCAACACAGCCTCTCCGTGCAGATAACTAAAAAGGCAGCCCCAGGAAGGGTGGAAGCAGGGAAGGGAGCAGCTCACGTGCAGCCAGGCGTGCCCACTCCCCTATTTTACCCCTTGAACTTCCACAGACTCCAAGAGAATCATCCTCAGATGGCGATGAATCGCTTCGCCTCCCCTTTGTTTGTCTTCCTTGCAGAGAACGCGAATATTTCTGCTGGCTGTGAAAGCGAGGGGGAGGTGGTTTCAGCCCTGCCGAGGTGTGAGGAGTGGAGTCGCTGCTGTCTGGATGCTCTGAGCCGTTCCGGAGGGTGGCACATCCCTGCCGAGGCTCCAGCCCCGGGGGGAGGCTCAGCTTTGTCAAACCCTTCATCCCCACATGCCTCGATCCCCTTTGCTTTATAAAACCTCATCCCCATCGCTCCCCATCCTCTCTCCTATTTGTCTCTTCCCCAGAGTGAAGCCTGGTGCTCGCTGGGGAAAATTCAGGGATATCCATCACTGTCAGCAGGGAGGCACTGGGGTTTTCAGAACAACTCCCTACACGTGTTTTTGGGCATGATCCTGCTTTTCCAGAGGTGTGGATCTGGATCCAGGACCTGCCCTGGCCTCCCTGGAGCTGCAACACAGCCGTGGTGTCTCAGAGCTGCCTTCCCAGAGCCCTCCTGCAGCTCTCATCCCTTCTAACCATCCATTATTTAAGGGATTAAATCTGAAGTGCGTATGTGAACATCCTCCTGATTTGCAGGGGCTTTGCAGGAATAAATAGAAGCTTCAGCTTCGGGCTTGTGGGTACTGTGGCCTTCATCCCAACCTTTCCTGACAGCTCTTATCAATTATCTGAGCCTCCACCAGGCAGGAAAGCTCCATGCCCTGTTGCCAGGTGTACCTGGTGACCAGCCTGAGGGCTCAGAGCCAAAATCCTGGGTCCCCCCGTGCCAGCTTTGCTGCTGGTGACAGGCAGGAATTCTCTCCTTTGTGTGACCAGCAGAATTTCTTATCAAGCCCCATTCCAGGACTTTTCCATCATCACCACAGCTGTGCCTCGTTGTTGATGGCAGGATAATGGGAATGAGGGAAGATGGGAGGAGAGCTCTCTCCCGTGGGCACCGGGAACAGAAGATGCTCTTCCCTCTCCCTGTTTAACCTCCTGCTGCTTTGGCTCTGCCCAGACTCCCGTTGTGTGCAGGGAACAGGGGGAGGTGATGGGGGAGGCTCCTGGATCCTTGGGCAGTAATAAGTTCTTTATTTCAAGATTTGAAAGGTGTGTTTGCTCCGTGGTGGGTCTGAACATGCATGGGGTGGTGAGGGCTGGAGAGGAGAAAAAACTGCATTTTCTGGTTCGGCTTTAGAAACACAGTGAAAACGGTGAAAGGGGAATGTTTAGAAGCAGCATAAATACAGGCTGGAAACGCAAACTTCTGGTTCTGCAGTGTTGCTGCAAAGCCCAGCTCAAATTGAGAGGGAATTAAGCAATTGCTTAATTCATTGCTTCTGGGAGCCTCTGCTCAGCCCAGCTGAGCCGGAGCTGCAGCTCCCCTTCCTGAGCTCTCCTGCTGCTCCCCAGGTTGGCAGCTCAGATAAAGGTCTCGAGAGAACCCATGAAAAAAAGGCCATTTCTGTTATTTATGATGAGCTGTATGGATTTGGTAGCCAGGCTGTGAGACTCAACTTCCCCTCTATCTCTGTATATTGTCCTCCAGGGCTGGGCTGGGGGGAGCACGGAGCTTTTATGGCTGCTTGGCTGAATGTACCTGTTCAGGAGATGAATAAAGGCCACTTTTCTCTGCTGCTGACAGCCAGGCTCCTTTTATCAGCGAGTTTTTGCCCATTTTGTTCTGACGCTTAATAAGAGCTTTAGCAGGCAGAAACCTTGTAGTGCATTTTCTGAAATAAGCTCCTGCTCAGTAAAGCCTGGTGTTAAGGAAGCACTTAAACCAAGACAGATGTTTACATGAATTTTGGAGCAAAATGCTCCAAGATCCCCAGCCAGGCTCTGTCTCACAATAAAGCACTGAAATTCCCTGCTTTGGAGAGGTGGTTACATCTCGGTTTATGTAATTCGCTTTTCAGGCACAGCATCCCTGCAGTTGGGCCATAAAATGTTCCCCCCATTGTTAATGTGCTCTACAATTTACCCACCTGAAAGGCTCATTTTGGGGGATGAAGCAGTGAATTTCATTCTCATTGCTTTGTTTTGTGACACTTTTTACTGTCCTTGGAGCATCCTCTGACCTCTGTGCTGGCATTGATCAGAGCCAGGTCCTGCAGCGCGTGCTGGGAGGGAAGTGGGGTGAGCCAGGGCACGTGAGGGGCTCTGTGCAGTCCCCATCACTGGGATTTGCTCCCAGCAGTGATGGATGGAGGGAAAATGCCAGTGGGAGCATTTTCCTGGCTGCTCCTTTACCCATGGCAGGAGTGGTTTAACCCTCAGAAAGGTGTGAGCTGAATCTCAGGGTGTCACAGGGAGGAAGGAGCTGTTGTGTGGAACTCCTGGAGTGGGTCTAGCAGAGCCTAAAGATGATTAAGGGCCTGGAGTATCTCTGACAAGGAAAGGCTGAGGGATTTGGGGCTGTTCAGCCTCGAGAGGGGACCCCATCCCTGTCTGTCCCTGCCTGCAGAGCTTGCTGGGTTTAATTGAACTCAGACTTTCATTGATTCCCTTTTTTCCTTTTTTTTTTTTTTGGTAGCTCGTTACCCAGCAAGTCATTTTAATTAACACCATCTAATCTGGGTTGAGATGTATTTTGCAAATGTCAGCACTCCTTTTTCTAATTTTTTTCCCCCTTTCCCCGTAGGCCGAATGTGGAAAGTTCCGAGTTCCAAAGCGAAATGATTCCAGTTGATTTAGCAGTGGTAAAGCAAGTAGTTAGCAAAGTGCTTTATGAAGCCATAAATGTCCTTTCCGAGTCCTTTATGGGGTTCTTGGGGAAAATCTGTTTGTCACAGAGGGTTTTGCATTGCGCTGCTCCTCACCGGGTGAGGAAATGGGTCAGAGCAGATGTGGGGCTCATGTTGGCGAGGTCAATCCTCCCCAGAACAGGGGTGAGGCAGACCCTGGTGCTCCATGGCCCCATATCCTGCTCAGCTTCCAGGTGCCAGTGTAGGAAACTCCTCCTGAGACCACCCGGGACCCCTCAAGCGTGTGATCAGTCACTGATAGGAGTGAGGCCAGCTCTTATCAAACACTCTGGGAATCAAACAAAGCTCCTGGCAAAGTCACTGGCTAAGCTCTTCATGATTTCAGTGGTGTCTGACAAAGCTCCAGGAACAACCTGAGCCAGTCCAACCATTAAATCCTCTCTGCTGAGCTGCACTGGTGCAGGGCGCTACCACAGCTTGGAGCGACAGGAGGCATTTGCTGCTTGTCACCCCTTGGCTCAGCTCTCAGAGGGTGAACAGCAGGGAAAAATAAGGCTGCAATCCTGATTAACTCCTTGAAACCCGCAGCCAGCATTGTCTGGAGTGATGGAAAAAGGGTTGCAGAGGGATCCAGCAGGAGCCAGCTATGTGTGTGTGCACAGGAATGGGTGAACAGCCCTTCCTCTCTTCATATCCCTGGCAAAGTTGCACCTCCCTTTCTCCTGACGAGGGAAAAGAAAGAGGGAAAGGAAAAGAGGAAAAAAGGAAAGAGAGGGAAAGGAAAAGAGGAAAAAAAGAAAGAGAGGGAAAAGAAAAGGAGAAAATGGGATATCTTCATCAGAAAGCTGCTCTGAAATGGGACAGGTGCTCAGACAAGTGCAGATATGGCAGGAGCACAGAGCTGGAGGGAAGCAGTGGCCACGGAGCGGCTGGTCCCTCGGGGTTTATTTAGGTCAGTTTTGGAGGCAGTGTAGGAAATTATTTGCTGCTTCCAAATCCCTCCCAGAGCTGCCAGATCCAGGCTGATAAAGAGCAGTCAAGCTCTGTGGATGAAGTCCCCATTCATAAATTAGAGATCCTCCTCCCCCTCCTTACAGGGTCCGACAGGCTGTGCCAGCCCACAGCTGAGGGGTTTGCTACGACATCTCTCCTGTTTAACATGTGCACAGCTCTGTTTTCCAGTCTATTTTCCTTGGATTCCCGGCATCCCAGGCCTAAACATGAAACACAGCAGGTGCTGCACTCTGTGTTGTTGCCTCTCATCACCCACGGGCGTGAAATTATCTGTAATATTTAATATCCGTTCAGCAGGCAAGATTTAATGCAGACTTAAAGCACAAGGCCTGGGGTTTTCTTGTTGTATTTTGGGGGGTTTTTTCCTTCTCCTTTACATTTGTACAACTTCCCTGGCTCCAGTTCAAGCTTCATTAGGAACAGACTCTTCCCAGGCACAGGCGAGGACGGAAGGCTCTGGGTTTGCAGGATTCCTCCTCCCTCTCCGTTGAGCCAAGCCCGGAAAGCTGACCCTGCATCATTATTTTGATTTCATGGCTTGTAAATATTCCCTCCAAGGGAAGCAGTGGGTAAACATCCCCCTGTGCTACTGGGTGTTAACCTGGGAGGGTGGTGTGCCCAGAGCCTCCAGCTTTCACCTCTAATTCTCACTTTTAAAAAGCAGTTTTGCAGATAAAACTTGTCTTTCGTTTATCTCAAGCATCCCTTTCATGGAATCACAGCGTGGTTGGGATTGGAAAGGATTTAAAACTCATCTCATCCCACCCCATGCCATGGGCAGGGACACCTTCCACTATCCTGGGTTGCTCCAACCTGGCTTTGGGCACTTCCAGGGATCCAGGGGCAGCCACAGCTTCTCTGGGAGTCTGTGCCAGGACCTCCCCACCCTCACAGGCAAGGATTCCTTCCCAATATCTCATCTAATCCTGTTCTCTGGCACTTTAAACCCTTTGAATGTTTCCTGCCCAGTTCTACAGTCCCAGGTCAGACCCTTCCAGTTGTTCCTCCACCTGATATTTTAATGGGAAAAACCACACTGGGCTCCAGAGCCCTTTCCCAGCTGCCTCTGATTCATTTAGACCTCATCAATTTATGACCAAAGATTTCCTGATCATGAGCCAGGTTCAGTCTGGAAGTAGATAAAATACTGGGAGTGATTAGGAGGAAATCTCAGAAATGCTTCACATCCCAAAGTGTCTCAATCCAAAGGGTTCCTGCCCAGGGCTCCCAATCTTGTTTATCTCCTCCAAGGAGAAGAGCATCCACAAATCTTTGCTTTTTTCTCCCCCAAACCCAGCACCAGCTGCTGGGGGTTAAACCACAACAGTCTGTGAGGAAAATGAGAAAAAAGGGAAAATCTGAGGAACTTTCTCCCAGCATCAGCACTTTGAGAGTTGTGGGGGAGACGTGCAAATGAGATTGATTCATTTTTTTGAGGGGACTTGGATGGTTTAATTTATTCTCCAGCCTTGCTGGAGCTCTCCCGTAAAGCTGTGCTGATGGGCACGAGCTTCCCTCTGCTCTTGGGGAGGTCAGAGGAGGGAATTTTCAGTGTTTCCTTGCCATCCACAGCGTTCCTGGGGCCTGCATCTGATGCCTTAGGTTTTAACTTTTCTATTTTCAAATCCTGCACTGCCTGATGTGTAACTCTGGAGTTTCTTGCAGCCTGTTCATTTCTGCTCTCTCGTCCCAGGCAGATGTAACAAAGCCTCTCCAGGCCTGCTCTCCAAGGACACCCAGACTGTCCTAGGCCCTAAAACTATAAACCAAAAGCCTCTAAGGGGTGCAAGCTGAGGGAAAATTACCTCATTAACTGAAGCTTTAATTGGAGAATGAACCCTGCTATGCAAATGAACCAAACCTATAAAAGTGTGAAGAACTCATGCCCTGCCGTCCATCTCGGGGTCCATTTTGAGAACAGCCTCAGGCTCCCCAGGGGTACCTTTGAAGGCCTTTCAAATAAACACCTCCCTTTATTCCCTTATTCCTGTCTCGTCTCTGTTTCTATCTGGCCTCCTTCAGCATTCCCCAGGCAATCCTGTGACCCAGGGAACAGGAGAGCAGGAAAGAGCCCTGACTTGATGCTTCCCTGGCTCTGCAGGCTCCCATTTTCCCCTCAGTCGTGGCGTGTGGGAAGCTGGGTGTGAGGCTGCCACGATCCCAGGGACTTGGTGACAGCATCTCTGCATTTTGGGGGTTTTGTGCTTTTGGAAAGAACAGTTTTCCCTTGTGCAAAACCCACTCTTGAGTCATCCTGCAAGACTTCCTCCTGTTTTTTCCTTCTGCTGCTGCTCAGGTAGTTGGAATTGGCTGGGCTGCTTCCCTTTTCCTCCCCCCCATCCCTGAGCACTGCTGTGCTTCTCGGGAATACTCAGAATCAGGCACAGGGAAAACTTGTAATCGTGTCCAAAAAATCGAATTTCGCAAATTCTTCTTGGATTCCTTTCTTTTGCCTTCTTTCCTTTGTCTCTGAGCCATTAGCTGAGGCACTGATCATGTTTTCCCACTCTAAAGGCCAACATGAAAAGCTTTTCTTTTTTTTTTGAAGTGAAACGTGTGATTCCCAGGTAACAGCCCAGCCTTGAAGCTGTGGGTTTAAGAAAAACACTGAAAACCTCATAGATCACGATAAAAACCCTGCCAGGGATCAACAGCTTGGGCAGGTTATTTAACCTTGAAGAAAGGGAAGTTCAGGAGATGTATTGAGGAAAATTCCAGGTGGGAGGGAGGAATGGTTGGCCAGGGATGGGACTGATTCCATGTGCCCAGGGCATGGAAAAAAATTCCACATTATAAGATCTGGGATGGTCTTTTGCTCTGTGTATGCAGGATGAGGGATAACACTGGATTTACTCAGATAATAATAATAATAATAATAATAGTAATAATAATAAATAGAACTGGCAGTTCTCCAAAACAAAATGGAATGCAGACCTCTGGTTGAAAAATTCAGGAGTCCCCAAGGCTGAGTTTTGGGGTGTCACAACCCCACTGCCTGCTCTCCATCCTAAAGAAACCTGTGAGGAGCTGCTCGGGGCAGTGCTGGTCCTGCCTCCATCAGCAGCAAATTCCCAGGAGCTGCTGCTTCCCACATTGCCCATCCAAGCCCCGGAGCTGGCTGCCTCTCCCAGCTGATGAGCAAAGCCAGCAGGAGCTCAGCAAACTGGGAAAACTCCTCCTGGCAAAGCCTGGTGTCTCTGGTTTGCCCTTTTCACACGTTCACCCTCAGAACCTGCGGTTTTCTACTGTGAAAACCCAAGAAAATGCAAGAGAGGGGCCAGTCCCCGAGGCCTGGGCTTGATTTAATACTCGTGGCTGCAAACATCCAAACCCTGGCTGGGGCTGGTTTTAATTAAAATGACAAAACAGGGGAGCCGTGGGGATGAATTACTGAAGGAAAATGTTATATTTCCCTACAGCCTGTTTAATTAAAAAAGGCAATGCATCAGGCCTGAAGGGCCTCGTCCCTGGTGCCAAGGCAGGAAGGGCAGGGCTGGCACGGGCAGCCCGTGTCACCCTCTGTCACTAAAGCCACACTGCCAGCTCCAGAAACCCCTCCAGTGCCTCCACTTGGCTAGATTTGCTGCAGTTTTTCCCCTCACTGCCCTTTTCCTTGGATAAATTCACATCCCCCCAGGCTCAGACATCTGAGATGCTGCAAAAGGAGAAGGAAAAGCAGGGAGTGATTCCTCTGTCCGTGTCCTGCTCCCGGGTGGCACCAGCCAGGCTGCCAGGGCTGGTGGCAATGGCCTCGCTGTCCTTACCTCTTGCCTGTGTTATCGAAGGTCTGAAGGACAGGACAGGTTTTAATTTTGGAAGGGAGGTACTGGGGGCCCCCTGGCTCTGGATTTGAAGGGGCTGTGGGTTGCTGGCTTTTCTGCCTGCACTGGACCAGCAGAAAACAGCTCTTAGCAAGCAACAGGAGGCATGAAAAGTGGGGTTTTTTCCATCCTGTGTGACATTTATTTGCCTTCTGCAGCACCTCCGAGCTGCACAGCTGGCAGGAGCAGGTCCGGTTCTAGCCCCAAAATCATTGGGGTTTCCTAGACCCATTTTTTTTTCCCCTGCTTGGTGGTAGAGTCCTGTGGCTTCTTCCCAAGACAATTCTCTGCCTCCTTTTCGGAGCAGAACAGTGCCTCTGGATAAATAATTCCTGACCTGCAGCTTGGCACGTGTGCTCAGCCGAACCCCCGTGCACGAGCTCGAGCTCTCCAGAGACACCTGCTCTCCCCTCCTATTAAAAATAACATTTTCACATCTGCCTTCGCTCTGAACTGCCAGGATCACCTCATTATGGGCTGCACATCCCATTCCTGCTCTCCTGGGTCTGGCAGCCAGAGCCCTGCTCGTGGACATCGCTCAGCCCTGACACTTTCTGGTGTTTGTTGATCGTTAATTCCCATCCAGGGTGGCAGCCCAAGAGCTTGCTCAGGTTGGCACGGCTCCATCAGATGGCACAGAGCGTCTCGTGGCTCCTGCACCACGCTGGAGGATGAACTCATCCTCTGAGTCAAGCCAGGCGTGGCTGTGCGGGCTGGCACGGCTGCCAGCGCTCTGCAACCATGGTTACAGGCGTGGAGGTGCTGGGATATTTGGGGCAGGCTGTAATTTTGGCATCTTCGAGAGATGAAGGGGAATGTGCCGGGAAAGGCTCTTCCTCCGGGTGGCTGGGAGAGGGAAGGTGTCAGGGTTTATGGTGGTGGTGATGGCGCCTTTGCGTCCGGCGTAATTTTGCTTTTTGATTTATTTAGCGCCCTTAAAAAAGGAAGACATGCCCCAGAGAGGACTTTTCCCGTTGGCCATGGGCTGTGGTGAGGAGTTACACCCAAATGACCCAGCTGGAGCTGTTGGAGCATTCCCTGCTCCTCGCTGGGCACGGTGCAGTCCCATGAAACCCATCCCTGAGTGACACAAATCCCACTTGGCACAGAGGGTGATGGGAACTGCTCCTGGAGGTGGCTGGAGCTGGGAATTCTGTGCCACCAGTTGATTCAGCGATGCTGAGCCAGGTCGATAAAGAAGCCAGGCTCCAAAAATGGAATTAAATAATTATTCTCACTTTCTTTGACTCCAGGAAGATCCTATTAGAGCAAAGAGCCTGGATTACTGGCAGGCTGACATTTTCCTCTGAGCCTGTCTCCAGATTGGATTTAGCTCTTTTATCTCCTAATCCCCAGAGCTTTTTAATGCAGAATGTAATGGCATCCAAAGGCAAATTTAATTTTGACAAGTAATCTGACTTCCTTTCCTTTTCTGGAGGCAGCTTTTAATCCTGTTTGCTGTCTGAAGCTGCATTATAGGGATGTGTTTAAAATCCTCACCGCTCTGAGATCTTTCAAAGAGGGAGAAAAATAAGGGGAACTTCAAGCCTGGGAGCAAGGAACAGTTCCTTATCAAACATTTCAAACATTTTATTGCTGCTGCTGTTGTTAACCCTTGCACTACCCTGCAACTCAGCTCTGTGCCTCCTTCTTTTTCTTGATTAGAAGTGCTAGAATTGCTCAAGGAATGGGAATTTGGGGTTTTGTCCAGCTCTGCTCTTTCTCTTGGCAGGTTGGGGATGGGCCATGAGTGCAGAGAGCTGTGACCCCCTCAGGGGACATCCCTCTGCCACCAACACACCCCAGGATGCTGCACTGAGCATCAACCATTGCCAAAAAGTCCCTAAACCCAAGCCCATTTCCCAGTTCCCAGGGAAAGGAGGGGTAATGGAGCTTCAAAGCCACTGATCTCAGCAGAGAAAACAGAAATTGATGCTGTTATTCCATTTCTCAGGTCCCAGAGGAGCAGCAATCAATTGAAGTGATCATTGGCTATTTCCAATATTCCCACACCTCACCCTGTGCTGTTGCCCAGACTCATCCCAGCCCAGAGCTTCCTGTTTGTTTGAAAATCTCAGTTATAAATAGGGTCTTCTCCTCCTGAAAAAACCCAGTAAAACAGGTTTTACTGCCTGGACCTGTTGTCCCAAACAGCCATCAAGTGCAGAATGTCCCTGTCCCTCTGCAGGCCTCAGCTGATGGGCCATTAATCCACACCAAAACCCAAATGTGCAGCTCGAAAATGAAACGTGTCCCTGCCTCATTCCAGCCTGGTTTAACCAACACCACCTCAGCAAAAGCAGGGATTGGGTGTAAATACAGAGATTTGCAAATGCCAGCCTCAAAATAAGGAGAATCTGGGAGCCTGCCAGGGATGGGGAGGGATTGGTTTCCCACAGCGAGGTCAGAGGGAGCTCAGCGGAACAAATGGGGTTTTGCTGTGGGGTTTTTTTGGTGATGGAGAAAATTAGGGAAGTCAAATCACATCCCAGGTGCCAGCACATTCCATCAGGCTTCAGAGCAGAGAACAAGTGTACAACAGCTTCAGTTAGCAAGGGCTGGAGCAGTAAAACCACTGCCTTCTGCAGTTCCTGAGGGATTTTTTGCCTCCTTCCTAAGTCACCAATCCATCTTGTTCAGGATCTGCCACAGGAAGTGGATGGTGATGTAAAGGATTAGCTCTGCTCCAGGGATGCAGGAGCAGTGGGCTGCATTAGGAGCAAGGGAAGGACATTCAGGCAGGATTTTTGTCTTCCCCTGAGCTCCCTGAATTAAACAGAGCTTTTCCAACTTCTTTTTTCTATGGACGACCCCACCGTGGCCATGCCCTACCTGCATCCCCCCTCAGTGGACACAAAGTGGGGGGCTTCTGGCATGGAGTTGACTGGAAGAGGATGTTTAAGGAAGAGAAGGTGCTGGTCTGGTGCAGCTGTAACTCCAAACTTGACAGCCAGGCCAACATCTCCATCACAGACCTGTAACTTTGGGTCTATCACTTTGGGGGTCACTCCATTGCTCAGTCTCTTTGGTCCTCCCAAAAAGAAGGGAAAAGCAGGAGCTGCACCCACTGAGAATAGGGAACTGGGAATCACAGCCAGCTGAGCCAAAATTGGAATCAAGGCACTAAATTCCTCAGCCACCCTCATTTATCAGCTTCCAGCTCAGCTCCTCCAGGACCAGCTCTGTTCCTAGAGCCAGAAAAACAGGATCCACTCGGATGCCTCCCAGCAGCTGCCTGGTGCACAGGGCTGTGCACAGTTGGTTTTGTGACGATGATGAGCCCTGGAAATGTGTCTCATCAGGAGATAAGGAGCAGCTGAGCCCAAACACCGTGTAAGCCTCATTTCTTTCACAAGGCAGATCGCTCGGGCATGAAATATTGTCACGCTTCCCCCCTGGATGAGCGATTCCAGCCCTGCCCCAGCACAAGGCAGTGGAAGCAGACACAGCTCCTCCATAAATGATCTAAACAATCCAATGCTGGCACTGAGGAGAGGAGGGAGAACGCTGTCCCAGTGCTGCTGGGGGAGATTAATGGGGTTTTTTCCTTGTTTTGGATCCGTGTCCCTCAGAGCTCAGCTGAGGTGCGGCTCCATGGTGGGTGTGACGTTTCCATCCAGCTCACGTGTGGAGCCTGGGGATGATTCACCTCGATTCCAAGTCCCTTTTGTCACACTCAGCCCAGCCCCCAGCTTTTAGAACTGTTTCTCCAAAGGTTTTCCAAGTGTTCTCCAGTACAGACCCCAACTCTCTCCCTGTGCGGTGTGTTCAGCCCTGAGGGTCTCAGGGAGGGTCCCTCTCTCTTAGTGTTGGGAGGGACAGAGCTGCTGGGCATCCCATAATTGCAAAAAATCAGTGCTTTTCTTTTTGGTGACAGCATTTAAAACCTGAAATAGTCCAAGCCAGCTTTAGAAACAACACATTTGTTTATCTGTAATAGATGAGGGTCATTAGGAACTGTTTATTTTTTATCTCATTTGTTTTATCAAAACACAGAGCTCCCAAAACAGCTCTGCCTGTGGTATCCCAAGGGAAACTGCAGGGAGGGGCATTGTGAGGATGTTCCCCTTCCCTGGGAGGGTGGGGAGGCCCTGGCTGCCCAGGGAATCTGTGGCTGCCCCATCCCTGGAAGTGTCCAAGGCCAGGTTGGACAGGGCTTGGAGCCACCTGGGATAGTGGAAAGTGCAAAGGGGGTGGGATGAGGTGTCTTTAAGGTCCCTTCCAACCCAAACCATTCCATGATTGCATAAATTCAGTAAAGATGGCTCAGGAAAACGATGACTGGGGTGACAATGCTGCCTTTCACCTCCTGGTTTGTATTCAGGAACGGGGTATGAAGCTGGGTTAGGATTTCAACCCCTCGAAGCAAATACAGATTTCAGCTGGACAGGTCAGTGCCAAGCTTTTTGAGAGGAAAAGCAGTGGGAATCAAGGGTCCTGGATGAAATGGATAGGAAATATAAATGTTTTACATGAGCAAGAATGAAAAGCAGAGCATAACCCCCCAAACCACTCCTGATCCAGGAACTGTTTAACATCAGTGCCTATGGATGAGCAGTGGGGGCTGGTCCTAGGGCAGGAGATTCCTGGGTGGATGTTGTACCCTGCTCTGGTTGGGATATCTGCCTCCTCCCCAGCTGTTCAATAACCTGGGGGGTGGCCCAGAACCAGCCTGCCCCGAGGCCCACGAGGGAAAGGGACTTATCCAGGGATGGAATGGCAAAGCCAGGAATTCTTCAGCGCAGGGCTGTGAAATGGAGAGGCCGTTGCCTCTCGGGACAGATGGAGAGGAAAGGGAGACAGCAGGAAAAAGCCACAGTTCCAGCCAAGCCATATGTCCAGTGACCCAGGCTCTTTCCCTTCAATATTAACGCAATAACAGCCGAGCTTGGAGCATTCAGTGGAGCTGAGAAACCCCTCTGGGCTGGGATTTCATCCTGTGCAGTCTGAAGGGTGAGTGACACACCAAGATGCGTCCCTGCGCGTTTGGGAGCCGGTGACAGACGGCAGAGCCCGTCCCCATCATCCCAGCGCTGCGGGGAACACTCACAGCAACCTGTCTCTCTCTACCTTCTTCTTGCCTCTTCTTCTTTTTTTAATAACTAAAAATATCCCCATTAGCCTTCTGTGAGTGCCTCCAAAGGCGGGCTGAGGCCGGGCTTCACAAATTTCCACGGGAATCTCTCGGGAGCAGCGAGACCTCTGAAGAAGCGATATTTGGATGGGAAATTTATGTCCTCCAAGCTGGCGAGTCACAGCACTGACACACATTTCCTTGTAGCTGCAAAGCTCTCTGGAGAAAGGGTGGAAAGTCCCTCCTGCCTTCTCCTCCTTCTGCCCCCGCTGTTATTTAACAACTGGCTATGATTTACATGGTTCATTAATGCAATGGCAACACTGCCACAGCCATTCCCAAACAAGCCAGGAGGTTTGTATTTGACCTGGGCCCTCTGCTCGATGCAGACGCCTCAGAGGATTTGAAAAACAGTGATTTGAAGTGATTGCATTGGATAAGGACATTACTCAGTGCAAATACAACTGGATGCAAGCATTTAAATTTTAAAAAACACGGCTATTGCAGTGCCTCTGAGCCAGTGAAAACAACAGTTTAGCTCCCTTCATGGCTTTGGCTCTTTATTCTCCCTGAGGACAGGGAAGGGAACCAGGCCCAGCGTCAGACTGGAGAGGTTTTGGCAGGTGGCTTGGCTGGGATTGCTCTGAAATGACCTTCAGAGCTTTTCAGGTCCCACCTGGGGGTCCTGGCACCCCGGGCAGGGTGGCAGCAGAGGTTTGGGGCGGCCTTGGGCTGCTCCCCCTCCTCAGGCAGTGCAGAAAAGCTGTGATGCTCCCATGCAGCTTTCCACCAGCAGGAGACCAGGCCCAGGGATAAACTTTAAAGGGAATTATTTGTCCCCCTCAGGCTGGATTTTTATGGCTCCATTTGGGTTATAAGGGAGCGAGGGGAAGAGGAAAAGGAGAGGGTTTGAAGCGATCATTGCACAATAAACAGCAGCAGCCTCGTTACTGTGCTCAGTGCCCACAAACTGCTCCCAGCCAAACGCCCGAAAGCTCGGCTTTGATGAGGGACATAACCTTCCCCTTCCTGCCTTAACTCCATCCCTGCCCCTTTCCAGGCAGGCAAGGAAAATTCAGGGAGCTGGAGCACCGAAACCACAAACCTTGGGACAGCAGGTGGGGAGGGAGGGATGCCCAGGGAGCGATGCGATTCCCTGAGCTCCCTCCCTGCCGTGGAGCCCAGCAGGCTCAGGGATGGGGATGGAGTGAAAGAAATCCTGTACAAACAGCAGGAACAGGAGACAGGATTGCTGAACACACAAGGGAACAGTGGGAACATTCCCAAATTCTCCTGGGCCAAAGATTCCCCAGCGCACCTTGGGTGGCTCTGAGGAAACGTTTCCCTCTGCAAAGTTTATTAAAGAGGCTCCCAAAAGCACCAGGAGAGGGACAGATCCTTTAGTGACATAAACAGGTCTGGTTCCACCTATTATCTTTGCCTTTTTCACCCCAAATGAGAGCTGGACCCCAACAATTTGAATCCCCCCAAAAGCCAGAACAGGTTTCTCTGCATCCTACAGCCATTCCCACAGCAATCTTTCCTACACCCACTAAATCCTTTAGTGATCCACACAGCTCTTCCCATCTGGGCATCTCCCGATTATTTCCACACAAAAATCATCATTGTGGTTTGTCTTTGTGGCTCCCCAGGCTGCAGGAACCATCGCTGGCTGCTTTGGCAGGCAGGAGTTTCCTGGGGAAGCAAGGACAAGCAGCCGCCTCGCCTCTGTGCCAGCTCCACCCCCAGGAACGCTGGCACCATCCAAACTGGAAAAAAGGAGAGGGATTTTAAGGTTATTTCCTTAAAAAAAAGAACCCTAGGGGTTGGGTTGAAAGACCCAAGTGAAAGGCTCCAGCCTTTGAGCACCTATAGTGCACCAAGGGATTTTCAGTCGGGGCTTGGGATGGCAAAAGGCTTCTCTGAGTCGGTGTCTCCACGAGGAAATGAGATGGGAAGAGTGGAGCCAGCTGTCCCTGCTTCCCCTTGCAACCCCTCAAGCTGTCAGCAGTCCTGGGAGGACGTTAACAGGAGGAGAAAGGCAGATCCTGGTGGGCCTCCACGGGGAGCGAGCTTGGGAAGCGCAGGGGTTATCCCCAGCAGCTCTTGGCTGGGTCTGAAAGGCGGCACTGAACCCATTACACAGGGCTGGAGACACTGGAACACTCCTCAAAACACCCCAGTGGACCTATTAATTGCAATATTGGATCTTCCTCCTTTTCCAGCAGGTTCCCAGCAGCGGGCACGCAGCCAGCTTGGCTGTGGGTTTGTTTATTTTCCAGCTAATGGAGCAGCAGGAGCAGTTCCAGAGAACGAAACTGGGAACGTCTGGAAAGTGCTGTCCAGTTCCCACAGATAATTTGTGACAGGCACCTGGTAGACACTCGTTAGCACTGTAATTAATCCGGCACTGTGGCACAGGAGCAGCAGATCGTGCAAAACCTCGTCACCAGGAAAGCCCTAAAAGCACATTTGCCCCCTTGACTATCCCTGGCCGCTGGCTGGATGGGAAAATTGCACTTGGAAAGAGGGCAGAACATACAAAACCTCAGCTGCAAAGCGAGGGCTGGAGGTGGCATCCGAGCAGTGCCCGTCTGGTGTCCCTGAGTTCAGAGTGTGACAATCCAAACGGAGCCACCAGCGTTTGTCACCAGCCCCATCAAGCTGTGACCAGCTCTGGAGCCTTGCTCCCTGCTCATCCCTGGCTGTTCCACATGTGGGCTCGGGCACACGGGGTGCAGATAAAGCAGGAGCTGCCAAAATCCCACCGCTCACACCTGCAGCCCCAGCCCTGCTGCGTGCTCCTGGAGGAAAAACCACAGAAATCATGAGGGGAAAAAAAGAAAAAAGGGGCAGGAGTAGGCCAAGAATGAACAAAAATGGATTAAAAGTTCACAGATTTTGTTTTTTCCTGTAGTTTGGATGTGATTTCAGCAGGTGTTCCCTTTCTGGGGTCTGCAGGGCAGCTCTTGCCTTGCACCAGCTCCTCCCTTTCAGCTCCTCGCCTCCCTCTTATTTTTAAATATGCAAATACATCAGAGGAGCGTTTCAAACTCCTGCCTGCAAAGAGATCTGAAGGGCTTCTGAGAGGCTCCTGACTTACCCTAACCAAACAAACAGCCACAAATTCATGGATGTTGTGCATTCCCTGCGCCGCACCTCCACTCGGATCTGCTGTGAGTCCAGCCCCGGCTCCCAGCAGCTCCTGCCTTTGTCCTACCAGTCCCAGCATCACCTGCTCACTTTGTGGGGAATTTTCTGGGGTGCAGAGGAACAGAGTTCCACTTTTTATCCCTGTCCAGGGTGGGATCAGCTCTGTTTCAGGCAGACGTTTTGAGGAAGAAAGCGCTGGGATGCTGAGCAGAGGGAATGCGAGGCTTTAAGTCAACAACACTGAGCGTGAGTCATAATTCTCCCCAAAAAATGGAACAAATAACAACTCCACGCCAGCTGGGAAGCACAGGGGCTCTGAAAATCTCTGATTGGCTCTGATTGAAGCATTCAACAGCACTGGGGCTGCTGGAAAATCCTGAATGAAGGAGCTGAGACCTGGATTTGGCTGAGCACACCCGGCTGTGTTTTATGGGACAAACCCACAGCAGCAGAACTGGCTGGAGGAAACCCCAAAACCAAGTGATTCCTGTTATCACTGATACTTCATTTTTCTCTGCATTTACCACCTTTTGTTCATTTCTCCCGTTGCTGTTTTTCACTCTGCTTTAGATGCTGCAAAATCGAGGCTCACAGGGAATCTGTGCCTTGGGAGTCCCAGCCCTGTGCTCAGCCTTGCACCCCCCTCCTCTCCCTGCCTGAAGTCCCTATTTATGGCACTCTGTTTACCACTAGAAACCTTAAAAGTGCTAAATGCTTCCAGGGTTTCAGCTCGGATTTGATCCCTAGGCAACCTGTGGTGTAGAGTTAAATAAGGCTGGTTTATGTATGCTGCACCCTAAATCTAAAGGTCAAGGGTTTGGTGGCCATAAATATTCAAACCTCACAGGCTGGGTCTTTTCAACCTCCTTTTAAATATTTATGATGGTGCTTCCATGGATGCAGGAGAATGTTATAATAGTATTAAGAGGAAAAAAAAACACTTCTCCATCTAAAAGCTCAGCATGAGCCATTTTCATATATTATGCATCACTAAGTGCTGTTTATGGCCATTTTTGGCACTGGATCCCGGCAGAGTTTGTGAATCTGGAGCTGTGCAGGGCTCGGGGGTGTTGGCATCATCCTGGGCATGGGCTCTGCTGGGGTGGGCACAGCTGAGCTCCTGCAGGGTCCTTCTTGTCCTGCCACAGACCCACTCGTGGTGTTGGCCCACAAAAATATTCCCTAAACTTCGCCTTAAGCTCTGGAGATCCGTGGAGTGAAGATGCCACCGTGGCTGGTCCCTTAAAAAAGGGCCAAGCTCCAGTTTGTGCCAGCTGGAGGGTGGGTGATGCTTTTTCTTTTGAGATGTTTGGCTGTGAAGCACCAGGGGAGTGCAAAGCCCCAGCATCAGCATCAGCTGCAGGAATTCTGCTCCCGGTGCTCCCAGCATTTGTTGCAGACACAGCTGTGCCCTGCTGGCTCCTGGCAGAGCTCTGCTGATTCCCTGGAAATCAGCTGCAAACGGGAGCGGGTGCAATCAGCAGCGGGGGTTAAATAACAAATCCCAGGATCTAGGTTTGCCTGGGAGCAGCATCCTCACTGCTGGAAGGGGAACTGGTGTCTGTGGAATGAACTGGGAAGCAGAGGATGAGCCAGCAGGGAGGTCAGCAAAGCTGAAATCCCTTCTAGACTTTAATCAGCTCCTAACTAAAACTGAGCTGGGCTTTTGGCCTTGGGTTGAGCAGAATTCAGCCTGACTGATGCATCTTGGGTGCTTCCTACCCTTATCTCGTTCATTTCCACGGGTGGTTTAGGGGAAAGTGCTGGGTCAGCTCAGTTTCCCCGGACTCACGAACCTCTTCTGTAAACTTAATCTCCCACATGAAGTCATTCTGGGAGAGAAGCAAACTGGATTTTCCCCTATTCCATTGAAACAGGCCCTGGAGCACTGAAAAAAACCAGGAGAATGATGGCCAAGCAAATGGACCCAAGGCATCCACGGGCATGCATCCAGAGTGGGATGTCACAGGCTTCATTTCCTCAGGAAATCAGGTTTCAAATTAAAGCTAATCAGAGTTAGAAAACACTGCAGTTCCCCCGGCCCAAACGATGCTATAATGCACTCAGTACATCACAGCCTCAACAGCAAAGCAGCATCTGCTCCATAAAATGAAATGTGTGTGTCACCATATGCAGGCAGCATAATGTGGGCTCAAATTAAATAAAAACATTTGAGGGTATATGCAATCTGGGCCCTGGGAAAGGATGAGGTTTACTCCAAAGTTCTCGGCAGTTGGCTGAAAAGCTGATCCCAAACCAGGGTGAACTTGGGGTTTTAGCAACAGAAGCTGCTCTCTGCACTTTTCTCCCTTTGAGCTTTGAACTTCTGGAAATTTGGGAATTATTGGTCATATTTTTAATTTTTTAATTTTCTTTTCTTTGTAATCTGTGGCTTTTTGCACCTTTCCACTGCTCAGGAAACCTCTGAGAAGGCAGAACCTCGAGTGGCACCAAATCCTGCTCTCCACCCAAGAGCTGCCCTCCAGAAATACCATGGAAACTCAGAGAGCACAGCGAGCACTCAGCCTCTCATCTGTGCACCACAAATAAAGAGGTAAACTCTGCTAAATCACTCAAGCCTCACCTTTCCCACTGAAATCTCTCCCAAGCAAGGGGTTCCCCTTTAATGCTGTCTTAGAAGAGATCACCCTGGGTGACTCGAGCTCTCTGAGGCTCTGCTGTCAGTTCTGATCCTCCTTGACCCCATTTGTAGATACAAAAATGTGTGGATTCCCTCCAGGTGCCAAAAAAATCTGGGAATTCGCTGGTGGTGCTGCTTGAGCAGCAGAGTTTGTTATGGTGATGATGATCCTTGTGTGCGTTCAGGGCTGCTGGGAGGCTGCAAACCCTTTAAAAGCCGCTAGTGTGGAATTCATTTGCTTTCCAAGGTGCAAAAACAACTTTAAAGTGCCAGGCAGGGAGGGGATGTTTGCAGAGGAACTGCCTCAGACCGCTCAGGTCTGCCTGATGTGGGGTTTCATCTCCTTTGCTTAGGTCCTTGAATTATTTGGATAATGAAAAGCCCAGGAAAAGCAGCATTCTGCTCTTCAGAAGCAGCAAAAACAAAATTTCCAGCTGTGAGGCTCGGACTGAAGCACTTGATGAGGAGAGAAAAGCACAAGAGTAGCAGAGAGCAAAGGAAAGCACAGCGGTGCTAATGGAACTGGCTGTGAAACCATCTGGAAAGCCGGGATACACCTGGGAAGGGCTGGGAAGTCACTGGGACAAAAGGAAGGATCTGTTTGCATCGGGAAAAGGGGGAATTCCAGGTGAATGACAGGGAGAGGAGTGTGACAGATCTGTCCCTGCCCGGGGCAGGGGTGCTGAGAGCAGGGGGCTGCTGAGGCTTCCTGTGGCAAAGGGAAAGGATTCAGCAGCTCCCAGAAATCAGAGCCTGGATGTCACCAAGGCTGGATGTCACCAAGGCTGGATGTCACCAAGGCTGCCTCCCACATCCCCCCATCCTCCCCACCAGCCATGCTCTGATTCAGTGCAGCAAACAGAGACAACTCCTCAAAAAAAACCAGCCTGGATGAGGTTTGGTTTTTCTCTCGCCTTTGGTTCTGCCTTTTCCAGTTCCCTTCCTGCCCTTTGCCTCCTGCTCCTCCCCGTTTCCTGTGTTATTCCTTTTGCCATTCCTTGTGCACACTCCTGCATCCTGACCTGTTCTCCCTCGCTCTCCCTGAAGCTTTGGTGGATAAATTGAAGTCTGGCAGTGTCTGCTCCTCAGCCCACTCCTGAGCAGGGAGGTGAAGAGCTGCACAGAATGAGAGATGTTGGCTTTAAAAATAAACCCCCATGCCATGATTTCAGACCTTGCTTTTCATTCCCATCCCCACTGCCCTTTGGGGGCAGTTTGAATCCCCAGTGCTGAGGGACCAAGTGAAAATGCATGGAAGTGGCTTTGTCTAACCCCAAACCAAGACATCGGGTCCAAGAGAAGGTGATAAATCCATGGAATTTACCTGAAATCAGCTGAAATTGCTGAGTTCCAGGGTATGGGTGGATCCTGAGCTTTACCTCAGGTCCTTCCCTCCTAACAACTCTCTTCAGGACCTGGAGGTGTTGTCACCTTCCTGCCTTGGCTAATCCATGACTTTTCCATGCCATCCTCATGCTCTGTGCATGTCCAGAGGCTCTCCTGTGGTGGTGAAGGTGAGGAGGGACAACCCCAGGCACCAGAGGCTCTGGCAGGAGGATCCTGTGGGTGAAAACAGCCCCCAGGAGCAGAGAGAGAGCTCAGCACAGGGAGCTCTGCCAGGAGCCGTGGCCTGTGCCCATCCCTGAGCCCCCCTGCATGGAATGGGCTGTTGGGGGGATCACACAGCTCTGAATTCCTCTGGGATGCATTTCCCAGTCCCCCAGGGTCAGATTGAGCCAAACCATCCCCATGTGTGGAATGAGAGCTCCCAGAGGGCTCCTTGCAGCGAGTCCTCCTGTCACATACCCTGAGGCCCCATGACATTGATGCTCCTGCCTGGCAGCCCTGACACGTTTCTGACAAAGGGATCGATGCTTTGGGTCTGTTTGGAAAATCAATTCAACACTGGGCAGCCCTTGAAGGAGCTCCATCAGAATTATCAGGAGAGCCAGCAGACCCGGGAGGGGACAAAATCCATCTGGGCTCACTGATTGTGCAGGAGTGATGGGCAGGGGAGGGCTCTGCAGGTTCCCAGCACAGAGGAAGGGGCTGCCTGCTGTCCCCTGCCATCTCCCGATGTCCCCTGCTGTCCCCTGCCATCCCCTGATGTCCCCTGCTGTCCCATTCTGTGTCCTGGCAGCTGCTCCAGAGGACAGCAGGATCTGGAGAGCAAAGCTCCTCATCCTATCCATCAAGAAAAGAAAGCAGCTGTGCTTTTCTCTCCTCTCCTCCATCACCCAGCAAGAGTTTCATGGCAGGAACCTCTCCCTTCATTTCTGGAGGAGCAGGGATGCAGCTCCTGGCTCTGGTTTAACTGGTGCAGAGGGCACTGTGCCTTCAGCTGAGTTATTTCACAGCCTGATTTTCCTCCCCATGAGGGAAAGAAAAAAAACCCAGGCCCTATTTCTACTCCAAACTGTGGACTCTCGCTTTGCCTTTTTCTTTTTCTTTTTTTTTTTTTTAAAGGAGATAAAAGAGCCTTCATGTACAGAAAGCTTCCCCCAGGCAGCCTCCTCCTAGCCCTCCCTTTTCCCGGGGAAAAAGCCAGAGCCTCTTTAGTCGCACTCCATGGGCAGAGGTTCTCCAGACCTTGAACTCCTTCCAAATTTCGAGGAGGTACTTTTCAAAGTCTGGGGAAGACACTGTGGGAATCAAAAGATCTGAGCTGTGCTCCCACTGGGCAATTTTTTTTTTTCCATTTATTTCTCTTGGTTTCTCTGATTTCTGTCCGGGGAGCGGAGCTCCCTGGGGCAGGGCTCTTCCCTGGAGGAAGGACCAGGCAGGGCCTCACCCTCTGGAGCTCCAGTTCGATCATGAGGCTGTTGATACAAATTCAGAAATACTTCAAAAGAGGAATAAATTAAACAAATTGCAGGGCTGATGCTTCTGCCCGAGTGCAAGCCATGAAGGTCAATAAAACTGGATGTGTACAAAACCAAAGGAGGGGGGGAAAAAAGGGATTCCCCTTTGGGAATATGCAGTTAGTGCCTTGGAAAAAGTTCATTTCAGAGCCTTGTCTGTGGAAAATAAGGTGGGGTTTCTTCTCTGAAGTCTAAACACCCAAATTGAAAGCACCCTCCATGGGCACAACAATTTCAGGTGAAGTTGAGCTCGTTTGTTGAACATTTTTGTGTGAAGGGAGCTCTCATTGCTGCCTTCTGCCTCTCCCCGATCTATTTTCAGCCCTGGGAGCTCCAGCTGCACCTGGAGCCTCTGGAGCTGCATCAGCCCCGTGCTGCCTCTGCCTCGTGGGTTAATGAGAAGCTGCTCAGGTGGGTTTTGAAGGCACTTTAAACAGAGAAATCCCCACAGAGGCACGTGGAACTCGCTACTCCTCCTCCTTCCTCTGAATTTTGGGAATTTTTTTTGCCCTCCTGTGCTCCCTGCCTGTGGTAATCAAACACCTCCCGAGGTGCCAGGGGAGGAGGTGTTCAAACCCTGTCGCTCCACTGATGCTTTTGGCCTCGTTGTGCTGCTCTTCATAAAGTCAAGAGGAGTTTAATGCTTTTTTTAAAAGCCCTCAGCTTTTATGGGCTCTAGAGGATCAACCTTAAAGGCAGGTGCTGAGGGGAGTGTCTCAGGGGGGATCTCTGTGGGATAGTCAGACATTCCAGCTCCCCCACAGCTGCTCCCTGGGCTGCCTGTTCCAAGCTCACTGTAAAGGGATGGGATGATTTCCCATCTGGAGCTGCTAGGACACTCCTAGGAGGGCTGGGACAACTTTCCCTTGGATATTTGCTGATGGGAACATGCAGAAAGCTTTTTCCAGTTTGTTTTCAGCCATTTGTCCCCACAGAGGCTCAGTCACAATGCTGTAAATTTCCTGGTCCCTGCTGAATTCTGTGATTCCAGGATTAGGAAAGGGCCCCATGTCAGCTCATCCCTACAGAGATCCCATGTCCTGCTCCAGTCCCAAGGGCTCCAGGTGAAGAAACCCTGGAGTAATCAACGGGGGAAATCCTCTTGTGGGGCCTCTGCTGATTGTGGGCAAGGAATTTCTGTTGTGTTATTAAATAATCACTGAGAGACGATCTCTGGAGCAGGGGGGTGATGCTTTTCACCTGCAGCACTGCACACAAGAAGATTTCATAACATTTATGAGCTCCTGGAAGAAACTGGGGTTTGGAAAGCACTCAGGGGGGTGTGAGAGAGAGAGAAATGAGGGGGAAGCAGCCCCTTGGGGAGGGGAAGAACCCAGTGTGGGGTGGGCACTGCCTGCAGCCCCTGGGGCACCCACCTGCAGGTGAGGATGCTCTGTGACAAAGGATCCTCACATCCTCCCGCTGCCTGAAATTCCTCTGGAGCTGAGCCTGGCAGAGGATGGAGCTCGGAGCCTTCCCGGGGGGTTGGTTTGGGAGTTTGGGGTTGGTGTTTTGGGGGGGATCAGATCCCTGGGCACCTTCCCGTTGCTCCGAGGGATCCCCGGAGATCGGGGGAGGGCGGGGAGGGGGTTAAAGAGGGAACTAAAAACGCGGCTAAAGATGGAATTAAGGAGGGGGTTAAGGATGGGGTTAAGGATGGGTTTAACCCCCTGCTCCCCGCGGGGTCCCCGCAGCCCCACCGGTGCTCCCGCGGCTGCTTTTCCCCCTCTCCCTTTGCCGTGTTTAGTTAAATTTCCCCCGCCTTACTTGATGTCACATCCTGTTCCACAGCCATCCCCTGCTAGTAGCCAGCCCTACCAATTCCTTTCTTTTTTCCTTTTTTTTTTTTTTTTTTTTTTTTTTTAAATCCCTGTCCTCTCCCCATCACCCCCCTTTTCCAGGCAAACTTTTGGCAATAGCAGAGATAATCATTGCGTGCTCCGCTGAATTTCTCTTCGCAAATGTCTTTGGAGCAGGGGAGCCATTAAAAAAAAAAAAATTAAATAAATTACCAGACAGTCAGCACCGAGAGCAGAGGAGAGAAACTGGGATCCCAATAAATATGCAAAGTGAAGGCTCTGCTGAGCAGATTTCTGGCATCGCTTCCCGAGGGTGCTGAGAGCCACCCGCAAAATCAGGCTGATTTTTTGGGTTTTAGGGCTTTTTTTTTTTTTTTAATCGCGTTTTGTTGTCTATATTTTTTTTTAATTTTTTTAAAATTAAAATCTTAATAAGAATAAAGGAGTGAGGAGGCAGCGAGGCTCGGGGACGGCGCAGGGGAGGCTCGCCCGGAGGTGATCTGTATGCGAGGTGCCTAGAACGGGGTGCGAGAGATGCAACCGGCAAGCAAGCTGCTGACCCTCTGCTTCCTCATCCTGATGGGCACAGAACTCACCCAAGTAGGTCCATCTCTTCCTTTCCCCACTCCCCCTCCTCCTCTCCCTTTCTCCCCAACGCCATTTTCTGCTAAACCTCCAGAGCACGGAAGAAAGCTGCCGGGAGATGCTGCACCTGCCGTGCCGCCCCTTCCCCCGGCCATCACCTGTGCCCAGCCCGCCGCGCTCGGGGACCCTCGGCGCCGGGGTGGGGGCACAGGGCGGGGGGGGGGGCTCGGGCTGTGGGACCCCCGGGATGGGCAGAGAAGGGGCTGCCCCATGGTGGGGTGGCGGGGACGCCTTCCCCCGGCCCCACTTGCGGGAACGTGGCGGGGCCGGAGGGGCTGCGGGACCCCCGCGCCGGGCTCGGGCTCGGCCAAGTTGGGAGCTGCTGTCCCGGGTGGCCACGGGGACGAGGTGGCGGTGCTGGGTGGCTGTCCCTGCTCGTCACCCCCACCCCTCACCCCGCCGGCTCCTCGTGTGGGGGTAGCTGTGCTGGTTTTAGGTGACATTTAAATGTCCCTTGATGTTTCCATCTGTGACAGCTTTGTGGGAGACGGGAGCAGCTTATTAGTCCCCCTCTCCCCGCTCCTCCTGCTTTTTTTTTTTTTTTTTTTTTTGCCTGGATTTTCGTGCTTTTCTTCCCTGTCCCGGCCCCTGGACTGAGTGAGGCGTGGGGTTGTGGGGGGAGGAAAGGAGGCACCCAAAAGCCATCCCTTGCAAGTGGAATTAAAACTCCATTTGACTTCTTGAGGCTGACTGGGGAGAGGCAGGCAGGGTGATTGTCTTTTGGGGTTGTGGTTTTTTTCACCAGTCGCTGAGGAAAGGAAGAAAAAAGTAATTGCAAGAGGATGCTCTAGATTGTGGGGTTAATCGTGGTGCTGCCTGGAAGCGAAGAAAAAAAAAGAAAGAAAGAAAGAAAAAGCAGCTATAAATAGGAGGGGAATGGAGGCTTCTTAATGTAGGAGCAATTAGCAGCTGGGCTCTCATCCTGGATGCTTTATGGAGATTATTTTTCCCTTTCTCCCAGTGACAAAGCTCTCCCTGTCCCTGCCCTACTGCTGAAGTTTGAGCCGCCGAAGCCTTTTGGCTTCGCACCCTCCGAGGATTTCTGCTGCCCCCAGCAAGGAGAGCACAGAGCTGCCTTAATTGCACGGAGCCCTCCGGAGAAAGGCTGAGCAGCCCGGAATGTGGGGCGGGCAAGTGGGGGGGAAGCCGAGAAAGCCAGGGGCTGTGTGGATGAGGAGGGTGGGGAGGAAGCAGAGCTCTGAGGGAGAAGCCCATTGTGTGTGAGGAAGCCGGGGCCGTGCGCATGCGCCGCGCTGGACAAAGAGCCAGGACCACCAGCACAGCGGCTCCTGGCCATCAGGGCATGGCCAGTGGTGGCCACAGAGCCAAGGGGGTGACAAGGCTGTCACTTGCCTCGCTGCCCCTCCAGCTTCCCCAGGGCTCACCCGCACGGCCTGGGCAGCCGGGTGGTGTCACCCCCTTATCGGCCTTGTCAGCGTGGCTGTGCTCTTGGGGGGGTGTTTTTCCAAGGAAAATCCAAGGATGCCGCCCTGCCCGGCTGCTTTGTCCTTTCCCTGCTTCCTCTGTGACTGCAGCACCGCAACTTTGGCAGCAACTTTCAGCCGGGGTGGGCACGGGGAACCCAACCCAACCCAGCCCAGCCCGCCCTGGGCTGGGGCTGAGCGCTGCAGGTCCTGGGCAGAGCGCCCTGCCCTGATCGAGGCAGGAGGTTTGAGCCCCTGCTAAAGCCTGGCTTTGCTGAGCCGCCCTGCTGGGGCCGGGTTCAGCTCTGCAGTGCCCACCTGGGCAGGTGGCCGTGTCCTGCCAGGCCGTGCGGAGCTCCCCCGCCCCGCTGCCTGCTGGCTCGCCTGGCACTGCAGAGCCCTGCCGGAGTTTCAGCGGCTCCTTGCTGTGGCACAGCTGCCAGATGCAATCCCCAAAAACGCCTTTCAGCCCGGGCACCGCCCAGCTCTGTGTCCTCCGGGGTTAATTCCGTGCCAGGCTCAGTCTCCATCACGCGTGGGGTTCCCTCCCGTGCCCTACAGAGATCCCACAGCCGGGGAGGAAGGGTGGAGGGTCGGGGCAGAGAGGTTGCTGATGGAGGCAGCTTTCCCTGCTGATACAGAAAGTGCTGCTGTCCCCTCCTGTCCCTCCCTGCAGTGACAGTGACAGGCCAGCTCGCAAGGGAGAAGAAATGGCTCTTAAACGGGGCTGGAGGGGTGAGCACGGGCCTGTCCTTCCAGTGGGGTGCTGGGGAAGCTCTCCTGGAGGGAAGGGAGTTGTCTGCAAGGTGTGAGTGCTGCCATCGCCTCGGGTGGTCCCCCAGATGGGAGGAAGGATGCTGAGGGCTGCACCCCCACTTTGGTGGGGGCTGGGAGGCCTGGCTGAGGTGGGTGTGTGAAACGAGGGGGGAGCTGCCCCTAACCCCCCCAGTTCTTTGTCCTGTCCCTCAATCCCCTCCTGGGCAGGGCTGAGGGCATGCCAGGAGCTCAGAGTGAGACCTGCACGAGGCTCTGGGATTTCAGAGGTCTCCTGAGTTGCTTTGTGCCTTGCCTCACCTCTCCACGGGTCAGAATCAAATCCTGAAATGACCCATTTTGGCTGGGCAGAGGGGCTGGATTCGGGGTGCTGTCATGGGGCGCAGAGGTGCTTTGGGCACCCTGGGGTGCAGCCCCTGGCTCTGGCCATGCCCACAGCCATGGGGAGGGCCTTCCTGGGCAAAGTGTGGGGTTTCCTCTCCTCGTCCTCTTCTTGGGGACACCCAGGGCAGCTCTCCTGGTGTCCATGAAGAAGCAGAGCCAACTTCTGCTCTCCAAGGATCTGCCTGTGGTGTGCTGCCAGGAGGGCAGAGCTTGGGGCTACTGTGGATGATCAGCAGAGGGGGGCTGGGATGCCAGCAGCTGTCTGTCTGTCTGTCTGACCTGTCCTTCTGTCCTTTTGCTGGGATATTTCACTGAGAACCTCCTGACATTCCTCAAAGTTTCCTCCGGTGCTCCCACATCCCCCACCCCGGTAATTATGGGAGCCACACAGGAAGCAACACCTTCCTGGAGCAGGCAGGTATGAAACATTTAGGGCTTATGCAAGGGGGGGAAAAAATCCATAAAAATATTAATTATATTAATTTAGCCATTGATTTTCATAAAAGCACCTCAGGTCCCTCTCAGAGCTGTTTGCAGGGGAAGGGAGAGCTGTGCCAGGGCTCAGCAATGCCCAGCCCAGCTCCCTTCTGCCCATGAAGAACTTCCCAGTGCCCAGTTTGGTGCCCAGGCTCTCTGGTGTCAGTCTCTCAGGGAGACAAGTGGAAAAGGGGGTAGGATTAAGCTGCAAATCTGCAGCCTGGAACAGGAGGCAGCTGCCTCGTCTCATAAACCAATTTGTGTCTCGTCTCGCTAACTTCAGCTCAAACCAATAAAAACGAGAGGTAATTTCCAGCCCTGGGTTGTATTTATTGCTCGAGTTATCAGTCCTTGTAATCAGTATTAGCATCATACGTAATACAAAACTAATTACTATCAGAGGGAATTAAGCAGAGGAGGGCTGCACACGGCACTGGCAGCGGGGAAAGCTCCTTCTGGAGTTGGGAGGGAGAAGCGTTGTCTTGGCTCTGCTCTGGTGGAGCTACCAACAAAAGCGAACAAGGCAGGGACAGCCCAGGAGTGCCCAGCTGGGATTTGTGGCCTCTCAGGCTTTTTGGGATACCTGTGAGGATGGCCCAGTCAGGCAGGGGACCAGTCAGGCACCAGCAAATCCCAAACGGGGGGGAAGAGCAGCTGCAAGTCCTGATTTTCCTGCTTTTGTAGGCTGTAGCTGTTGGTTGTTCCTGCTCTCCTGGAGCTGAGCCCTGCTCCCAGTCTCCAGACTGACTTTAGTCAGAGTCTTGACCCTTTTTCTGTTCTCAAGGCCCCTTTTTCTCTGCTCAGGACCCTTTTTCTCTGCTCAGGACCCCTTTTTCTCTTCTCAGAACCCAAGTCCTGATTCCCAGCCCGCCCTTATGCTGGAAGGATAACAGTGGGACAATACCAGGATTCAGCCCTGGGCCAGGAGCAGAGCTGTGCTTGCTAGAAAGCGAGACCCAGAGCAATTCTTCCCTGGGAAGTCACTCTGTGACTGGAGGCGCGTGCCTGACCCAGGGAAATGTGCCAGAAAAATCCTCCTCCCCAATCACAGCATCCAAAACCAGGAACCTGGGAAAGCTGGGCTGGCTTTGATGGCTCTGCTCTGCCCCAGAGGCTCTGACAGGTCTTGGCACCTGCTGGGAGATCCTGGGCTTAAAGTCAACAGCAGCTTTTGCTAAACGCAGGTTTAGTGACGTGAAGCTGCGTGAAGGGGATGTTTCCTTCCAGAGTTCTTTGTCCCAAAGGAAAGGAGATGTTTTGGAGTGTTTTTCATGCAGGGGTAGGGAGTGTCCAGAGCTGGGAGTTCACTTTGCTGCCTGATCCCAAAATGTGGCTGCTCCTGGAGTCAGCCACAATTTTCACTTGGAGCTCTACCAGGAGTGATCCCCTTCATCGTAGTCACTCTCTGGCATCTTAAATTACCACTTTCTTTCCTTCCTTCACTTTTATTTTCTGTCCATTTCTACCCTCCAATGATGAGAGGAAAAGCCCCCTCTGCGATGTGACAGCGTCCAGTGAGGTTTGTGCGAGTGGTGGTGGCACAAGAGTGACAAAAGCCAGGCAGAAAAAACCCCAGGATGTTTGGAAGTGCGACCCAAAAATGAGGGAAACCCGATGCCATTTATGGCTGTGGCAGCTGAGACCTGCTGGGGTACAGGTGCCCCATGGCAGACACAGCAGAGGTTGTGCTGTGCCCCAGAGGGGAGGGGTACAAAGGGTTTGTTCCCTCAGGAGGGTGTGGCTGCCCAGCTGCCCCCCAGGACAGGCTGGAGGCATTTTGGATACCTCCTCCAAAAGGGAATGAGGGATGAAAGGGTTATTAAGAGATGAGAAACATCCTCCTTCTGCCCAGAGCAGAGTCCAGGCCTGTCCCCATATGGGCAGAAAGCAGAGGGCACAGAGAGCCCCCCAGGGCAGGGCCAGGGTTAGGGTTAGAGGTTTTTTTTCCCCCTTGCAGAAGCCCTAAATGTTCCATACCTGCCTGCTCCAGGAAGGTGTTGCTTCCTGTGTGGATCCTATAATTACCGGGGTGGGGGATGTGGGAGCACCACACTGCTCTTGAGGAAACTTTGAGGAATGCCAGGAGGTTCTCAGTGAAATATCCCAGCAAAAGGACAGCAGGACAGGTCAGACAGACAGACAGCAGTCGGCCAGGCTGGCATCTCTGTCTCCTCAGCATTGAGCCCCTGCCCAGCATCCCTCAGCACCCCGCAGCCCTCAGCAGCTCTGTGGTGCCAGAGGGCACAGCCCCTCAGCCTAGTTTTGGGGGTTTTTTTGGGTTCTCTCCACCCCACAGCTCGCCTGCCCCCTGCACACCCCTTGGGGTGCAGCAGCTCCTGGCACAGGGGCAGGCTGGCATCGATCAGGAATCCAGGAGGGATGGAAAGGGCCCGTGGAGGCAGAAAATTCTCCAAAGGGATGGTTCAGAGCCCCTCCAGCAGCTGCAGGAGGGAGGAAAATCTCAATCCAAGCATTTAATGAGGATCCCAGAAGTTCCACAGCCAGGTCCTCCCAGAGAGGACAGACCCCAGAGTGCCCAGCCCACCCCACAGGTGTCCAGGATGGAGAGGAGGAGCTGGAAAGAGCAGGAGGAGCTGGGCTGTACCACACACCACAGAGTGACCCTTACAGTGCCCGGCCAAACTCCCGAGTCCTGTGCTGCCAGGACAGGAGCTGCCAGCCCTGGGAAGGGCACTGCCCTCATGGGGCAGCCAGCTCAGCTGGCCTCATCCTCCTGGGGCGTCACCTGAGGTGTCCCCAAGGCTCCCCGAGCCAGCTGGGAGCACCAGCAAGGTTTGGGGTGCGTTTTAGAGCAGCTCCCTTCCTCCCACCGTGCAGGCAACAGGAATTCTCTGCTCGGGGTGCCTGGATACCGTCCCCAGCAGAACTTGGGAGCAACAGGAGCTTCGGCACCTCTTCTCTGAACCAGCCAGGAGAGGGAGACAGCGACCGCCGTGTCCCGCACGCTGCCAGCCGGGGATTGTCCCCGCTCGCACACCTTGACCCTCGCAGGGCTGCTGTGGGCACAGAGCCGCGCTCTGCGTTATCCCTTCCCGGCAGCGGAATTTTCCACCAGGCAGCTGTTTTGGAAAACCCTGTTCCCCGCTTTTATCTCCCGTCGCTGCTCTTTCTCTGCTCGGAATATATGAATGCCAAAAGGATCTTTTGTTCCTCGAGCAGTTCTTTTCTTTCCCTGCTGTTTGCTCTCTGCTGGCAGCAGGAGAGGGGTGGAGGGGGCAGTCCTGGAGCCCCTCTTTTTTTGGGGGCACTCGTGGGAGGGGACGCAGAGCCAGTGCACAGGGACAACAAAAACAGTGACAGCAGAAGGGTTTTCTCGTGCAAAAACCCCGAAGTGCCCAGGAGAAAGGTGAGCTCCACCAGCTCAGCAGGAGTGGGGCTGGAGGGAATCCTGCAGCTGTGGTGATGGGAAGTTGCTTTTTAAGGATCGATATCCAGCTGTGCTCTGCAAAGCCCCATCAGGTCAAACAGGGTCACCTGAGTTTCTTCCTTCTTGGTTTCGTCCTTGTTTCTGCTGTTGTGCTTCAGCATGAGGAGAGGCAGGTCTCCCACATCAAATTCATTGGATTTTTGGTCAGTTTATTAATTTTTTTGCCATGCTGGGCTTTTAAAACCAGGCAGATGATTGGGGTGAGGCAGAGTCTCTGTGCTTGCACTTCACCTGTGTCAGGCACTGAGTGACAAAGGTCATTGTCATGCTTGATGCACCTCATCACACACCAGCAACCACCAATTCCTCCCTCTGCACAGCCCTTCATCCCTGAAAAAGGGAAACAGCAGCGTTCCTGGGAGCCTTTTTCCATCTCGGAGCAGCTGGAGTTGGCTCAGCTTCCATGGTCATGCCTTGGGGAAGGGTGGTGGCTCTCTGCCCCATGGGCTCAGGACCATCCTGCTCCTGGCAGGTTACTGATCCACTAAGAACTTCCTGAAAAGGTCTGGAAGAACATTTTGATGTCCCTTCCTTAACTCCCTTAATCTTGGCAGCAACAACAAAAAAATTCCCCCCAAAGTGCTGCTTTTGATTCTTTCATAAACACTGAAAGCAGGAGAAAGAAAGAAAGAAAATCCCCTGGATTTCTCTCTCCCCCCATTATTACAGGTACAGCTCCTCTTTCAACTGACATGAAGGGCTTTTCTCCAGGGAAGCAGAGCAGCTCTGCCTCCCTCCACCTGCACGATCCATGGGAAAAGATTCCCAGTAATGGGCCCCCTCCTTAGCAGGGCCTTGTGGCTGCTGCTCCTCTCTCGGTGCTTTTCTGCCTGTTTGGGAGAGCTTTAATCATGGCAAAGCATTTGAAGGGAGTGTGAATGAAATCACCTGCATGCACTGCTGGGAAATGAGGTTTCAGCCCAGGTGGGATCCAGGGCGAGGCACAGGAGTGATTCTTTCTCCCACTGAATCCAGAACAGGGCACAGGAGTGCCTTTATTTAATATAATTTAATATAATGCCTTTATTTAATAGAATTTAAATATTAAAGTGTCCATAGGACTAATTCCTTTGCATGTGTCTGGAGCAGACAAATACGAGGGATAAACTTCACTGACAAACTCTGTTCCTGAATGAACTCTGGGATGATTTAAGTGCAGCACTCGAGCGTTTGATATGATGGGAGATCAGAGAAGCAATCAGGGCCTGGGCTGCCACAGTGCTGAGCACAGCAGAAGCACCTGGGAGAGCAGCACAGGCTGAGCTGGAGCCAAGCTGGGATTCCTTCTAAAAGGTGCAATCCATCCAAGGGTTTTTTTGCCTAAGGAACTTGTTGCTGCACCCCTTGAAGCAGCTGCTGGGTGCTGACCCCACAGGTACCACACTGCACACCCAGCAGCAGTTTTGCTGTGCGATGCTGATGGTTGGGCTGCGAGAAGCTGATTCCATGGGGTGGAGGCAGTTTGTGTATTCCCAACGCAGGACTGTGGGATTCGAAGGGCAGGAGGGTTTCCTTCGGGATTCCAGCAGCTTGCTGGCTCACCTGGATTGGAGCTGGGCAGGGTGAAAGGTAACAGGGATGGAGGGTGCTGGAAAGCGAGGGAAGGGATGGGATTTCAGCTGCTGCAGCCTGACACAAACCGGCTGCCAGTGCCCTGCTGTGCCATGGGCTTGTCACAGAGACAGGATCCGAGCTGGCATCAGCGCTCCTGCTCGAACTCATCTCGTGTTCTCCACCTGGTGGAATTGCTCAATGTGCTTTATTTCAGTGTGTTCCAGGAGCTCCCAGCTCTTCCTGCAGGAACAGCTCCACTGGGCTGTCCTGGTCCTGCTCCCTCTGCCCAGCCTGGCTGTGCTGGGACGATCCCACACCAAGGGCCACATCCCCAGTGAGGGATGAGGTCCTGGTGAGGTGGGACAGGCCAGCTCAGCAGGGATTGCATTTCGGGGCTTCCTGCTTCCCTGCTGGGGTGTGCTCTTTACATCACCTGGGTGCTGAGGAAGTACCAGTGGGTCAGGGCTTCGGGGTGCCCCTCAGATGTACCCCAGCCAGCTCCTGGGGAGGGGCTGTGAAGACACAGACCTCCAGGAATCCTTGCCCTTGGAAAAGCAGCTCTGGATGTGTCAGGTTTGGGGCTGGGCTGATCAGACTCCAGTGGGAATGTGGTGGCTCCCGGGACCAGCCAGGCTGGGGGTGCTGGGGTCGTGGAACAGTTCAGGGTCTCCTGCACCCATGCCAAGGTTGGGGCTGTGCCAGCAAAGTGAGGGGTGTCACTTCTGTCCTCTGGAGAGAGACGGGATTCATTTCTGTGTTGCTTTGCCCAGGGAGTGTCAAGGTTCTCTCAGGGAAGGATGCACAGGAACTGTGGAGTTCTTGGTCAGAGATTTTGGTTCTGAAGTCACCAGGGCAGCTCTGGGACACCTGAGTGGTGACCAAGCCCAGGTGACATTCCAGGCTGGCCAGACAGGCTGTGTGCCCTTGGCATCCTTGGGTAGGGAATTCCTGTGCTGGGAATGAGGCGGGAGCAGGGACAGGGCAGGCAGGTTTGGTTTCTCCTTCGTGCTGAGGACGTGCTGTCGTGGCAGGAGGTGACAATCGGGGGCGTGGGGGATGCTCTGACAGCCCACGGGGCTGGGGACAACAGGGGACCCGCAGGGGTCCCCCAGCCCGCGGGCCTGTGCGGCCCTTGCGGGTGGCACCGCGGGGCACTGCTCCGGCTCCTCGTCCCCGCTGTGTCCCCGCTGTGCCCCCGCTGTGTCCCCGCTGTGCCCCCGCTGTGTCCCCGCGACCACCGAGGGACCCCGGCCCGCAGCGCCGCCCGCAGCCGCCAGGGGGAGCCACAGCGCCGCAGCGGGGGAGCCGCGCCCCCCCAACCCCTTCCACATCCCCCAACCCCTTCCACATCCCCCAACCCCTTCCACATCCCCCAACCCCTTCCACCTCCCCAAAACCCCTTCCACCTCCCCAAACCCCTTCCACATCCCCCAAACCCCTTCCACATCCCCCAACCCCTTCCACATCCCCAAAACCCCTTCCACCCCCCCAAACCCCTTCCACCTCCTCCCCAAACCCCTTCCACCTCCTCCCCAAACCCCTTCCACCTCCTCCCCAAACCCCTTCCACCTCCTCCCCAAACCCCTTCCACCCCCCCAAACCCCTTCCACCTCCTCCCCAAACCCCTTCCACCTCCTCCCCAAACCCCTTCCACCCCCCCAAACCCCTTCCACCTCCTCCCCAAACCCCTTCCACCCCCCCAAACCCCTTCCACCCCCCCAAACCCCTTCCACCTCCTCCCCAAACCCCTTCCACCTCCTCCCCAAACCCCTTCCACCTCCTCCCCAAACCCCTTCCACCCCCCCAAACCCCTTCCACCTCCTCCCCAAACCCCTTCCACCTCCTCCCCAAACCCCTTCCACCCCCCCAAACCCCTTCCACCTCCTCCCCAAACCCCTTCCACCCCCCCAAACCCCTTCCACCCCCCCAAACCCCTTCCACCTCCTCCCCAAACCCCTTCCACCTCCTCCTCAAACCCCTTCCACCTCCTCCCCAAAATCCTTTCCGCCTCCTCTCCAATTCTTTCCCTCTCTCCTCATTCCTTTCCCCCCACCCCATTTATCCATCTCTTCAAATCTTCTCTCTCCACAGTTTTTCCCTCTTTCCCAAATCTTTTCCCCTCTCCCCAGATCTCTCTCCCTTCCCCAGGCCCTTTTGCCTCTGCTCAGTCCCCAATTCTTTCTCCTCAAACATTTTCTCTCCAAACCTTTCCTTCCCAATTCTTTTCCCTCTCTGCAAACCTTCTCTCCCAATTCTTCTCCCCAAATCTTTTCTCCCTATATCTTTTTTTTTTCTCCTTCCCTCCACTCCCTGGTTCCCAAATCTTTTCTCCCCATAATTTTTCTTGTCTTCTTCCCTTCTCTCCCCTTTCCCCAGATCTCTTCTCCCCAAATTTTTTATCCCCAGATCTCTTATCTTCTCATCTTTTCTCCCCATATCTTTTCCTCCCTCCATCCTTCCACACCCCTTCCCCCAAACCTCTTCTCCCACTCTCTTCTCCCCAACCCTTTTCTCCCCTCCCTCCCTGTCCCCTCCCTCTCCCTCCCTCGCCCACCGCAGTGTCCTCGGCTGGTTGGGCGCTCCCTCCCGGTGCCGGCCCGCCCCGGTCCCGCCTCCTGCAGCCGCTCGCTCCGGCTGGGGCGCGCCCGGCGGCGGCGGGCGCAGGGAGCCAGCCCCGCTCGGTCCGGCTGCGGGCACAGCGGGCACAGCAGCAGCAGCAGCAGCGCCGGGCAGGGCGGCGGGGCGGCGGAGGAGGACGATGGGCCGGCGGCGAGCGGCGGCGGCGGCCGGGCGGCTGGCGCAGCCCGAACCCAGCGGCATGGAGCCCGGCGCCGGTGCAGAATGAAGGGTGCCTGCCGCCCCCCCCCGCAGACATGTCTGTGCCTTTACTCAAGATTGGAGTCGTCCTCAGCACCATGGCCATGATCACCAACTGGATGTCGCAGACGCTGCCCTCCCTCGTGGGGCTCAACACCACCAAACTCACGGCGGCCACGGGCGGCACCTTGGACCGCAGCACCGGAGTAAGTGCGGGGGGCGGCGGGGCACGGGGAGGGCTGCCCGGAGCATCCCCGCATCCCGGAGCGTCCCAGCCTCCCGGAGCGTCCCAGCCTCCCGGAGCGTCCCCGCATCCCGGAGCGTCCCAGCCTCCCGGAGCGTCCCCGCATCCCGGAGCGTCCCAGCCTCCCGGAGCGTCCCCGCATCCCGGAGCGTCCCAGCCTCCCGGAGCGTCCCCGCATCCCGGAGCGTCCCCGCATCCCGGAGCGTCCCTGCGGCTGCTCCCCGCCGCCGCCCAGTCCCTCCCCGCCTGGGTGTCCCCCGGGCTGTCGCATCTCTCCTTGCCCAGGTGTCCCAGTGGCCGTGGGGGTCCCTCCCTGCAGGAGCCGCAGCGCCCCGGGGAGGGGCAGGATCGCCGCCCCTCGGGGACATCGCCGCAAAGTGTCCCCCGCGGTGGTGCAGGAGCGGGGACGGGGCGGTGAGGGGCCGGGGGGTGCTGGCAGGAGATGGGGTGGCAGTGCAGGGAGCATCTCTCCCCTCCTCTCCTCCGGTTCAGCCATCCCTCGTTCACGGCTGGGGGCGACCCGGCTGCCCCCTCCCGCATCGTCCCTGCAGCTAAAGGGATGCAAAGTTTCCCTCGTCGCCGCTGCGAAAGCCGCCGGGACAGCGGCTGCGAGTCCCGGGAGGCTCCTCCGCCTGCCTCCCTCCCCGGTCCGTCCTCGGTGGGATGGAGATGCAGCCGGGAAGTTGCCGTGTGTGGCGGTGGGGCTGGGCGTCCCCTGTCCCTGCTCTGCTGGAGGGCTGGGGCTGCGCCTGAGCTTCCCACTTTGGGAATGGCTGGGAAAACCATTCCCGTCTGTGTGTCTGTCTTCCCTGAGCAGGGAAAATCGGGCACCTTCCTCCTGCAGGCTGCACGCTCGTGCCTTCTGACGGAGCTCTGCTGTTGCAGCTCTGCTGTTCCCGGAGTATTTCGTGCCGTGGTTGTGCTGCTGAGTGAATGAAGCTGGGAATTTTTTTTCTTTTTCCATGTTACCAGGGTTTATGAGATCCATTTATTATTCCCCCCCCCCCCCCCCCCCGGTTGTTTGAAGCCAGGGAATCCAATTGTGCATCTGCCTGGGCATGTCTGTCACCGTGGGCATTTGCACGGTGATTTGTTCCGTAGTGAAACGGTGCAAAGAACATTCCCCCTCTGGTTGGGGACACTGTGACACCTTCAAAGTGCTCCGAGGCTGGGCTGGGATTAAATCATGGATCGTGCAGCGAGATCAAAGGAAAATTAAGATGGGAGAGGTTTGGGGAGCACGAGGGGCTGGGAATGCGCCGTGTTTGGGGCTGGGCTCCCTTCCCTGGCGTGTCCTGGAAGCTCAGGCACTGCTGGTTCCTCCAAACTGCATCCCATCCCTGCTGGAATTGTGCACGGGGCACGGCTCCGGGCTTTCCCTGCCTGGAATGGAGGGAAGTGTTGCCTGGTGAAGCTCCTCATCGCCGGGGGAGTCTGGCAGAGAAAAGGGGGGATCGGAACTCGCGGTGTCCGTGCGCTCGGGAGAGCTGCCGGATCCGGGAGGGCTCTGCAGCGGGGAGAGCAGTGCTCAGCCCTCAGCAGGACACTGTGCCCTCCCTGGTGCCTCGGGCACGTCCCTCTCCCGGTGTTAAGGACACGCCAAGTGCTCTGTCACCACAGCGGGGCCCGGGGTCCCCACCCCGATGTGCCCAGCGATGTCCAGCACCCGGAATTCTCGCTGCTGGCTGGCTTGCCGTGTGTCCACGCTTTCCCACTTGGTGTTTCGGCTCTTGCTCTCCTTTTCAGCCCCTTCTTTGATTTGTCCCCAATCCATATTTTTGCATTCCAAGTGAATGTTGCCAGCTGGGCCCTCGGAGGAGCCTCCAGCACAGCTCCGCTCTCTGCCACGGCCGTCCTGCTTCCTTCTCTCATTCCCCTTCACCTCCCACAGCCCTGCCAGGCCTCCCCTGCTTCATTAACCCACCTTTCCCTGTGTTAATTAGGTGTTGCCTACCAACCCAGAGGAAAGCTGGCAGGTGTACAGCTCTGCCCAGGACAGCGAGGGACGTTGTATATGCACAGTGGTGGCACCTCAGCAGACGATGTGCTCACGTGACGCCAGGACAAAGCAGCTGAGACAACTCCTAGAAAAGGTAATGCTCGGCCTCTTCTGGCAAAAGTGGTTTGGTTTGGTGAGGTAAAAACCTGAGCTGAGCCTTGGTTTCCAGGGAAGGCCCCTTGGGATGGGTTTTCCGTGCTGTAGTTGTCCCTGTGCGTGTAGTGGGGAATAATCAGCTGCAGGCAGGAGGAGAAATCTCTCGAGTGTTTTCTGAGAGGAAAGCCTGGCCTAAGGTCGAGGTAAAACTGCTGAGATCAAAGCACCAATATTGAACTGTATCTCTAAAAAAAACCTAAAAAAATAAAAAAATTCCCCTTTTTTCATTCTGTTGGCACAAGCAGTGTCAAAGCAGCCTCAACAACAGGAGAGGAGAGAGAATTAAAAGCCCAAAGCCAAGCTTTGCTAGGCAAGGTGGTATTTAAAAGGTCAAGTAAAACCCTGCAAGCTGTTGCCATCAGGTAGCACAGAGATGACACTTAGTGCTTTGCTTCTTAATGCTGACATCCTCTTGATTAGTTTTTAATAGTCTGCTGTCCAAAAAGAGCAAAGAATCTCATTAGGGAAACATCCCCAATAACAAGAAATTTTCCAGATAACAGATTTCAGTGAGGAAATGCTGTTTCATGTGAAATTGTGCTCTTCTCTTGCAAAGCTGAGCTGGCTCCTGTGCTGGGTACAGAATTAAACCCCGTGCCCTTAATGCTATATTGGCCTGTGCCGTGCATGACAAAAGAGTTTCCATCCTGCTGCTTTGGGGGAAGCTGCTGTTTTAATTCCCTATCACAATATTAAACCTCCACTTAACTGATTGCCCCATGTGCTGAGGGCAATAAAGCCAGCCAGGAAACATTCAGCCCTAAAACAATTCTTTGGGTTGTCAGAGGCTGCTAAAAATAATGCCACTCAAGCCTTTCTTCCTCACAGCAATAACGCCCTGGGTGCATCTGCCTGAGAGGCAGCAGGATTTATCAACAGCTCACAGGGGTGTCCAAGAGCCACTGTGTTCCCAGAACTCCTCTAAACGAGCAGGATTTGACCCAATGCCATCTGCTGATGGGCAGGAGTTGGGAATGGGAGACCTGGGATAACATCAGGAGAGGGTGGAAGTGCTCAGTGGGGCTTTTTTTAAATGCAGCTTTCTGGCTGCCAATGGATAAAAAGTGAGGGAGGAGCAGGATTTCTGGGCATGTGTTCTGGGGTATGTTACCTGCCTGCTAATCTGTCTGCATCTCACTCCCACGCTAACCTATATGAAAAACCCCAAAATAAGGAGTAGGCTCTTAGTGCCAGACAGCTGATCTTGATGGAGGCTGAACTGATAATCCCTGTAGGAAAAAACAACTGCAGAGCAGAGCTTCCAGCTTCCCAGGAAGGATTTTAATCCCGGGAACTCCTTCCCTCAGCTGACATTCTAACCCTAGCTTTGTGAGGGGGGAAAATTGCAGCTCCTGGTTTCTCCCTGGCAGCAGAGGAAGCAGCACAAGGAGTTAATTGTGCTTGGATTTTCCAAGGAGCAGGCCTGAAGTCACCTGTGGAAATTATGAGGTGTTGCAAGGAATCAGCTGCATTTGTGTGTGTGCACAAAGCAATTACAGCATCTGCAGGGGAAATATCCATGCAGAATCTTTTGGAATTTTGAAGTTCAGAGCTGCCATCCATCCATGCTCAGTTCACAGGGATGAGGATCTGTGCAGGAACCGCAGTTCCTGTGGCTGGGAACGAGTCCTGGGCATCCTGACAGGTTAAAGAGGGGAGGGGAGGGCAGCCAGGGCTGCTCACACTGCACAGAGTGTTCAGCCCATGGTTTGACACTCGAGGTGTCTGAGCTCATCCTTGGCTGGAGTACACGGAGTCCTTCCAGCCTTACGTGTGTCAGGTGCTGAGCCCAGGCCTTGGACTGTGCCCAAACCAAGACATCACCTCAGTCCTGCTCATCAACAGATTAAGTTTGAGCTCCAAGTGGATATTTATTTGTTTGTTTGTTTATTTATTTATTTATTCTGGCCCTCTTAGCAGGCAGGACTTCCTCCTCTGATGGTGAAACCATTTCTGGTTCTGCTTCTTCCTCTTTGCCAGTGCTGATTCCCAGATTTAACAGTTCTTTTTGTTCCTCTGATAGTTGCTCCCAGGTGTGTACAGGGGGACAGTGGCATCTGAGCCATCACTTCCACAGACCTTATAAGATGAACTTTTCATATCCTGGGCCATCAGCTGAGTCCATTTCTCTGCTGATTTTTCCCCTAGACCTTGAAAATCTCCCTCAAGATTCCTCTTGCTCTTGCTCCACCAGTTTATGCAGCTCCCCAAGGCGAAAGGTTCATCCCAGCTGAAACCCCAAAGCTGGGCTCAGAACAGCCCTTTTGGAGCTGGCCTGAAAGGCTGATCCACAGGGAAGCTTGAGCAGGGTTTAAACCATGGACTTGACCTTACAAACCTCACTGAGGTCACCAGGCCAATATTGACTCTCTGTTAACTCTGGTTTAACTGTGAAACAGCTCCTTGTCAAACAGGATGACAAGAGCAGCACTGGAAGCTTCATTTGTATTAATTTCCTATTTCAACTGCTAAAAATAACTCTTTTCCCCCAGACAGCCACAGGTATCTGTCTCACATTATCTTGGTGAAAATGAGCTTTCAGGCTGAGAGAGGAGGCAAAAAGCATTTCAGGCCATGTTTGAGGACTGCAACTGATGGATGGAGCTGAGGGAATTTAAGAGGCAGCATCCTTGGGCCTGAGTTCATTAGAGCACTTCTGTGCACGCCTCAGCCTGAGCTCCAACAGGCTCATTGAAACCTAATCATGTGCCAAAGCACTTTGCTGGATCAAGGGCATAATATGCTAATGAGGGAAAACAAGCAGCTCCTCAGCTGCTGGAGCACACGAGGCTGTCAGGGATCAGGAGTGAGGGAGACTCATTCCCTACAAATCTGGCCCGGATCTTGCCTGATGGAAAACAACACGGGCAACAAATACCCACTCTGGGCTTGTAAAATCCACCCCAGAATAGCACAGCTGCTAATTTTAGGCATCTCTGTGTAGAGGCACGTGAGGAGGTTATTTTCCTCTGCTTCAGGGAGGAGCAGGAACATTCCAGAGGTGTTTGAGGGCAGCAGCTTGAGTGAGATGCTCTAAGAGCAGAGTCTCTCTCCCTTCCCACCACCTGAGAAAAAGCATAAGGAGCCCCCCAAAATCTTGCTCAGCAGACTCAGATATTGGTCTGTCATTAGAGAAATGCTCTTTTCTGATTATTTGCAGCTGGGGTTAGGTACTGGTGGAATAAATGAGATTAATTTCGTATGAGCCCTACAAGTCATCCCTGTCTCTGGTCCTTGGAACAATCCTGCTGGGTAGATACAGCTCATCTCGAAGGATAGGCTGGATAACTGGGAATAAAAGTAGCTTGCCAGCCCAGCCAGGCTTGTCTGAGGCTTCCCTTCTCCTGCCTCAGGGCACAGAGAGGTCTTCAAACTCCTCCACATCCAGCCCAGGTGAATTAACACCCACTGAGAGCTCACATTCCTTGGGGGAGGCACAGCTTAATGGGAGCTCACCAGCCTGGGGCTGAGCTCAGGTTTGCTCTTTTCTCCTCCAAACCTGCCTTGCTCTGCTCTTCCCTGCTCCTCACACCTCCCTGAGCAGGTCCTGGGGGAGTTCAGGATGGTGCTGGTTCATCTCTGAGGCTCAGAGACTGAAAATAGCTTCACCTTTGCTGAGGAACACTCTGGTCCCCGGAGCAGTTGTACAGAACACTCCAAAGGCTGTTGGCCTTTGCCACACAGGTCATCCATACATTTTTAAAAGATCCCTGTAATAGTTTCGGTGTCATCCTGCATGAGCAGCGGGCATTTTGATGGTTTTTCCAAGCTGGAGGTTGCACAGTTGGCATTTGTCCTGCCGTGCCCTCACTCTGCCACTCGAGGTAAGTCCCAGCCCCCCCCCCCAGCAGGATTTGCCAGCACTTGCACCACTCCTTCCTTCCCCATGCCAGCCCAAACGCGCTTGGCTGTGGCGCTTGGCTGTGGCACCGAGCGGGATGTGGCACCCGGGGAGCGGATCCGCGGGGACAGGGCTGGCTCCCGCTCGGGTTTGGCTCAGCCACCCACAGCTGAGCAGATTGGAAGCAGGCTGGCTCTAAAGCCAGGCCCTGACGCAGCAGCAGCAGCAGGCTGGATGCCTGATTCATTTTCCCCACGGACGTCATCGCGGCGGTGGCAGGAGCAGCGCCCGTGGGCTGAGCCCCGTCACGTCCCCGCCGTGGGACCAACGCATCCGGCCCCGCCACAGAACCCTTAAAAATGGCTCAGTGCTCGATGCTAAAGAGGCGCTGACGTCAGAGCTCCGTTCCCCCTCTCCCAGCCTGCAAAACAGGAGGGAATATCTTAATAAATCAGATGGCAGCCAACCTTCAAAATCAGGTCAGCCTCGCTGGCGTTTCCCTCCCCTCCTCACACCTCCAGCTCGTTTTCTCACAGTGAGCCCAGCCAAGCTCCTTGCATCATTCCCTTGGCGAGGCCAGATGGGCTCCAAGCGGGAGCCGCGGGAATGCGGCACCGCGCGGCTCCGGAAGCCGAAGCTCCCGAGCGGGAGGGCACCAGTGGGGTACCAAGCGTGCCCCGGTGCTTCCCGCCTTCAGGATGCCCTCCCTGCCGCTGGGCTTGTTGTGGCAGATGCTGTGTGAGCAGGCTGCTTGGGTAATGAAGTTCTGCTGGCTGGCAGTGAGGTTTGCGCTCACGAGGAGATGGAAATGAGCACCTGGGCAGGAGCTTTGCCTCGCAGCCAGGTGTGCTGCCGTCACCTCTGAGCTCTCCTCAGGTGCCTCTCAGAGAGGCCAGCCTAAGTAATGCATTTTAACCTCAACTACACCCCTCATTTCCATGTGGGGTTGCTGAATTCTTCTCAGCAGGAAAAAAAAATGTTTATGGAACGGGTTTTGCTGTGTTTTGGAGCACGGGGTCATAATCTGGGAGCTGCTGTTGATGAAGCAGTAAATAATGCATGGACTGATTGCCCTTTAGCTGTGCTGAGAGTGTGGAAAAGGTCAGCGTTGGGATGCAAGGGGGGCTGCCTCGCTGCTGGCAGCACCTTCTTAATGAGTCCCTTCTCATCTGACAGGTGCAAAACATGTCCCAGTCGATAGAGGTGTTGGACAGGAGGACTCAGAGAGACCTACAGTATGTGGAGAAGATGGAAAACCAGATGAGGGGACTGGAATCCAAATTTAAGCAAGTGGAAGAAAGCCACAAGCAGCACCTGGCAAGGCAGTTTAAGGTAGGTCTGATTTCCAAACTGCTACCGGAGCTGTGGCCAGGGAATTGTCGGGATGGGCACGGGACTGTGGCTCTGGTTCCCATGAGGGGACCAGCTGTGGGGTCCTTCCTGTCCAGAGCACAGCCAGATCCAGGTTGTGGCATCACATCCTCAGCCCTGCACATTCCTATAGGGTAAAAGGACAAACTCCATGTTCCCACGCCCACCTGGGTGCCCCGAATAGGGCAGTGCAGGGTGAATCCATCAGGGGGGTCTGCAGGGAGACACCCAAGCTCTGGGTGAGCTCTGGGTGAGGTGGGTTCCCCTCTGTGGCCATGCCCAGCACCCATTTCTTGGGGAAGCCCAGGACCTGGGGCTCCCTTTCCATCCCTGCAGCAGGTGGCAAACCACAGCGGGCTGTCCCCAAACCGCAGCTCCCCTCGGGGTGGCTGGAGACAGGAGTTCCTCAATCAAACATCACCCCCACCTGAAAAAAAACCCAAAAATACAATTATTACAGCTGTCCTCAGGCTGGCAAGCTGCACATCTCCAGGAGTTTGTCCAGTTTTGAGCTAAAGGTGTTGGCAGCAGAGACAGCACCTCGTGATGGGTTCTGTGTGGTGTCCTGGTGCTGGGCAGAGGGGTGGCGGAGCTGCCAGCCTCTGGAATGCAGCTGGCACTGGGAGCAGTGGCCAAACCCTCAGGAAGTTGCTTGAGAACGAATGAAATTGCCAAAAAGATGTTCTGGGCAATATTGGAATCGTACATTTTAGCTGTGCTGTGGGTTAATAGATATGAAAAATCAAATGGAGAAGATTTCGGGTGGAATTTGGGGACTTTTCTGATCAGCCACCCAGCTGATTCCCACCCTCATTTGCAGGCAGCTGGCTGGTATTTTAAAGCAGATTTTTTTAATGCTAAATACTGAAATACCACAATTATCTCATAAAAAGCTGGGAAGATGGTTCTTAAAACTTTTCACCAACTCCACCTCCTCCGCTCCCCATCTCCAGTTACTGCAGGACCCTAAATTTAGCTCTGCAGTCTGGATGGAAAGACTTGAGCATGAGTTCTTTTTATTTAATTATTTCTTTGTTTCAGTTATTATTGTTTTCCCCCCCCCCCTCCCCGCCATCCTGATGAGTTTTAACCCTCCCCATTGCCTGCCAGGGAAGTTAAAATGAAATAAAATTAAATCATTCCCCACATGCAAAGCGCAGGAGGAAAAAACCTCGTGGCTTAAATAGGAGGGGATGGATGGGAAGGAAGGCAATGAGGCTGAGGAGCAGTTCCTGATCCTGTTCAGCCCCAAAAAGCTTCAGGACACAGGCAGATGTCACAGCCCTGGGTGCTGGGAGCATGGCCACTGTAATTTGAGCAGCACCAGGGATTTTGGGTGTTCTAACACGCTTCATTAACGGGTAGGTGCATGCATATTAATGTCTACTCATTAGCTGCTGGAGCAAAGCATCTGCAACAAAATGCTGCATTCTGAGCCTTTAAATGAGAAAAAAAAAAAAAAAAAACAACCAAAAAAAAACCACCCAAAAAAAAAGGAAAAAATTAATTTCTGCAAAATCCATCTGATAATGACTTTTGTTTTTCTGTTCCCCGCTCAAAACCAGCGAGGAATTTTTGTCTAATTTGCTGCCAAAGCAGCATTTGAAAGAACAGCCACAGCATTTTGTTCCTGCTAATGCCAGCATTAAACTGTGAGTGCTTTGGAGCTCTTGTGTTGGTTTTTTTTCTCTCTTTAGTGCCATAAGAGTATTTGTCTATGAATGGCTATCTATATAAGGCAGGTTAGTGAGCTAGATCCTCAACAGTATTTCATTTTCTTGCTTACAGGGCTAACTAAAAAGCAAGTTTTTTCAATGCTGCAGTGACTGAAGAAGCAGTTCACTCCCATGTAACCATGAAAAGAGGGCCACAGAGCATTTTGCACCATGCATTGATTTTTTTGATTATTTTCCAAATTAGCACCATATCTCACTAAGGAACCTTGAACCACACAACCGAGATCTTCCTTTGCATGCAATTGTAGATGCATTTCATGAATAGTTTGAAACCCTTGTCAATGCATATATATCTTATTTTCTTTTATTTTTTGGAAAGAAAAAAAGAAAAAAAAAACAACAACTCTTTGTGTATGTGATCTGAAGCATGTAACCCTAAGATGTTGCATTCTAAAAATGACAAATAAAGGCCTTTCCCAAATATTTTGGTGTTCTGCAGCCTGTTTAATATGTTCTTGCCAAGACATCATTCGGACCAAAAATAATAATTGAACTAATTTTAATGCTAATAATTGTGGGATATGTGAACATTTCGCTCCCATAGGAAGCACCCAGGTCAAGGCAGAGTGTTGCAGATTTTTGCACGCATAGCACTGAACCGAGCTTATTTTAACCTTGCAGGCAATAAAAGCGAAAATGGAGGAACTTAGGCCTTTGATACCAGTGTTGGAAGAGTACAAAGCCGATGCCAAATTGGTATTGCAGTTTAAAGAGGAGGTCCAGAATCTGACGTCAGTTCTAAACGAACTCCAGGAGGAGATTGGCGCCTATGACTACGAAGAGCTTCAGAACAGAGTGTCAAATCTTGAAGAAAGGCTTCGTGCATGCATGCAAAAATTAGGTAGGCTCAGAACCACCATGGTGGCCCTGGCTCCAACACCACCGGTGCCAACGCACGCATCCCGGCCGGAGGCAGAGATGCCCCGCTGGACATCTGGTGCCGTGCCCGGCCGCGAGGGATGAGCTCCACACAGCCAGGGGCGATCCTGCCAAGAGTTACGCCACCAGGAGCATTCCTCCTGGGAGTAGTCCTGCCCAGGATTACTGGCAGGAGCAATGCTGCTCGTGGTGTGAGCGCTTCAGGATCCTGCCCCGGGAGCGGGCGTGTGGGCGGCGCTTGCATAAGTGGCAGCTCACACTTATGCAAAGCCAACACTTGCACCCCTTTTGCTTCTGCATCCCTGGACCTGGCCCGCCAGCAAAGGGCTCTGCTCGTGGTGGGGGGTGTGGGGCTGTGCAGGCTGTGCCTCGGTTTCCCTCGTTTCCCTTTCTTTTTTTTGCATCTTGACAGTCCCCCCGGAGCAGAGCATGACGGAGCTGGCGCGGGGGCGCGGTGCGGTCCTGCCCCTGTGCGGGATGCGAATCCTCCCTCTCCCGTTCCCTGAGGGAGCAGGGAGCCATTTCCATCAGGCTGCTGCTAAACCACCAGGGATTCATCTCCAACCTCATTCAGAGGGTTTTAATTGACTGAAAGCCGTGGGTCAGTTGTGGGGAGACTCAAACCAAAGCACGTGTTGCCAAACCCAGTGTGTGACCCCAAAGACAGGGGGAAGGAGGAGGGCACCGCCTTCCACAGCTGCAAGGACTCTCTGCACCATTTGTTGGGCCAGCTCTGACTTGATTTAATTTCTCCTTCCATTATTGACTTTCTTGCTACGCCATTTAGATAATCCAAACACATTAACTGCTCTGCAGTCTATTTTGGTAGCACATACGAAATTACACTCTCAGGTAACTTCGTGGAAGATCAGATCTCTTCTGAGCACTTTATATCCTTGGCAAGGTAACGCTTTGTTTCTCTCGGCTCTGCTGCTGGGGTTGCTTTTGCTTGTTTCTAGGTGCCTCCACACCTCTGTGAGCAGCCACCTCCCCTCTATTCCCCCTGCATTTCCATCCTGTGATTCCATGTAGGCATCCATCCCTTGTAGGCTCCATCGCACTCAGAGAGTAAAATTCCCACTTAAATCTGGATTTGAACTACAAATCAGGCACCAAGATACCCCTGGGACAGGTAAAACCCCCCTGCCAAGAGAGAGATCAGCGTTTGATTTCTCATTAATTAACAAGCACAGGTGCCCCAGGTTTGGGATGAGAGCAGGACAGGCTGGGCCTTTCTGCCTCGTTCTGTTGTCCCTCCCCTCACCCCACAATGGTCCCAGGGAGGGCAGCAGGGTTGGGGATGGAGGGAAATTCTGACCTTGCCCTCACCCACTCGAATTTCCCCATGAAGGCTCAGGGGGGACAGGAATGAGCAGGGCTGTCATGACTTGGTCCCTAATTCCTGGAGCTTTATCAGGTGGGCACCATGCAGGAATGAGAGAACTGCAGTGAGAAAGATAAGGAAGGATGAACAGATAAGGGAGAAAGATAAGAAAGGAGAACAGGCCCAGGAGGGTGGGGTGGGACTAAGGGCACACAGAGACCTCCTGGCAGCCCCACAGCCCCAGCAAGGGCAGCTCTGCCCTGCAAATGGATCCTCTCATCCCGCCCCTGCTGAAGGCAGAGGTGAAGGAGGAGAAGCTGCCCAAAGAGCGATCCCCTTGCTGCACCCAGAGCCTTCAGCCCACCCCTTGAAGATGAGGAGGAGCTGTGGGTCATAGAGAGAGAGGGAGCAGCAGCAGGGATTTGAGACTTTAAACTCAGGGACAGCTCTTTAAACAAAGCCACCCTGGCCCCCACAGCCCCTGTGCAGCCAGGGAAGCTGGGACAATCCCCCCACAGACCCTGGGCAGGCTTTAAGGAGTAGCTCCCAAACCATTCAGGGCTCCGAAAAAATAGAATTTGCTCTTGGACCATTAACCCTTTCTACTCATCCCATCCTCTCATGCTCAGGTCCAGCTGGGACCAGTAGCCCAGAAAAGAATGAGGCAGGTAGAGATGCTGAGCTCTTGCAGGCAGCCTTGTCTAGCAACTTCTGGGTGGTTTTTTCATCTTTTTGAGTCTTTAGCTGGGCTTTTTGGCTTCTCCCTGCCCTTGCTCTCTGTCTGTGACCGTGGGGTCAGGGCAGCTGTCTCACAGCAGCCCTGGATGCTCACAGAGGTGGGTTCTGTGCCTCACAAAGGTTCATCCCAGAGGATTTGCTGCTCACTAAGGAGGCTGATTTATTTGGTCACTTAAAAGCAACAGCACGGATTGAATTTCCAATGCTGTTTATCTCTGTGGCATGTAAACCACTGGAAATGGTTGTTAATTGAGTTAAATTCAGATAACAGCCTTACAAATGCTTTGCTGCCACACAGTGAAGCCCTGATTGCTGAGGATTTTACTTTGCTGCAGGTTTTCTGCTCAGCTGGGCTCACTGATGTCTCAAGGAGCATATTTGAGCTGGGATTTGCTGCTGCCCTGGAGTGTGTGTGCCCCAAACAGGGTGAGGGAGCTGCTGCAACAAGCACAGGCCAAGGACAGGGGAGGGATGTGCCACATTCCCATCCAGTTCACCTCTCCCAGGAAGCTCTGACAGAGCAGCAGCCTTTTCCTTAGCCAAGGTCCTGTTCTGCATTTTGGGTTTCCTAAGCATTATTGATGGATCAATAGTGAAAACACTTCCTGACCCTGGCATGTGTGTGGAGGGAAAAAAGAAGATCAATAATGGCAGCTTCAATCTGTGTTTCTGTTTACACTCCTAAAGATCCCTATTGATACAGGGATTTTAGGCTTTCCATTAATGTTCCTAAGAGGAAGTGTAGGGGTTGTCACTCCTTGGATCAAGGGGGAATTTCACTCAGGCAGCACAAGCTTTCCCTGAGTCTTGGGAAAAATCCTGGTGTGGGAATGGGGATGGAGCCCCATCCCTAATGGTCTTGGGCTGGAGTGCTCCTGGCCAGGCAACAGAGAGGCAAGATCCAGGCACAGCTCAGCTGCCACAGCCCCATCCCTGCTGTGGAGGGATTGGATTGGGATGGCGGGATCAGTCCTTGGCTTCCTGGGAAGCCAGAGCAGGGAAAGATCCCAGCTGTAGCAGCAGAGCCACGGAGCCCAGAAGGAGCTGGTGCTGGTGTCTGTGCATTGGTGGAGGAGTTGCTGTGAGCTGCCAAGCAGGACTTGTGGGCAGGATCCGAGATCTGGAGCGGAGGTGTTGGCATCCTGGGAGGAGGGGAGCGCCCGGCTTCACCGGCGGGAGGGGAGCAGCACCCGATCCTGCTGGAAAATTCCTGAAGGAAGGGGCTCTGTGGGGATGCATTTTGTGGCAGGGCTGCAGCGGGGGCAGGACAGAGGCAGGTGGCTGGAGGGACACTTGGGAAGAGGCTGATTTTTGTTCTGGAAAAAGGACCTGAATAGCGTTGGGCAAAGAGGACTGAAAGCAGCTCCTCTGTGAGGCCCTAAAAGTGGCTCCTCACAGGTTTCCCGTGTCCTGGACTCCTGGGTGAGCACCTGGACATGCTTTTCTGTGGCACATTTGTCCCTGAGTGACCTGGAATACCCATAGCATCCCATCCTCCTGGATCCCACCAGGAGGGTGGGTTTGCAAGAGGCTCAGCTGCTGATATTCTGAGTGTGGTGTGGATCTCCTCAGGTGGGTGAGGATCCCAGGGGCTGGAACTGGCCACGCCTGGGTGGCAAACCCAGGAAAGCTAAGCAGGGATCTTGAATCCATGTTAAATTCCCTCCCAGCAGCTTGGGATAGGTTTACACCAGGAGAGAGAACACGCTGCCCTGTGTAAGAACAACCCCCTTGTGCTGCTGAGGAGCTGGGCTGTGTGTGCCTCTAGCTAAACGTGTAGGAGATGTTGCAAACAACACTGCTTTACCCTTATCAGCTGCTGCTGCTTTTTTTCTTTTTAAACTATTTTTTTTTTAAATCAATGGGCTTTTATACAACGCTCCTCTCCAGGGAAATGGGAGGAAGAGATAAAAGTGACAGCAATGTAGGGCTGCGATAATGGAAGGCAGCGCTGAGCAGATCTGGGATTAGGGGAAGGCTGGACCCCTGCGAGACATTAAAATCTGTTATTTTAACCCATTGCATCCTTTCTCCAGTACTTTGCTCTCCCTCTGAGCTGAGAGGTTTGGAGTGCAGCAGGCAGGCAGGAGGGCAAATTCCTGTGCCTCGTGTGTTAGGAAATCTCTGCTTTTTGGTGGCATCTCTCGTTATCTGCCTGGGTCTGGAGGCTGTGGGAACACTGATGGTCCCCTTGGTCATGACCTGCTGGTGCACATCAGGAGTATCTTCATCTGTTTTCTGCCCTGGGCTAAGGGGATCCCTTTGGCCACAGCTCAGAGCTGGAGCAGGTGGATGTGTCTGATCAGCAATTAAAATGCAGGTGAGAACAGGCTAAGGAGAGAGGCAGCTGAGAGAGATTGCAGACTTCTGGAAACACTCAAGGTCTCAAATCTATGATTCTATGAAGGTCAGGTTGGACAGAGCTCTGAGCAACCTGATCTGCTTGAAGACATCCCTGCTCATTGCAGGGGGTTGGACTAAACGACCTTTAGTGGTCCCTCATAACAAACCATCCTATGATTTTAATTGGTAATTTGGAGCAGGCTGACCTTGTCCTGAGCTGGCAGAGCTCTCCCTGTGTTCCAGCAGCACCTGCAGGGGCTCCCACCTGCAGCCCAGCCCTGGGTACCGCTGAGCAAGTACCGCAGTGCCGCCCGCCACAGCACCCAGAGCAGCTTCTTCACCCCAGCACTGCCACCTTCCCCTTCCCCAGCCTGCCAGAGGCTCCCACATCAAAAAGGAGAAGTTAGGAAACGCCTCCTGAACTTCAGGTGGTGGCTGTCCCCCGTTGCCTCTGCCCTGAGCTTGTCTTGCTCAGGACCAGCTCTTCCCTGGATGTGTCTGGGTTTTAAATGAGCTCTCCCTGCCCAACAGGACATCCCCCACCAGCCCCAGTCCCTCCTGAGGTGTTTTCATCTCCTCACCTGTCCCTCCTCACTGCACACGCGTTGGTGAGGCAGGGAACCAGAGTGGCAGCTTTGCTGAAACTTGGGGATGGTGTTGGGAAAAGGAACTTGGATGTGGCTGCACCTTCCGAGCTGAGGCTGCAGCGTTGCAGAGCAGGCTCCTATCCATGCTCAGCCCCAGAGGGGGGCTGGGGACAGAGCCAGGGGTGGGAAACAAGCTGGAGGAGAGGTGCTGCTGTTTCCCCTCTTATTTAGGGCTTGAAAACACAGCGAGGCGCTGAGCTGGCTCCCTGAATTCAGCAGCACCTGAGCGTGCCTCAAACCTGGCTCGCAGCGCTCTGCCGGTGCCCATCCCTGTGGTGGTGAGGCTGAGTCTGGCAGGATTCCCGGGGCAGCTGCTGAGGGATCCTCGGGACGCTCCCACCTTCACCCTGCTGCGCTGGGGTTCCTGTCCCAGAGCTGGCTGGTGGATCCATCAGCGTTTGCTAAGTGTGCAACCCGAGAGGGAGCAGGGAAAGCGGCTGCTAAATGACCTTTGCAGGGAGGAGATTTTTACTGTGTGTCATTTTCCACCTTTCTCTTTTCTCTCCTCCGCATAACCTGTAACAAACGCACGTTTCCAGCAGGGCTGGAATAGGCACGGCTGCCTTTTTCTCTTGGCGAGCAGCTCTTGAGCTCGTTCCTCTGCCGGGCTGCTCGGCCCTGCCTCGCTGCTCTCATTCTCAATTCTGTGACATTCGCAGCTCCGGCTGCTTCAGCAAAGCTCCTTTTCTTGGGGACAGCGATAAGGACAATTGTCACCAAGAGGCGTGAAACAAACAAAAACATCCCACACTTGTTCCTGACCTAATTCCCTGTAATTAAACCAACCCTCAGCAGGGCAGAGCCGTGGGCAGAGCGGGGTGGGTGGGACTGGCTCCCGTGCCCCTCACGGGGCTGATGTGCTCACCAGCCTTCCCCTCTTTTCCAGCCTGTGGGAAGCTGACGGGAATAAGTGACCCGATCACAATTAAAACCTCGGGCTCCCGGTTTGGATCGTGGATGACGGATCCTCTGGCTCCCGAGGGAGAGAACAAGGTAAGGGTGTGACAGCGTCATGCCTGTGTCCCAGCAGTGTGGCTGAGGACAGTGAACACTCCTCACAGCCCAGATCGTGCCCTGGGAAACCTGGGGAATGTCCTCATTCATCCCACAGGGCTCTGCTGGCAGCGGGAGGGGGCTGAGCATCCCCAGGGAGGGAGGATGAGGAGAAGTTGAGCGGCCCCTGCAGTGGTCCGGTTCCTGGGCAGGTGAAACTCATTGCAGTGATGAGAGTTCACGGGCTCAGAATTGTCACCACAAGGTCTGCATGGGAAAAAAAAATCACGTATTGGGTTTCTAATCCGTGTTTAGCAGCCAGAAGGGAGCTGGGGTCGAGCAGAGGGACCCGTGGTCCTGTCCCTGCTGCTCTTCTGCTGCCAGCACCTCTGATAATGTCATCTGCCTGCATTTGCCCTCCATCCTCCACCCTCATTGTTGTGAGGAATTAACTGACTGCAGCCAGAGAGAGAGATTTGTTTTGCTTTGTTTTGGTCTCTTTTTTTTTTTTTCCATTCAGACCATTCAATTTTGATCCCAAGGAGGTAGGAGGCCAATAACTGGCTGAAAATCAATCCTGGCTCCCCATGACTGATGGAATGGAAAATATCTCGAGTGTTTGCCGAGGATTTGCAGGCAGCAAAACAAAACAAAAAGCACAAAGCTTGGCTGCCTGTAATTCCCTCCTGCATGCAGCATCCCTCAAAGGATAAAGGCACCGGCAAGGGCTGGATCAGGGCACCTATTCTGGGAGCTGTGCCCTGGCATCAGCTCTGTAGCTAAGAGAGGACGAGGGATGCTCTGGAGAAGTCACCCCTGGGTGGTTTCTTTGAAGGTGACTTGAGTTGTCCCCTCCAGCAGCCAACTGGCTGGCACTGGTTCCCCAATTCAACACCTCCGTATTTTACGGTTATTAAGCAAAATTTCACTTCCAGCCCAAATAAAACCCTGCTTAGAGGTGAGGCGGGAAGGTTTTACCCACATCACGTCTCATCTTGCTCGAGAGAGGGGACAGAATTGTCCCCTTCAGGCTGTGTTTGCTGCTTCCCTTGGCACTAAGATAATTTTCAGCTGAAGCTGGTGGTTCAGATCCTCCCGAGTCTTCAGAGATTTTTGTCTCAAACCACTGTTTTTTGATATGTTTTTAGCCATGCCTTTTTCTGCCGTGCATTTTTGTTGTACGAGTAGGCTGCGAGCTGGAGCTGAAGCTTCCCAAGCCTCTCTGTGTATTTAATATATAAAACCTGCTGGGAATTTCATTAGGAACACACCATTAAGGGAACTTCATTGGCTGCTCAGCAGAGTGGCAAAGTGGGGATGGGCAGAGGTGGGCAGTTTATCATCCCCAGCTTCTGGCCCCGAGCCCCAGGAGGTGTTTGGTGCTCGTGTGATCATTTGTTCATGTCATGAAACCACGGAATACAACTGGGGGAGGTTTGTGAGCCCCGGGGGAGCAGCAGGTGGATGCTGAGAGCTGGGATTGCTGTGTGTGGACAGGAGGAGGCTGTTCAGAGCCAGCTGCTGTGATGGGACATGGCTCATCCATCAGTCGCTGCTTTTCCAGACCTTGGAATGCTGTTGGGTCCTGCAGCCCCTGTGTGGTGACACAGGGCTCTGCTGGGCTTTAAAAACAGAGCACAACATGTTTGCGTGTCAAATTCTTCATACCAGATCGTGAAGTGGGAACAGCAAAGAGCCTGGATTTGGATATTTTTCCCCCTTCTAATTTCCCAAGCTGGTTCAGTTGAAGGCAGGAGTTTCATTTCCATCTCTGGGTGTTCTCTGGTGCTTTGCAGCCACCCCCAAACCCACCAAGGTTTGGGGCTGGGGGTCGGAGCCATTTGCTACACCCTCATTCCCCACCTCTGCAGGTTTTCCAGGGAGGTAATGCTGGAAGGCTGAAATTCCCTACAAAGTTTTTGGAGACCCCATTTGACTTCCCAAAGGCAGCAGCCAAATGTTGGGCTGTCCTTCTCAGAGACTGATGATCACACTCCAGACACGGAGCTGTCACATTTTGCAAGGGGTTTGCAGAAGAAATCTGCACTACATCGCCCAAATCTGCAGCCTTAAAGGCTTCCCTCTTGCTAAATTTACCTTTTCTCCTTCCTAAATTTACCTTTTCTCCTTCCTAAATTTACTTTTTCTCCTTCCTAAATTTACCTTTTCTCCTTCCTAAATGGCTCTTACAGAAAGCAGCTCTCTCATTTTCAGGCAGCAACTGCATCCAGAATGTCAGTGGCTGGCTGGATATTTCTCGTGGATATTAACTGCACAGCTTGGTCATTTGCCTCGGAATTGGTTTCATATAACAAAAGCTTTTTTTTTTTTTTAAGGAGTCTAGACAGTGTCCCCAGTGAACTGGCACTTAAATGATAATCTAAAATCTCCCCCCAATCTACCCAGAGCAAGATTTAGATGTCTTTGTCTCTTATATTTCAGCAGCCTCGCTTTAAGCTTTTTGATGCAGCAGTGTATGATTTTTAAACCAATATGGACTTTTTGCCTGAATTTGCCTGACAATGAGTGATTGCATCCCTCGCTCCCGCATTCCAAATTAATGGAGTTGTGCACAGCAGCTGCTGGAATTTACTGAGTGCCACCTCGGGAAACAAAAGCAGCAGTGACAGAAAATGTGGGTTTAGCCAGGGAAATGCTGCTAATTGCCCTCGGGAAGGAAGGAAGGATGGTGGCAGTGGTTCAGCACTCCCAGGGGAGCACTTAAGCCAAGGAGATACCAGGTTATCCCCCAGGGAAAGCTTTGCTGTTCAGTTGATTTCTTAGCTGATTTTGGGGGTCCAGAAATTGGGGTTATTTCTGAGTGTAGGTGACAGATGTTGGCTGGATTCAAGGCCAGATTGGACGGGATTTGGAGCAGCCTGGGCTGGTGGAAGGAGTCCCTGGCAAGGGTGGGACTGGATGAGTTTTAAGCTCCCTTCCAAACCATTTTATGACAATTCCATAGTTCTTGGCTGTGGATTTCTCTCCCAGCCCAGTTCTTGGGGTGATTCCTAACCCCCCCGTGTTTGTGTTGTCCAGGTGTGGTACATGGACAGCTACCACAACAACCGCTTCGTCCGGGAGTACAAATCCATGGCGGATTTCATGAACACCGACAACTTCACCTCCCACCGCCTCCCCCACCCGTGGTCAGGCACGGGCCAGGTGGTCTACAACGGCTCCATTTACTTCAACAAATACCAAAGCCACATCATCATCAGGTTCGACTTGAAAACGGAGACCATCCTCAAGACGCGCAGCCTGGACTACGCCGGCTACAACAACATGTACCACTACGCCTGGGGCGGCCACTCGGACATCGACCTCATGGTGGACGAGAACGGGCTCTGGGCCGTCTACGCCACCAACCAGAACGCCGGGAACATCGTCATCAGCAAGTTGGACCCCAACACCCTGCAGAGCCTGCAGACCTGGAACACCAGCTACCCGAAGCGCAGCGCCGGCGAGGCCTTCATCATCTGCGGCACCCTCTACGTCACCAACGGCTACTCGGGCGGCACCAAGGTGCACTACGCCTACCAGACCAACGCCTCCACCTACGAGTACATCGACATCCCCTTCCAGAACAAGTATTCCCACATCTCCATGTTGGACTACAACCCCAAGGATCGGGCTCTCTACGCCTGGAACAACGGGCACCAAATCCTGTACAACGTCACCCTCTTCCACGTCATCCGCTCCGACGAGTTGTAGCCCGGCCTTGGTTAGAAACTGGGTTTAGGAAAAAAAAATAAATAAATAGAATAAGAGTGAAAATTTAAAAGGGGAAAAAAAATAAATAAAAAGGGAAAAAAAGGGAGAAACTAATTTAAGAAAAAAATAAAAGCTCATAAGGAAACATACTTCAGATAAGTAAATATATAAACAGCTGCCAAAATTAAGACCAACGTCATGGAGGATTACCCAGCATAAACCTGACAGATCAGCATTACCTCTACATTTCTAGAAGTCTGGCCCTGTGTTATAGACTCACGAGTAACCATGTACTTGCAGCTGGAACTGCACTCAGAGAACCACTTCAGTTTGGGGTTTTGTTTTGTTTCTGTTCCGATAGCAAACCTAGAGTACATCCTCAAGCAGTAAGGCAATGACTGTTGGAAGTTCACCCTCGGGAGCCTCGCTCTCCTCCGTGTGTGGGTTGCATGGACATTCCCCCGGCGTCACGGGCAGCTGTGATGGATGTGTGGAAAGGAAAAGCAGGAAAAGCTGACCCGTGAGGAGCTCTGGCTGTCTCAACAAGACCTATCACAGGTTAGTTTTCTTCGCCTTCCATTGCAGCTACTGTCTCTCTCAACTGTGTTCTTGTCACTTAGATTAACTGTGCTGAGACCCGAAGTAGCTCATGGATCTGTGTCTTAGTAACTTATTAAACACGATGGTTTAAGTATGTATTATGAACAAGTTGTTGTACCCATATTGTTTGAACTTATGTATTCAGCAGCTATATTGTATAATGTATGTCTGTTATTTACCAGAGGTGGCAAAACTTTGTATGTCCAGTTTATGCAATGAATGTTGTAAATGCAATGATGTAGTTTGGATTTAATAAATGATGGTTCTTTCGTTTCTAAAAAGGCAAAAAAAAAAAAAAAAAAAAAAAAAGATATCAGTGTTCACCCTTATACACAGGTAACCAATTTCATGTTGATAATTACAGGAATATTCTCTTACTGTTATACTATCTGCATAGCATTATGGTGGTTGGAAATCGCTTCCGTGGAGATTCTGTGGCAGCAGATTCCCATGGGAAGCTTTGTTTATGGAAGTGTGAAGGTAATTAATTTTTTTTAAGAGGAAAACTTTGTACTATCCACAGTTATCTAAGGAACAATAAAACTATTAGGAGACTTCCCTGCTTTGTTTGTTGTCTTCTCTGTGTGAGTGAGCGAGGAAGGGAGAACAGGAATTTTTTGGGGTCAGTGCTGAGCAGCCATCCTGAGTTTCCTTCCAGGGAATATTTCCTGATGTGTAGCTGGGGCTGGGGGTTGGGAAGATGGAAGGTTGGCTTTCTGCTCCGTAGGGATTCCCTTCCCATTTTCATCTGGAGCAGGCCCTGCTTCAAGGAGATAAAATCCTGTGGCTGCTCCTGCTGTGGGCAGGGTCCGGCCACCCCCTCAGGGACTGACAGTGTCTGGTGTTGCCGCCACAACAGGAGGAAATCTCATCATCTGTCACCTTCATTGGAGCTGGAGACACCACTTTGGACTGCTGAGTGCAGCTGGATCCCATTCCTTCTTGGATTCTTGGAGTGCTCCCCACCCTGAGTTTGCTACAGGCTTGTGCAGGTAAAAATCTCCTTCATTTAACTTATTCTAGAGAGTGACTGTCACTGCTGGGGGCTGGGTGCCCAGCACAATCAGCCCTCCTGCTTCTGCCAAAGCAGGGCCCTCACAGGGCTGCAGGATGCTCATCTCCCTCAGGTGTGAGATGTGGGGTCCCATTTCCCTCAGGTGTGAGATTTGGGGTCCCATCATCTCTCTGGTGTGAGATGTGGGGTCTCACCTCTCTCTGCTGTGAAATTTGGGGTTCCATCTCCCTCTGGTGTGAGACGTGGGGTCTCACCTCTCTCTGCTGTGAAATTTGGGGTTCCATCTCCCTCTGGTGTGAGATGTGAGGTCCCATTTCCCTCAGGGGTGAGATTTGGGGTTCCATCTCCCTCTGGTGTGAGATGTGGGCTCTTCTCTCTCTCTGCTGCGAGATGCGGGGTCCCATCTCTCCCCTGCACCCCCAGGAGAACAATATTGAGCAATTCCCACTCCAACCAGCTCCAGGTGAAGGAACAGCACCTTTCCTGCCCTCCCAGGGAGCCCCCTGAGCTGGATCTCGAGGGCAGCAGGGGCACGGTCCCTGTGCCAGCTGCAAAGGCCTCGCTGGGCTGGTGTGAGATCCTTGTTGCCTCTTCCCCCACAGAAGTGACCATGGTTAGCACCACCAGGAATGACAATTTTTCAGCCAAGTGGCCCAATGAGGCTCAGCCTTTGGACTCGGCAGATGGATGGTTTAGGGCCCTGGGAAGGAGCAGGGATCACCAAGGTCAGGAAATTGAATATCAGCAATCGGTGTTTGCTGCAAGCTGCACATATGGATTTCAACCTCTCGGCCTTTGCAGCAGTTCCCTGCTGGGCTCTTCAACAGGAGGAGGGAAAGGGGAAAAAAAAACCAGTCTGATGTGGTTTCTCAGAGCTGGATTAAACCACAAGCACTGAGCAAACCTCGTGGTGAAGGTGTTCCAGGCAGTTCCACGGGGCTGAGAGGCTGCCCTGTGTCAGCACTGCTGCTCTCACTGAAGCCGTGGCTGGATGCAGAATGGGGACAGCTCTCTGAGGACTCATTCCTCTGCTACACTGTGTAATTCCAGCACTTTGGACTGCCAGGTTTGGGGAGAACTTCACTATTTAGCAGTGGTTTTCCCCCCAAGAAGCTCAAAAAGAGGGGCTGGAGACCCATTGTGCAATTGGCAGCAGTATTGATTCTCGACAGGCAGGAGAAATCTGTTAAGCCAAAAAAGCAGGAAGACACCTGCAGTCATTTCTATTTAATTAATGTATTTCTTCAGTGCAAACTCACTGAAGGGCAGCACACTGGTTTTGTAAGGGTTAGAGCTGGATCCAGGGATGCTGCAATCGCTGGGACAGAGGCTGATGATGGCACCAGGGCTGGGCTTTGCACTGGAGCTGCTCCTGCCCAGCTCCTCGAGGGCTTCAGGGTGGAAAAGTAGCTGGGAATCCTGGCTGTACCACGTGCTGGATTGCTTTTTGGTGTGGTTTATTGTCCCCACAGCCAGGCTTGGCGTCCTCCATCCTAGGAGGTGTTCTAACGAGGAGATGGTTCCTCTCCAAGACCTCTGCAGGTATTCACAGAGTTTGCCCCAGCCAATGTGTCCAGTTTTGGGGAGAGGTTTCAGGCAGAAGCACAGCACACGGCAGGGCACCACCGAAACCTGCACAGCCCACCCAGGCACCCTGCCACAGCAACACCACCCCGTGCCAAATTCCCCACAGCCAGCGTGGTCATTAGACAGGAGTCGAGGACAAAAGAAGACGCCTGCTTCACAACATCGATCTGCAGAAATAAATCGAGTTACAGAAAGGCAAAATAATGCTGTTTGCTTTAGGGCACGGCTACATTTAGATTCTAATTTTCCCTGTGCAATTCATTTAAGACAAAGGCTCCGCAGCACAAAATGTCCTTGAACGCAGCAGAGCCGGAGCAGCTCCTGTGTAACATGGACCCAAAGTTAATGAGATGAGAGGAGTGCTTTGAGGGGTGTACCTTTGTCCTATTTGCCTGCAGTGCGATATTCTATAAATGGATGCCATATGGCCGTACACTTAATGGTATGGATTAGACTGGGAGTGGATGAGCCACTCAAAGGCAAGAACGTCCCAGAGGATTGCTTTCTATAGCCTGTGACTTAATGATTTGATGCACGAGGCTTGTTGGTCCAAATTTAGTCCTGGGAGTCAGTGAGCTGCTTCAGAGGAACATCTGACCATAGTTCTGTGTGTTTATGTGTCGTTCATGTTTGCCAAGGTATTCCTTGGGAAGCCCTGCTCCAGGGGTTTGGGAGGCCTTGCTGCAGAACCCAAGCTGCTCCCAGCCCCACCAGCCGAGTCCCAGCTCCATAGCTGGGATGGATTGGATGGAGAGGGGATTTTTATGAATGACAAGGCAAGGGGGAATGGCTTAAAACTGAAATAGGGGAGATGTACATGAGATATTAGGGAGAAATTTCCCCCTGTGAGGGTGGGGAGGCCCTAGCACAGGGTGCCCAGAGAAGCTTTGGCTGCCCCATCCCTGGAAGTGTCCAAGGCCAGGTTGGATGGGGCTTGGAGCAACCTGGGACAGTGGAAAGTGTCATCCTGGCACAGGATGATCTTTGTGGTCCCTTCCAACCCAAACCATTCCATTATTTAATTTTGCCTTCATCCTGAGTCAGAGGGACCTGTGCCCTCCAGCTGCCTTGGGATGAAGGGGGCACCTGATGGGATCTGCTCTCGTTCCTACACTTCACCAAGCCATGGTCCCTCCCTACCCTTGGCTCTGATCCACCCCCCTTCCCTGGAGCCCTCAGCCCATCCCAGGGGATCTTGCCCGGCTCAGGGCTGTGAAGTGCAGGTTTGGGCCTTGAAATGCAGCTCTGGGCCATGAAATGCAGCTCTGGGCCATGAAATGCAGCTCTGGGCTGTGAAGTGCAGCCCAGAGCTGCTGGAACACTTCCCCAGCCTGTCCCAGGAGTTAAATGAAGCTCACTCAGCACCTGGCCTAGAAGCCAGGCACAAACCCTGGCCGTTGCTTAGCATCATCACAACTCTGAGAGCTAAACATTTCCCTTTCTTCCTTTGCTGTTACTTCCCTGACCTTCATTAGTTCTGCAAGCACTGAGTGCTGAGCCCATATGGAGACAGTTATCATAAAATACTGAATCCTGGCCCCTTAATTAGCTCCTCATTATCTGAGAGCTCCATATTGAAGCATTAAGAACTTGCGAAGCAATTTGTTGAGTTTCCAATTAAAACTTTTTCAAATGTTGAGCCCCTTTAATACTTTGTGTTTACAAATTGCCTTGGACCCACACCAACGCACACATTTCCTTCACTGGGGAAATACAGCCCAGGAGCTGAGGGTTATTAGCATAAAACCCTGGGTTTCAATAAAGTCATAAACCGTGTCAGGGAGGCTGCTCTTTTTATACCTGATACAATAGAGATGCTTCTGAATGAGTGCAGAGGAGTTAGAATCATTAAGAGGGCAATTAGAGGCTGATTTCCTAATGACTCCACTCTCACAGCACTGTAACAACAAATGTACCCATCCCTCGTTATATTAATTGACCTTGGATGTGCTCCTGCCTGTTGACAGCTCCTGAGACCCTCTGTTCCAGCACATTGCAGGCTCAGGACCATCCGGAATAAGTAAAAGCCAGATGGGCATGGATTATATTCCGTGGATCACACAAGCTGGGAGCTGGAGGAGTGCAGCTGCAAACACAGGAGGGAAATTGGGTCTTCTGTGAAGCACAGATGGGTCCATGGCTGGATTTACCGTGGTGGCCAAAAATCTGAGGAGGTGAGTGACCACTTGACAAGCCCAGGGATGAGCTCTTCCTAAAATCTGCAGAGAAGGGGAGCAGCTGTGGCTCTGCCGACCTGAAGAGGGATTAAGGGATGTGCTGAAAACCTCTCAAACGTGGTTCCTCAGACTTTCGGAAGGGATGGCGGCATTCCCATCACATCCATGAGGATAAAGGAGGGATGCAGCAGAACAGGCACCAGCCCTCACCCCAAACTGCTTCTTCCTCCAGAAAAAACAGTGCTGGGAAGAAGAAATTCATGGCTGGTAGGAGTCTGCTGTGTAACCACCACGGGAGGACAGAGAGAAGTGGCTTTGGGGTGTGGCAGAGCTGTGCCAATACCCCACGAGCTACAACCTGAGCTGGGCTCTTTTGTTCTCAGCCCGAGCGGAGCACTTGTGATAATACAGCGCTGATCTTCTCTGGGACGCTGTAAAGCCGGGAGCTGATCTGGATTGAACGTGTCATTTGTATTCCCACGCTGGTTTTGAACAAATCTGTCAAATCAAACCAAAAAAAGGAACAGAAAGAGGAGCGATTGCACAAGGAACTGCCTGGGCCGGCAGCCGCGGTCACCGATGGCTCCGTGAATTTGGTGTCCTCAGGGACAGGTCTGGGACAGGGAGCAGCATCCCAGACCAGCAGCTGGGACCTCTCCATAGGTTTGTCCAGAGTCTGCTGCTTCCTGCTGGTCCTCAGCATCCTGCCAGCTTCGAGAGTGAATCAGCTCCATCTCTCCAGACAAGGGCTGAGCTTTTTCTCACCCTCCTCCTGCCTTTTTGATCTGGCTTCTAGAGAACCTCCTCACTCTGAGGAGAATCTTTCCATTTATCCCATTTTGGCGCTTTCTGAGCTACCAGAAAAGGCGTCTGCAGGCAGAGCAGCACCGTGGGCCCTTCCTCAAACGCTCACAGAGGCGAGGGGCCTTGGGGAGAGGAAACACAGATCTGCCATCTGTGGCAACTCAGCGCTTACCAGTCATTCTGCACCGGGGCACTGTCACTCGGAATTGAATGTTGCTTCCTCTCCGTGGCCTGAGCAGCCTCCAATTCCCATCAAATTGGCCCTGGCATTCCCTAATAAAACAGACACCCTGTGGCTGCACGAGTCACTCAGAGGGGCCAGGGAGGTCCCCTCTGGAGGGAGGCGTTCAGTTAATTCAAGTTTTATTGCGGTTCTGCAGCGCGAAGCCACGCGGAGGAGGCTCGGTGGCTGTGCTGGGGTTTTAAAGGAGCAGCTGGGCAGGAATTTGCCAGGGATCCTGGCCGGGAGGAGCTGTGCTCTGCTGAGGGAGCAAAGTCCAGGGAAATACAGGGATGAGCAAGGAATAGCGTGGGATCACCTGGTAGCAAACGTTGGAGGAGGAAAGGACAGATCTGCCGTGGTGAGAGGGACACGGGGTGGCTCTGGGCGCTTTGGGAAGTGAGATTTGGGTGAGTCCTGCAATCCAAGAGGAGTGTTCCTGGAGAAAAGGTGTTAGGTGAGGCCCACTGTCTTCAAGCACAAATATTTGTGCTCTCAAATAAAATTTTCTCTTGCAAACCCCACCTGAGGGCTGGCAGCAGCAGAGAAACTCTTCCAGACACCCACATTCCTTCTTTCCTGGCATTTCTGGCATTTCCCCTGAAACACCCGGAGCAGTGGATGCAGCAGTGGCCAGAGGTATTTGGGATTTGCAGGGGATGGAGCCAAACAGGGCTGGGATCCTCTGGGACAGCTGTGGTGGCAGCAGTGATGATGATGAGGATGATGATGATGATGATGATGATGATGATGGTGACACCAGGCCAGGTGTGCACCTCTGTCTCCTCACTGGCTCTCCTCTGGGGATTTTAGGATCTCTTATCCCTGGGAGGAAAACCAGCCCTTGCAAACAGAGGATGTTGTGCAGGAGGAGATCCCCAATTCCTGCTGAGCATTCCCCAGTCTGCGACAGAGACCAGGTGCCGGTGTTTGCAGGTGTTTCAGGGGTCTGGGGGGTGTTTGGAGGTGTTTGGAGTGTGTTTGGGGGGTGTTTGGAGGTGTTTGGGGTGTGTTCGGGGTGTGTTTGCAGGTGTTGGGTGTGTTTGGGGTGTTTTTGGAGGTGTTTGGGGTGTGTTTGCAGGTGTTGGGTGTGTTTGCAGGTGTTGGGTGTGTTTGGGGTGTTTTTGGAGGTGTTTGGGGTGTGTTTGAAGGTGTTTGCAGGTGTCTGGGGTGTGTCTGGGGTGTGTTTGGACGTGTTTGGGGTGTGTTTGCAGCTGTTTGCAGCTGTTTGCAGCTGTTTGCTGCGTTCCCAGCGCAGCCCTCGCTGCAGCAGCAGCAGCAGCAGCAGAGGAAGCTGAGGCGCTGTAAACCAGCAGGGCTCCGTGCCCAGATTCCAGCCACAACACTTGCTTTGGGAAACTCGATAAACCGGGTTTTTTTTTGCACAGGAAAAAGCCGCCAGCCGTTTAATTACCAGCCCTCGTTACCGCGTTACCGTAACGGGAGCGAATCGCGCTGCTCTGCCGCTGCCAGATGTTCCCATCCCCGCTCCCTCCAGCAGCCACGGGCTCCCCGCTGCCCGGTCCAGCCCCGGGCACGCACAAAGCCGGGATAAAGAGCTGGAAAATGTGCCAGCCCTCGGCGTAAAAATAGCCCCGCGCAGCTCGAGCAGATGGGAGAAAACCTGCGGCAGGGCAATCAGCGAAGGGTCAGCAGGAAATTTGTCCTGGGGGTGATGGTGTCTAATGGACTGTGTGAGGAGCTGAAATGCTCTGCTGAAAGCTGGAAAGAGGCCACCAGAGCTGGCAGTGCTCGGCGATGCTCTAATGCGGTTTATTTAAATAATAAATAGAGTGTTAATGCCGGGATTGCCGGCTGTTAGGGCAGGATTTTTGGGGGTGCTGCGGGAGGTGTAGCAGGGAGGTGTGGTAGGTGCTCTACACCCACCTCGAGCCTCACAGGAGTGCTCGAGCACTGCAGGAAGTCCTGGTTTGAGCTGGTTTGGGGTTCATGGTCTCCCAGACCAGTTTGGGTTGGAAGGAATCTCAAATCTCATCTCCTTCCACGCCGGGGATTTTCCCCAGCCCAGGTTGCTCCAAGCCCTGTCCAGCCTGGCCCTCAGCCCAGCTGCAGCTGAAACTCCCTGAGGACATCGAACTCAGTGGGTCATTAATTCCCTGGAAGCATTAGCGAGGGGAAGGAGGGACACCCCATGGGAACACCCCCAAAAATATCCTTCAGTGGGGACCTAAGTGGAAGGGAGAAGAAGTACAAGCCCAAGGAACTTGGAGCACTTCATCCCATAGCAACAAGCCCGTTCAACAGGAGGAGCATGTTCACAGCAGAGCCCTAAAAAAGGAGCTGTTAAAATAAACATTGGCATATCTCACACCTCCCTCTTCCCTGAAGGACGCTCCCTGGAAACACATGTGGACAAACAAGGGAAGGGAAGGGAAGGGAAGGGAAGGGAAGGGAAGGGAAGGGAAGGGAAGGGAAGGGAAGGGAAGGGAAGGGAAGGGAAGGGAAGGGAAGGGAAACAGGGATGAAGAGGGAGATGAGAGGGATTCTAATTAAGTGCTGAAATTAATCTCTGCTGTCTTTCAGTATCTAGCAAGTTGAACCATTTGGTGTCTCTGTTGTTCACTGACGAATCCAGAGAGCATCTGGTCATGTTCTCCCTTTGCTTTTTATATCCTAAAATACTCCATGAGTTTCTGTGGAGTTTTTGCCCTAAATATCCCACTTCAGGCAGGTGACAGAGGCCCCGTAACCTCTCTGCGAGCACCCTTCGAGCTTTCAAGTTCCAGGAGGTTTTCCCTGCTTTATGTGTGGTGCTGTGCTACATGGAGAGATAAAAAAAAATCCCATTTTTCTTTTATGAACCGGAATAAAACTCCTGGAGCCTTTACAGGACTGTTCTGGGCCTGCTTAGGATGTCCTGGGGTGGATGATTTGAGCAGCAAAGTTCTGTGCTCTGGGAAATCCATCTCTCTTCTGGGAACTCCATCTCCCCTCACTCTGGGCACACAGCCCCTTGCAGGCACAGCTGGGAGGTCACAGACGCTTTTTGGAAATCCCCAAATTGCCTACCTGCCTGCAGATATCACACATTGTGTCCGGCGACACCCCAGACAAGCAGAGTCACGTTTGCACATGCTCATCTCCCAGGAAAAGCCGGGATAATGGGATTTTGGAGTGAACATCACACTTGTACTTCCATCCCATCCTCTTTCCCCTCTTTTTGTTTGTATCTTGGCATCAGGGCAGGCCCAAACACCAACGTGTCACCATGACCGCGGAGCAGCTGGAAGAGTGATGAGATCAGTGAGCAGGGCAGGAGTGAGGGAGTTCATCTTCCCTGCACACACAGCACTGGGGAAACCACTGGGAAATAAAAAACACTCCAATAAATCAAACTGTGCCTGCTGTGGATGCAATAACAGCAGCAGGTGGAGGGGGAAGTTTGCTCTGATGCCTGTGCCTGGGATGCTGTGGCTGGGAGCTGGGCAAATTCCATGCACGGCTCCAACAGCAGGGCTTGGGAATGTGGGAGACACCCAGAGCTGTGCAAAGGCCTGGGAGGCCTCACTCCTGCTGAATTCCCTCCTGTGCTGAAGTTATCCACACTTCCAGGATATTTCCCTCTCACCCCGGAAATGGGTTTAACTCCGAAATGGGGTTGTTGAGGAAAGCTCGTTAAGGGGGATTCAGCGGGCAGCAAGAACAGCCAGCTTCTCCTTGCTAATCCACCATTTCCCATGGAAAACACAGGTGCAAGGAGACTTTCTGCAAGCCCTCAATCCAACTGCTTTTGGAGGAGCAACAAGCAAGGCTTGAACGAGGAGGTGGGAGCAGGGTGGGTTGTCACCTCCTCCCTGTGCTAGGGAGAAGTCTCCGGGGGTGGAAGGAGATGAGATTTAAGATTCCTTCCAACTCACACCAGTCTGGGATTCCACGAACCCAAAACCAACCCAAACCAGGACTTTCTGCAAGGCTGCGGGTTGGACACCCCACCTCCTGTTGCATAATCGCTGGGCTGAGGAGAAAGCGCCTGATAACGACTTCCCACTCACACGTCCAAAGCCCACAAATGGCTCCTCGCCCCGGTGGAGCAGAAGATTGTGAGACTGCCAGGAATAGGTGGCAATGAAATAATGAATGCTGCAGCCCACTCCCATCTGCCAGAGAAAAATCCTGCCCGAGCGAAAGCCGGGAGGAATCGCCTCATCCTACATCCTCCCCTGGGCATCAGCACCTGCTCCATTCTCCACATTCCAGTATTCCAGCAGGGTGGGCAGCGCTTTTCCCGAGGCAGGAGGAATTGCTGGTTGCAAATGGAAGTGCTGGAATGCAGACATCTGGCTGACACAGCCACGCGTTCGCCTCACAATACGATGTTGGCAATGTTGCATGAAAACATTGATGAAAAATGAAGCCAGACACCGAGAGGGGGGAAAAAAAATGTGTAAAACTTTGGCATTCAGTCTTGCATTGCTTTGAACGTGGCCGAGTGGGTTTGGAGGATAAAACAGCAAGGGGCCGGGTCTGCTGGTAGAAAAAAATCAGCAAAAATCAATGTATAAATCAGGGCCCCTTTGCAGCAGCTGCGCTGACACGGCTGTGGCTGCTCCAGTGGGTGTGGAACCACCCTCGAATCCTGTTTTGGGGCAGATCAACACCTCTCAGGATGTCCCCAGGCTTCCTCATGCCCAGGTCCTTTGGGTGGCTTTGCCGTGAGCTGGGCGGGTTTGGGGCTCAGCAAGGCGATGATGTCCCCACCACACCGCCGCGTTCGCAGGTGCTTGTGTGCGTTTGTTAATTGGATAAATTACTTCAGCTCTGCAGCTTTTCCACAGCCTTCTCAGAGGACACCTGGCTTGGGCTGGAAGGCGAGAGCGCTCCCGTGGGGTTTGGGATGGTGTGCAGGACTGGGGGGGGCACTGCTCTCTCCTGGGATAACCCCCAAAGGTAGGAAAAGAAATAGTTAATGGTAAAAATCCTTTTCATCAGCTTGTGTTTGTCTCCTGTGCCTGAGGAGTTGGAGCAACACAAGCTCCAGGTGATTCACGGTGGCAGGGAGAGGCTGGAGCAGCTCCACTCGTGCTGCCGCTCTCTGCCCTGAGTGAGCCCATCATTCCTGGGAATGTGGTGATTCCTGGGGATTTCTTTCCCCCTTAAAGCGCTGCCTTTGCTTTTAACCTCTGTGGTTGCGTTATCAAAGCCGCGTTGGAGAAACGCAGCGCTGGGAGCTTTGGGTCAGGGCAAACACAGCCCCCTTCCCCCTGCCAGGGTTTTTTGGAAGGCTGGGAATGTGAGTTTCCGAGGAGCTGGTCCTGAGCAGAGACCTTGCCATGTGTACAGAGAGTGCTGATTCACCTCGCTGCCACTGGAGACAAAAGAACATCTAATTAAGTCGGCCGTGTATAAATAAATGTACCAAGTACAACCTCGGGAGCACAGAACAGCACTGGAAAACCTCAGAAATGCACAATATGCTTTTCCTCTCCCTGGCAGGGCTGGAGCTCACCTCTGGGACCACCCTTTTGTTTAGAAATATCAAAGAATGGGATTTTTGGTTTCATTTTTCTGTTGCAGTATTAGTTTTTTGCACCAAAATTCAGTAATTTCCTCTGTCCCTGCAGTTCAGCTGAGCCTCGGGTACACCAAGGCTTTGATAACCCTCCAACTCTAACTCAGAGCAGGGTCCACTTCCCAGCTTTATCCAAGGGTGCGTGGGGTCTGCATCCCTTTTTTGGAAGAGAGGGAAAAACAACAGCAAAACCAAGAAAAACAGAGCAATTAATTACTGGTGCTTCTCTAATTGCCGGCACCCGCTGCACTGATGGCCAGGCTGATGCGCCGGCAGCTGCGGGACGGCACCAGCTCTGTGTGTTAATTAACCTCATTAAAGGGCTTTGCGTTTGACTCAGGAGTAGGTGAGACCCTGCGTAGTCCCGAGTGGGAGCTGGGAGTGATTTGGCTTTTTTGGTCCAATCCCCAGCTGTGCGGGGCGGCTGCGGGGGTTCCCCCTGCACGTCCCTCTGTTCCCAGGGTTTTCGACCTGCTGGTGGTTGCCTGACATTTTCCCACCCTGAGCTGAGCGTTCCTGGCCTCTGGACGTGCACAGCCATCAACTCTTCCCCGCGGAAGTCTTTCCCATAAAACCCTTCCTCGTTATTTTTACGGCCCTTTTTCCCTCCTCCAGCCCTCGCTGTTAACGCGCCGGGAGAGGCCTTGGTTGTGTTTTGAGGCGATTGGTTTTGATGGCATAACGAGGCTGATAAATCACCACCTCGGCCAGGAGCTTTGGGTGTTTGTGAGGAAAGAAAGCCCTCAGTGTTTTCCTTCTGCCACACTCGTGGGGGTTTTTATGGTGCCTTCAGGGTGACAGCAGGAAAAATCATGAGAGGTGTCCCTGCCCAGGGCAGGGGGGTGGAATGGGATGGTCCTTAAGGTCTTTTCCACCCCAAACCAGTCTGGGATAATGGGAAGAATCCTTGGCTGCCCTGCTGCCATCCTGCTGCCCTTGGTGGCCATGCCCAGGAGGAGGTGGCTGTCCCTTGCTGAAGGCAGTGAATTAAAGCAGGATGACTTTTGCCAAGGACCTTTTTTTTTTGAGGCAGCACAGCACAAATCATCTCCAGGAGTCTGGCTGATTAAAAGTGAGCAGATCTGAAAGTTCTTGCAAGTGAGTAATAATATTAATAATAACAACAACAACCTCTCCCTCTGGCTGCTCCAAAAGGTGGGCTGGGAGATGATAATTAAATCCACAATCTATGCACACCCCCACTGCTTCCCAGAGCCTGCTGCTTTCCGGGGGTGATGCTGCTCCAGCCCACATCCCACGCTGGCTGTGCAGGAATTGTCACTGTCCCAGGCTCACAGGCAGCTGCTTAATTGCACCAGCAAGGGGTTTTTTTAATTTTTCCTACATTGCCTCCATCTGATAAGGTCAAGCCCACCTTGAGCACAGCTGCTCCGCTGTCTGTTCCTCTTTGGGATCCACGGAGGATGCAGCTGCTCTGACCTTTCACATAAACCTCGTTAAAGGTGACCAAGGAATGCACAAAATACAACTCCCAGAGCCGTTTGAAGGAAGTGGTTTGGGTGTGATTCCCAAAGAATCACTCAGAGGGGAAGGGCTCCCGATGGCTTCCATGGAAAATCAAGATAAGTAGGGATAGGCAACCTGCAGGAAGAACATCCCTGGCTACAACTGGAATTGTATGGCTAGAAAAGGAAACACAGAATCAGCAGCCAGCCTGCTCTGGGCTCTTCAGCAAGGCTGGGGTTTTAATTCTATTTATCTTTTTTTAAGCTGGGACTGGCTCTGTTGAAGGAATGAAAAATTAAGGCGGATTTTCCAACGTGTCCTTGCAAGGCCATTGCTGTGACCCGGTGGAGACTTCCAAGGGCTTGGCCGTGGCTCAGGTGTGAAGGTGAGAGCTACAAAATGCCCCTGGGAGGTCCTGGCTCAGCATCACCCGGCTGCTGGTGCAAACCTTGGCCACCTCCACCAACACCACGAGCTCAGAGCCTCTTCTGCAAGGGAAGAACCAGATTTGGGACCTGGTGCCTGCAGAGAGCTACACTGACCCATTTTCCTCTGGCTGATGGATACAGGCACTGGGAAAAGCTCCATAGCAACTGGATGTGCACAGTTTAATTATGAAATCCCCACGGTGCTCCCTTGCAAAGATAAATGGATCCAGGATATTTTTCCCCCTCGCAGCCATTAGGAAAGCTCTATATTTAGAAGGTCCTGTCCCACTTTGCCGTGTGCCAAACAGCAGCACAGCCTGGGGAAGGGCAATGGGTGGGATGAGCATGTCCAGGTCAACACATGGAACATCCTTCCAGGAAGCTCTGGGAGCCTGAGGAATCTGGTTGTTATCCCATGGCATTTTGGGTGGCAAAACCAGTGCCAGGCACTCCTGATGGTGATGGTGGCATTTCACACCCTTTTGAGCAGTGCAAACAATGCCAGCTGTAACAGGGAACCCAACAACCCCATCCCAGGCGTTAGTCCCAGAAGGAGGGACAGATCCAGCAGCGCTGTTGGGTCAGTATCACCCCTGGAAGATCTCAGAAAAACGAGGCAGCAGCAGCAGAACTGTGTTAGTGAGACTGTTCTGGGTTCTTTCCTAGTTGTCTTTTGTTTGAGCTCTCCACAGCAGCTCAGGTCAGCTCTTATTACCTTCAGCTGTCCCTCCTGTCCCCTGGCACGGAGCACTGAGATGCAGCCAGTGAGAACTTTGAGATGGCATGATAAATAAAAGAGATGCTATTATTACAGCCCTCTCCTGTTTTCTGCTGCCATGGTATCTCTTCTCTCGTCTGACTTATTGCTGATGTCTTCTGTCAGCTCAGCTTGCCTCTCTCGGTGATGTGATTTATGGGCCGGGGAGGCAGAGCAGAAACACGGCAAAATTGCAAATGAGGGTGCTGGGAGGAGCAGGGGGAAAGACAAGGAGCGATTGTGATGAGGATGTGCAAACGGGTCCCTGCCCCACCGCTCCGTGACAGGGGACCAGGGGATGGGGCTGGGCACAGCGTGCTCAGACAACCGAGCAGCCTCGCTCCAGGGCTCCAGCTCAGCACCTCCGAGCTGGGAGAAGCAAAACCTGGAGCAGGGACACAATTCCTTGTCACTTCCCGAGGTGAGCTCCCCATTCTACGTGTGAATGGGCTGGCACCTGGTCCTAAAGGTCCAGGCAGCAGCTGGCACTGCCCGGATCCAGCAGATCCAGCAGGAGCCTCAACTGCTGCAAATTCATCCTGTTTCTTTTGCTTCCAGGAGTTTGTCCTCTCTCATCCCTGTTTCTCTGCAGCCAAGGTGGTTTGGATGCGAGCAGGACACGCAGGAGAGAGAAACCACGGCTTTGGGAAGATGTCCTTGCTGGCAGCCCCTGCAGCACGGCAGGATGGTGCTATTTTCATTCCCAGGGCTGAGGCTCGTGAGAACTGAAAGCTGTTCCACTCGGCCCTGCAGCCTCCTCGGGCTCCAGGTGCCTCTCACACATCCCTCCTGCTGCCAGCCCAAAACCTGGAGGAATGTGGAAGGGCCGAGCAAACAGCCCCTGATTTTTGCTGGATTTCACTGCACCCTCCAGGAGAGCAGGGCTGGAGAGGGGGACTCGTGCCCACAGGGTGTGTGAGACCCTCTGTGTCACCCAGCAGAGCAAGCCCAGGAGTGTGAGCGAGTAACTGTGTGCTGGGGAGGGGAGAGCAAGCCCAAAACATTTCCTGTAATCCTCCCCAAAACTCAGGGAGAAGATGAGAAATGAGGATTTGCGCTAGAAATGAAAATTAAAGCAGGGCAGGGTTTCATTTCCTTGTGCTGAGCAGCGCAGGAATTCCAAAGGCTGCTCCCAGGCAGATGCTGCTGCTTTAATCTGGTCTTTTGGCCAGTTATGCACACGTGTACCAGTCCTGCTTGGATTACACTTTTCAAGGATTACAGCTCAAATCCAGCAGGGCTTTTAATGCCTGGAATGGGGCAGAGCAGCTGACATTAATATATTCCAGGAGGGCAAACCCAGCCGGCGCTGGGATCGTCATTAGAAAGTCTGATGGAGGATTATAATGCAACCTGCAGAAATCAGCCACACTGCTGCATCTCCAGCTGGGGAGGTTTTTTTTTTTTTTTTCTTGGGCCATGTCACCCAGTTCTAGATTCTGGATAATTATTCCAGAGAAAATCTGATGAGTGGAGCCGCCCTGGAATGCTAATGGTGGCTGCTGAGCCTGCCTGGGGACACTGGTTGCTCTGCCACGAAGGGAATCCCAATTAGTGCCCTTGGGAGCCACCTGAGTGGGAGCCAGTGGAAAATTCAGCACGGGAGACTCTGCAAATACCCAAACAAACATCAATACCCAGGAGCTGGCAAGAGGAGCCAGGGAATTCTGCTGCTTTGTGCTGTGTTTGTGGATCTGGTCAGGCTGGTTTAACATCCAGCTGGAGAGACAAAGGTGCTCTATGGGTACATAAATATAAATTACATCCAAAGATTAGGTGATTTGTGGTGACCTAGGAATCCTATGATCCCTAGGGGGTCGATCCCTAGGAATCCAAGCATGCCTAGGAATTACTGTATTTTCCCAGTCAATCTTCTTCATGTTCCCCAAGATATGGGATGATGGTTGCAGGAGATTGAGTTGTGGGGGGTGACTGAATTACCATTTATCAGCAGCCACTAGGCAGAACCTCAAACCTTTAGGATCAAAATAAATGAAGAAAAAAAAAAAAAAAACACCACAAAAAACCCAACTCCTTTCTTTTCCAGTCATCTCAGGAAAGTCTGGATGGTGCAGCAATTCCCCAGTGCCCGGATCAAAACATCTGCTTGCCGTAATACAAATGTGACAAAGCAAAGCAGGTAATTGCTGCTGTCAGCTGAGCAGAGCAGTAAATCTGTAGGAAAACCAGCGTTTCCTCGAGCAGGGAATGCCCGTTGGAAGTGAAGCTGCTCTGCAGCAATGCCGTAAGCAAGGAGGTGCCCCCAGCGCGGAGCCACCGTGCAGCAGGACCTGGGGAGAGGACATTTCCTTGCCTGGGGTCTCATTCCATCTTTTCTGGCTTTGGAAGGATTAAATCTCTGCTGCCAAGGCTTGTTCCTCATCTCACGTGGGGAGGGTGCTAATTGAACTGAAGGGCCCGGGCTTGGCAGGAGGAACAGGTGAAAATGAATGGGGAAATGAGGAAAGGGATAATTGGCTTCCATGTGCCCAAAGCCAAGAATTCCCTCTGGGTCAGGAGCACCTTCCTCGTGGTGGGGTTTGACCAGGAAGCTGCACCTGTGCCTGGGACCAAATCTGGGGCAGTGTCTTCAATCTGTGAACTGGACAGAGGAATTGGGTGAGTACATCCTTCCCCAGTTTCCTTGGAGCAGCTCCAGTGTTGTGGAAACACGAGAAGTCCTGCCTGGAGGGATCCTCAGCATTCCCTCTCCAGAGCCTGGGTTTGGAAGCTGTTGCAGGGAATAAACTGGACATCCTTGAAGTTCATCCATCCTTCTGTCTGTTTTGGTCACTGGCAGTGTTGTGCCAAGGGAGAGGGGACTGTCACCTCCATGGATGTGGCCCTTGGGGACAGGGTTTAGAGGTTGGACCCGATGATCTAAGAGGTCTTGTCCAGCCTAAATAATGCTGTGATTTAGTCTGCAGTGCCAGGAGTGCAGCCCACAAGTGACACCCCAGCGCTAAACCGAGCCTGGTCATCAGAGCTGCTTTTAATTTCAATGTGGTTAATTATAAATACCTTAACTCTTGCTCAGGACAGAGGATCAGGCAGTAGCTGCAGTGATTTGCTTTCTCTGAGGCTGCTGTTTTTCCAGGAGTTCTCTAGGACACTGGAAAGCCCTTTGGAGTGAGGCTGCCAGCATGGTCACAGATCCTCCCCGGACCACTCCTCGCCTTGCTGGGCTGTGGGGTGCCACAAGGATTTGTGGCATGAGGATATTTGGCAGAGCTTCAGCAGCTCCATGGCTGTGGCCAGGCACTGGCAGGGATGAGCTGAGCTCAGCTGAGCCTTCTGAGAGCAGAATCCTTTCATCCCACCTCTGTTTGAAGGTAGAGAGAACTCAGGACGGCTCTGGTGCTGCAGAGGGAGGTGAGTTCAGTTGAGGACTCTGGCTTGAGTCATCTTGGCTAAAAACCACTCTGGGTAAACTTTCCATTCCAGTAGATTTAGGAAAGCAGAAATGAAGCTGCTTTGGGGATTTTTGGTGGTGGCAGAGGCTGATAAAATATTGAAGGGCCAGGCCATCTGTAACTGCTGCACGGGCTGGGGAGCACAAACACCAACTGGCCTGATGGACACCCATCCTCCAGGACAAGTGGCCAGGGTGACAGATGGCACAGCTTGCTAGGAATCTGCATCCTTTTTCCCCCATTTTTTGGGACTACCGCAGTCAATAAAGAGCAGAGGAGAACGCCCAGCGCTGGCTGAGGGCTTGGAGCAGAGCTCGGCTGTCTCGCTGTAACTTTATTTAAATAGATTGTTGTTACACACACACTTAATTAGAGCAAAGAACCGAAGGAAATTGTTTCCCTGGGGATGCAGTGTTGATATGGGACAAAGGAAGACGACGTCATGAGATTTTCCATCTCGGGATCCCGCAATCCTGTCTTGGAGGACTGTGTTGAGTAATTGGCGTCCCCTTGCTCAGACCTTTCCCGGGGGGCACAGGACACTGGGAACGCTCTTGGGTCCATCTAGCGGAATAATTAACTCCCAAGCAGTGTGAGAAGCCCTCTACAGATTAAGTCCTTAACTGCCATTTCAGGCTGGTGATGAGATGCTTCTTCCCATTTTTGCCAAAGAACAAATGAAAAGTTGAGTGTAATGAAAGCAAAACGCGAGGAAATTTCAATTTTCACTTGTGAAGTGGAGAATCCTTGGGAGATTTGGGCTCCGTGTTCCTGCTCGGCTTCAGCTGCAGGCGGAGTTGAAAGAGCAGCACAATTTGCAGCACAATTTGCAGCACAAAGAGATCTCTCAGGCTGTGTTTGCTTGAGGTGGCCCGTGGCTACGAGCTCCTGCTCCAGCCCAGGGAGCCACTGGAACCTCCCGGAGAAGGCGACCATAAATAGGCTGCTCTGATATGTAAAGATGTTAAATAGGTAACAGAGGAAGGAAAACCAACAAACACTGACAGAGTTTACAGCTCGGAGCTCCCAAAGGCAGGGCTGAGTGGCAGAAGTGAGGCGGAGTGGTCGGAGAGAGTTCCTCAGGTCCTCAGCTGGCTTTGCTGGGATGTGGGACAGAGGGAAGGTCAGCAAGGACACGGGAATTAGGCAAGGAAACTTCCTCCTGGATTGAAATCTCTGCATGACCAATAGGGCAAGGCTCTAGCAAAATATTTTGGGTTCAAGTGTGATTTAAAAGAAACGTAGAGTTTTAAGACCATTCCTTTTTATGTAGAAAGCAAAATGCTTCTCCCAGAGTCCTACTTGGTTGTGCACGTGGAGATTTTGGAATCAAATCCAGGAGGGACTGGGGTTTGGGAGAGCCCAGATATCCCAGGAAGCAGGAGAGATTGTCCTGGTCTTTCTTGGCAGCATCCCTTCCTTCGGGTGCAAGGGCAGAGGGGAGGGAGCTCAGGAGAAATTCTCATCCCAGATTGCCAAATCAGATTTTCATCTTCCTCTGCTGTTGTCACCCCATTTGCACCTTGCCAAATAAGAGCTTTGCCTTCTGCTTTGCTGGGACTCCCGCAGAGTCTTGCTCAGCCTAAAGTTAGTCTGGGTCTAGAAAAAAGTCCTGAAGTGATCTTGGGCTCTCCCTGAAAAACTGGGTTCAGTACCACAGCCTGTGCAGGCAGCCTGCAGGCTGTGGGAGCTCCCAGGTGAGACTTTGCCTCGGCGACCTGCTGAGCTGCTCTTGGCATCTGGGACCTTGATCCTGCCAAAATCTGGGACACTGAAGTGTTCCAAAGCTCCAAACCTCGGTGTTCCCAGGCCTTTCCTGTGTCTCCCTCGCAGGCAGCTGAGGGAATGCATCAAAGAGCTTTTTCCATTCTTCTCCCTGAATGTTTTGTTCTCCTGCTGAGCCCGCCACAGGTGAAGCATCTCCTCCAAAACAAGCCTGGCAGGGGGGCAAATTCCGGGTGCTCCGGCTTTGCCTCTGGAATGACGCATTTTCTTTTCCCTGCGTTTCCCAAACAGCTTTTAGACTTTCTTTAACCTTTTCAAACTCCTTGCTATTTCCAGATCGAGCTGGCATTTTCTCAGGAAAATAGCCTTCCCGTAAAAACTGGTGATTTTCAGCAGCAACCATGGATTTATTGAAGGAAAGAATGGATTTTTCCATTGGGGGAATGGGAATGATGGCTCCCCAAGCAGGAGGAACCAGCCAGAGGGGCACCTTGCAGCTGCAAACCAGCTCCCTCCAAAGAGATTTAGTTATTCTGAAATGATTTTTTGGTCAGGTTTTTTTTTTCCCCTATAAAATATTCCACCTTTTTAATTTTCCATCCCAATTTCAAGCGAACGAAATTCAAAATAAATCAACTCGCAATTATTTCCCCCAAACTGCTTCCCCCAGGGCTGTGCTGCAATTATGTGGAGATAAATAAATTTGGTTAAACAATGGTAAATTGTCCTGAGCTGCCTTTTATTATCAGGAAGTCGCGTTGGCAACTGGATAATTTGCTGATGTTGTTTTGCGTGATCTCAGTCCCTGCATCTATTCATGAGATTATTCCAAGTGTTATATCGGTGCATTTAAATTAAGCATGAAAGTGTTTTAGGGCTTTTTGCAATGATTGCTTATTTATTTTATTATCAATAATAAATTTCAACCCAAAGCTTGAAGCTTCCACTTTCAAGGACAGTAAAAAGGCAGAAGAGAAGCAGCTGGTGGCACATAAAGAGCAGCTCTGACGAAACAGGGCCGGGGTTGTGGGGAGGCTGAAACTGAGCTGAGACTTCTGGGTTCTTCTCCCAAATTCCTTCTCTTTTGTAGTGGATTCTGTCTTCTCTTGGCTCCAGAGCTGTTCCAAAGGAAAGGAATGAAGTGTCTTGATGTTGAGATGATGTTGCTGCACTGGGAGGGGAAGTGCTTAAAGGCTTTTGGTTGGAAATTTGGCTCTGTTGTTATTTTTAATGACAAAATTTTGATTTTCATAGAATCACAGGAGGGTTTGGGTGGAAGGAACCTCAAAGCTCATCCAGCCCCACCCCCTGCCATGGGGCAGGGACACCTTCCACTATCCCAGGTTGCTCCAAGTCCCATCCAACCTGGCTTTGGACACTTCCAGGGATGGGGCAGCCACAGCTGCTCTGGGCACCCTGGGCCAGTGTTTTCTGTAGAGAGCAAATTTCAGCCACTGCTCTCTTTGCTCTGATACTTTCATAGTTTTAAATTAATTACATTTGTGTCAGAGTATTGTTTTTATGTAATTAATTGGATTCATGTTCCATCCAGGCTTCCTGGAAGGGGGGGAAAGGCAAACCACTCGTTCCACTTCAGCCCTGCCTGTTTTAGGATTGTGAAATATTCCCTTCCCCAGATAAATCAACATCCCCACAGGATCAAACATCCCTGAGAATCAAACACTGCAAGTGGAGCAGGCCTTGAGCTCATCCTCCACCTCCCTGGGCTGCCCAGCTCCCTCCACCCTCATCAGTGGGCTGCCTAATTGGGAAATTGATTAATTGACCGGCGAGATAACAGCCTCTCTTCCTGCATGGCTTAATTACACTCTGGTCCTGCAATGGAGATTCCAGCACAGGAACCTTGGAGCTGCACTGGCTCCAAGGACAAGGACCTCTGTAGGATTTCTTTGAGGTTTATAGGATTGCTTGGAGAGAATTTGCAGGCCCATCCCTGGAAGTGCCCGAGGCTGGGTTGGATGGGGTTTGGAGCAACGGGGGACAGTGGAAGGTGTCCCTGTTCATGGCAGAGGGTGGCACTGGACGATTTTTAAGCTCCCTTCCAACCCAAACCAGCCTGTGATCCCAGGATTTTCCTCCACAAGACGGAATGAATGAAATGAGGGAAAAAATCAATGCACAGAACGCACTCGGATGTGGCTGCTGCTGATGTGGGTGTGGGGTTTCCCCCCCGTGAGCACTCGGCTTCCCACACAGGAGCTGAGGCCAACCCTTCTGCCAGATTCAGCAGAACAATATCGACACAAACCTTATTTCCCTGGAATATTCTGCCCCTTTAGGTCTTCCCTTCCCGTGTCTGGCTCATCCTGCATTCCCAGCTCCGGCAGGATGTGTAATGAAACCCCAAATGGATTATGACAAGCAAAGGGCTCTGCAGCCTGGTACTTCATGCTCTCTTTCTTTGGGGTGTGTGTGGCTGATGGATCCTCTGCTGCTTTGTTTCTCAATTACCAGGTGCAGTTTTAGTGACAGGGACGCTGTTTGCAGCACTTGGTAATAGAATCTTTATTATAATAATTATTTCAAATTAGAGAGTGAATGGAAATGCTGCTGACGGTGAGGGATTATTAGTGCTGATTAAAGCCACTGGCAGTACAGGCAGGTATTAATAGACTGTTCCCTGCTCATTTTTTTCCTCTCCCAGTCTCTCCCCTGGCTTTCATACTTTGTTTTTAGTGGTGCTGCTGTCTGGGGCATTTAACAGCAGTGACAGGACCCAACTGTGGGATTATTCTGAAGGAGAAGGCATCAAACTGGGCAATAATTTTCCTGCAAGCTACTGGGCTGTACTGGTGCTCTGAGGAGCAGGGGATGGATAGTTTGTGCTCTTTTGGGGCCAAACTGGTCTGTACTGGAGCACTGCAGTGCTCAGTTTGGAGTTCTGTGGGGGTTTTTGTGAGGTTTTTGCTGAGATCCCACAGATCTGCCACATGTGCTTGCCCCGTGTCGTCACTTCCCCCTCGCTCTTGCATGGTTTGAAAACACAATCCCGGACCTGGCAGGTCGGAACACACGTTTGTAAATGTAATTTGCTGCTTTAGTGGTGTTTTTAAGGGAACTCCTGGCTTTGTTTAGAATCGGGGAATATTCTGAGCTGGAAGGCAACCACAGAGATCCAATCCAACTCCTGGCCCTGCACAAGACCCTCTAAAAATCATCCCATGTGCCTGAGAGCCTTGTCCAAGAGCTTCTTGAGTTCTGGCAGCTTTTCCCTGCCTTGAAGTCCATTTTAAATTCTGTGGATTATGGCTTGATCTGATCTACTGCCACCTTTTCCTGGTGCCATCAGTGTTATTTTCCCAGGGCAGGAAAATTCCTTTATTTCACAGAGGAAAAGGCTTAACCCTGTCAGAGGAGACAGCAGAGGGACAATTCTCTGGGGACAGGGGGAAATAAGTAACACAGCCACTGCCAAAACTGGCTCTGAATAAAGACCAGGGGGCTGAATCAACTTGGGGAGGTGTAGAAGGAAGAGACAAACCTGAAAAGGTGCCTGGTGCCCTGCAGGGCTGAAGGATGGATGGGGTGAGCAGAGAGGGAAGGCTCAGGGAAAGCTGGATATGGGGTGAGCAGAAAGGCAGGGCTCAGGGAAAGCTGGATAGGGGGTGAGCAGAGAGGGAGGGCTGAGGGAAAGCTGGATATGGGGTGAGCAGAGAGAGAGGGCTGAGGGAAAGCTGGATATGGGGTGAGCAGAGAGAGAGGGCTCAGGGAAAGCTGGATATGGGGTGAGCAGAGAGAGAGGGCTGAGGGAAAGCTGGATATGGGGTGAGCAGAAAGGCAGGGCTCAGGGAAAGCTGGATATGGGGTGAGCAGAGAGAGAGGGCTCAGGGAAAGCTGGATATGGGGTGAGCAGAGAGAGAGGACTCAGGGAAAGCTGGATATGGGGTGAGCAGCGGCTCCTCAGACCTCTGGAGATGGGGGAAGAGCACGGCCAAGACCCTTTTTGCTCACTGTGGGTTTCATTGACTCGGTGCTGGAAGGGCCCTGAGCGGGGTGTGGGGTGGCAGAGATGGGGCAGGCGAGTGGGAGCCCTCTGGAGAGAGCAGAATGGATGGGATGGAGCGGGAATGCTCTGAGGAAAAGGAGCAGTTCTGCTGCAGGGAACAACCTGCAGCTGCTGCTGAGCACAGGAGCTCTTTGCCAGGGTGCTGGGCCATGCCAGGGCAAAGCCTGGCTTTAGGATTGACCTGTGCCAGGCAGGTCTGTGTTTCCCAGCAGTCAGAAGAGCTGCAGCTTCGTGCCTGCCTGCTCTGGAAATCCTCTGTCAGGTTAGGGAGGATTCCCACCCCCCTGGATATTTTTTTGTCTCAGAGCTGAGCAAAATTTAAGACAGAAACAGATAATTATGAGGGCAGTGCTGCTTAAGACAAACCCTGGGCTGTCTGGGGCACCAGGAGCTGCTTCTTGAGAGCTCCAGAGCGCTGATTTAGAGACAAACTGAGCGTGCACACGTGTGTGTATAAATGGCACAGTGTAAAAACCGGGAGATGGGTCAGGAATCAGAGCTCTTAAAGCTGAGATAGAGACAGAACAGGAGCCCTAAAGCAGCCCAGACAGCCAGGGCTGTGTCACTGAGCTGCCTGGCTCTCCATCACCTTAACGAGTCTGTAAGCCCAACATCTCCCTTGGCCTTGGATGGGGTTTGTTCCAAGCACAGATGCTGCCTGGGAAGAACAAACTCCTAAGGACAGTTAATGAGGAGCAGAAGATGCTTTTAATTTTCTTTTTTCCTTTTTGTTTTTAAATTTTTCCCTCAGCCTGTGACCCTGAGGGTGAGCAGGAAGGATGGTGCCCTTGTGAGTTGCTTTCCCACCAGCTTTCATCACCATCCCAGCCTCCTGGAGCTGAGATGTGGCTCAGGACGTGTCCCTTTCCCTGCCACAGGCAGTGTGGGCAGGCAGGTGTAGGAACTGTGCTCTTATTCCTGCAGATCTCAGGGGAAAAGAGCCATTCTGTGCATTCCTGAGCTATTCCCAAGTACAACCATTCTCCCCCACTGCTGGCGGGGTGATTCAGGCTCTGCCTGGCTCAGGACCAGCTGTTTGCTACTCCATAAGATCCTGAATTCCTGCTCTTTGGTGTAGATAGGCAGGAGAACTCCCCAAAGCCCATCCAGCCTGGCCTTGGACACTTCCAGGGATGGGGCAGCCACGTGGGAAATGGAATTCTCTGTGCTGGAGCAGAGCTGCTCCGGTGCTGCTGGGCTGAGGGTGACTTTTCTCGGAGGTAGGATGGCTCCTGTTCCCAGTGTCAGGCTGATTTATGCTCCTTGGAGACAAAGCAGGGCTGAACTCTCTCTGTATGAGAGGCACGTGAGCGTGCCCGTCCCAAGCTGGCTGCCAAACTCTTCATCTTGCAGGGTCTGTCCTACTGCCATGCCCTCAGGGCTTTCCTAACTCTCCTTGGCTTGTCTAGTAGCTAAAACTAAAAAAAAAAAAAAAAAAAAAAAAAAAACAACCAAAAAAACCCAGAGCTGACAACAGAGATTTTCCTGGAGGCTCTCTGAAATCCAAATTAATGATGTCATCTGCGACAGGGCAGAGCCCTCCCTCCAACACCTGTGAAAAAGAAAAGGTTAAAGAAAAAGACTTCAAAATAAAGGATTTGGGGTGTGTGTTTGCACTCTGCACTGCTGTTAATGTAGGATAATCCCCAAATCCCTCCTTTTGAGCAGTTTTGATTTTAGGATTTCTTACGGAGGTTCTTGGCTGCCCTAAAACCAATTCCCAGCAAGCTGGGGGTGGTGTTTGCTGCGGTCAAAGCTCAGGTGCCCAACCTGGGCACTGTGGTCTCTGTGGGGAGCTCTGGGCTGAGCAGTTTTGGGGAGGAAACCTCTGAAAAGGACAATCCATGACAGCCCTGTGGGCAGAGCAGAGACTGCAGCATCCTGAACCTCCCCAAACCAGCCTGAATTTTGCCCTTTCTTGGCTTTGACTGGAGGATTTGCTGTCCCAGAGATCAGTGGCTCCTTGAGCCGGGATTAAAAATAAATTATTAAGCAAACAACAGAGTCCCCTTTCCTCCCCGTTCCACCCACCAGCGTTCAGGAGGAAAAAGGGTTTTTGCAGATCTGTCCAACCACTGGCAGCGCACAACACCCTGACCAGCAAACATCCCCCAAGGAACCCCTGGGGCAGCAGGATCCGGGGGGCTTGTGCTGAAATGTGCCTCCCTCCCTCCGCTCAGCACTTTCTGTATCCAAGGAGGAGCAGCTCTCCCTTCCCCCAGCCCGGGATATTAATAAAAACCTGGATTCTGGCCAGAAGGCTGCCTCCAGATCTTGCTGGAGTAGATCACTTCTAGCTCATCCTTCTGTGCAGGAACGGCCTGGCAGTGCCTCCGGGTGGCTGAATCCATGGGGAAAAGGCTTTGGGAGCATCCCTGGCAGGGGCAGGGGTGGGAAGGCACCACGGTGGGTCAGGGCACTGCTGTTCCCCTGCTCGGCTCAGCCTCGGAGTCAGCACCTCCCGCTTTCCCTGCCGCTCCTGCCGGGATAAAGCAGTGCCATTGCCCAGCTCTGGCTGTCAGGGATAATGGTTCCCACCTGCAGGAATGAAAGCAGGAGGCAGCTCCTTCTCCCTGCGAGGTTTCCCAGTTCTTTGCCACCAGGAATGGCAGCGAGATTGGGAGCCATTCACAGGAGGGTTTGTGCTTTAAGCACGGCAGGAGAAGCGCAGCTGAAATGAAGTTTTAGGTGGATTTTCTCTCCAGGTCTGCTCCAAGGCTTCAGGCCTTCTTTTGGGGTGCAGTTTTGGGGTTGTCATTTGTGTCCCTCTCCCCTTACATAAAATCAGCCAAGGGCACCCAAGGCAGGCAGCAGGATTAGGAATGGGTGGAAGGAAGCAGCGAGCGGGGTGAGGGGTCCAGAGATCTCCTGGGCAGGAGAAAGCAACAAGAACTCTGTAGAAGCAAAGATAATTCGGGATGTTCGTGTTTTCCATGGAGAGGAAGAGCCTTCAACGCTTTTTATTTTACAAGTTCACCGCTCTCGTGGCAAGAAATAATGGGATAAAAATAGCAGCAGAAGAAATTGTGGAGGAGAGATCAGATAAACTTCTGTCAGGAGAGGGTTTGGCCAAGATGATCTTGCCTGGAGGGTGGGGAAACGAGCTCAATAATTTTTCAAGGTCCTTGCAGGCTGTCTCCTGGGACTCTGGAGCCATTTCCTTCTCTCTTGCCCTCCTGGTCTCCCTGGTTTGGGGTCATCAAGGTCTTCACTGAAGCCTTTTAGTTAGAAGCTTCCAGTCTGGAAGGATGAAATGTCCCCACAAGACTTGGCAGCTTCACTTTCCCTCTCATGGAAGACCTTGGGGTAAGGTGAAGTCCTGCCTCTCACTCCGAGTGTAGGAGATTGATTCTATCAACATACACAGGGGTGGAGACACTCATTTGTTCTGTGCTGCATCTTGTCATTCTTCAGGGTTATCTTTGCGCTGAGGGCAGAGAGGAACCTGCCGGATGGAGGCTGGGCCACTTTAAAACTCAGGGCACAGGCCAATTAAAGAGCAGCTGGACTGGAACTCCAGGCCACGTGGCATCTTGTTCATTTGTTTCGCTGTTTCATAAGCAAAACACCCTGCAAGGTTAATGAAAGTGCCGGGCAAGCTCAGCCAGAGCGAGGCCAGATGACAAAAACAGGAGCTGACACTTCCCAACAAGCTCAAGAGTGAGAATTTGTTTAAATGTAATTAGTTGGTTAAAAAAAAAAGAAAGACAAGAACAGAAGGATCCCTCTGGAGCCCTGCGAGTGTTTGCTGTGCCTTTAGATTGAACCGATGCATCTTCCTGCACTCAGGGAAAAAATCCTCTCATCTCCTCTGAGAGATGGATGGAGAGCTGGTGCCTGCTGCTGGTGGCTCACTCACAGGGTCACACCAGTATCAGCCAGTCCCTGAGGTCCCATTCCCAGTACCTGAGGCTGCCCAAGGGTCAGGAGTGCAGGGTTGATGTTCCCGGGGGGAGTGGGGGTGTTTTGGCCCCGGGTATAAAATGCTCTGGCCACACCCACCTGGCACTGCCACTGCCACCAAGCCCGGCCCGTGGGGACCTGCAGCGTCTGCTGGCAAGTCTTGCTCCAGCCTTGCTCCGTGAGGGCTTTGATTTGTGATTCCAAGTGAATTTTCCAGCCAGATCTTTCTTTTCCCCTTTTTTAACCTCCTCTATTGATTTCCCAGCCAGCCCTCAGACAGCAACACTCTGGAGACTGAAGCCATCCTCTCCCTTCCTTTACCTCTTGTTCGCTTGTTTTGTTCATCCTTTCATTTTGGGTGGTGACATCTCCACATCTTTTTCTGGCCACCCCAGTGATGTCATTGATGTCACCACACTGACAGGTTTTTGGGGCCCACAGAACCCCTGGCTGGTCTCAGCCTGCCTCCAACCCCTGAAGTTGTTTTGATCCAGGGTTTGTCTCATCTCCAGCTCAGAAAGAACCTCTCCATCCCTTCCCCTGGCCCTCCAAGTGAAGGGATGCACCTCGATGCTTCTTCTCCCACCTTTCTGAGGGTGCCAGGCAAAAGGCACTGGGGTTGCTGGGCTGCCCAGGGGATGTGTGTGACAGAGTGGCAAAAACAAATGGCCCTGTCAGAGCAGGTGACAAGCTCCGGGAGCAGATGGCACCACCATTCCTCTCATTACTTTTATTGCCTTCAGGAGGGAGAAAAGCAAAGGCTTCAGGGGTGGAGCAATTATTGTTCAGGAAGGGTTGGGCTCTCCCTGGCACCTCAGCTGGTGCTGGAATTTAGGAAGAAGAAGTCAGGGGTGGCAGGAGACAGAGGGATGAGGTGATATGGGGCTTTAGCTGGTGTCCTCTTGGACACAAAGGCTGGGAGAATAAAAAGACTGCTCAGAGGATGCTGTGAGCCCAGGAGGGTGGGGGGTGTTAGGAGTGGCACCCCCAAAGACTCTGAGGAAAAGCCAGGTGGTTCCATCTGTCCTGAATTTAGAGGGGCTGAGGAAAGCCCTGCACATCCCCCACAGCCCCTCCAGTGCCTTTCAGGGGTGCTGTTAAACCAGCTTTTGTCAAACACTGAAATTTACCCTCCCCCACCAGGTAATGGCCTGAAAATTGCACGTTCTGGCCAGGAATTAAAACAACCTCTTGCTGGAGCCTTTCATCATTAAGTGTTCATCACTTTGGAGCGTCTCCTAAGGTCAAGAGCATTTTGCCAGAGCCATTCATCAGCCAAGCTCTTGGTGCATTCTGCAGGGCTGTCCCTCAGGAAGCCAAGGTCGGGCGGCGATGCCCCGGTGAGGTGACCCGCTCATTACTCTGCGAAACAGCTTTTTGTCAATGAATGGCCCTCCGTGAGCATTTAATTTGGATTTAATAAGGCATCTAATGTTTGTTTAAAAGGACACTGTACCTTCAAGGTGTTTGTCATAATTGGATGGAGGATATTTACCCACAGCGTTTATTAATAAACCCCTTCGAAGATGGAAATTGAAAGCAGCTCCTTTAATGTCTTCCCTGATACCCAGAGGGATGCTGCTTGAAATTAGAGGAATCCCAGCTGCCAGGCTGCACCCAGAACTGGGAATGCTGGAGTTGGACTGGGTCTGGATCAGATTTGTGTCACCTGAGCAGGGAGATCGGGACATGCAGGGGGATGGGGACTCGGGGAAATGGAGACACAGGGAGATCAAGACACTTGTGTGGGCACCCACATGCACGGGCTGGGAATGAATCACCCTCAGCCTGAGCCTGTAGGATCTGTCCTGCAAGGGAAAAAAAAGGGAAAGCCCCGAGTTTATTTTTGGTGTCTCTCCTTCCACACCTCTTCCCAGGCATCTGTGCCGGGGAGCTGAGCCGCCTCTGCCCCCCTTCCCAGGGCTGGTGGTGGCACCACAAAGAATCCCAGGGAGCTTTGCACAAGACGTGCCAGGGAATATCAAAGCCTCGTTGTCTTTTTATTTCCCTTGGGATATGGAAAACTTTAGGACTCGAGAAAACGGGAAAAAAAGGAAAATAATGGTTTTATGTGCTCCCTCTGCCAGCACCCCTGCGAGGTTTGTACCCCAAGGAAATGGGGTGGGGTCAGGGTGCACTTAAATAGGGACAGGATTGTCAGGGTGTGCTGCAGGCTGCAAAACCCAGGGATATGCATTTGGGAATGGCACAGCCTGCTGAGGGAGCTGCCCTGAACCCATCCCACACCTCTGCAAGGGGGAAAAAAGATCTGTCTCCCAAGTTAGAGCTGCCTTCCTCCAGGACCCCACCAACCTGTGGCCCCACAGTCAGGCTGCTCACGGTGGCAGAGCAACAAAACCTCTGCTCCTGCCCCAATAATTCAGTTTATTTTATCCACTGCTAAGTGTAGAACCCCTCGCGTGCCATCACTACAAAAACAAAAATAAATGAGCTGATATTTAACTCTCAAATGATGTTGCCAAATCACAGAGATCCATTCAGAGGATCATTAGGAAGAGCCTTAAAACAAGCCAGACTAATTTCAGGCTGTGTTGTTTGGGAAGCCCTGACAGCGAGATGGATGCTGTGGGAAACCATTAGGAATGGCAATTCATTTTTAATCCCATTACCCTGCCACACGTCAGTTTTTAAATCAAAGGCTGCACCTTTCCAGATGATCCTGCTGTTATTAGGTTGCTGTCTCTTGTTCAAGGGGGGGGGGGGGGGGGGAGAATAGGTAGAATTAATTCTAAATATGTGCTATAATGTTAGATTGATTCCTTTATTAGCACCTTTTATAGTCAATTCTCGCCGTGGAAGGCCTCTGTCATATCTCCTGCCGACAGAAAAAGATGGCCAGGATGGTTTCAAATGAAGCCAATAAATGGAGGGATTGGTGAATGTGGCCTATTTAACGGCAAATCGTTATGGATGGGCCACCAAATTGGGGGAGCAGGGACTGAATTAAGGCTCCTGAGATCTGACATCTTATTTGCAAGATAAAAAGCAGGCCCGGCTTGGGGACTGATGAATAATTGGGAGGTTTTAGCTGCCTTTCCTGCGTTTCTAATGGTCCCCTCAGTGTGGGCTGCATTGTTCTGAGGGGATGAATCACCCCACGTTTCACAGTGTCCTCCCAGCACAGCCACTGTCCCCAGTTTTAACCTTTCTCCTGCGCCCCGTTCCAGCAAAGCACAACCAAAATTATCCCTCAGATCAGCTTGTATCCATCCCAAATCCCAAGGGGCACGGGAGCAGCTACAATTTATTAGCAGCATCAGTGTATTTTACTGCTCATCTAAGAATATCATTAATATTCTTTCATCACCTTCTCCACAGCTTTAAAACCTCCTTCATAACACTGAGCTCACGCCTGCCAAGGAGTGAGCGAAATTTCAATTTTTTATCGCTCAGAAAATCCCTGTGTTTTCACATTTTGCCATTGTGTCATAACATCTCGGAGGATGGGATGTAAAAATACCCCAAAACCAGATTTCAGGCGTCCTGGAACATCTCATTTGTGATTTTTCCCACTAGTGCATTTTCTTACTCCGAAGGTGAAATGATTTGGAGCTGGTTGATTAAATTACTCCACTGTCACTGGATTCTGAGTCACTTCAAGATTGGTTTAATATTGAAAAATAATATTTCCCTCCATCAGCACCTTCCTGCTGAGGGTGGTGCCCGGGACCTCAAGGCTTTTGTCTCCCTTATGCCTGGTTTAAACCCTTTTCTCCCGTTTTTTTTTGTGTAGGAAAACAGCAATTTCCATGGGAATGGTGTTCTGTGCCACGGATGCTGATTTGTGGGATTTACTCCTGCAGTGGGAGCTCCTCAGCAGGACCCCACTGAGCAGAGGGAGGGATGCAGGGATGGAGGGATGGAGAGCAGGCAGCTCATGGCCAGGAATTTCACCTTCCTCGTCTATTTTCTCCTATTCCAGTGCACTTGGAGCCAGCTTTCCAAACTGCTTTGCCCCTTTGTTTGGGCTCACGGGTTTTTTGGGTGAGGATCTGTCCCCATCCTGCAGGAATTGGGCTGCTGGTGGCTCTGGGGTGTGTTTGGGGCTCAGAAATTCTGGCTCAGGATGATCTGTGGGGGAACCACGAAGCCTGTCATCTTCCCCACAAGCATCTCCTAGGATCTCAGGGCCACCCCTGAGCTGTCCCTAATGAGCAAATCCCATCAGACACCCCTGGGGGCTCCCCCAAACTCACCCCATCCCCTTGGGGGAAGCACTGCTCCTGCTCCATCTCATGCCATGAGGGATTTGGGGTCTTTGGGTGGGATTCCTAATGGTGGGGACCAAAACGGGACAACTTTCCAAAGGCCAGAGCAGTTCTGCAATCCAGCAGAAATCCCAGGAGTTGGAATCTGTGTACTTGTCATGTAAATGAGAGTCCTCAGCGAGCTGCAACACAGATCCGGGTTTTAATTCCAGCAATGCAGCGGGAAAGGGCATCCATCATCCTGAGTAATGGATTTCCTCTGCCTAATAGAGCTGCTCCTGCATTTTCCAAGGGCAATGTCTTCACTGTCCCTCCTCTCCCTTCCTCCCTGGAGGGGTCCAGCCCTCCAGGGAGAGAGAGCTTCCCATGGAGAGCGAGATGTAGTTGGGATCCCTCCCGGAGTGCAGGAATTGCAGCAAAGCTCCCTGTGCTGCTCGTGTCCCTCTGAGGGATGAGGGAATGGGGGAAGAGTTTCCCTGTGCTGCTCATGTCCCTCTGAGGGATGAGGGAATGGGGGAAGAGTTTCCTTGTGCTCCTCATGTCCCTTTGAGGGATGAGGGAATGGGGGAAGAGTTTCCCTGTGCTGCTTGTGTCCCTCTGAGGGATGAGGGAATGGGGGAAGAGTTTCCTTGTGCTCCTCATGTCCCTTTGAGGGATGAGGGAATGGGGGAAGAGTTTCCCTGTGCTGCTTGTGTCCCTCTGAGGGATGAGGGAATGGGGGAAGAGTTTCCTTGTGCTCCTCATGTCCCTTTGAGGGATGAGGGAATGGGGGAAGAGTTTCCCTGTGCTGCTTGTGTCCCTTTGAGGGATGAGGGAATGGGGGAAGAGTTTCCCTGTGCTGCTTGTGTCCCTCTGAGGGATGAAGGAATGGGGGAAGAGTTTCCCTGTGCTGCTCATGTCCCTCTGAAGGATGAGGGAATGGGGGAAGAGTTTCCCTGTGCTGCTCATGTCCCTCTGAAGGATGAGGGAATGGGGGAAGAGTTTCCCTGTGCTGCACGAGCCGGGATCCAGTGGATGGGGATGGGAAGAGCCACAGCAGCAGCGAGCAGGGAGGAAGGTTCCAGCAGGAGTGGAATTATTGTGATTATGGCAGTAAAAACATCGCTCTGTTAAAGCTGGGAGCCTCCTCCAACAAAACACGGGGTGGGAAGGAGCTGTAGCAACCTCCTTGGAGCGGCAGCGGCGGGTGGGAATCGCCGGCACCTCCATCCCACAGGGCTCTGCCTGTCCCCCCCAGCCAGGCAGGAATTGGATCTGGATCCCCGAGCAGAGCCTGAGGGAGGAGATTCCATCGCTGGCAGCAGCAGCAGCAGCAGCAGGGATTTTATGGATGCTCCAGGCAGAGAACCGGGAGTCAGGAATTCCGAGGCCCAGCCCCGGCCTAGGCCGAGCGCTCTCATTTATCCCCGACTCATTCCCATTCCGTGGAAAACCTGGGGATGCTGGTGCTCTTTAGCTTTGCAAGACACACAGCAAATGAATTATTCTTGGGAGAGTGCTGCAGGTGCTCTGGGTGAACGGGAACGTTGTCATTGCAAAGCAACACCATTAAGTGGCAAATTGGATGAAACCTTTCCCCAAATGAGCCGTGTTTCCAAACACGGCCTTTGCAAAGGCTGTTCCTGCGTAAAACAAATTTACTTTTTAATGTTTCTTGCTTTAATCTCAGTTCTTAAAGAAGATTTACAGTCTCATCAAGTCCTGAGAGTCAAAGTTAAATTATTGTAATTTATGCCACATTATGTTGCGTTAGTTTTTGCCACATATGGTATGTTACATTAATTTAGCTAATGTATGCTAATTTGGAGCTAAATTTAAGTCACAGTACCCAAATAGTGTGGAGATTGATGGCTTAGAAATTAATGTCATAATAGGAATAATTAATAGTAATAATATGGAGGCTTTGGCATTGCTGCTTTGGAATCCTGAGCGTTCCAGCTGAGTTTATTGTGGCTTTGTAGCGTGACTCACTGGCTGCTCAAAGAGGGAAGAAAGAGACCTTGTCTCTCCTTTATGGGGCCGTATATCAGCCCCATAAAACACAATCCCAATTCTTGATGGCCCCATTGCAGCAGAAATTGTTGGTCCCTGTGGCAAAGGACCTCCGAGCTCAATAATCTTTTATGCCTGTAAACTCCACAACAGCTGGACATTAAATCTCGGGGTTAATTCAACAAGTTTCTGCATTTCTCTCCATCCAGATTTTTTTTTTTTCCTAAGGAAGGGAATATTTAATGGCAAGGCAGGAGCGTGGCTCTCTGCATCCCCTGCTTGCCCTTTCATGGGATGATGGCAGCTTTCCAGCCTATTCCAAGTGTGGTTTTCCATCCTCTCCACAGTGGCAGCTCCCAAGGGGGCTGTGGAGGAGTGAAACACCCACCCAGGCCCCTTCTCCCTCTCCTGCCTTTTTCTGGCATTCCTCACTCACCAGATCAGGTGGAATTTTGCATGGGAAGAATTTAACTGGTCCATTGTGGTGCGAAGGGAGTGCAGCTCCTTCCCTGGAGCAGCAGCCTGGTGGCTCTTCAGAAAGCCCCAAAAACCACCCCAAACTGCATTTCCTGGTTGAAATTGCATCTGTGCAGACTCTTCCCATCAAAGCTGCCCTGCATTTCCAGAGTTATTAGCGTGCACATTAATTACAACAGGCTTTGATTAAAGGCAGGCACCGGAAAAGCAGATTAACGTCCTCCTGATTCAAAGCTTCTACGTGGAACCAGCTCAGGAAAACCCCGTTGTTTCAGGACGAATAAATCCTGCACCTTGCTGTGGGCAGAGCCTGACCCACCCCGTAATCCCACGTCTCCAGGCTGTGCTGAATTAATGGGACCTCTGGAGGATTCCCTCCCTTGCTCAAAGCCTTTCTGGTGTTTTTATTTAAGAATATTTAATCTCAAGGGCGACAAGGAAATATGAAATCATCATTTGTCCCACGTTGGGGGCTGAAATGCTGTTATTGCCAGGGAGGGAGGAGGAAGGCTGGGACAGGGAATGGAAATCGCTGCTCAGAAGGGAAACTTCCAGCAGATCTGAGGCTGAGGGAGAGGAGCTGTGCCAAGCCCTGGAGAGGGCACAGCCCCTCCTGTGTGCAGCAGGGGGTGAGAAACTGGGGGAATTTAGGCTGTTTAAGGGCATTCCCTGAACAAACCACGCTCTGAGCTGTGCCCTGGAGCTCTCTGTCCCATAAATCCGGTTGTGGCAGGGGAGGGAGGAGCAAGAGGATGTTCAGTCCCTGTCCCTTCCTTCTCCCCAGGGCATCTCCATCAGGAGCCATCCCTGTCCCAGCCTGGGGAAGTTTTGGCTTTAGGGCAAACCCCAGACTTGTCCTTTGACATTTATAACTTCAGGGCAGCCTCTCAGCTGTTTCAGAGGCATTTTTTGGCCCTGTGCCAGCTTTTTTTGGCATTCTTTGACCTCTCACTCCTCTGCATGATCCCAGCTGGCACCACCAGAGCATCCAGCACTCACCTCCAGGCTCTCCACTGGTTCCTCTGCCTGTCACTGCCACATGGAAAACCCACAGAGCAGCAAAATCCCCTTTCAGCTCACAGCAGGAACCTGCTGAAGCCTCGACCACACACCCCTTTATTTTTTCTGCAGAGGGGGAATGGCTTTTGTTCCAAATACAATATTTGCAAACTATTGGAAAGCTGTTCCCTGGAACCCCAGGCTGATGTGAATAATGGGTTTTGAAAATTTGGTGCAGGCAACCCAGGCATGGGGAGGGGGGAGATGATGAAGGGAGCAATAAAACTTGGCCTGAGGCTCACGTCTCGGTGGCCCTGCAGGAACTTGCCTGGTGACAATGACAGAGATTTTATAAATGGATCTATTTGTTATTGGCAGGCACCAGCACGAAAAATCAGGCTCCCGGCAGACACAGCCCTCTCTGTTCTACAAAATATTGTGTGAAATATGTGCGTGGACATGGAGCAGCTTTAGAGAGGTTGATCTGAGCTGCCTTTTTGGGGACTAAAAACCACCCTGGATATCCAGGTGTGACTGATTTCTCCCTTTCCCAGGTGCTGGATCTGCAGGGAACTGCACTGGGATGCTGGGATTTGCTCTGAGCCCTCAAATTCCCATTATTGATGAGACTGAACCCCAATGAGTCATTTTTGAGACTTCCACAGCAGAAGAAAGGACTTTTTAAGCAGCCAGGCTGGGAATAGCTGGATTTTCTGAGCCTTGGCTGATTCCCCAGCCTGTGGGGAGGCAAAGACCCCTCAGGGTTTGCTTCTTGCTGCAGATTTAGGCAATGACAACACGGGCTCAAGCAAAGCCCCAGGCAGCAGGAGCCTGAAGGAAAAACCAGCTCCCACCTTCCCTTTATTCCTCCTCCTGGCAAAGCCTCTGATGGAAATGGATTTCAGCTCCTCCTGCCAGATGGTGAAGTGAACCAAGGGCTGCAGACAGAGCTCGCCTCCAGGCTGAATTGGAAATGCCCCAGAACATTTTATTTTTGTCCAGAATGCCTCCTAAGAGCCTCTCGGCTCAGCCCTCCCAGAGCGATCCCCAGGAAGCGCAGGGAGCTCTTCCCACAGAGCTTTTTCCTGCTGCAGCCATCAGTGGTGGCTTGGATCCCCTCAGATGGCTTTTATTGCCCCCAAATGACTTCTCATTTCCTCTCACAGGTTCCTGATACAACAGGACAGATTTCCCCTCTCCTGGGGAGCAGGGGCTGGGTTACAACCCCTACATTCCCACCCAGCGCTGCCAAGAAAATCTAAAAAATCCCTTTAATCCTTTGGAATTATTTACAATCTCCCCCCTTGTGCAGCTCTGCAGCTTCCCAAGGGAGAGCTGGGAAGGCATCAGAACCTGCAAAACCAAATTCTTTCTGCATGGAGATCCCTGCTCCTAACAACCCCGAGGATGCCTTGGAAAGGGATGGTCACCCCCAGCAGAGGGAAAAGGAATTTATGGAAAGCTGTTCCCTGAGCTTTCCGCATTCCCCACTCTCCCGCAGGATATTTGCTCTGGGGCAGAGGTTCCTCCTGAGCTCGGCTGCTGCCATGAAGTCATGTCCCCACATTTATGACATCAGTGGTTGCTATGGTGGCAGCGTGGAAAAAAGTTCCCCTTTTATTATTGTTTAAAGGGAATTATTCAGTGCATCCCAGATCAAAAGCACCAGGATCTCGGGATGTGCCTCTGCGGCGCCGAGAAACTCAAACAAAGCCCAAAAATAGCAATATTTGGATAAGCTGGGTGACAGCCAGATTGTCCTGTGCTCATTTTCCTGTCTGCATTATTCAGGGCCTTTTTTTGAAGCTTCAGGGAGCTAATTCAGGGGATGAGAGGAATCTTCCCAGGAGTTTTCCAGGAGTTTTCCATGAGCAAGGCAGAGCTCTGCACGGACCAGGCTGGCTCCAACCTTCACCTGCCAACACCACTGGATTCAAGGAGAGTCATTTTCTGTCGGGGACAGATGAGAAGTGGTCCCCAAATATTGCTGATAGCAGCACCTGGGGTTTGATAGAGTGCAGGAAACTCCTGGAAAACTCATCCCTGGAATGTTCAAGGCCAGGTTGGACGGGGCTTGGAGCAGCCTGGGATAAGTGGAAGGCGTCCCTGCCCTTCCAACCCAAACCAGTGTGGGATTCCATGAATCTCCATGGCCGTGGACGGGCTCAGGAGCCCTCAGCAGCTGTCTCCAAATCCAGGCACTCGGCTGCTGGAAGCCTGGAGCTGGGGCTGGCTTTAGCAGGTGCTGTTTAAAGCAAGTTTTTGCTGGGAACACCAATCGCAGCTCCCAGCCCTCCCCTCCCACCGCTCTCCCACGGAGCCACGGGCATTTCAGGGCCTTCCCTGGAGGTCTCCTCCAAAGCAGCTGCTGATTGTGAGGATAAATGTTCCTGCCAGGAATGGGATGCCCAGCACCATCCGTATCCACTGCTGACAGACCGTGGCGGTGGCCTGCTCCCGAACCTGCTGCAAATCTGATTTTCCAAAGGGCCTTGATCCCATGGAAGTGCCACCTCCACTTCCCAGCCTTCTCCAGGAGACAATCGCCGTGGCCGGGATCCCTTCTCCCCATCTTCCCTCATCCCAAATTGTCACCCTGGGCCACCTCTGCAGGAAATTGTATCTGATATTCCCAGTCAGGAAGGGAGATGCCAATGGGATGCATATAATATATAATATATTATATATAATATATTATATATTATAATTATATATTATATTCTTATAATTATTTAATAATATTTAATAATATATCATGTATAATAATATATAATAACATATATAATTATATATTATAATATAATAATTAATAATATATTATATATTATATATTATAATTATATATGCAATATATAATTATATCTTATATTGTATTATATTATATTATATATTATATAATGTAAAATTATAATATATAATATAATTATATATAATATATAATATAATATATATTATATATAATTATATTATATATTATATATTATATATTATATATTATATATTATATATTATATACTATATACTATATATAATATTATATAATATATAATATATAATATATAATACATATTATATATTATATATTATTAAATACTATTAATTATTAATATTTAATATAACTAAATATTATCTATTAAATAAATACAAAATATCGATTATAAAATAAAATATAAAATATAAAACATAAAATAAAAATAAAAGATAAAATATAAAATAATATAAAATATAAAATAAATATTAAAATATCAAAATACAAAATTCAGATGCTGTCAAGGGGTTGGGAAGCTGTGGAATATCCATCCCATTGGCATCTCCCTTCCTGACTGGGAATATCAGATGCAATTTCCTGCAGAGGTGGCCCAGGGTGACAATTATATATTATATATTACGTATTACATATTATATATTATAACATATTATATATTATATATTATACTTTATTTAACATTTATATCTTATATTTTATCTTTTAATATCGTAATATTTTTTATTTATTTTATATTTTATATCAATACCAAAGACACCTCAAAAAAGACCTGGGGCATTTCAGCAATACAAAACCACCCATCACTGTGGCTCAGCAGGGATTTTTTTTCCCAAGTAATCAAACTTTTTTCCCATAAACGAAGGGTAATTTCTTACTAAAATAAACCCTTTCCATTAGGAAAATATAAAGTGTGGAAGCCTGGGAGGGTTTGTGTGCTCTCCGGGGCTTTTTTTGAGGCGAAACGTTGGAATTACTGCTCATCATCAGAAATAGAGAGCTGCTCAGAGGCTGTGAGTGAGAAAATTGCCAGCTCTTATTGAATCTCTTATTTACTTGCAAAGTAAAGGAGAAGGTAAATAAGGAGCTCTGCAAAATATCTGCATCCCTGGCAATTTCCTTGTGGGCAATCACAGCCCCCACCCACGGGCTCTGCGGTGAATTGCAATGCTCGTCCTCTCCTTCTCCACATCCATCACATTTTGGCTCAGTAGTTTTGACTTCCACCCACTTCCGTGGCCGGGTGGGGAGAGGGGGGAGCAGAGACTGGCAAAAGCCCTGCAGTGTTTTCAGCAGGACAAATTGCAGCTGCTGGGGTGTGTCCAGCTGGAATGCTGAGTGAGAAATAAACGTTTGTGCTGCTGTGTCTCCAATGGGCACCTGCGTGTTTTATTTCGGATTTCCCTACACGGGGTCTGTGGTTTTTCCCAGGTGAGGTGGAGTTCAAATCCTGACTTCTCTGCTTAAAAAGCTCTGTATAAAGGGGTTTTTTTCCTGCTTACAACCTTCCTCCTGTCCAAATCCATCAGCTTTCTGATAGTCCAGCTGTTTTCCTCCACTTCAGGTCTGGAGCAGGCACTGGGCACGGTTTGAAGATGTGCAAGTGATGGAGCCTTGTCTGGACACCTCTGGCTTGAAATCTCAGCTGATTCAGCCTCATCTCCACTGCTTTCAAAGCATTAATTCCACTCAAGATGAGTTTTCCCTCATCTCTGTGGTTCTGCCTGGATCCTCAACCCACACAGCCCCGGTTATTCCATCAGGCTCCCAAATCCAACACCTCAGAGCAGGGCCTCACGTGAGCTGGACCTTGCTGGATCTCATTTGCAGATCTATTAAACTTCATCAGATTAAAGTTTGCTGAAAAAAAAAAACAAACCGGGCAGAAACTTCAAGGGATCAGAAGAAGTTTAAATTGAAATCCTGTGTAAAACCTGTGCTAATCCTCCCCCACTGACAAATTTTAATTAGCCAAGGATATTAAGGAAAAGCCATGGTTTGTGCCTGCAGCCTTTAATTATGATTTTAGGCTTCCTTAAAGGGACAGCCCCAAAGGGAGCAGCTTAAATCAGCACTCTGAGATGGAAACCCACTTCCTTTCCCATCCCTCTCGTCATCTCTTTTGCTTGGAATTGTCCTTAGTAAGTTTGCCATTGCCCTGCAGCTGCCATTGGATCAGACCCCAAAAGGAACCCTCAAAACCCATCCAGGCAATGAAAACACCACCAGGATTGGGCAAGGTCCGACCTGGGCATCCACATTTAATGGATGTGTTGGAGGGTTCATGCTGTTAAATGAAAATAGTGGAGAAATACCTGGATTCTCCAAGTTTGCACCATAAGTTTTATTGCAGGCTCCAAATCCCTCATTTCCTTCATGTTTGCTCCCAGGTGCCCCAAGAGAGGCCCTGCTGTCCCCTCCCGGTGGGATTTGGCTGGTGGGCACCACTCCCCACCCTGGGCTGGCACCTCTGGGTATTGCACAAGGCACCTCCGGGGCAGCAGAACGGGAATTTCATTCCCAGCCCCAACAGCCTGGAACCACAATTGTACAATTCCAAGCCTCCAGGGCTTCGCCTCGCTTCCCATTAAGATTTTATGACCCAAGTTAAAAATCACTCGGCTCTGTCCTTTCCCTGTTCCACTCCTTGAGCTCAGCCCCAGGCTGTTCCCGGCTGCCGAGCATCAGGAGCTGTCAAATCCATCCGTGGCCAGGAGAGAGGGCAGCACGTGGGACACCAGGGGAGCTCCGGTGTTTCCAGGTCACCGGAGAGGGAGGTTAAGGAGCTCACAAACCTGGCAGGGTTTTTTTTTTCCCCCTTTGAAATTCAGGCTTTTCCCAGAGCTGCGGAAGAGGAGCTGTGCCCCGTGGAACTGCTGGTCATCAATCGAGTGCCCGCTCTCACCCAGGAGGTGCTGGGGAATTTTCCTGTGCCCTTCCCTTCCCACCAGTATCCCCTGTGATTAAAGGGGTGTTCCCACTGCCAGAATGTCCCCAGACAGACGGGCAGCACCTGCAAACAACGCAGATGTCCAGGAGTGTGTCCTGTGCTTCCCCATCCCGACCCTGGCTGCCCCTGTTTGGAGCTGCCTGAGAATCACTGGGAAGCTCTGATTCCCGAGATGTTGGAGGTTGTCCAGCACATCACTCCCTGGAGCCACCTCGCTGGTTTTGTTTACTTGTGTGGAAGCCACAGGAGGGACTTTCAGGAGCCGTCCTGCCTTCCTCAGGCTCTCCAAGGAGCCATCGTCTCCAGCTGGAGCAAGGCTTTAGTCCGTGATTTACTGCATCCTGATCCAGGCAAAATTCCCACCAATGCCTGTGGATGTGCCCCATCTCATTAATTTGATGGTGGTGCTGTTTGGAGGGAAGGAAAAAGAAAAAAAAGTTGCCTTTTCCCAAACTGTCGCTCTCCTGCACGCACGAGCAGTCCCGAAATTAAAACACTGCAGCTCGCTCTGCAAGGGCTCTTAGCTCCACATCCTAATTGCTTAATTAAGCTGTCTTGATCCAGGTAATAATTGCAAACTTTCTATCTGAGGAAGGTTTGCCGAGTTAAGCAAGAATTGATGAAACATTGGCAGTTCTGACGGAGCCGCCTGCTCTTTATTTCCTTCTGTGTTCTGGGAAAAGCCTCTTGAAGCCAAACCCTTCCCCTTGCCTGATTTTCTTTCACCCAAATTGAGGCGTGGGACTGATGTTGGTGCTGGGGGAGGCACAAAGTGCTCCTGGCGCTGCTGTTCCCTCACTGGGAGCAGGGACAGCCCAGGAGCAGCAGAGTTTGGCACTCAAGCAGCAATAAAAAGAGATTTTACATGGCATTAAAATACCCAGAGAAACAGCACAACATAAATTTGTCTGCTGCTCCCCTCACACAGTATCCAGCCCCTCCCACCCCGTGCTGCCCACGGTTTGTGTCAGAAAAGTGGGGAAACAGAGCAAAAAACAAAAATCCCAAAAAAGACCTGGTAGGGTTGGGGATGTGGCAGCCTGGGAAGTGCCCGGTGTCCCTCCATCCTTGCAGTTCTTGGTCATCCTAATGCCACATTAGATGGGAGATTGGGAAGGAATTCTTTACTCAGAGGGTGAGCAGGCCCTGGCACAGGGTGCCCAGAGAAGCTGTGGCTGCCCCTGGGTCCCTGGCAGTGCCCAAGGCCAGGCTGGACGGGGCTTGGAGCAGCCTGGGACAGTGGAAGGTGTCCCTGCCATGGCAGGGGTGGCACTGGATGATCTTTAAGTCCCTTTCCACCCCAAACCATTCCATGATTCCATGGGACCAGCATGGGACCCATCACCTCCATCCAGGAGTGCTTCCCACATCTTCCTGACCCCGTTTTCTCCCTGCTGTCCCAGTTCCATTTGTTCCCACAGTGCGATGAGGAGCTGCAATGTTTTCCCTGCCCCTCGGAGATTTGGATCAGGAAGCGACCAGCTGAGATTGATATTGTCATAGTCTGGCTTTGCAGGAGCCTCCTGAATAAATTTCCCTTTACTGGACACAAAGGCTGCCATTCCAGCCCCTCCATCCTCATTATTCCCAAGGAAGTGCCTCCATAACCCACCTCAAGTTGTGCTTTGGTGGTCAAGGTCCCTCCTGGCTTCTGCTCCTGGGTGTGAGAGCCAGGAGGGAACTTTCCAGCAGCTTCCCTGCTGTTTCCATCTCCTGCAGAACACAGATTAATTTCCTTGTTCCTGCAAATAAGGATTCCAGTGATGCGATGTTAGGTGAGAGAATAGATTTCCCTACTTTGCAAGGTGAAAAAAAAAGGATTTTTTAAATTCTCTCCACATTTTAAATGTTGAAGTCCTCCCACTTTCAGGGGGGAACGGCAGTGCTGGTCTGAATGAGAGCATTTGTTCAGAGAGAGGGGGGGCCTGGCAGAGCAAAGAGCCCCTCTCCCCTCTCAGCTCCATCCCTGCTCATCAGGAAAAGGGACAATGACAAGCACAGAAATCCCCACCTGGTTAATTTGGTTACTTTCCTTTGTTTTCTGCACCTCCTGGCTGCAGCAACATCACGTAAGGAAGCAAAGCTGGGTGGTGCAGCTTCGTTTCAGCCCCTGGAGCAGCAGAAGAGCCAAGTGCCAAAATCCTGCCTGTTCGCTTAAATTTCCATCTGTTGAAACCAGGCAGAAGAGGGGAAGAACGGGGCAGCACTGACATCCCTCTTGCTTGCAGGTGAAGGGAAGAGCTGCCTGAAATGCATGCAGGAGCATGAGGGAGCCTGCAGAGCAAACACTGGCTCCTGCCGCTGCATGAAAAGGAAATTCGAGGCAGTGGAGGGGCTGCAAAACAAAGCCAGACCCTCCTGCATGCCACGAGGTGACAAACATCCCGCACCTGGATGTGCCAGGTGATCCAAATGCCCCCATTGTCCCTCCTGTGTAAGGAGAAAGTTGTGTTGAATCCAGCACAGGGCTGGAGAGTCCTCCCAGGGGCTTTTCTGAGCCTGGCAAGGGGCAGAGGCAGAGTTTGGATATGAAAAGAGTCAAGCAGACAAGGGAGGAAGCTGAGGCCAAGGGCAGAGACAAAATCAGGTGCCACCACCACTCAGCAAAATCCAAATTATCCTCCAGCAGCAGTGGGACCACGCCAGGACCGAGCTCCCGTGGAGCCTGGCAAAGGAAAGCTTTGCTAGTTTTCATTTCATTCTCTTTTTCTCACAAAGGCCATTGAGCAGCTGGGGCAGAGGCAGCTTTAAGTGCTCGCTATAGATTTTCCCCCTTATTGATGAACCGAGGGAGCAGAGAGGTTTGTGACGAGCCCAGTTCAGTCAGGGCACATTTAAAAATCAGCTATTGGCTGAAAAGGAAGGCACAGGTCAGATGAGGGCTCGGCAAAACCAGGCCATGGAGCTCCAAAACGCTCAGATCTGAAAGGAAAGCTGAGCAATCCCCCATATTTCCCTGGCCCTCGGCCCCAAACCAGGACTTCTCTCTTCTCTTATGGCAGATAACCAGGGCAAGGCGGGGTTTTCTTTGCCACCATGGCAGGGAGCAGCCTCCAGCCCCCGGGGCTCTGTTTTTAACCCCAGTACTCCCATCCTTTCCCTCCCCGGGTATCTCCCCTATTCCCCATCCCACAGCCAGTCCCATTTCAGCAGTGGGTGGCAGGAAATTCCTCTTGTCATCGAGGCCACCACCACGAGGCCACTGGGGTCACCCGGCCCTGTTTAGTATCTTCCTACAAAGTCCATTGCTCAGATTTTACACACAGCAGCTCCCTGCCATAAAACCCCGCAGGCACCGATGATTTACATCTGATTTACACCTGACTTACACCCACGGGCCAGCAGCCTTTTAGGGGAGTTACAAGTCCTGGCACATGCCTGCTTTTCTCCTTTCCCAGCTCCGTGCGCTGCCCCAGAAACAAGCCCAGCATGCCCAGGATAACTCAGAGGAATCCCCAGGGAGAACCCTGGGCTGTGGGATTCAGGAAGAGCCCCTTTTCCAGCAGCTTCTTCCCGCTGCACCACCTCGAGAGCCTGGGGGCATCGCCAGCCCTTTCCCCCTCGAGAGGAGCGGTCCCAAACCCATCACCGGCACCGGCACAACACCCCACCAGCTGCAGGGAGAAATTCCAGTCTCCTCGCCCGTTTCCTGACGATTTTCTTCGGCTAAGAACCAAAAAAAGAGCAGCATCTCTTCGCCAGTCGGGCGAGAAGTTCCCTTTAAAACCCAGCTGTCAGGGATAAAATGCAAATAGGTACACGCAGGGCAGCAAAGAAGTGATCTGATGCCTTTGATTGTTCCTGCCTGAGCCTCGTAAATCATCGCTGCCTCAGTCCTGTGCCCTGCTTGCTAATTCCTGCCATTACCGCTCCATTTATCCACGAGCATCGTCGGTTTGAATTCGAAATGTTGGTTTAATGTGGTGCTGATGGGATGGCAGGCGTTTACAAAAAGTACAGCAGCAATCTGCTGGGGGGAGAATACAGATTTTTTTTTTTTTCCTCCCCCCCCCTTCAAAACAGTAATAACAAAAGGAAATAACACCTCTGGCAACAGCTTCAAAGGCAATTGGGACAATTTTTGCAAAGGATTTTCTGCTCTCTATAATCATGTGCTTTTCCCTTTGATTTCCCCTCGCTCTGATGCTCGGAGCTCGTCACTGGGTGCGATGAAGGCCGTGCCTTGGGGGAACACGGCCCCTCACCTGTTTCACGTGCAGAGATTGTGTCTCACGCGGGATTGGAATCGCATTTAAACCCTTCCCACACATTTAAACCCTTCCCACACGCGCCTGGCTTCACTTCTGGGCTGGGATGTTGCTCATGGGATGGCAGGGATACTCAGAGTGTGGGATGGGCTCTGGGAACTCTGCCCCTCAGCTGTGAGGGTCATTCCTGGTGTCCCACACCGACGAGTCTCACCTGTGTGAGCTGGCCCTGGGCACCACCAGTGCCAAGAGGAGCGCTGGCATCCAAGAGTTTATCCTGTCAGTGATGTGAGTGAGGAAAAAAGAGCTCTGGGAAGGGACCGGAGTCACATCCCAGTGCCGCATCACCTCTCCACCCCACTGCTCCAGTTCCAGTCTGTTCCCATCTCCCTCCCTGCCCCACACCCCCTGTGTGTGGGGATGCTGATGGAGCCTCAATGCAGTGTGTGGAGCTGGCTGCACCCACTGCTCTGTCGGAGCAGGAGCTGTCTGCAGGCTGATGGAAAAGCAGAAAAAGCCAAATATCAAACGGGCTGGAGGCAGCTGGGAGCAGCCCCTTTTGATTCCGCCGCAGAGCGGGGATGAGTTCATCCCCTCACGCAGCCCTTTCCTGCCGGAGCAAGCGGGCCCAAAGCAGAGTTAATTTCCCATCGACCGCTGTCTCCCGCATTAAAGGAGGGCTTTTGATCCGAGGTGTTGTGAATCCCTCTCACGCAGAAGGGCCGGGGCTGCTCTCCCGGGATATTGATCCCCGGCACCGCCTGCGGGCAGGGGAGTGGGGAATGAGCTGCTGAGCATCACAGCCAGGTGTAATTCCAGCTTTTCCAGCGGGGAGAGGGGTGGGAGGAGCTGCGGGAAGCAGCAGCGTCTCCCCTCATCAGCACCTGACCCAGCTGCTCTGCAGGGAGCACCAGGCTGGGAGTGTTTCCGAACTGAAATGGAATTAATTCTCTTCCGGCGGCTTCCGGAGGCGAACGCTCAAAGGCGATGTTTACATTGGGCTGTGTCACCCGGCGTGGGCTACTCCTCCCTCCCTGCAGGTACCGAGTGACAGCAGGAGCCTGTGACTCACCAGCTGGGACGTGTCCCTCCAGTGTGACTTCAGACACGGGACACTGAAGAGGGATTGTCACCTCACAGCCAACACTGCCTGCATTTCCAAGCACGGGAGCAAAGCCAAGGAGAGCTGGGTGCCTTAAAAGCTGCGGGTGTCACCCAGCCGTGACCCTGCAGTGACCTGGGTCAGGTCTCTGTGGGTCACTCTAAGTGTCCCCTGTGTTTTTCCAAAGTCCAGGAGCTGCAGGAAAACTCCTTTCCCCTCAGCGTGGTGGGTGGTGGTGCCCGGAGCGCTGCTCCTGGGGGTGTTTTGCTGGGATGCTCATGATGCCAACATCCAGCACTGCCCCTTCTCCAGGCCAGGAGCAATCCCAGGGAGCAGCAACCACTGGATAAACACAATAAATGTGCTGATAAACACACTAAATGTGCTGATAAACGGGCACAGCAGTGCCAGGGCTGGAGCAGCCCTGGGCAGAGCAGGCTGGTGCTCTGTAGTCACCACCTGACACAGACAGGGCAGCCGACCCGGCACTAATTTGTCCATTAAAACATGAGATTCCCGAGGGATTCTTCAGATTCCAATGGTGCAGTGCAAAAAGGGAAAGCAGGGTGGGATGTTTTCCAGCAGCTGTGTGGCAAAGGGATTCCCCAGGAGCAAACAGAGCTGGGCTCCACCTCTGCTGGCTTAAAATGACTCAGGTCACTTGGCACCCCCTAAAAATCTGCTCCAGCCTGGAATACAAACCTGGAAGTGCTCACTTTGGAAATAACACCTTGACCAAAAGCCCAGCACTGGTGGCTTCCCACCTGCCTCAGTTTCCCCACTTCTCCCCGCATCACCTGAGCAGCATCGAGGGAGGTCCGAGGGGACAGAAAACACCTCGAGTGTTTGGCAGGAGGTTTGCATGCAAACATTAATCCCCATCCCCAGAACGCTTAATTACTATTTGCCTGCTATTATTGTTTGTTTTCCATCAGCATCCTTGCTTTGGTTCTCTGCTGAATCCCACTCCTGATGCCAAGCCAGGGATATTTTAGGAAATGCAGATTATATAATATTTACATCTGTGCCACTTGTTTATTCCTCTCTGTCGGTTAATTTTATTACTGCTCCTCTCTCACGAAAGCAGTGATTCGCAGAGCCAAAAGCAGGCTACGTGATTTCAAGGATGCACTAATTTTAATAATTAAAAAGCTGCTGCCTTCCATCTGCCTGTGGAGGGAAGGAGAGACAGCAGGAGAGCACGAGGCTCTGGTTGGGAAATCCCACTCTGAACCAACCCAATGCTCCCCCAAAAAGTGATGGGTTCTCACCCAGTCATGAGGGTTTCTCTTGGTTTTCATGTCTGGGAAGAGAAAAGAGACCCCAAGAAGGAAGAATAAGTAATTATGGGATTTTTTGAGGGCTTGAGGAGGAGCTGGAGAACTTGGAGTGCAATAAAGCTGTGTTTTCCACTGGTCAGAACCATCTCCTTTGACAGAAATCAGAAGTTTGCAGCAAAGCCAAGGTTCTGCTCCTTGGTGTGGCCAGGAAGAAGGGAAATGCTCTTGGTCCTGTCAGACAGGCCCTGGGGGCCCCAAAATGCAGCCCAGTCCCGAGGGGGTGCCAGCCCCCAGCAAGGACAGGGATGCTGGCACAGGGCCACCAAAACAGGGGCCATTCTGCAGGGGACAGCAGCCCCTCAGGGGAGCAGCTGGGCAAAATAAAATAAAGTCCCTTTTGCACTTCCAGAGTGTGTCCAGAGGGTAAATGAGTGGTTAAAAAAGCCCCAAAAGCTGCCGGTCTGGATCAGCCCTGGGGTACCCTGAGCTGCTGTTGGGCTGGGTGGGTGGGTAGGTGCTGGGGTGGGGGAGTCCAAACACCAGAACAAACCAGTTCAGATGGTCAGGGATCATTTTCTGAGGATGGAAACCCCACAGCAATCCGTGGGTTTTCTCCCTTCCAGGCTGCCCCTCGAGGCCCGGGCTGGGCGCTCGGTTGCCCATCAAACCCATTTCTCCCCACATTCCTGCTCTTCCCTGCTGGAAAAGCTCCAGGCATTAATCCAAAGCCCCACAGAGCTGCTCATCACCACTGCAGAGCCCTGGATTCTCCCTCCACCCCACTCCTGCTTGATGGAACTCCTGCAAGATTCCCGCTCCCAGAACGAAAGCAGCATCTGCAGCACGTGGGGAGGGATAAGGCAAATACCAGCGAGAGGTTAACAGCATTTCCGAGCAGAACCCCCCCACCCTGGCACTGCTGCCACATGTGAGCAGGGAATCTGAGCAGCACAATGCAAGGAAAATACAAGAGATGCAAACCAGAGCAGGCGGAGGGGACGGTGGGACGCGGCAGGGGGGAGCTCTCCGTGCTGGCACAGCTCTTTGCAGAGGAGCAGATGTCTGCGCTGGCAGGAAGGGGAAGAGGGGATTTGTTTATGGAGAGGAAAAATAATCTTTTAATTTGGCTCGTGGATCAAAACCTGAAAATTCATCCCCAAAGACACAAATCACTGGCGTTTCTTCCCACCGGTGCTGGCAGCAAAATACAACAAAAGCTGGACCGTGGCAGTGCCACCAAACACGGCCCCTCAGGGGACACTTCGTGGTGCCCAGCACTGCAGCATCCCACACATCCCTGCTCCAGCCTGATGGAGGGTACAAAAAACCACCTCTGAGCATGATGCACGGCTCCCACCAGGCTTGGATAATTCCTGCCTCTCCTCCTTTCCTGCTCAGTAAGTGCTGCCTGGAAAATCAGGAGTCCAGCAAGGGCTGCTTCCCCAGCCGGCCAGCCCATAATTACACGTGGTGTTAAGTGCAGAAACATTTCCAAGACTGTGCTGAGAGCAGGAGCGCAGGGAGGGAGGATTCTTTTAATTGAAAACCGTTCCCATCTCCAGGCCAGCCCGTGGTGTTTGCAGCAGGGCCAGGGCAGGGGTGGGCACTGCCCCCCAGCACAACCAGAGGCACCCAACAGTGCCCCCTGCCCTGGCTCCAGCGAGGGGGATGAGGACATTTCTGAAGGGCTTTTCTGGGAGCCAGCACGGCTGCAGAGCTGGCAGGGAGCCACAGGAGCTCTGTCCCTGCTCCCTGAATTAATCTGAGCTGCTCCCAGACCTGCAGCAGGAGCAGTGCCCAGGCAGGTGCCCGAGCCCTTCCCAGCTCTCCCATCTCAACTTGGCTGGCAGAGAATCCCAGAGAACCAATCCCCTCCCCTTCCTGCTCTCCTCAGGTGCTCAGGCTAAATATGCTGGTGCCCAGCATCCTTCTGGCAGGGTGACCTGCTCCTGCTGAGATTTAAATTTGTCCAAAAAAGCCCTTTTCTGCAAGCAGGACCCGGGAGGGCACCTCCTCACGTGCCGTGGATCCCAGCCCCACCTGACAGCCAAAAAGCAGCAGATAAAGGATAATCAGAGAGAGGGCAAAGCCCCTGGGCACGGCAGGGGTGTGCCCTCCCCGCTGGCACACAATGCTTTTCCTTTCCATGTGTTTACTTGAGGACAAAAAAAAGCCAGAAAACACCCGTAGAAATCTTTTTAAGCAGTAATAAAACGAGTGGTAGAGCTCAAAGGACAGTGAGATGTTCACCGTCTGCCCCTCCATCCTTCCAGGGTGGCAGCGACATCCCACACCCCAAAAACCTGTGGGGACAACAGACAGGACACAGAGATCCCATGGGATCCCTGGGATGCACAGGAAGGCTCAGAGGAGGCAGCTCTGCTCCTGATCCCAAACCAGTCCTCATCTCTCTCCTCTTTCATCCGTTAATTTGAATTATTGGCCTTGGAGCAGGCAGGTTGGACCAGATGACCCCACCACCCTTCCAACCTTACCCAGTCTGTGATCCTCTGCTCCCAATGAAATGAATCCAGAGTCTCTCATTTTCAAACAAAGCAGGGCTTAACCTGAAAAAATAAAAAGTTTGGGTTAAAAACCTTCAAAATGGCTTCAACTTTTCCTCAGCAGAAGGAAAAAATTTCTGTATTTCTTCCCCTACAAAAGCAGGTGGTGTTTGCCATGAGGGTGCAGACTGCAGTGATGCTCCCCAGCCTGTGTCTATGGCAAAAAAAAAAAAAAAAGTTTGCCAAAGCCATTTTTATTCTGCTCCCACACAAGCTCCTTCCCTGCTCAGCAAAAGGGAATTTTCCCGTTTTATGGGAAGAAAGAAAATATCTTTGCTGTGCTGTCACCCCAGCAGCCACACAAACACAGGGGCCCAGCAATTCCCCTGGACCGTCCCTCCAAGGGAGGTGTGGGGGTGACACCAGTGCCACGTGGAGAAGTAATGAGCTCTGTTAATGGAGTCATCTTTGCAAACTGATATTGCTCCTGCAAACAGACAGAAAAAACCCCACCCTTCAATGTGTTTGAACATCACCTGCACGGAGCTGGGATCCAGCAGCAGCAGGGTCACCCCGGGGCTCAGCACTCCCACCTCGTGCTGAACTCGGAGCAACCGAGCTCGGAGTGGCAGCAGCTCTGACCTTCAGCCCTGCAGCTGATGGAAAATCCCATCAGCCAGGATCTGCTGCAGAGTCTATTCCCCTCTACAGTCCCCTCTGCACCTCCCAAACCTGACCACAGCACCCTCCAGGCTGAATTTAGGCTTTGAGAGAGCTTCTCGGGATGCAGGGACTGGTTTGCTCCCCCATTCCGCTCCTGCCCGCCCTTCTGCAGCCTCAGTGTTCACGGCCCAGAGTGATTTTGGTGCACTCTGGAGCTGGGTCACCCTTCTGCCAGCAGAACAAGCCCAATTAGGGCACGGAGCAGTTTTCCGAGCCCAATTAGCAGCGTGTGAACTTTAGGAGGGTGTTTAATTGAAGGGAGTTGAAGGACACATGCCTGACTCGGGTGCTGCCGAGCCCCGCAGGCACCGGCAGTGCTGAGGATGGATCATGAATTTTAAGGGCTTTGCCAACCCAGGAGCCTCCTGCCCCCAGGGCTGCTGCAGTCGGGAGATTTTCCTGGGGATGTGACCCATGTGAACCTGCCCGAGCCTGCGTTTGTGGTGTTCGTTTCTAATATCAATGAGGAAAAGATACGCAGCGAAGAATTAGCACTGAATCAGAGAATTATTAGGGTTGGAAGCTTAAAGCTCATCTTGTTTCACCCTCTGCCATGGGCAGGGATATTTTCCTCTATCCCAGGTTGTTCCAAGCCCTGTCCAACGTGGCCTGGAGCAATGCCAGGGGTGGGACACGGCACTGGGAGGTCACTTTGCAGTGTCAGTGCCCTCCCTGCCCTGTCTCATTAACTCCATTCATTCCTTGGAGCTCCTGGTCTTGTTTTTGTGAAGCCAAGGAAGTTTGCAATAAAAACTCCTGCTTCCAGATCCTATCGATCCAAGGGCAGGAGGAGAGGGAGCATGAAGGACTGAAATAGAGAGAACTGAGTGGCTGTTGCTGTGACCCCCCAGCAGCGCCTCAATTCCTGGTGAGAAAGAAAACAACCCAACCATTTGTTCAATCCGTCATTAATGAAGGCATAAATCATTAGGAGAATAATTCTTCCCAAATTGAATTACTCCTTCCAATTACCTGGCTTTTTTCTTTTCCCTCCTTTCCTTCCATTCCTTCATTCCCCAAGGAGCTGAGCAGAGCCGGTGCATTGGAATTAAGCTCAGCCAAGCGGGTGCTGCTCCGTCACTTGTTGATTTCTTTCCCTTTTTCTCCTCAGACTGTGGCAGGAGAAAATGAAAACCGTGATGTCAAAGCCCCGTGGCTTCCCAGGAGAATTTACCCTGTAAGGTTTGGGGCTTTATTTACCTTTGTGTGGAACGAGTCCTTCTGGAAAACGCAGAGCGGGAGCCGGGTCCTTGATTTTATCTTCATGAACATTACTGATCCCCGGGCCCTTGCTCGCAGCCTTTCAAACCTTATCAGCGACTGAGACGTGAAAAAGAGACACAGACAAACAAGATTTAATCTGCCCAACATTTCTGCACCGCTGCCTCATGCCTAATGGAATCTCGGCTTGTTTGCAGCCTGGCACAAACAAGGAATGCACAAGTGGCAGGTGCAGGGGCAAAATCTCCTCCTGGTCCTACCCTGCTCTGTGCTGCCAGCCCCAGGGACAAAAGCCCTGGGTTATTCTGAAATGAAAATGGGAATCCCTGGGGTGCTTTTAGGAATTTCCTTTTCTTTTCTCCGTTTCAGGTTTGCCCCCTGAAACATTTGTCAGCTTCTCCCCAAACCCACACCCCTGCAGGTTCTGCAAACCAGAGACTTGGCCATGACAGATTTTTTCCCCACAAATTTCTTTTCCTTTTCCCCCTGACACACATGAAGGGATTAAAAACCATGTCTCAGTTTCTTTCCTTGCCCTCTGCACTGACCACCAGCTCTCCCAAGATGTACTGGGGAGAAAAAAAAAGTTAATTCTTAATTAAGCTCTTTGATTCTGTTTGATGTTAATTATTCTTTTCATTACTTCTTAAATCAGCTGAGTTTCTTGCCTTTTTTTTTTTTTTTAGATGCAACTCAGCCTATTCTCCATTCACTAAATGCTTTGAATCCCTGAATTGCGTTTTTGTTATCCTTGCTGTTATTGCTTGCATCCTGTCTGGGCCATCATGGCGTTTAGGTTGTTTTTTTTTTTTTTCCTGAAGCTTGGATTTGTGTGTGTGATGTGTGTATGGATAAATAATCCAGAATTTGCTGAGCAGCATGCAAACTGCAATCTCTGGGAGAATGGCAACCTGCACATTGCCAGAACGAGCATCAGTGAAATATGGGGAATTAATTTAGCCTCGTGAAGGAGATAATTACTATTTTGCAGATTGAGAAAGTGGGGCATAAAGAGATTAAGGCCTAAGGACCCAATCTAGCCAAAACCCAATCATATGCTTAATTTAAAGGAGATTAGATAGTTCCCTTAAAGCCAGCAGGAACAGCCATTGCTTGATGTCAGGCACACATGAAATGTTCTGCCGAGCTGGGACGAGGGATGGGAACGTTCTGCTGAGCTGGGATGAGGGGAGGGAGGGACAGGGCTCAGGGCAGAACCAATTGAGGCTGGAATTTGCACCCCCCAGCCCACGACAGCCCTGCCCTGCCTGGGCCTGAGCTGCTGCTGATTTTCCAGATTAATTGCTATTACCTCCTAATGTGTGTTAAACACATGGAGGTGCTCAGTTAAGCAGCTTTAGGAAATTATACAAGAATTAATATATTATGGACTGCTGCTTCCTTGGCTTAATGCAGCCACGGCGTTGCTGCGTGTGAAACAGCAGGGAAATGTGATTTTCCCTCCTCCCAGGGCCCTGGGGGACAGGAAAGCTCCCTCCTTCCCATCCTGCCTGCTGTAGCTCGGGGCAGGGGTGGTTTCTCTGTCTCCTTTCCAGGTGAAAACAGCAGGAATTAGGAACCATGGTCACTGATCCACTTCTGCCAGGAGCCACCAGCACCTGATGCCCCACAGGGAGAGAGGGGGCTGAATGTGGCACATCCAGGAGTGAAATCTCCATCCCTCATGGAATCAGGGATGGAGAGGGCCTGAGCAGCCTGGCCAGGAGCTGCAGCCTGGAGGATGGAGTGTGCTGATGTGGGGATGAGGGTGATCCCACTGAGCCAGAACACTCAAATGCCAAACCTGACACACCGGTGACACATTTGGTGGCCTCTCCCTGAAGTTTCACCTCAGCTTTGGAGCGGGCCTGACATTTTAATGCTGATTTTTTTTTAATTTTTTTTTTTAACACTTTGAGAACAGCTGAAAGCACAGCAAGGACATCTCCTCCTCCTCCTCCTCTGGATGCACATCCCGAGGAATCCACATGTTCCATCTCCACCCTCACCCCCCACATGTCTCCATACACTGCTCCTCGAGCTGCAGCCATGGCCAAGGCTGCTGTGGTCCATCTAACTTGTCATAGATCTTCTGAACTAATGTACAAATACAGTTTTCCATAAAACACCAGCACAGGAGAGTTATGCCAGTCTTGTGAGAAAGTAATCCCCACCTTAATAAAGTGTGTAAATACATATTTATTTGCCAGACTGGAACCAGAGAGGCTGTTCTGGTCTGCTGGAGAAAAGAAATACACATTTTAAGATTGTCTAGGTACATAATTACCTCAGAGAGAGAGCGAAATAAATCATCAATGTCTTCTTGCTCTCTAGGAAGGAGCTGTGCTGAGCTCTCCTTTCCCAGCAAGGAGCATCCCCTGGAACTGTGCAAACCCACCCAGTGATGATTGATGAAAAACCAGTGTGCAGAGGGGTAGGGCAGACCCTTCCCCTAAGCTCTGGAAATGCCTCTGGAAAGCACCCAGCACAGGAAATACTTATCATTTCTGATGGAAAAACATCCTGACCCTATGGAGACAAAGTTAAGTGAAGGAGAATTGATTTGGGAAAGATATCCCAGCTTTACCTGGCTGCCCACAGCGCCTGGGGACGGAACTGGAGACTCCAGATTCCAGCCTGGAGCCGGAGTTCGGAGCAGTTTCACCCCCCCTTCCTCCTCCCTGTCTCTGCTCCTCCTCAGGACATAACCTCGTGTGTGAAAAGCAAAGTTCAACTCTTTCAGAGGGTTGGGCCATCCCGTTTTATATTAAATCCTGCTCGTTGCCCACGAGGAGTTAATGAAGAGATGGAATCGAGACCGGTGGATGTGCGGCCTCCCGTCGACATCCTCGTGGCCACCTGCAGCAAGAGCTCCCCGTGTCTGCAGTGTGCCTATAACCACTATGAATTATTTATCAGCCTTTTAGAACGTTTCCAAGCGGGTCCCAGAATTAAAGGCTGCTGGCCCCTCTCCCTGTCTCCCTTCTCCCCCTCTCCCTCTCCATGGATGCGCTGAATCACCACCCGCCCCAAATCCGGGGCCAGCCAGTGTCGGAGCAGGGAGACAGAGCCTTGAACAAGGACTCGTGTCTTTTTTAATCATTTTTCAAACCTCTTGGCTCCTTCCTGAGCTGCTGGAAGCTGGCTCTGCACGGGAGATTCACAAATAAGGCTGGAGCGAGGGGGATGTGCGGGGAGGACCCGGCACCGAGGCGGCTCAGGCAGGGATAAACTTAGCACAGCCCTCGCCAGACTGTCACAGCCACGGGAACACCGAGGGCCAAGCTCTCTGCACACCCAGATGCCCGAGTTGCTTTTTCCGAAGAGCTGGGAGGTGCCAGACTGGGCTGGGTTCGCAAGAAACATGAATTATGCATCACGGCCCAGCCTGGGGATCCTGGGTGATAAATAATTCTAAGTAGGAGCTTGCTACATGCCTCAGCTGCAGCCTGTCCCTAAAAAAGCTGGGGTTTCTATTTTTCTTTTTTTTTTTTTTTGGTAGGAGTACTACGGATTAGGGAGCTGTTTGATGGGATGAGTAGTTTTTGTAGGGGTTCTTTAGGCTGGAAGTTGCACCTCGTTCTCAAGGCTCCTGGGAGCGTCATCCTTCAGTCATTGCTCCAAGCTGTGGGTCAAAGCACAGCCCAGAGAATGCAAACCCCGGGATTTGTTCAAACCAATGAATTTCGTGTTATTTGGATGGCAAAAGAGGATTGAGCTCTGCACCCCTCCAGTTCTCCCCTGCGTCTCCATCCCATGCTGAACCAGGACTCAGCCCTGGCTGTGCGGCCCCAGGTGCTCAGCGATGTCTGCAAAGGGTTACAAAGCATCATTATAATTAATAACTCCTAATGACCACTCGCAAACGAAGGAACAGACGGTGCCCCCATGCCCAACCTCTGGCAATGCCCCAGGAGCTGTGCAGGAGCCCAGACCAGGTGATTAAAAGGCTGTGTTTTAAAAGAAATTTGTGCCATTTCTGCAAAGCAGCTGTGGAAGGCCAGCCTTTTCCTGGACGAGGATTTGCTGTCCTTGCAGCCCCTTGACAAGGGGTGATTGGCAGTGAGGAATGGGCCAATTCCCGTGCTCTGCCTGCACCTCTGCCAGGAGAAAAGCCCAAAGGAAGGAGCAGGGCAGAGCTCAGAGCAGCTGTAAGTCATCTGCCAAGGATCTCACTGAGAGAGAGCCCCCGAGCTGCAGCCACAGGGTCAGGAACTGCTCTCATCCACCAATTTCCAAACTAGAGGGGTCTGGCTGGAGCACCTGGAGTAACGAGCTGGGTTTTCTCCAAGGGGAAGGGCAAAGGGACAGGGAGATGGAATTTTACCTCCTGCCTGCTCTCCATCGCCTGCTGATGAAGGAATTACCTGCTCGTTGTGGTGGTAACTGGGGACATAAAAGGGCGTGGCATGGCTGAAGTGCCACCTGCCAGCACCTGCCAGCACGGTTACAGGGACGTGGCTGTGCCTTCCCTGCATGCCTCGATGGCCCCAAGGTCACCAAATCCCAGGAATCCCAAATTCCTGCAGGTTCAGCAAGCCCAGAGGCCACAGGGACAGCAAGAGTGTGGCACACCAGGGCTGTTCCTGCACCTGTGAGTGAGGTTTGGACCTTGGCAATGCCCTGGTGGGGTGAGGGGAGCGTCTCTCTCATTTCAGGATGACTCTGAATTGCTGAACTCCCTTATATTCATCATCCCTGTGGGCTCCTTCCCATGAATCTGAATAAATTCCTCCCCAGCACTGGGCAGCAGAGCTGTGCACCCAGAAAAATGAAGCAGAGGATGCTTTACAGGCTGCGTTTTCCAACTGGTGCTGGAAACCTGTTGTCCCTGTTGACGTCAGAGGGAATTTTGAGCCTGCACTGGCTCCGAGCATTTAATCAGATGTGACCTCTCTGAAAAAACAGCAAATTAGGGGCAGAGTTAAGAGCAGAGCCCAGGAGTGCTGATCCCCACCTCCTTCCTTTAATCACAAGATGAGGCTTTGTCCTGATGGAAAGCAAACAGAGGAGGGCAGGAACAGAGCTCTGCCGTGAATTGGGAATGCTCTGACTATTGCTCAGGTTTGGGTTGTTAATCCCAGGTTCGGGTTGTTAATCCCAGGTTCTCTTCACTCATTCCCACGTCTCAGCCTGCAAAGGGAACACGAAGATGTGGCTTTGCACGTGTTCCTGGGTGTTGCAACCCTCAGCATGGAGGATTTGGGAGCATTTTGGAAGCCCAGCGAATTTCTTTCCACTTGACCAGGATGTGCTGCTTGCTGGGATCGGGGAATCTTCGTCCCTACAGATTTTAAAGGCAGCTTAACCTGCACCTGCCAGAGGTGCTGGGCCTGTCCAGAAGGGTCCCTTGACTCTGGGATTTCCCTGTACCCCCAAAGTAGCTCCATAACCCAGAATTAACCTGGGACATCCCATTGTATCATTCACAGAGAATCACAAAACATCCTGAGTTGGAAGGGACCCACAAGAATCATCGAGTCCAACCCCTGGCCCTGCACAGCACAACCCCAAAAATGACATCCTGTCTTATTTTTAAGAAAGGTCCCCCCAGCCTGTGGCTCACCAGTGGTTTGGCTTTGGGATAAATCCCTGCCTGACCCTTTGGGGACGACTCTGTGTCCTGATGAAATAAAACATGAAACATGACACATTTTTCCCGGAGGAATCTCCACCGCGGGTTAGATCCGGGGTTAAGGAGGCTCAGACTACCTGACACAAGCAAAACCTCCCCTCAGAAGATGCATCACTGAAGTGGTTTAGTCTCGAACAAGAAGCACTTGGCTTTTCCGTGCATTTCAGTGCTGCAAAACAGGGAATTGACTCCGTTTCAGCTGCTTTAATTAAATGGAGTTAAAACCCATCGGCGCAAAGTTTCCTGCCATGCCTACACAAAATCTGCTCCATGAAAAAGCAAAAATACAATGGCTATTACTTTCTGTCAAGTTCTACAGGATTTCCTTTTTTTAAGAGAGGCTGAACAGCTCATTCTGCACCACTTAAATTCCGGCCGCCGCTCCTAAGCTTTTTCTTTCCAATGGATATATCTTTGTTAAACAAGCCAGGCAGAAATCCTGCCTTCCCCATCCATTCTCTTAAGGAGCTTGAGGGATGGAACTGCGCCAGCACAGCCCAGGGAGCGGGACGGAGGGAGAGGGAAGCAGGGGCAGCAGGGTGGTGGGAGGGGGAGCAGGAATCCCGTATGGAATGGCCCCACTTTCCCAGCAGAACGAGGGCTCTGTGTCTCACTGTGCACCCAGAGCAGGGCACTTTTGGTCTCAAACATCATTTCATGCCTCCTCTGACACGGCTGTGTCACCACAACCCATGGATGCAGAATGGGAAGCTGCTCTTGCCAAGCCCAAATGATTTTTTGGTCTTTTTTTTTTTCCCAAGGAAAGACTCTCATTTATACACCCCAAGCCACACCTTGAGTGCTGGGATGGGGGAGGTGTGATGGGGGCGGCTGGCCCACTCACCCAGCACAGGGATGCAGAAGCTGCACTCCTCTGAGTCCCCGTGGAATGCCGTGCAGGGAAAGCCTCTTTAAATCCAAGCTGAGGCACTGGGCTCCATTTGCTGCTCTCACTGTGATTGGTGCCATTTCCAGAGGGTGAAAGGGCAGCTCCTTCCTGCAAAAAGAAGCACGTGGGAGTTAAAATATGCCAAGCACTGCTGCTGAGCATCCCTTGGTATCATCTTCTACCAGCAACCCCTGATGGGGAGATTTCCAGGAGGATTAAACTGCACAACCCTTTTCCAGCATCTGCTGCTCGAAGAGAGAGGGTTGCTGTGGCAACCACATCTGGCCCATTCACATGAGTTTTACAAGCAGAGAAACAAATAAAAAACAAAGCAAAACCAACACGGGCGGGTGGCGCACAAAGGAGAGGTGACTTTGCCTGCCTGCATCAAAGGGACAATCAGCGATGATGGATAATCCAGCCCGGATGTTTGTTTGTGTCCGGGTTTGCCACCAGTGTTCCTGGACTCCCTCCAAAGCCAGGGGCTGGGACATGGGGAGTTTAGCAAGGAGAGGAGGATCCACAGCCATAATTGGGGTGTTTGTGCGTGTGCTGTGGGTGCCTGGGGGTTTCCTGGGGGTTCCCTGGTTCCCAGGGCAGGACTGGAGCAGATCCCAGACATCCCTGGCCACAGTGGGGTGTCCCAGCTGCAGCCATGGGGTCCCTCCATCCCATGCATCCCCAAAATCTGACCTGTGGGAAGGACTGTGGCTTCCCTGTAGGGCTGGGGCCAAGAGAGCCCGGGGGGTGTCAAAGTCATAAAGTTTTTCCAGGGAAAACAACTGATATGGATGGGGAGGATCCTGGATGCTCCCAGACCAGTGTGAACTGCACATTTTAAGGAGCATTTCCTGCTCCAGCACAGCCCAACATGAGGCTGGGCCATTGCTCTTCCCATCCCAGGAGAAGATGGGTGTAGCAGGAATGTTGTGGGGAAGGGCAAGGGATGGGTCCACACTGGGTCAGGCACCTGCTGTTCCCCACCTTTGGGAGCAGTCTCACTTTTAACTGGAGAAATTATGCTGGATGGTCTTGGAGCCAATCTCTTCATTAGCTTCATTTGCATTTCAGGGCAGAACTGCAGATCTTAGGGATGGCTCCAAGCCAGCACATTTGGAGCAGGGTCTGGAGAAGGTCCATGGTGGAGAGAGGCACGTGTGAACCTCTGGCAGCTGAGCACTTCAGTGTGGCAAAGCACTGGGAAGAGGCAGAGCTTTTCCAGGGCACGCATGAAGTGCCTGGAGATCCAGCACTTTCATGCCAGGAACTCAGAGGTGCCAGATCCCAAGTCCTGGCAGCCCTGCTGCAGGTCCATTAGACACTGGGCAAGTGGTGGGACACAGAAGGGCTGTAATTTACTCAAGGACATAAAATACAAGTGGATCAGGGGATTGATCTGTGCTGGCTGAACACTCCTGGGGGGCTGCTCCTCCTCCATACCCACAGGATGGCCCAAAGGCTGATCCAGGACCCTGTCCCAAAAGGCACCAAGGCTTGTTCCCAATCCCAGGCAGGCAGGGTCATCCCAGAGATCCCACACACCACCCAAGCCCCATCCAAACACTGAATATTCCCATCATTTTCAGCAACACACACTCACACAATTGACCATCTGGCCTGGAACTCTTTATGCTCTGAGCTCGATGCAAATCAGCCCAGCTCCACTAATTGCTGGGATGGTAACGATGCTCACACCGAGGCAGGGCTGGCTGAGCAGGGCAGTGCCAGCTCCGCACCACGCTGGCAGCAGGACTCTCCTGCAGCCTGCCAGATGCCACGGCCCCAAAGGCCAGATTCGCTTGTTTTGGGATGCTCACAGAGCCTAAAATGCAAAGGTGACAACAAAAAGAGCTGGAAAAAGGAAAAAGAGCAGTGATGTGAAGAAGGAGCTGAGCCCTGCAGATAAACTGACCTGTAAATGCCTCGGAGTGGAGAGGGCAGGCACCGGGAGCCCAGTGCTGGGGGAGAGTTCTCTGCAGCAGATGGGCTGAAATCCTCATCAGCAGATGCAGACAGGGAAAATGTGGGAGTTAGCGCAGGGAGGAAGCTGCTGCCTGTGGAGGGAGGCTGCACAATCAGCATCAGGATCAGGCAGGATGGACCCCTGACCCTCCTGCCCAGCACCTGCCTGGAATAGTCACACACAGTCACTCCTTCCTGCTGCTGCTCCAGGAGTCCCTGGTTTTCCTTCAGGCAGCTCAAAACGACCCAGTCACTGCAATTCCGTAAAGCTGTGGCCGGGCTGCAAAAAAGATCCCAACTTGGGAACCCAGAACAAATGGATTCCCATGGCTGGCGGGTAGGAAGAGGCTCAGATCAGATGGAAGGTGCCTCGTGTGTCCAGGCTGGCTCAGGGCTGTGTATCCTCCAGGTTCCTCTCTAAAAACCTCCCTCTCTTCTTCATTTTGTTCTTTCACAATCAGAGATTTCCCTTCCCAGCACTGGGAACAAGAGAACGGGAATTCCAGGGCACTCTGCTGGACCCGTTTATTCGATGACCCCATGGGAAAGGTGGTGCTTGTTTCCATACCCCGGGGGTGGTCACACAGGCAGGGTGAGGATTGCTAAAAAGGGCTCTGTGGGGCGCTCAGGCTGCCCTGAGACCTCTCCTTGCTCCAAATTTGAGCTTGGAGTGGAGCAAATCCCACAGGGGAGGGCTGGGGGCTGGCAGAGGTGGATCAGGTATTGGTGCAGAGGGAACCACGACCTTCCCGTGGCCTCCAGGCAAATTGTCCGTCAAGGATTTCTTGTTTCCTTTCGTTAGGCTGCTGAGGCTCGTTATTTCAAGTGCGCTGTTAACAAGCTTGAAAAAAAGCAAATTGAGTGGCCAAGGAGCTGGTGCCGGGCGGGGTGGGCAGGGCTGCCAGGGACACGGAGGTTGAGGTGGGAGCAGGGATGAGGAGAACCTGATCCGGCTCCCAGAATCTGCTCAGGTTCACAGGGTCTGGCCTCTCACCGGGCTCCTGGTCCCCCAGGGCTCATCCCTGCAGCCCAGGAGGATGACACCAGCCAGGATCTGCCAAAACCCCGCCAGGTCCATGCAGGAAGAGCTCTGGGCTGGCACCAAGGTGGTGCCCGGCTCCAGTGAGCCCTGACCAGCCCAGAGCTGTACAAGTGGCTCTGAATTGCCTGTCCTGCTCTTCCCCTCCTTTTATTATTCCTAATTCATCAGCAGTGGCAGGAAATCCTTGAGGAGTTTTCCACAGATCCCCTCTGAGGCTGAGGCAAGGCCAGCGAGCTCTGGCACTGCCCTGGTGTTTGCCCAGCCCTGATTTACACCTTCCCGGAGAGCAAGGAGCATGGATCAGGGCCAGGCTCGTGCTGCTGAGCACTGCAGCATTTCTCCCCTTTCCCTGAACTCTGTCCTGTTTTGGAGCTAACAAATCCCCCCAGCACTCTTTGGGGTTGAGCTCCTCCTGCTCAACCCCAAAGAGTGACAAAAGGAAGAAAAAAACCCAAAACAACGGGGAAAAAAAAAAAAAACAACAAACAAACCCTGGCATCGCCATGGCAACCTGCTCTATCCTGGAGCTGCAAACCCTGAAATTCCCACTCCCCATTTTTCCCTTGGATCAGGCAAGGATGACAGTTGGCATCACTCCATGCTGTGAGTGCCGGGTGCTGGGGGAGTTGTGCTTCAAAGCAGGTTGATTTTGTACATCCTCCCTCAGGCTGGCTGGATCACATCCCTCCAGGACCCTCCAGGCAGCTCTCAAGGGGGTGTGTGTGGTTTGGGGCAGCAGGACTGTTCCTGGGGCAGGGAATGCCTTGCCAAGCCCAGTGCCGGGTGGGCTGTGCTGGGGCACGGCCCCTTTGGTCCCAGTCCTCCTCCCCAGTGGGTGCTGCTGCACATAAGTTTTGCTTTCGGCCTCATTCCCCTTTCCCTGGCTCCTCATTCACCCACCTCTTGTCTGAGGACAGAGCCCCTCCAGCTCCATGGGCTGCTTGTCCCTCTCACACCCCTCTCAATCCAGAGCTGGAGGTGCAGGGATGACCACAGCACCCTACAAAAACCTCACACCCAGCACAGCAGGGACTTGCGAGCCTCGTGAAATCCATCAGGAGCTGAGTGGGGCTGGAGCTGTCCCACTGCTGTCCCACTGCTGTCCCAGTGCCCTGGAGCTCCATCCAGCACGTGGGGACACGGCAGGCAGGGATTTTTGCAGGAATGGGCTCTCCAGAGGGTGCTCCAGAGGGCATTCAGCCTTCGTTTTGTCTCGTTTATAGCTCATTACTGGCCCTGCTGTGCAGGGAAAAGCAGCCAGAGTTGTAAAGGAGTTGGCTGTGCCCTCTGGCAGAGCGGTGGGATGCTGGAGTGCTCCAGAACATCCCAGGCTGGGAGCAGGAGCGGGCCGGGCTCATCCTAGAGGATCTCAGAGGATGAGTGAACCCCAGGGGAGCTTCACCCCCAGAAGCTTCCCTCTTGTGCAGACCCTCACTCAGGGTCACTCGTTTGGGCACTGCCACCATCCTGACCCATCTTCCATCCCCACAGGAGATGTTGCTCTGGGAGCGCAGCAGATGGGTCTGAGTGGAGAGAAAATTGCTTTTGCTTTATGGCTCAGACAGCAGCGCTTTATTTCTCTATTTATATCCCACACCCATTATCTGCAAACCCATTCCCCTCTCTGGATGCACAAAGGCAAGCAAGTGTTGCCAGCTGGCCCCTGGTGTGCCCACGGACAGCTGCCCACCACGGCTGCCACGCCGAGCCCGGGATCTGGGGTTAATAAAGCTGGATGTCGATCCTCATCCAGGAAAATGAGATGCCAGGCGTGCCCTGCTCCTCCAGCAGCCTGGCAGGGGCTGGTTGTGCTGCAGGTTTGATGAGGCCTCCTGGGCAGGGGCACAGATGCTGCAGTTGGCTCTTCATGCCCCTCCAAGCAGCAGTGGGTGTGGAGAGCAGGTCAGGAGCCATTCGGGATTATGACTCTTTAATCGCTGGTTTAAGTGAGGGCAGAGCCTCAGTGCCTCCTGGCACAAGTTCTGGAACAAAGGTGTTGGAAACAGCCCCAAAATGAGCTGGGTTTGCCATCCATTGCAGGGCACCACAGAGCACCTTCCTGGGAATCCAGGAGCCAGACTGGGAGTTTCCAAACCCAGAAGCCAAACTGGGGGGTTCCAGCTGTGGGCTGAATTATCCAGAGGTGCTGAGGCCTGATGGAAGCAGCAGCTTCAGGGAGAAGGTGTTGCCCCACCTGGGCATTACTGAAGTGTTTTATTTCATGAGGTATTGGACCAGACAGCTCCCAGCTGAAAAGAATGAAATATTTCTCTCCTCGACACTGCTCTTTGCCAGGATTTTGCTTTTCCACAGTTCTTCAGGTCAGAATTAGCTCCCAGTCCCCCTCTGCATGGAAGAGTTGAGCTGTCCTTTGCCAGCAGGGAAACCGGGGCACGGGGTGGATCTTCCTCTCTTGTGGATGACACCACAGAGCATGAAATCCATCAGCAGCCCCTTCCCATCTGTTCCCCCTCCTGCGGAAGGCAGAGGCTCCAGACCATCCCTTCCTGCCCCAGCAGCCACCACATCCCCCACAGGGGTTTGCCTAATGAAGATTAAAGAAGTGCTGCTGCGAACGCGTCAGTCATAAAATCACCGAAAATAATACAAGGAACAAAGCACCGTGGCCATCAGCCTGAGTGGAAGTCTCAATTAGCAAATATATCAATCACTGGTGACGTCTTAAGTAGCATTTGCAGGGAGAGCATTACAGAAATGATCTGCAATTACGGCACTGCTGGGAGCAGAACTTCCCGGGAAGTGGGGCTGGATTCAGGGAAGCACCATCCAAGCTCCCAGTGTGGGATATTTGGGGTTGTCTGCATCCCCAAGAATTGGTGTGTTTAGGTTTGCCAGGACAGAGCCATGGAGGATGTCCAGGATGCCATGGCAGAGCTCCATGGAAAAGGAACACTTGCTCCTGCCTGGGGCTGGAAACGGCTGGAGCTGCAGCCTGCGCTGGGGACAACGCACAGCTGGGTCACCCACAAGGGTCTGGCTTTGCAAAGCCTCCAAAAGGCCACGTGGACAGGTCCCATCTGCTCATTCCTGGGAGTCAGAGCCCTGTGGCACAGAGTGCACGGAGTGGGACGACGGTGCAGCAATCCCAGCCAGCGTCGCCCCACCAGGCACCACCAGCTGCCCGCTGGCCGTGCCCAGGCCACTGGGGACAGAGCCAGAGCTGATTTAGAAGGCCCAGGATAAAAAGGGATTGGGAAAGGCACTGGAACATGCACAGTCAGTTATGAATATTCCTGGATTACAGCAGCTTACAGGCTCCCAGCTGGGAGCAAACCCCGCGGGCAGCGCAGAGATGAAGGCACAGGAGGAGCAAGGTCACTCCCAAACCTCTTCCAGCCCTGGGATGTGCTTCTGTCCACACACCCCCCCTCCCCCCAAAACAACAGCCATGACAAAAAACCAGCAAAAACCCCACTGCTTGTTTGTTTTAAAGGAATTTGTTGGGTTTTGTTCCAAGGCCCAGCTGCAAACATCCCGTTTGGCAATTGATTTCCACAGTGGGAAGAGTCAGAACAGCAGCTTCTCCTTGCAGAAAGAGAGAAAAACACTGTTTTCGTTTTCTTTTTAACAGAAACATCTCCCACATTTAAACATCTCCCACAGAAAAACATTTACTGAGAGAAGAGCCATTTATTTTTTTTTCCAGTCCCTGCCCTGCTCCAGCACGTTCCTGCAGACACAGGCACTGCTGAGGTGAGGTAATCAGCTGCACAACCTGAGGAAAAGGCTGAATGGAGGGAAGATGTGTGAGGAGAGCACAGTTAAAATATTTCTGTGCTCCAAGGTGAGCTCCCAGGGCTCCAGCATCCTGGTGGGATGATGGCTCTGCCCTGTGTGGCTCCCAGTTTTTCCCTGTGCACGTGGAGCAGAGGAACTCTCCTGGGAGTCCCCTCCAAGCCTGGGGTTTTCTGGATTGATGAAGTTTTGCTCTCAGCTTCAAAACCCTCTTTGCTTCCGGGCTTCATCGTGGGAGGATGGAGGAATTCCAGGTTTCATCCCTGTGGGGTTTTGGAGATAGGAGATTGTGGTGCTGGTGGGACCTGAGACCCAGCTCACAGCCTGACAGCGTAGAATCACAGAATCCCTGAATTCCAGCATGGTTTGGGTGAGAAAGGACCTCACAGACAATTCCAACCCCCTGCCCAGTGGCAGGGACACCTCCCACTATCCCAGGCTGCTCCAAGCCCCATCCAACCCGGCCTAAGGTGCATGGGAAGAGCATCGTTCCAAGTGTTCCCTGAGCATCCCCAGCTCAGCAGCTCTGCCCTCCCTGCAGCCGCCTCCCAGCCCAGCTCCCCCTCACCCAGAGCTCAGAGAGCTGATGGGAAATTTGCCCTCGGTGGTTGGTCTCATTACAGCCCTCTCCAAGGATCTGCAGTGATCAAAAGAGAGGGGAATTAATCAGAAGAGCATAACAAGGAATAATCAGGGGAGGAAGGATGGGGAGATGGGGAGTGAGAGCAGCAGGAATGATAACGATTTTCTCAAGGTGAGGAATTTGCCCAAGGGTTTGGAGATGAATGCTGAGGGAGCCCAGAGGATGGGACGGATTTGGGGTGTCCCACACAGGACAGTGGAGCACAGTCTGGAAGTGTTCTGGGAGCCTCTGCCCGCTCCCACCTTCCCAAGAACCTTCCTGAGAGCACCATGGGGAGGTTTGGGCAGCCTCTGGTTATCCCACACAGGCATGGACATGGGATGGAGGCCAGAGCTTGTCCCCAGAGCCTCCCAGGAGGGCTGATCCTGCTCTACTCCGGGGCTGCTCCGGTGCTGGGATTCCATCACCAAGCAGGCACGAGCGCTAAATTCCATTTAATAAATACCTAATGAGCGGCTGACAGCCACTTCTGGACTCTCAGCAGTGCCTTTGGTTATCCAGCAGCTCCGAAATGGATCCAAAGTTTCAATAATTGATGGCCCACTAATGTAGAGCTCAGGGGGGAGAAGGGGCCCATTAATTACTGCTGGGCAGAGCTTGGCCCTGCCACCAAATGCCACCAGGAGAGAGCTCCTGGAATGATGCTCATCAAACACAGCAGCACAAGAGGACCCTGCCTGCTCCCTCTGGAGCTGGGCTGCTGGTCCAGCACAGACCTACAGCATGAAAATCAAGGTTTTTCAGGAAAACGAGCCTGACTGCTGGCTCTGGGTTCTCAGGATTTCTTGGCATGCTCCCCACAGCCCTGGCCCCACGCAGTCAACCCAAAGCTGTTCACTGCCTCACATCCCTTTCTCCGGAGTGGAAATGAGTCTGAGAGAGCGCTGTGACATCTTCCTGTCCTAGAGCAGGGCCAGCACCTTTCTGGAGGGCTTTTTGAGTCACCTGAATGATGGCCAGCAGCGGGTTGTTAGCATTGCCCCGGGGCTGGAAGGTGGGGTGGGCACGGCTGCCTCCAAGCTGGCTGGCTGCAAGGTGAGGGGAAAAAAGGGGAATATTTGTGGAGTGGCTCATCCAGTAAACCTGAAAACAGGCAGCAAGAGGGGAGCTGCTCTACAAACAGAGCCCCACATGCATATTCTGCTCTCCTGCCCACTGCCAGTGGAGTAAAACTGGGGAAATTCCCATCTACAGCATGGAGAGATGGCCCCCAAATCCAGCAGGAGTTACCGAGGAAATGATCCAAAAGTCCAGCTGTAAATCCAGCCCCATTAAACCCCACACTGCAGAAATGTTCAGTGTCCCCCCACAGCTGTCCCTGCTGCAGTGAGGAATCTCAGGGCAATTGTCAACGAGACAATTTTAGCCTTTCAATGAGGTTTTTAGGGTGTTTCAGTCTCTGGGATTTCTGAGGGTAAAGGGAGAGGGAAGGTGAGGGGGGCAGGGCTGGGGATGAGCCCAGGATGAGCCAGCGGTGCCTCAGGTGTGCAGTGGGCTCCTGGAAAAGCCTGCATGTGATGGATGTGTCCTGTCTCCCCCAGAAAAGCCTTCCTCCCTCTGCCACCAAGGGCTGCTCATGTATTTGAGCGAGAAAGAAGCAATTTTTGCAGTTAAAAATGGTGTTGCAGAAAGGGGGAGTCTCACATCGTCCCCTGGCCCCCCAGCAATGCTGGCTCAGGGTCTCCCGTGTCCCCAACATCCCCCAGCTCTTTGTTTGCTCCCAGCCTGCCTCTCCAGAGCGAGGATCTGCCCAAACAACCAGAACAGGCTGTGTTTGAAGAGGGAAAGGCACAGAGGAGCAGAGATTAAAGGAAAGTAAACAGTTCCCTGTGTGTGCCCGGGGCTGGCCCTGCCAAGGCGCTGCCCCTGGTGCCACCAAGCATCCAGCACGAGCTGGGGCCCTGCCAAAACCATCTCCTGCAGGCCTCAGACACTCGGTTCTCCCTTAAAAAGACCCTTTTAGAGCAATTATCTAGCACAAACCGCCCGTTCTTTTGAGGGAGTAGGTTCAATAAGCAATAATCACATGCACACCCACAAGAAGTGCAGCAGTTATTAACTCAGATGCATAAAAATGGCATTTCATTAGGGGCCTGAGAACACCTCAGCCACGTGGTGTCATATTTACCATCCCCACTCCAGGCACAGCCCCTGTCAGCTCCGAGAGCTTCCAGCTCAAAGGAGGCTGGAGGTGATAATGGATTTTCAAAGAGACAATTATTCTCTGGCTCTGTCACAGCACCGGATCAATGGCAGATGTTTCTGCTGCATCCTGACCCATTTCTGATCCTGAAAACGAGCCTGTGGTGGGCTGGGACAGAGCTGGGAATTGTCCCTACCTGCTCCTGGTAGGATTTTCTGGGCCACTTTTCCAAGGAGCCCATCCATTTTCCCAAGAGCCACCACAATCCTGCTGTCCCTGAGATAAATAAATGGCGCCTGGCCCTTCCAGGGGGGATTCCCCAACAACAGGGAGATGGATTTGTGGGAAACACCATCCCAGCCCTCCTTCCCACTCCGAGCTGCTCCAAGCAGTGCTTGACCTGATGTAGAAGGAACGCCTCAGTTCGCTTTGCTGATTGGAAATAATCCCATCCCATTTCCCACCTGAGAGAGCCTTTTCTGGCTTCACCGTGGATCAGCCTTTCAGTGAGGGCTTCTGATAGCTGGAAATCTGTGATTGCAGCCCTCTGCTGCTCCCAGGGAGTGTGATGGACACGGATCCATCCCAGGAGCAGGGAAAGGGTCTGATCCTTCCCATGGGAGCACAGGCAGGGGGATGGAATGGGCTGAAGGAGCAGGTGAGGAGTGAGGAGGAGTGAGCAGAGACCTCCCCATGCTCCAGCCACAGCCCCCAGTGATGGAGCAGCAGCTCCTGGACATCCCCCAGCACATGCAACTCTGTGGGGCCGGGGCTCCCAGCATTACCCCCAACCCCTTAAGAAGTCTGGGTGGATAATCCTGAAGGATGGTGCTGCAGTGCTGGGGAGGTTCCGAGAGCTGAGGCCAGCAGATGCCTCCCCGATCACCTTCCTGCTGAATTAGCACCAGCACCCTGCTGCCTGCTCCAGAGCCCCATGCCCACAGCACACCCTTCTGCTGGGCCTTAAAAGTGACTTTGCAGTGCACTAAACACCCTGCACCAGCTGCAGGAACAAATATTTTAGGGTTTTGAGGCCCCAGAGGTGCTGGGCTTTATGCTCTGTGGTGCTGCCAACCTGCCTGGGTGATGCTGGGCATGGGGTGGATTCCAGCATCCCTCCTCCAACAGCAAACCCAGGAGATGTGTGTGTCACCCCATTTTTCTGGGAAATATCATGTCCAGGGGGCAATAGATCCCTCTGGCTAAGCTTTAAATCCTTGCTTTTACCAAAAGCTGCTGTAGGATTGGTGTGGGATTGATGCCACCTGTCCCCATACATGTGGCATTTCTGAGCTGACAGCACCTCTGCAGCCTGCCTGTGCTCCCAAAAAGTCCCTCAACACTTATAAAAGGGATTTCTTGGTCCCAGCTCATCTCTGCATCCCGCAAACTCCCCAAAAAACACGGGGCTGCCATCCCACATCGCTGCTGGGGCTGATTTGATTTCCAGGCCTGAGGAACACTTGTCTTGTATAGGCTGTTGAATAATTTATAATTTGCTTATGAGCAAAGGCAACGGGGAGTGTGGGGAACAGGAGGGAGAATAAATATATATTTATAAAATATGGAAAAAGCTAAAAAAAAAAAAATCATAATAATGCCCAAACCACCCCTGTAAACTGTTCCTTTGATCTAATCCAGAATAAATTATACATAATGGAGCTGGATGGGTTTGCTTGCTGCCAGCATGAATAAAAACCAGAAAGCAAGAGAGCAAGCCAAATCATCTGGGCTAATAACAATGTGCTCGCTGTAGATGCTTCATCTGGGATTATTTTGCAGCAGCCAGCACAGATTTCCATGGAAAAGAAAGTAGTTTTTTAACTGGGGGGTGCTGTGCAGGCAATGAGCTGTGGTAATGCTCCAGCATGCCTGGAGCAGCCAAGCAGATTTTTCTTTCTCATTCCCCAGTTTATTCCACTCAGGGATCTGGAGTCACCAGATCTTTCAAACTTTGCTACATAGGGCAGATGCATTTTCCAAACTTCTGGAATTTCATTGATCCAACAAAAAACCCCCACCTGTTTATTTGCAAAGCAGTTACACGTTCTGAGAACTCCAGATGATTTTCCCAATGCCTTCACCCTGCCTCCTCTTCCTCCTCTCTTCTTGCTCCCTCCTCCTTCCCTCTCTCATGGAAGTGAAGTGAGGCAACTTCTCAGGACTGATCTGTCCTGAGGAGCTCAGCTGATGGCTCTGGGATGCAGATCCATGAGGAAACACAGTCCATAAAGAATTCCCACCCAGCCCGGGATGGATTCCCATCCAGAGGCTAATGGAAAATCATTCCCATTCACAAGTCCAGCTGCACTGACTTCCTCAGGATAAGGAAGGTATTGACCCAACAGCCAATACTCCAAAACCAAAACCATTCCCTCAGGGCTTGGCTTCAGCATCCAATTAAAATTCCTAACAGAACTCCCAGCCCTTTGGAACATTGGATTCCAGAGGCAGGGAATGAGCTGGGTGCTCCTGTGGCACAGCCAGGTCAGCCACTGACCAAAAACATCTCCTCAAATTTCCTGGTTTGTCGTGAAGTAAGAGAGACATGGACAGTAGCAAGTGGGAATGAGTTTGGGAAGAATAAAAGGTCTCTGAAGGCATCACTTGGCTTCTGCCTCTCCCAGCAGAGCCAAGGCCGAGGCCTTCGAAGCCTAGCAGAGCAAATGCCTTCAGAAAAAATCATCCTGCTCTGTTTTATTTGGAAGAAAAGCCCCGGTTTTCCTTTTGGATGGTTATTTTGGGAGCAGGGAGAGTTCCATCACCACCTGGATGGCCCCACCGGTGTGGGGGACAAGCTTAGGTTCACTCCCTGCACTGGGAGCTCCCCACAAGCTCCCGTGAGCTCCTGTCCCCTGCTCACCTTTCAGAAAATTCACACCCACGCCAACACCGACAAAACCGGGGGTGATGGGAATGTTTGGCGTGTGAAATGCTGCTGCACATCAACACTCCCGCACATCTGCACAAAGGGAATGTGCTGCTTCACAACTCGTTTAGCTGTGACCCCCTTTTTCACCGTTCCAAACAGTCTGTTTGTTTATTTGTTCACAGCTCTTTGTGAAATCCACCTGCGGGGAATTCTCTTCCCTCCTCCCATCCGCGAGGCTGAATCAGACGTGTGAGAGGAGAAATGGAAGAGGCACTGCCTCCATCCCTGGCTCCGGAACATCCCTAAAAGTGCTCAGCTTCTCCCTAAAAGTGCTCCACCGTGCAGGAGGGGGAAAAACATCTGGAATGACGCTTAATCCCTCTCTGTAACATATTCAGTGGTGGAGCTGAAGGGGTCTGAGCTATTCTCATCATTTTATAGTGGGCAACCAGGGTGTGAGGGGGTTGGGAGCTCACAACTTACGGGAGAGGAGCGATGTAGGAAAAATGAGCAGGAATAATGCAGGGGAAATGGCTTTAAACTGCCAGAGGGCAGGGTTAGGTGGGATATTGGGAAGGAATCCTTCCCTGTGAGGGTGGAGAGGCCCTGGCACAGATTCCCAGAGAAGCTGTGGCTGCCCCAGCCCTGGGAGTGTCCAAGGTTGAAGCAAGCTTGGAGCACCGTGGGATAGTGGAAGGTGACCCTGCCCATGGCAGGGAGTGGCACTGGATGGACTTTTAAGTCCCTCCCAACCCAACCCAAACCATGATTGTGTAACAAGCTTTGTCCCATCATCACCGCGCTTTGGGAGGACACCCACAACCTCAGAGCTGTCACCCAGACAGGGCTGGCCATGCTCCAGGACGATCCAACTGCTTGTTTGCCCAACTAAAGCACCGAGCTGTGCCTTGGACCCACCCGGGGAATTTCCACTCCCTTCAGGCTGAGGGGTCCTGCTCTCCAGCGGGAGATGTGTCACTAATTGGTGCTTGGCAGTGTTCAAAGGAAATCTCAACTCTGAAGTCTGGAGGAAGCAAATTCCCCGCGACTGAGTGGAGCTGTGGAACGAGGCGAGCAAAGCTGCAGCACCTCAGAGATCAATCACAATTATAAAACCAGTTAGGAGAGGGCTGCTAGGCGAGGTCACTTCAGGGCACTCTTATTAGGGAAGTCCATTAGGAAAGAGGCTGATAATGGATGGGAGGCTGCCACACGGGCTAATTATAAACATCCCAGGTGGCTCAGGCTCGGCTGCTCCCTGCTGGGGCCTTGCTTCGCTCCAGACTCCAGCTCCTTGCTGGAGGTGACACATTTCCTTGGAGAAGATGCAGATATTCCTGCAGCATCCATGGGTCCAGTTGTGCCCATCTTTTGTCATGTACGACTTAATCAGCAGGAGATTGGCTTCCAAAATAGTCAGGGGTGAGAGCTTCTCACTGCTTGTGGTGTGGCCTCAGCACAACCAGCCTCTCCTGGGTTCATTTAGCCAGGTTTGGGGGTTTGCTTTCTTTAAAGCTCTGCCTTTGCTTTCTGACTCTGTAACAGCCTTCGCTTGGACGAAATGCAGTTTCCACCAAAATTCCTTGATTTACTGGGGAAATGTGCCACCAGCACCAGGCTGGCAGCAGCCAGCTCTGCTCTTTTGTGCCCTCGCAGCCCACCATTCCCACGCACCTCTGCCAGGCACCGAGATGGCTCCAGCCTGGAAAAGGGGGAGAGATCAAGAGCTTTGGCTGAGTTCTTCGCACGGAGAAGCCCCAGGGTGAAGGTGAGAGGGTGCAGTGATCAGTTTAACTCACACACTGTCCTCAGAGTGGAGAGCAAGGGGCAGAAATGATTTCTAGGCTGAATTTTTGCTTTGTCACGATCTGTACTTGCTCTGTGTGCCTGGCACAGGCTCAGCACAACTGGGAGCCATGGCCCAGGTTCCTGAGGACAAGGAATTGCGTAACACCCACCCCAGCCGCTGCTGGATCAGCTCCCCAGCTGGAATAAATCAAGAGAGATCCATCGAGGTCAATCCTGGCCAATTGTATCCACTTAATCTTCTCTCGGGAAGCAGCACTCAGTCGATTTGCAGAGTTCCTGCCTCCTCCACTGCCCACTCCAAACCTCTTCCCAAAAGCACCAGAATAGAAACCCCTCCAGCAGTGGCTCCTCACTGAGTGCCTGTGCCACAGCCCAGCTGGGGCAGAGCCAAGCTGCCCCAAAAAACGCATCTGGGATGGGGATCCAGTGGGGAACTGAACCACCTGCCCCAAAAAACATCAGTTTATTCCAGAGGGACGCAGGATTTATTTTCCATTTGATTTGCCTGAAATGGCTGGGGTGGAAAGAATGGACATCTGGGATAAAGGGTTCTTGATAATTCATTTTCCAGGATGGTCCTGCTCCCAGCCCCAGCGGGGTTCTCATGTTTAATTTAAAAATGTAAAATATTTATCTCTGTTAAGTGCTCTCCCTCCCCAGCCCTTCTCCCCTTTTCAGGGTGAGGGGGTGGAGCAGGGCAGGGATATTTGTGTGGATCCTTCACAAACAGGGAAATAATCAACAAACTGGAAGTTTATGGCCAGTTTTTGTTTTCTGGTGGATGTTTCCATCCCCAGAACTGCTGCAGCAACTCCCAGATTTAAAGCAAAGCACAAAACAAAGCATTGGGGAGTCTTGGGGTGTCCCTGGGGGAGAGGGGTGACCACAGGCACTGCTCCCCATGCCCTCAGCACCCACCTCCCCATCCCTGTTCCCTGCCATCAGCCCCCAGCCCTGCTTCCAATAAATAAGCTGGATTTTCCCAAAGCCTCTCCCACAGCCCCTTGGATCCTCCTGCTTCCCTGAGGGCTCACCTCTAGGGGACAGCCTGAGTTTGGGGACATATCCCTCCCAGAGGGCTGCTCCCACTGGGAAAGGAACAGCCCTGTGGGTCCCACCCTGCACCCTCTCCCTCCTGAGAAGGCAAGTTTGGGACCATGGATGTCGGAGGAGAGGCAGGGAGAGCAAGGCTGCTTTGATGGAGGCGTCTTTCAAAGAATCCTAACCAGCCTTGTTAGATGTTTTATTCAGTTTTTATAAGTGTTCCTTGCTCTAAAGAGTAAATTAGGAGTTTGGGGCAGTGCCAAGGGGTGTCTTTTTTGTTTCTCTTGGCAGTAAATCAGCTTTCAAATGATTGTTGACATAAGGAAAAACAATATTCAAATGCAGGCCCCTCTCCCTTTTATCTCACCCTCCCCTCTCCTGTTCCTTCTGCTGATTCCCCCTCTTTTAAATAGAGATCAGCCCTGGCCCTCCCCATCACTCCCTCTCCATTTTGGGGAGGTGACAATTCTATTTTCACACGGGAGGGGTTCTTCTTTCTGTCCTTGCTTTTCCCATTTCAGGGCAGGATCTGGTGCAGAGAAAAGGCAGAGAAGGAGCAGAATTAAGGCCCTGGAATATCACCTCGTGTGCTTGGCTCCACACACCTGCCTGAGCTTCTGGAGAACACAGCTGACAGCAACAGGAGAGGAAAAACCAGGAGGCATGGCCGGGAAAGAAGTGTTAAATCCCAGCGGCTGGAATTGCAGCAGGCGAGGATCCGGCAGCAATCCTGGGTTAAATCACAGCTAAAAAGAGAAAAAGTTGCTCTGAGGAGCATTTTTAGATGGTTCCAGTCACGAGGGGCTGGGGGGTCACATTCCCAGGGGACATAAATTGACGTGGTGGCATTAAATCCCAGGCAGCTCCTCACGCCCGGAGCGCTGACCCGCTCACCCCTCGCTCCCAGCCTTTATTAAAGCCAGCCTCGGGAGATGTGGCTGGCATGAAAAAGCACCGGAGATTTGCATTTATAAAATTCCCTGAAGCAAATGGCTTTGGTGGGACAGAAGTTCACGTCAGAACGGCCCACGGGGTGCAGGGGTGACTCGGGGAAGGTTTCAGCACCGTCAGCACCGCGCTCTGGCGTTCCCAGGGGTGAGGCAGGAGCAGAGCTGGGCTGATGGGAATGGCAACAGCCTCTCCTGGGTGCCAGCTGGGCAAGAGGAATTTGCCATGGGGCTCACACCAAAGGCAGCAAACGGGAGACACTTCCACCTGCCTTGGCCCTTTGGGGCTGCAAAAAGCTTTGCTGAGCACTCCAAGTGGCCCTTCCTGGCCAGAGAACCCTTCCCCAGGCTGATCCCAGCCCAGCTCCCTCTGCAGCTGGTGGGATTTGCAGTTTACCCCGGCAGGAACAGAGCAAGCTCCCAGCTCCTGGAATAACTCCTCCAGCAGCACTCCATCAATCCCAGCCCCTGCACAGCCAATTGCTCTTTGTGTTTCTTCCCAATGCACTGCAGCACATGTACATACACAGGAAAGCACAAACAGGTATAAATTACCTTCCAGGCAAAGCCTGAGGACTTCGAAATTGCTGAGAAATCAAAGCACATTCCGGGGGGGTAACGTGGTAAACTGGAAGGGGAAAAATGCGCAGAGAGGATTTTAATAAAAACAGAGCCAGAGAGGGAGCTCAGAGCCCTTTCAAGGTGTTCATGAAGTGAGTGCCAGCACAGCCCGTGGGGGCACAGAGGAGTTAATGCCCCCAATCATTTTCCAGATGGATGTGGATGTCTAAGCTGACTGAAATCCCCCATCCCATGGAGGGGGAACATTTTGGGTGTCCTCCTGGGGTGCTGGAGAAGCAGAGATTTCCCAGCTCCACTGTGCTCTGAGCAAGGCAGGAGCCAGCACTGAATGTAGCTGAGCAAGCTAAGGATGGCTCTTCCAGGTGAAGGAAATAGGATCAGAGGGAAAACAGTTGGGAAGAAAAGCAAAAAGAAATCACAAAAAAGGGGGTTCTAAATGAAAAATATAAATCTAAAGTGCAACCTCAACCTTTTTCGCTTCAGAGTGACGAGGTTTTAATGCTGGAAGCTGGAAGACAACCAGCAAGTGATGGAGAGGAGGAGGCTCAGCCTGAATTCCCTGCTGGGAAAGCGGAGCCCTTCCCGCTGCCCTGACGTCAGGACGCAGAGCTGGGATCAATACACCCAACACTGCAGCCAGGGTGGCTGTAAAACACTTCCTTTAATTACTCACAGCCAGCAGCAGAACAGCAAGCCCAGATTAAAGACCTGCAGCCTGCTGGGGTTGTGGTGGGAGCCTTGGGAAGGGCCCCGGTGGCTTTGTCCCTGCCCACCCTGACAGGGTCACCATGCACAGGGACCCTCCCGGGGCCACCACAGCTGTCACAGGAGTGTGGCCGTGTTTTTACTCCAGATCCAGCCTGCTGCTGCTTTCCCAAGCCAGCCATAATATTTTCCTGGCTGATCTTAGCAAAGTTGGAGTTGGAATGGAGATCGATGCGTGGAATGGAATATGCTGAGATACATTCTGAATGTGTCGCCGGGAGCGTTTCATGACGGGAAGGCAGCAATGACTCCAGCAGTGTTTTTCCCCAGCCTCAATCTTGGCACACTTTGGCTTTTCCTCCCAAGGACCCATTAGTCACTGCCCTGAATACAAACCAGCCCAAGCAGCCAGATCCTTCAGTCTCGCAAAGATCCCCCATGTTGTAATTCCAAAATAACACCACACTCCTTTAATGATCAATAGCAATTACCAAGTCATTTATATCCAATAAAGGCTCCAGCAGGAGGTCTGGGTGATATATTACTGTATAAATTCACATTATGAAGCAGATTAACAAAGCATTATGAAAAGCAAGCTTATTATTTGCATGAACACGAGGCTCAAGAGGTAATTGAAGCAATCCAGCAAAATGTCAATGACTCCTTTTGTGTATGAAATATTCATTAAAGGCAAGCACTTATTTGTGAGCGATTGTTTATTTATACCTTTTCATTTGCATTCTGCTATAAAACTGGCTGGCTTTCCATTAGGGCACAGCCAGCATCACTTTTCTTGGGAATCGCTGGGACCTGGAAATTGCCTCCTGTCTGCAGAGAGCGGCGGGGGATTTTTCTTAGGCAGTGGATGGATCCGATGGATCATGATGAGGAGGGAAAGGGAGCAGTTGCAGGAGTGATGAACGTCCTTGTGCTTCCTCATCCCCCTCTGCCCTCTGCCCTCTTCCCTGGTGCTCCAGAATGGAGGTGGCTTTAGGGGAGCCTCATTTGGGCACCCCAATCTCTTACAGCAAGACCTGGGGGAGTTGCCAGGCTTGTGATGCGTTTTTCCTGGGCATTAATTAGGTATTTTCATATTTATTTAATATTGTTATACTTTTATTTGTTTATTTTATATTTATTCATGCTAACGAGCAGTGTTTTCCCCGCTGTGGGGTGAGGGACCCATCTGCTCCCTCCAGGGCTTCCTTGGGCTCAGCCCACAGGGACAGATCCACAGGTTTCCCTGGATCTGTGTCCACTGAGGATGCTGTGGGGGTCACCTCACGGTGTCACCCCACTCTTGGCACCTCCCTGTGGGGTGAGCCTGAGGCTGGCAGGGCACAGCCTTGAAAAGGAGCAGTTCCCCTTCCCTCTCCCCACACCCACTGGAAATGCCTGGAAATTACTGGAAATGGGTTTGGGTTTTGTTGCTCTTGGTGCCATATCCAAACACCAGGGCAGCAAGAGCTGATGAGGGTGCAGAGGGACAGCAAAGATCCCACAGATCCCTAGGGGAAAGCATCCCCTAAAAAGCAGAGAGCTCGTGCCCCTTGTGCCCCGTGCCCCAGGCAGGAGGTGCAGGGGGATCCCGAGGCGCTGGGCACGGGTTCCCTGCTGCTTTCTCCAACTGAAGCCCCAAATGAAGTTTTTCCCAGCCCATCCATTTGCCAGGACAGCTCCTGGGCTACAAATCAATGCAACACCGCATCTTATTTGCTCTGCAGCCAGCTGAGCAAAACAATGTAGCACCAACAGAGACATGAATCTCCTTCATTTATCTTCGCGCTAGAAAAATTTCAAGGCTGGAGGTTTTTTTCTGGCTCCCTGGCAGCACTGTCAGGAGCGTGACGTGTTAGGAATGGCTGGATGGGGGCTCAGGATTTGTTTTCTCTGTGATTTCCTCGCTCCAAATTGCAGCTTTACTCACACACGTCCCCAGGTGCCACAGACAAATGTTTGACCAACAGCTTAGGGCAGGACGTGAGGATCAATCTTGGATCCCTGCTCCGAGGGAGGCTGCAGGGGAGATGGAATCATAATTATCCTTAAGGCGAAATGCCTGTGCAAGGCCCCATGGGCAAGGATTGGCTTTGGGGGACTCGGGATTTGCTCCCCCAAGGCAGATTGCCGGGTTGAGTTTCCCTGGGGGAATGAGGCCCATTCCCTGCCCCTGAGCAGAGCTGCTCTGGAGCTGCAGTTCTCCCTCTCCCTCTCCCTGCTGTACCTCACTCTGTTGCGGTGAGCCGCGGCTCCCGCCATGGTGCCCTGGACCCTGTTGGGCAAAAGGTCCAATGGTTTGATCCCTCAGGGGCCCAGTGACCATAAAATGGCCGCCCGTTCCAACATGGATGCCTTCCTGCAGCCCTCAGGCAGCTTGGCGGGAAAGATCGTTGGCCTTGGCGGGAAAGATGTGACACCCTGCAAGTCCACAATGGCCGCCACACTCTCCTCCCTCAGTTATGTCATTAGTTTTTAATTGGCCCATTAGTTTTTAATTGGCCTTCCCCACCTGCCTCCTTTCCCATTGGTTATTATGCATTGTTCCCTGCCTCTGTTGCACCCCTGGTCTGCTCTGTTATTGGATGCCTAATGCATGCGCTGCCCTGACTGCCGGGGTATAAAACCCCCTGTCAGAGGCTTTTCTCTGCTCTTCTTGCCCCTTTCCCTGGTGTCAATAAACTTGCTCCTGCTTCCCCAAGAAGAGTCCCTCGCTTCTTCCTTCTCCCTTCGTGCTTGGTCTATCGGTGGTCGAGGTGAGCTCTGCTGGAGACCTCGCCCATCCTCCCACGATCAGTCCGCCTCTGTCCTCCTCCATGGCGGTAGGCGAAGACTGCCTGGTGCTCAAGCCCAGTTGAGCTAGCCCTTGGGTGAGCACTGCGGCATCACCCCAGAAATCCCACTGGACAATCCCTTCCCGACAGCACCTTTTGGGATTGCAGCCACGGGTATTTCCTGGAGGGTTTTGCTGCTCCCCTGAGCTCCCTCCCTTGTGGAGGGGTTGCCCAAACCCCATCCCATCACTCCCTCAGCCACAGGAACGAGCAGACTCCTGCTGACTGTTCCCAAAGCTCTCAGCACTCACCCAGAGCAGTGAAACCCCAAAGAACCCCATCAGGGACCCCACAGGTGGGAGCAGAGCCTCCAGTTCCCAGGAAACATCAAACACAGGTCCCCACACCTCTGTCCTGCCCCTCACAGCAGCCGCTGGTGCTGCTGCCACTTTCTCAGCAGAGATTTCAAGCAATGGAGACTTCAGCTCATTGCTGAAAGCGCCCAGCGAGCTCCGTGCTCTCCGCAGAAGTGGAACTCGGCAGGGCAGAGCACGGTGGAAAAATCCCTGTTCCTGTTGTGGGAGCCAAGCCCTGGGTGCTCCAACAGCCAGCAGCCAGCACCAGGATGCCCGGGATGAGCCTGAGAGGGAAAACATGGGGTGAACCTGCCCAAGGATGCCCAGGATGCACAAGCCCGAGCATCTGGGGCACCATGCTGTCTCCTGCATCACCAGCTCATCTCACCCCCGAACTCTGGAAGTTCCCGATGCTCTCCGAGGCAGAACCGTGAAAAGGGAAGGATGTGAGAGCTGCCGGAGCCACAGAGCACCGGGAAACTGCTGACAAAGTGCGCTGGCTGCGCCCTTAATGGCTTTTAAATCACGGAGGTTCAACAGGAAAAAAAACAACCCCTAATGTTTACTCACACTTGCGCAGCTCCTGATTTGCATATAATTGCTTCCTGTCACAACACTCCATCCAGAGGCTTTTAATCCCGGCGATCAGAGGAGCCCTGTGCAGGGAATGCCAGGAATAAATCCTGGGATGCCTCAGGAGTCGTGGCCGTGTCCTGTGGAGGAGCAGGGACAGCGACAGGGACATCCCAGCAAGGGATTCATTACAGAGAGGAGCCCAGGCGAGGCAGGTGACAACACGGATTTCCCTTTGGATTTGGACTGATATTTATCAATGCTGGGAACGCTGGGGACATTCATGGGCACAGCTCCCTCCTGTAGCCCTTTTTTATCCCTTTAACACGCAAACCCCTGTCACTTAAGATCCCAATTAAAAGATCCCAATAATCCTAGAATGGTTTGGGAGAAGGAATTCCTCCCCAGAGTTGGATTTGAGGCGGGACATGGATGGTGTGGGATGGCTCAGGGGATCCAGGATGCCCCCACAGCCCCAGGTGCCCGGGGACAGCAGGAAGGAAGCGCTGGCACTCCCTGTGCCTGTCCTACTTTCCTGCTCATCCGACGGCGCTGCTGATGCACTCATGATGCATTTTTTAAAAACCTACGTCTGTCTGGAGGATTTAACTCCAGAGACACTTTCTGAGGATGATGCTGGAGATGTTGGAAAACATGATTTCCAGGGAGGCCTGCAAACCAGATGAAACCAGCCCTCTGTGGATCTCTGAAGCTCTTAATTAGACAAGAATTAACACCCTGGGAAACATTTGATTCCTAACAAGGGCACAGCTCCCTTTCACTGGGATTAGCATCCCTTGGACTCCTCAAGTTTTACATCATCCTCCAGTATACAGATCTGCTTCCCCACTTGTCCTGGTGTCACCTGCCTGTGCCAAAAGTCTCTCTCCATCTTTTTTAATCAGCTTTTTGTAAGTTCTGAAAGGCCCCAATGAGGTTTTTAGAGCATTTCTTGAGTCAAGCATGGCATTCTCTGTGTGTCATCTCTTCCAGCATTCCTCCAGTTCAGGGGAGGCACTCCAGCATTCCCCAGGCTCCAGCACTTCTCCTGACAGGCCACTGGATAAGCAGAGACCATGAAATTTTAACGGAGTTCTGTGTTTTCCAAGGCACGCTCCGGTTCAGCAGAGCAGGAGGAGGGCACAGCGGATGGGCTGACGAGACACAAAGAAGGGAGCAGATTTCAGCTGCCATGCTCAAGGAGGTTGAGACGAGCTAATTAAGCTCTTAGGGGGGGAAAGTGCCCTATATTTTGTTTTATTCCACTTTCTTTTTCCTCTTCCCAAGTCCCACGCTCTCCCCTCGCAGACGTCATTGCAGGCGAGCACATGTGTCGGCTCCGATGATTTATTCAGGAGCCACATCAGCTCTGCCTTCCACTCCAGCGAGCAGAAACTTCAATATTTCATATGGAAATCTCCAGCTCTCTGTCCCTATTTCTGCCTCAAGCTGCTGCTCCTCTCCGGGGTGCAAAGATGGGGTGGGTGCAGCGCTCTGCTGCTGCTCCAAAGTTTTTCCCGAGTTTTCTGGATGCTGTTGAGTCTCTCCCTCCTCCATCCAGCAGTGTGACAAACCCGGGGTGGCACCGTGTCCCCTGCCAGTGCCACCAGCCCTGGCTGTGCCCAGGGTTCATCCATGAGCCTGGAATTCACCAGGATTTACCCATTAATGACTTCTGTTCAGTCCTTGGGTAAAGAAATCCCTTCCTGGAGAATGAAGACTTCCTGCCTGGAATTCACCAGGATTTACCTGTTAATGACCCTTTTGTTCAGCCCCTGGCTAAAGAAATCCCTTCCTGGAGCTGTAAAGGCCCTTTCCAGAGCAGGTGCAAGGAACAAGGTTGTGTCTTTTCCTGCAAGGATTTGCTTTGTGCCTGGAAAACCACACGTGGGATCTGGAGGATGATGAAAGCTCTGCATTCCCAAAGCTTCCAGGGGCTGGCACCTGGGACACTGAGCTGGGCACTGGTGCCTCCACCAGTGGCACTTCCCTGCCAAAGGATGCAGCAGCTCCCATGGGCTGGTTTTGGGATTGAAAAGTGCTCTGAGGAAAAAGGCAGAGCAGCAGTTCCAGCCTGATTCCTCCGAGGGAGAGGGTGAAAGTGTTAATTAATATTATTCTCATTCAATTAATATTATTCTCCATGAATGGTTTTAATCAGCCTTGCAGAAACCTTGGCAGTGGTGCTGCATTTCCAGGGATGAGCTGCCCTAAATCCACCCAAACTTTGGGAGGAGAAGCGAGATGGAGAGGTCAGGGGGTGCTGGGACGAGCTGGTTTCTGTCCTGAAAACCAGCGCAGAGCCTGGCCCTGCTGCTGGTGCTGGTCCAGAGGGAGCAGAGGGGCTGAGACATCTCCCTTCTTAGGCTGAAAGTTGGGGACTCTCTAATTTTGAGAGCTGCAATACTCAGAAAATAAATCTCTTTCCCAAGCTTGCTCCAGCTTTGGAGCTGCTTGGCGATTTTCCACTTTTTGAACCAAATTTGGGGTTCGGTTGGAATGAGGGATGTCAGTCAGCTCGATCAGAGCAGGAGGTTCATCCAACTGCTGTTATCCCGTGGAATATCTCAGGGATAAGAGGGAGCAGCATGTGCAGGGGATGAGGATGCTCTGACATGCAGCTGATTCCTGCTCTGCACTCCCATCCCACTGCATGCCACAGCATCCATATGGAACAGGGCCCCCGGCGAGGGAGATGAGAGCCACCAGAAGCGATGGTTCAATTGGAGAGAATAAAGGAAACAACCGAGATGATAAATTCATTCCAAGAGGGGGGAACAATCCATGTCTTTTACTGCTCTCCCAACAAAAACATAAAACACAAACAAATCAAAGGGCTGGAAGTGCTTCCAGAGTGTGACATGACCTGACTGAGCAAGAGGCTTTAATGTGGAGGGAGCTCCCGGGAGGATTAAACTGCTGATAATAAATTATTGAGAAATATTAGGTGGCGAATGGGCCCGACGCCAGATTGATTCACAGCGACATCCACGAGGAACAAACGGAAAAAAGCAAAAAAAACCTCAAAGCAAAGCAAAGCTGTGAGTTTGAGCTGAGAAAAATGGAGCGAAAGCAGCCCCCAAAGGCTGTTTGGGGGTGGAAAAGGGATCTGGGAGAGGTCTGTGTTCACATGGAGGGTCTGCAAATCCACCGAGGGCAGCGCCAATTTTCCTCTGGGTTCTCAATTTGGCTGGAAAACTTCTCAGGTGCCCATGGTGCCATGCACGTCCTGGAGGCAGGAATATCCTGGGACTGACCCTACCTGCTGGAATGAAGGGAACAAAGGAGCCAGACACAGCCATTAAAGGCAGCCCAATGGATTTAATTTAATATTTTTGTCTGTTAATGCTATTAATCACCATAGGCACACGTCAGGAGCCTGATGCATATTTAAACCGGGCCAGGAGCCAGTGATTTCTCCTATGCAATTTCCTAATGTTAATAATGTTTCCATTAACCATATTCAGGGAATCTGCCATTTTTTTGTCCCCTTCTGGCCCCTACTTTTTACTTTTAATTATGACCCAGTGTCAGCTATTGAATAGGTCGGCGCATTTGAAGCATCTGCAAAGATTTCTTTTTAATAATGCAATTTCTTGGCTGTAATAGCCCTGTAACAGGAGTAATTAATGAGCCACACATCCAGCGTGCTCTCAGAGGCTGCCCATCCATCCACAGCAAAATTTGCTGGTGGAAAAGGTGCTCCAAACCAGGAGAGAGTCAGGAAAAATCCAACAGGGACTGCTGCTACCCCGTTCTTTGGAAGAGCAGAGCTGGGGGCCGCTAGAGTTTCCTTGCAGCTGCAAAGGGGGAAGGGGCGGGTCTAAAGCCAAGTACTCCAAAAATTAAGTGTCAAGGCAAAGTGGCAGCAGAAAAAGTTCAGGAGGTGACTCCTCAGAGCAGGATTTGTGGTTTATTTCGTAAGGATGTGGCAGCCCAGTGCACTGACGGGATGCAGGAATTCCACCTGCCACTTTGCTACTGAGAAAAATATCCAGGAAAGCAAGAAAGGTGCAAAAGGAAAGGCCTGGGGAGGTGGAGGGTGCAGGGGGATTTGGGAGATGGGAGTTGCCAGCAGCGAATTCCCTGTGGGATCACACCCTCCCTTCCCTGCTTCCCCACTTCCTCTCCTGCTATGTGAGAGCTCATCAGAGCAGCTGCAGGTCTGAGCAGAGGAGACGCTCAGGTTGTGTAGGAGAGGAAATAAAGCATTTAAAAAGTGGCTGGTTCGGGCTTGCAGCTCTCCGTGGCGTTAATAACCCAATCCCAGCCCTGCTTCCCACTGGAGGAGCTGGCTTTGCCCACTGTGGTGCAGGAGATGCAGGAGCAGTTTTGGGGGTGATAACCCCTGGGGAACCAGCCAAGGTTGGTGTTGTCATTGTCACCGAAGTCACCAACCAGGGGGACACCAACGCAGCGGAGCTGCTGCTTTCCCCAGCACCGAGCCCACAGTGGTGCCTGGAGATGCTGCCATCCCTCCTGCCAGCCCTGATCCCACTGACGGGTGGGAAAATGCTGCTAAAACATGGTAAAAAAGCTGGTAAAACACATCAGCTGTGGGGACAGGCCAGGAGAGAGGCAGAGCATCCCACTGGGTGCCACATCCCACAGCTCCCTGCATCCCACCAGGTGCCTGCATCCCACCATCCCCAGCACCCAGCCCCCTTCCGTGGGGCTGATGGAACACGACAGCGAACACAAAATTAGGCTTTGGGGAGCTAAACGGGGCTTTTGCAGCAGAGAGCCATGAATCAGCCTCCTTGTTGGGAGCTATTAGTGTCTCCCTTGCCCTACTTTCCCATGCTCCGTGCAGAATTCCATGGCTGGATGTGTGTTACTAAACCAAAAAGGACGTTAATAAATAAGGAACGATGCAGTCCCTCCGCCTGGCTTAAAAAGGAGCTGGGTTTGCAGGGCTGAGGTGTGCCATAAAATCCATCCCCACCCCCTTGTCCTTCCTCCTCTGTCCCCTGAGCCACAGCCCCATCCCCAGCAGGGCCAGGGCTCCTCTTGATGAGGAATTGGGATGAATCAGGCAATTAGCTGCAGCAGTGCCTCGCAGATGCCATCGCTCTGCTGCTGCCCCAATGCACTTATCTAATAAATGTTTGCAGGAATTTAAGTGTCACCAGCAACAGTGACAGAGTGGGGACAGCTGGGGAGGTGCTGCAGGAAGCTACTGCCTCTCCCAGTGCCACCGTGGGGACAGGGCCAAAGTCTCCTCTGCCAGGGAGGGTGGAGAGGCTGATTCTAGGTGGCACATGGGACATCCCGTGGCATCCTGTTTATCTGAAACACAGGAAAAGTGTCGGGCGCTCTCTTCCTTCTAGAAACCAAAATTCCGAGGAGAAATGTTGAGCCATAAGATAAAAAGTCCCCACACTGCACGGTGCCCACGGAGCTGCCCACACCCCTGAGGTCCCTCCTTCACCCTGGCAGCATCCAAAGCATGGGATGAGGAGAGCAGGGGGATAAATCCCACCCTCCCCCAGCATCTGGCTCTGCTCGTGGCTGATATTAAAAAAAGAGTGAGAAGGGAAATGAAGAGAGCCCTGAGAAGCTTGAAAGGTAATTAAGGTAAAACTCGTTAATATTTCAAGGCAGTGCTGTGCCTATTACAGCAAAAGGCCTGGCTGGAGCCAGGGAAGTGACGGGAAGAGCTTGTCTCATTGCATAACGGCACATTATGGGATCAAAGCAATAAAACTTAAGCAACCTTCTGAAAAGCCTTGCAGGGTGAGGGGGGAAAAGCCTCTGGAAAAGCCTGGGAGAGCAGGAAATAAAAAAGCTGCCAGTTCTTGTTAGACATGAATAATCAGGGAGAAAAACTCCCTGCAATCCTCTCAGGACATCGCTAAGTGTCCTCCAGTGTGGGGAAGAAGCTGCTGCTCCTGGGCTGGGATGATTTTGGGGGCCATGGGGAAGGAGCTCGGGTGGGCAGAGCCATGGAGACAGGCCAGTGGCTCCTTGGGACCCTCTCCAGCATCCCCCTTGGGTGAGGATGGGGCAGCACAGCCCTGAGCATGGTTCGAGGGGCTGGGCTGATTATTGGGGTTGGGGGAACTCGGTTAATTATCAGGATTGGAGAAGCTCAGCTAATTATCTCTCGCAGTCGTTGTTATTCTGGCGGCAGCGGGGAGGGCAGCTCGGCTCTCCAGAGTGGCTCCATCTCTGGTTTCATCTCCACCAGGAAGGGAGGGAAAATGGGGCTTTTTCCTCTGCTTGGAAATTTTCCAGCAATCCCCAAGGCATGGGCTGATTGCTGCTCCAACACCCTCGGGAGGAGAGGTGGCACCAGGTCCTGGGGGTCCCCAGTCCCTGTCTGAGCCCACCCCGACCCTCCCCAGGGAAGGCCCATCCTTTGAGAGAAGCAGGAAATCCCAGGAAAGCTCAGTGCCTTGGGCTTCCCAAGCTGGACCTGAGGGCAGCAGAAAGTCCCACAGAAGGGCTGGGGCTGGAAACAGAGCCTGGAACCTCCTAGGATGGGGATTCCCAAAGCTCCAGTGGGTGCAGGCTGTCCTCCAATATTGGACCAGCAGCTGTGAGAGCAGGGACCTGGCGAGGTGAGGAGTGGATTCCAGCACTCCTGTGCTCTGCTCCCCAGTAATTAACATCCCAGATTTGCCAGGAACACATCAGCAAATGTTTGCCTCTCAAACAAACCAAATAAATACGAATCCCCCAAATTTCACATCTCTGTGCGAGGGCCCTGCTGCAGATGGGCCGGGGCTGAGGGATGCCCACATCCATCCTGCCACAGCCAGGCGATGTGCAGAGCTGTGAATTCCCAACACGCCTTGATTTATTGATGCCAGAGATCTCCACTCTCCTCCTCTGTGGTTTCTCTGAGCAGAATGATTCCCAAATTAAATTGCGGCATTTTTCCCGAGCACCCGCTCCCTTGAATGCACAAGGCGAGGAAAATAACAGAGTTGCAGTGGAGGAATTACAGGATGGGGAGTTTATTTGTGTTTATTTGTGCTTTAAAACAAGGGGCTGGGGCTCTCCCTGCTCAGGAAAGCAGCACAGAGCTGTGAGGAAAAAATCTGGGAGGAAACCAGGCAGACTTGGAAGGGGCTGTGGACAGGAGAACTCCTCAGGAATGGAAAGAAATTTAAAATACATTCAAAAGGTACAACACAGCTTCAAGGGCTGGCAAAGGGGAGTGTGAAGGAATTGAGAGATTTTAGGGAGCCAGGAGCAGTCCAGGAGGGGAAGCCCTTTCAGGATCTCTTCCCACAATTTCTAAGAGGGCGAAGGATCCAACCTCGCTGGCCTTGCTAAAAGCAGGGAGTTCATTTTCCTGCTGTGCTGGAGATGACACCGAGAATATTCCGCTTGGATCCCTCCAGCCTCTGCAAAAACCAATTTCCCTTGCGCCAGCAAAACTGTGTTTTATTAACAGCAATTTGAGCTCTCCGATAAATCCCGGCCAGGCATAATTCCTTGGAAAATGGCATGTCTGCATTGTTACTGCCTCCCTGCTCCTTGCTTGGAACCATTTAGGACAATACTGACTTGACGGAGTCCATTAAGCAGGATATTCTGGGATGTGCCACAACTGCTGTTGTTAAACCTGCTCGTTTCCTGGGCAATGGTCCCAAGCAGCAAGAGCAGCCAAGAGGATTCCCATCCATCCATCCATCCATCCATCCATCCATCCATCCCGGGTGGCACAGCCTCGTTTGTGGGCTGGACACTGCTCCCACTGTCCCTGAGTGTCCCAGTCTCAGGAAAATGTAGAAAAATCAGAGCTGAGTTTAGCAGTGAGAGGCTGGGGCGGAGGCCAGAGAGATGGGAACTGCGTGGAATCATGGAATCATGATTTGGGTTGGAAGGATTCACCCCATTCCACCCCTGCCCTGGGCAGGGACACCTTCCACTATCCTGGGCTGCTCCAAGCCCCATCCAACCTGGCCTTGGACACTTCCAGGCATCCCAGGGGCAGCCACAGCTTCTCTGGGCACCCTGTGCCAGGGCCTCCCCACCCTCACAGCCAAGAATTCCTTTCTAATCCAAACCCACTCCTTCAGTTTGTAGCATCTCTGGGACCCCGCAGCAGCCCAAGCAGTGGGCAGGCAGGGAGATGTGGCAAAAGCTCCTGGGTCACCCCAAGGGTGCTTCAGGTGGAGGAAAACTGCCGCAGAAGTGAAGATTTCCACTTGTCCCTTTGCAAGCTGGAGGTTCAGGGCAGGAGAGTCGCTGCCTTGTGAAAGGGAGAGCACAGCCAGGGCAGGACTCCCACTCCACATCCAGACGGTTCCCCCTTCCCTTCCCGGGATGGGTGTGAGCCCCTGGATGGATCCAGGCTTGTGGGAGGTGCCTGCTGCTGCCCAGCCCATCCCCAGGCACGGCAGCAGCGCTGCCAGGAGCACACACCAGCAGCGCCCATCGATCTTTTTTTAATTTGAAGAACGAACAGTTTCCAGGAACTGCTCCAAAGTTAGAAACAATATGATGCTGCTGGTGAATAAGTCATGAGGGCTGGAGCCTAAATCTACATATTTATGTACACACTCCCTCATCTAGGGGGATGATTTATATAATTTATACAAGTGAGAACACTCCCATGCCAAAGCACAGCTCCGCCAACGGTGCCACTCTCCCCAGGCTGTGCTGTGCCCCAAAAAAGCCAAGCTGCCACCCCAAATTCCTGCTGCAAGGCTGGCACTGACCCCCCCCAACCTCGACCCACTGCTCAGGTGGCGTTTGGGACACACAATCCTGCCCTCAAATCCTTGCTTCCCACCTCCCAGTGCTGCCAAAGCCACCAACCGGAGCTCTCTTATTAGAGAAACTGAAAATATTGCCAGGCAATGATATCTCAGAGGGGGGAAGTCAGCAGAGATCTATTTTCATACACTTTCCATATCAACACTTTTTTCCCCCTCTTTTTTTGCTTTTTTAATTATTGAACGTTTCTGCTTCAAGAAGCTCCCCCGTTCTCCGGGGGGGTGGGAAAATTATATTAAAATAGGCCTTTTGCTAATCTCTGCCTTTTAATGTGCGGCAGAGCTGCGCAGTTTTCCTGCTGGATCCCAGAAACATCAGAAAGTCTCGTGTGCCCCCAGGGTCTGCCTGCCAGCTCCCCGTTACGAGAGCAAGCAAACCTGATTAAATTGTAAAATTGCAACCGGCACTTTTCCTTTCTTTTTCCCTTTTCTCACTCAGCGCTCGGCTGTGTCTTTAATTACCGCCTTCAATTATGTGTCACTTCAAGGACCAAGCCCGGCTTTTGAAAACCCTTTTTGCTTCAGTCAAGGGGGGGAAAAAAACCTGTGGAAAACGTCGGAGGATGGTTCAGGTGTGGAACTCCAGGCTTGAGCTTAATTTAAACCCGTGCTTGAGCGCTTAAGTGAAGAGCTTTGCAAGGCTCAGGGTATCTGTGTGCCTCAGTTTCCCCAACCACCCGCAGCAGGCTCTGCCCCTGAGGCTGGCTTGGTCCTTTTCTTTAGGATAGGGCCACTGGAATCATCACTGCCCTGCCAGGACACGGCCAAAGCCTCTCAGTGCCCTGCAGAGACCCCGTTTTGGGGCACACAGAGCCCCCAGCCCCTCCTGCTGGGGGAGGAGATCCTCTGTCCTCTCATCCCAGCAGCAGAAATGCCCTCAAAGGTTTTTCCCCCTCCCCAGTGCGAAGGTCAGCCCGCAGGAAGGGAGTTTAAAGCCTTTTCCTGGGGAAAAGCTTCCCGAGAGGCGGCTCCCGGGCAGGAGAGGTCTCACCCCGATCACAGAAACACCGAGGGCTCGGCCGGAGATCAAGCGCCTTCGCTGGCCGCGTTCAAAGGCGGCCGGGGCAGCGCTAAGAGCCGGGGCTGCCTCTCGCAGCGTGCAGCCTCCTCCTCTCCTCCTTCCTTCTGAATGCTCCGAGCTTTCATGTCTGCGGCAGTGCCCCTTCCCTGGCCAGGAAATCCCAAAAAGGGAATTAAAACCCCTCCGAGACGCTTATGCTGGTGAGCCAGTCCTGCCTGTGCCTGCACGGAGGAGAGGATGGGGAAAAGGGCGTTTGGGGTGGCTCTCACCGCTTCCCTTCCTGGGGTGCTGAGCAGCGAAGAGTTCAGGGACCATCGCGAGGCAATTCCCGCACTGGAGAGGTGCAGGAAGCTCCTGGGTGAGGTGTGACTGTTCCCTGGGCTGGCTGTGAGCACAGCCAGTGCCTGCAGGGAATCTGCCCCTGATGCTCCTGAAGTCTCCTTGGCTCCCTGTGGGAGTGGGAGATGGGCTCTCCATCCCAACCACCTTCCTGTGTTTCCTCTGGAAAGCTCAACCCTCCCGACCTAACTCGCTGGTTTGGGGTGTTGCAGGTAGGCAGATTCTACCTGCTCTGTCTCTTTCTTTGAGATCTGGGGGGGGAAAAGAAGGAAAAAACTTGTGCAAGGAGCAGAGAGGAAGAGGAAGTGTTTCCTGGTAAGGAGTCCTTTGCGGCAAGGGAGGAAGGGGAACTACAAGAATCAGCACAGACACGAAAATTAAAGAGTCAGGAGTAATGAAAAGAGCCTGGACCGCCTCTTAGCCCCAGAGGAACCCCTGATAATGCTGTGGGTGCTCATTAAAGAGATCTAATTAGGACTCTGAAGCCACTGATGAGCCACTCCACATCCCCAGCATCACAATCTCCACACAGGCAGCTCCTGCCCCTCCTCTCCTCTCGCAGGCTCACGGCAAATCCCTGCACAGCCAAAATCCTGCAAGGGCCTGCCCAGCCTCTCAAAAAGAGAGTAGGTTTAGATGGGATACTGGGGAAAAATCCTTCCCTGTGAGGGTGGGCAGGCCCTGGCACAGGGTGCCCAGAGCAGCTGGGGCTGCCCCTGGATCCCTGGCAGTGTCCAAGGCCAGGCTGGACATTGGGGCTGGGAGCAACCTGGGACAGTGGAAGGTGTCTCTGCCCATGGCAGAGGTGGCACTGGATGGCTTTAATGTCCCTTCCAACCCAAACCATTCCATGATTAACTCTGAGGGCAGCCCAGCCCTGCCAGGATTCCCAGAAATAATTGCTCACCCCTCAGCTGGCTGTGACCCTTGGGCAGCCGAAAACCAGCACCACAAAGATAGGATGAACTGTTTGAACACATGATGAAAACCCTTGGGTGAGCTGGAACCCAACAGGGTGTTGTGAGGCCTAATTAATTTATGTCCAGAAGCACTTTGAGGGTGTCAGATGAAAGAGGTTATCATAGGATTGCGCAGAGATCCTTTATCCCACAAGCTGGAAGCGGGAACAGCCCCGGCCACGCTCCCACTTTAAAGGGCATGGGCTATTAGCACAAAGCCTGCTGATGAATAGCAGCTATTTTATTTTCTCATGTTATGGAAATGATGCTGCATCTTCTGGTGATGACACATTGTCCTGTCACAAGAGGACAGGGAGGAGGAGGAGAAGTTCCTGGTGAAAAACAGGGAGCTAATTATTGCTTCCTAAAAGCCTGCAGTGAGTTTGGACCCAAATGCCTCTTTCCCTGCCATGCCCCTGGGAGAGTTTGCCTCTGCTCCAGCATGCCCCTGAGCTGATTTAGGGTGGCTGGAGCTCTCCTAACACTGCAGTTGTTTGAGGAGGGAGAAAAGGATCCATCAAAAGACAAGGGGAAGTTTGAGGGGTTCTGCCTCACCAGACTGGGCAGACAAGGCAGCCAGGCTCACATCCCACCCCACAGAGTCCCAGGATCCCCTGAGCTTCCCCAGCCCCTCCACTGAGAGCCCCATCCCCATCTCCTCCTTTGGGGTTTTGGTGCAGGGAGCTATTTTGAGTACCCTGGGACAGTGGGTGCCACCACTCAGGAGATCTCAGTGAATGGCCAAAAACTGGGATTTTCCTGCTGGGATAGGAAAATGGGTTAGAAATCAGCCCCAGTTGCAGATGCTGAGTTGTTTCTTCTCTACAAGCCAGTGAGGGCAGGATCAGGCCCTTTCACATCACATTTTATGGCTGTAGATTTAGGGAATTACAACCTGCAGGATGAATTCCTTCCCAATCCCCCTCAGAAAACCCCCTGAAGAATTAAACACACCCCCACATCAGCCCAAAACATGCACAGCCCCCCTTGCTGTGCTTGGAGGGGTCAGCAGCACCTTCCTGGAGGAAGAACAAAGAATTTGGATGCAGAGGAGCTGCTCAGGGACAAGGACAGGAGGCATCCAAGGGTGGGAGCTGCGCAGGTTTCCCTGCTGCTCCTCTGCTGTGGTGGTGGCAGGGTTTGTTTAATCGCAGCTCCACGGCAGAGATAATTTGTAGGTATGAAAGTCATCCTGGTGGGCGTTCGTTTTTGTTGGCTGTTTGTGTGCACAGGCTGAGTTCCTCCTCCCAGGCTGATGCTTCCCAGCTGCCGAGACACCACAGGGAAGGCACCAATCCAGCTGGGAACACCCCTGCCCCACAGAGCCCACAGGCAGCTCGGGGATGGATCCTCCTGCTGCTGCTGTGCCAGTGGGAAAAGTTCCCCCGAGGGCACAACTTGCTGGTGCCCACTTTTATTTGTAGGATGGGGGATTTGGCTGCTTGGAGCCCCCTGGCACCCCACAGTGTGGGTTCCTGAGTGGGGAGATCTCGTGGATGCAGTTGCCATGGAAAATTAAACCCCCTGTCAAGATGCAGAGGGAGCTAATGAAATAATTAACAAGTAGCAAACAAAAAAAAAGGAGGATTGTTGTGGGGCTTCTGCTCTGTTGTCCGAGCTGTGGAGGGGAACTGACCCTGAAAGCAAAGAGATGGAAAAAGCAGGAACCCTACCTAAAGCTGAGCTGGGACTGGGATTGTCTGAGTTTTGTTTTGCTTTCTGTCCAGAAAGCAGAAATGGTAACTCCAGGACACAGAGAAAGCAAGAGCACAGCTCCCTTCTGACCCAGCTGGCAGGGCAGGTGCTGAGGGACAGGCAGCCCTTGCTCCTCTGGGATGGGCCCACGGGATGGAGGATCCATGTGGCTCCACAGGACCTTCAACCACACCTGGGACAGGGCATCTGCAATGGTCCATGGAGCTGCAAACTGGGGGGGAAACTGGGAGGGGACACTGTGTGGGGAGCGCTGCATTGCTCTGAGACGCTGTCACAGAAGGACCAGTTTTAGCAATTACGAACATCCCCATGGCAAAAAGGCACCCACAGGAACATCAAGTGCCTCTGTGGGGTCTCAGTGCCAGCCCTGAGCAGGGCTCTGACTGGGCACCCCATTCCCCTGCCAGCAGAAGGCTCCTTCCCACCCTGCCACGAAGCACAGCACCAGATATATCTCTGCACCAATTTATGCAGCACAGCAATGTGCTCCCTCCGTCTCCCCGAGACACCAGTTGGCAGATCTGTGCTGTGAATGTCACAGCAGTCTTTCATAATAACTTCTCCCACCATCCCATCGAGTGCAGGGAGATGGGAGTACCATCTGCTGGGAGCTGAGTGCATCCCGCCCTCGCCAGAGAAACCCTGACACCCTTCGCTGGGCCCACTCAGCCTCTCTCGGGGTGTAACAGCCACGCTTGAGTCTCCCAACTTTCTCCTTGGGAGCCAAGCAGGTCCTTTTTGTCCCCGCCTCATGTCTGCAGTGATGGTCCTGGGTGTGAGGGGGTGACCAAGTCTTAAAGCAGCTCCTCATGGATGCTTTTAGTCCTCAGCCCTAAGATCATCTCGCAGGGAAAAGCATCAATAGGATTGGCTCTGTCTACAAGACTCCTTCCCTAAAACAAGGAGCGGTAACACTTGGAGCTGCCAGGGATAAAAGACAACATAATCTGATTTTCTCAGGCAGGAGACTGTCACTCCCCAGGGGACAAAGATCTGATCTCTGCCCAGAGCCAGCAGCCTCTGAGACAGGGGAGCCACAACCGGGCAGTGCCAGGGAGAGCTGGGTCACCTGGGGAGGATCCCAGCCCCGAGCCCGTTGCCACTTGGGGCTGCACCTCCAGCCCGTGTCACCTCCCCAGCCAATGTCCCCAGGGTCCAGCAGAGGGAAGGGAAGGGTCTGAAGCAGCAGTAGGCAAGGGTTTATCCCAGCTTTGAAAGGCAGACAGGGAGGGAGCAGCGAGAGGAATAGGGTATCTCCATCCACAGCTGTTGATATAAGGAAAACCAGGTTTCCAAACGCTTTTCAAAGCTCATTCAAAAGTGTTTCTTGAAGAAAACACTTGAGCAGGGATCTTTGCAGGAGCACTGGGCATCACTGGGGTGGCAAAGCAGCAGCAGCAAGGCAGTTTATACCTGTGTGTGCACAGGGGGTGGGAAGAGTCAGGGCTGGAGTGGCAATTAGTGCAGGAGAGAAAAATCTCAGGGCACTCCAACACAATTTTGTTGACACTGTTGTGCTCAGCATGAGCTGGAAAAGGCCAGCGTGGTCCTTGCCCCCAAGGAGCGAATGGTTTCAGCTCTTGGATAATGAGAAAAAGTGTTTTCTGAGGGAAAAGAAGTGAAATGCTTTTCCTCTCGTGAGGCACTTGCTTTCTTTAAGCTGCTTGCAACACTTTTCATAATTAAAATGCCTCCGTAACGTCACCCGGTGCTTTTTGATGCTTGCTCTTTAATTTGGATCAATGAAAATGTCCTGGGAGCTTATGGCAACAGCCTCGCTCAGCATTTTCTTCACTTGAAAGAAACCCAGGAAGAAAAAAACATTTGTGGCTCTGCAAGAAGAAGGATTTTCCAAAAGGGCTATTCCACACCATGGAAAAAAAAGGAGAGTGATAGTAACCTCACTCCTGAGTTTCCATCAAGGCTGATTTGCATAATTAACTCTAAAATTAGTTGTTGTTCTGTCCTTTAGGGAATGCTGCAAAGGGAACCTGGTGAGAGCAGACAAGGCAAGCTGGGTCTGCCCGGGGATGTCCCCAGGTCCCCAATATGCAGCCACAGGTCCCTGGCAGAACCAGGGACCCCAAGCCCTGGATGCAGCCAAAGCCTGGCATGCCCAGGCACTCCCACAGAGCCCAGAGCGATGATAAGAACCGTTAGATTCGGATTTGCCTTGAAAACGCATTCGAATCAAACCTGATTGGATTAGCACTGAAATCCGAGCGCTGCCGGAACAGGGAGCTGCCACCTCCAAGCCCTCCTGGCTTTTCAGCTGGGTTCTCTTTGGCGTGTGCCTGTCTCCCACCCACAGCAATTGTGCTCAGAAGTGAATAATTATGGAAAGGGACTTTGATGCCAAAGCAAAAAAGAAAATAACTCAACCCCAGCCCCCAAACTGGCACAGCCTGAGCTGCGCTCACGCTCCGGCACGCTCGGCTACACGAGGAGTTTATTTTTTTCCCCCCCTCTCAACAAAATGTCAAAAATGTACTTAATGAGAAGTTCTCCTCTTACAAATGAAGCAGTAATCTGTCAGAAGGGAAAATCTGCTGTAAACTTAGAGCTCATCCCCTGACTCCCTGCCAGCACCAGCGCTGGCAGCCGGCAGGGCGGCGGGGCCGGAGTGCCACCTACAGCGGTCGTGGGGAACTGAGCCATCCCAAAGCCTGCTGCCGTCAGCTTTGGGGCTGCTTGGCAAAAAACAGGCTGATGCTGCAGCTGGAAGGGTGGTGGGGATCGTGGCAGGGATGCAGGGCAGGTCATCAGCAAATTAATCTGCTCTCCAACAAAAATAAGAGTTTCTCTTGCAACTCGTGCTCACAGCAGAGACTTCCAGAAATTCGTGCTGCGGGGCGTGAGGAGTCCCTCGTGTGGGTTCTTCAGGAGGGCACAGGGCTCTGGTCCTGCTTCCATGGGCAGCACACGACAAAACCCACCCTGGCACCGGGAGGAGGGGATCCAGTCAGAGCCACACCACGGCAGCTCCCAGAAAGATCTGCAGGAGAACATATGGTGTGTTTTTGAATGCACCCATAACATTTATTTAAAATACAGGCTCTAAGGCTTGCCAGCAAAGCTTCATAGGAGGAGAGCTTTCTTTGTGCTGGAATGCCTCCTATTGTTTCACTCAAATCATTAGGCTCGTATTTATTCGGGTTTAGGCTAAACAAGTGGGGAGTATCACAGGCAGAGCTGCCCAGGATTCCCCTGTCTGCAGGATCCCAAATCCAACCTGCTTGGCTCAGGGGGGCTGCCAAACCCAGCCGAGCTCACTGCCCTGACGCAATCCCTAAGCCATAAATGTCCCTCTGCAGCAAGGAGATGGCTCCTACAGGGAGCAGGTCCTGGAGGAGAAGAGCATCCCAGTGTGTGTCCTCCCGGCTGCCATGGGGTGGGCGGAGAGGCTGAGCTGCAGGTGGGAGCTGAGGTTCTGTGTGTACCCGAGCTGTCCTGCCCAGCCCCGCGGCTTTGGCAGCTGCATCCCTCCCGTCCTGGGGATGAGTCAGGGCATGGCAGGCGGCTCGAACAGAAGATTACGGTGGCATTTCAGCTCCTCCGGCCGGCCCGGGCTGTGCCCGGCGTGAACGGAACCCGCCGGATTGCCGCAAGGCACGGGGTCACCGCCGAGATCTGTCCCCTCTCCTCCGCCTTCCGCTGCGCTCTGCCAGCATCTCCCCCGGGCACTGCCAGGACGTGCTCTGCCAAGGACAGAGAGGCCGGGAATAGCAGGAGACGGATTTCTCATCGCCTCAGTGCCACGGTGCCCACGGCTGGCAGAGCGATGCTGCTCCACAGGCACCTGGCGCAGAGCCTCGGGCAGGTGACAGGTGCCGGATTGTGTCCCTCGGCTCTGTCCCATCCTGCCAAGACGCTGGGAAGGGGCCACGGGGAGAGCCCAGAGCTGGCTGCACCCCCCGTTCTGCCGCAGGGTTGGGGTCTGGCAGTGCCTCGGTGATGCCCAAAGGCAGCTGCACCATCTAGAGGAGAAACGGTCCCCGAGCAGAGCCCACACCCAGCAGGCACAGGGGCTACAGGAAAAGGGTGATCATGGCAGCCTGGTCATAACTGAGCTGCAAATCCTTCATCGAGGCGCTGTGTGAGTGATTTCAGGGTCTCATGAATGAGCCCAAATGGCCCATCTATCCCAGAGCATGGCAACAGGGGGGATAGGATTCACAGATCCTGTCTGTGCCTGCTTTACATGTGACTGATCTCTGCTGGCTGCAAGGAACGGGGCAAAGGAGAGGGGAAGAAATAAATTAAAAATCCCCAGTCTCCAGTCAGGCTGACCACACAGCCCTGAGCTGGGAATCAACAGCCCTGAAAGCAATTTCGTCGCTCAGCTGGACCTGTATTACTGCTCTCCCTCTGAACAGCTGTGCCAGGGACACTCATGAATTACCACAGAAGAGATTTGAGTGGGTGAGGGAAAGCCCCCCCTCTTCCCACCCTGTGCTCCCGGCTCCCCCTTCCCCAGGGTGCTGAGGCCGAGTCACTGCCCAGCATCCAAACACGTGGCACGTTTCTGATCCCTTGCACTGGGGAAGTCTCCAGACAGAGACTTTGGGGACCAAACCCTCAAGGCCATACCCACAGGTATCCAAAGGAAAAGGAGGCTGCGCTCCATGAGTTGGGCTGTGCTGGCAGCACCCACCAGCCAAGGATTGCCCAGCTCCCTGGAGCAGGGGCTGCCCTGTGCCACCCACCAGCACACCCACCTCCTACCCTGTGGCAGCTGGATGAACCCATGCTTGGATTTGCAAGGCCTGTGAGGGCCGCCTCACCCTCCCCTGCAGCCTCACGCAGCACAAGGGGATGGGGGATCTCCATTCCCACTGATTTCACATTTTCTATTTGCACCACTCAGGCCCCTGCCGGCTGTGCGAGTCACAAGGGAGCGTTGATCGTATCCCAAACACAACCACTAACACGTCTCAGCTCTCAATCTGCCTCGTTTGCTGACACCCAGTTTTCTCCTCCTCCTCCTCCTCCTCCCACCAGCTCCTCGCAGCCGGTTCCTACCTCCCAGCACGTACGGCTCAAGCTGCTCCGGCTTTCCCGTCCCACGCAGGCACACACAGCCCAAGGTGCTGTCTCCACACCTTCCCTTCCCCACCCGTGGCTTTCCTGAGCCCCAGCCAAGCTGGGAAGCAGGCAGGGAAGCCTGGCCAAAGGTCAGATCCAGCCCTTACTCTGCACAGTGTGGGATGCAGCGAGGAGAGAGCAAAAAGAAAAGCACCTCAGGTAATGGGAATGGGCTTTTTTTCCTGCTCTGATTCTTCCTGGCCAGTTGGGCAGTGCCAGGAATTTGTTGAGCCACATTTTGGGTGAAGGTTTGTAGCCCCACACTGTCTTTTCAGTATCTCAGTGGTCCAAGGGGTGCTGGAAGGATCAGAGGGGGTTTGGGTCATTCTCCAGGGAGCCCAGACCACTGCCAGGGGATTCAAGATCAGGATGAGGAAACACTTTAAAAGGACCATCAATGCCAGCAGCGCAAGCCCTATCCAGGAGAAGGCATCCCACATTTTTCTCAATGCTTACTAGGACAGGATTTGATCTCCTGCTCTGTCTCCAAAGCTGTTATGGATCTGCTGTACTGGAGGCATTTGCAGTGCCCAGCCAACATTTCTCCATCACTGACAGCTCTGCAGGATGGGAGGGTGAATCCGACGCTGCACTTAGTCCAAAATTCCCATCACTGGCCATATGACACGGCCCTAAAAGACCCATGAAAAGCAAGAGGACACGTGGAGTGTGAGCAGCTGCAGCTTGCACAAAGCAGGAGCGCTCAGGGCTCCTGCCCTTTGCCTCTCAGGGCTGGGGCACTGAGGGAGCAGAAGGAAGACTGGGGGAAAAGAAATACTTCAAGTAACTATCAGCCTGCTTTCCAAGCACTGCTCCAACCAGCCTGGAACTGCTCCTGGGAGGTCTCCTCACCCCGCAGAGCAGCGGGGAGGCTTTGGCTCTGCACGGCTGCTCTGCTGAGGGCGATTAATTTAGTGCTGCTTTGCTGGAGAAGAACCCAAGTCAAAGCATTGCACAAACCCCCAGTTCAGCGTGTTTTTTCAGTCTGATGAAAATTCAAAACAGCGGTGATCTCCGGCTTGATCCAAAACTTATTTAAGGAAGCATTTTAAGCACTGAACCAAACAGGAGCTGTTTGCAAATCCTTAATCAAAGCCACTTGTGCAAAGAGCACTTGGCAACGGCAGAGGCGTCGCTGGATGAGGCTGTGCACCGTGGCCCTGGTGGGACTGGACAGGCAGCATCCTGTGGTGGCTCCGTGGGCTCAGCCTGCTCCACAGGGACCTCGGGGACAACTCATTTCCATTGTGCTGAGCCTCAGACAGAGACTTTGAACCCCTGCCAGCTGCCCTGTTGTGAATTCACCACACAGAGGTTTCGCTTGTTTGCAGCCAAGAGAGTCCACAGATGCTAAAAATAGAGCACTCCTTGAAGGTGATCTGAAAAGCTGAAGATGCCTCTTAAAAACACCAGTTTAGAGCTAATGGGGGCTGGGACTGTGCTTGGGATGGCTCTGCTGGGAATCAGAAGTTGCTCCACAGAAGGAATCCGGCAGCCTCTGCCTCAGAGGGGGATGCAGGGATGCTCCTGGGCAAGCAGCAGGTCAGGAAAAGCACTCTATAAATGCAGGATCTGGTAACTGCAGGTGGCCAAGTCCATGGCTGTGCTGGGATTCCTCAGCAGAGAGTCAGAGGAGCAGTAATGAGGGCAGCTGGAGTTGTTGTTGTGTTTTCTTTCCCTCCCCCTGCCCCATTAAAGCTCTCAGCAACTGCAGCACAAAGTCAAAGCAGTTTCCTTTTGAAATATAAAGTGAGTGCAGCATCTCTGTTTCACTCTGGCTTTTCTTCATGTAGCAGGGCAGGTATCCATCCCAAGGTACATCTTTGATCCTGCCCTTTAAATAGGCCATTTTAAAGCTCACAGACCCCTTTTCATCACCAGCCACCTTGGCCCATGGCACCAAATGCCCGTGTTTACATCCTGGCTCATGGCTGGAATCAAAGTGCTGCTCTGGGAAACTCTGCACATGGTTCATTAAAAAGTAAAAAATGAAGCCTGGCTTTCTGTGTCTGGATGAATCCCCATGTGTTCAGCCGTGCTCCCAAGCCCCGAGGTGCAGGAAGTATCCGAGCTGCCCCCACACCTTGCACTCGTAGCACTGGCACTGAGCATCAACACCCTGTTCCTACTGCTCATCCCAAAAGGATGATGGACAAGGTGGGAAGAGGTTGGTCACTGCTCTGACAACACCTCAGTGAGCCTGCAGAGCCAAGAGCAGTGTGAGGAGATGCTGCAAGAGGAAGAGCTGACCTCAGGAATGCAGTGAGAGGTGACCTGAAACACAAACGTGCTGCAAAACCCGGCAGGTCTGGGGCAGGAGCTGCTGCCTGTGGATGCTCATTCTGCAGCCCTGGGATGAGCAGTGAGTCTGGAGGAATCCCAGCTGGTAAAAACCTGGGACAAAGCCAGCACAGAGTCCCCATTTGGTAGCACAGTGAACACCACAGCAACCCGCTTGCCCTTTCTGGGTAGGATCCAGAGGTGAGAGAGCATCCCAGAAAAGCCACACCAGCTCTGGCTTCTCATAATCTCCTCGAAATTCCAGGAACTGGAGACTGAGCCGATAAGAGTCTGACACCTAATGGGCACAAGCAGAATTGTGACAAGCACAGGAGCCAGCTGGAAGTGTCCTTGTGGGAATACTGACAGCATTGCCTCCGAGCAAAGCCCGCGGAGATGGCCAGAAAGGAGGGATTTGTGTAAAGAAAACTCTTAAAAGCCTACACGGCCCATGTCCAGGATTGTAAACATGAAATATTTATCATTTAACCTAGATAGGAATGAGTCATACAAAAACCATGAAAAGGTTCCAGGTACAGAATATGAGAAGGGGGCCATCATTTGCTTTGACATTTTAGAGGTCTCTGCCACGTGGTAGCAAGGAAAGGTCAGGGTTACAGTTAAAACTCCTGGCACTAAATTGTGTTTTTCACGTTGTTCTTATGCCAGATACGCCTGGAATGAACAAGGAAAAGGGACATCTTCCAAAGCAATGAGCTGTGCCCCACAGAGACCTTCAGCTGCACTTTGTATAATGGTCAGTGATGAACGGGAAGCCCACCAGGTTTGACTCAAAAATGTTAAATGCAGTCTGTAACCTGTCTCTGTGCTATAATTACAGTTTAATTTGCTTCATGGATCCAGTTGGTTTCTTTCCTTAAAAAAATCTGTCAACCAAAGGTGATTTACAGCAACGATGTCTTCCAAGGCAAGACACAGCACAGCTTCCAGGACTGAGCTCCACCAAAAATTGCCCTTGAACCTCCTCCTGCCTCAGGTGCTGCTTCCCTGGGCAGCATCCAGCCCTGCTAAAAGGAAGCTCAGACCATCTCTGTTCCATTCAGAGGGTAAATAGAAATGTTCAATACCCAGCGCTGCTTCCTGGCAGCTTTCACAGGCATCTCTCTTCCTTTTTTTTTCCTAAATTAGATCTTTCTATTATAACTTCAAGGCCTCATGAGTCTCCTTGGCATTTATTAAATAACAACTAAACTCTTCAATTTGCCATGTTACTACATGATCCAGTTGTTCTCCATCTAATAAATCATCTGAGATCAGACTGAAGGAGCTGAACAGGGCAGGGAGATGTTGGAGCAGGGCCAGCACTGAGCATCCTGAAGCTCAGTGGAGCCATGTGAAAAATGGACCCCAAATACTGAGGGTCAGGGAAAATCAGATTTGGCTCCATCCATCTCCTTTCTCCACTGCTTTTTCTCCCAAAACCTCCATGGGCACAGCAGGATTGTGTTGTTGTGAATCAGTTTTGCCCCAAAACCCAAAGAGGTGCTTGGGGAATGCCGCCAGCAAAGGGTTTGAACAACCCGAGGTTATCAACTTCCCTCGTGCTCTATACATGGCTGTGTCCTCAGCCAGCATCAGCTGTGACCCATATTCCCAAAAAACAGCAGCACAGCAGATATGGGCAGTGTTTTAACATAGCTCCATGTAGGAATATTAATTGGCCACGAAGCCACAGGTTACCTGACAACAAAATCTGCCTGGTGAGTCATTTTATTCCTGCTAATTTGGTTTTAATCTTGTCCTTTCTCTTGCTAAAAAAAAAATAAAATAAAAGCCATCACCTGAGCTGTGATGTCAGGCTCTAAGGTATCCAGAGGTACCTGTAATGAGCACCTAACCCTGCAAACAGGAGGAGTAGATCCGGAGGTCGGGGGAGATGTTTCATTTTGGGAACGCGAATGTTTCCCTGCCATTCCAGCCATTCTAACGAGAGGCCCAATTAGTGCTCTTCGTCATCTGTCCAGTGGGGACAGGGACCACTGCTCTCATTTCCGCCAAGAGCAGGGATCAGGAGGACAAATCGCCCCTAATGGGACCTTGGGGAGAGGCTCTGCTCTTCTTCCAAGTCAAAGTGGCACGCAGAGCCACAAATGCCACCTCGGCTGGGAACAGCAGAGCTCTCCAGCAGCAGCCAGCCTCCCCCCTCCAAAGCAACTGCATGTGCACAAAAACGCTTATCAGGCTTCTGGCCACAGCTTTGACTTTAATTTTATTTTAAAAGTGCATTCACATGTAAATTGACTTGGCCCGGGAGGATACATGAATACAAGAGCCCTTTCTTTCCTCTGCCTCGGCATTAGGGAGGAATATGGTGAGCGGAGCAAAGTTTCCTCACCTCCAGGCTGCAATTCTGCAGTGAAGGAAAAGCAAGTCCATTGTTTCCTCCTGCACACAGATGCTGGCTGTGCTGTTTTCAGCAGTCTCGTTCAAGCGAGCCAGATCAGAACATAAAAGCATGTTACATATCCCAGGGACAAGAACACACAGGCAAATGTCTTATCGGCTCTGTTTTATCTGTTGTAAGAGCAGGAGATAAATTAATACGAGTTTATAACTGTGTCTGATGGTTTGAAACATGGTCCTGCCCCACATTCCCAGGGTCAGACCTGGTTTGGTGGGGCAGGGGGAAAAATTCTAATGTGAAGCTGGAGATGAGGAAAGGGCACAGAAATACATGTGCTCCCCAAAATGAGAATCTCTGGGATAAAAGCTGGTGGAAATCTGTTCCTCTCCATATATCAGCCCCATATCTTGTGATGTGTTGCCACAGAGTGAGCACAAAAAGAGAGCAACACTCTCAGTCACCCCATTTTCAGCCTGGGACCCTCCATACCCGCTGTTCCCCACTTGACATCACCCAGCCTGAGCATTTCCCCTGTGATTTTGAGGACACCCAGCCAAAAGATGCTGATTTCCTCTGCAGCATCACAGGTGTTCCAGCCCCACGGGGAAACAAAATGCACGGACAAAGTGAAAACAGGCAGCACTTTGGGTTGAGGCACCAGGTTTTTGTTTGCCAGAGACGAGGAATGGAAATGCTTGTGCAGATTTATAGACTGAGAGCTGTGACTCACTCTGTGTGTTTTAGGAATGAGCAGGTTGAAACGGGTGTCCCGAAGGGAAGCATCCCACAGCTTGGTTCTGCTCTGGAAGCACAGGGATGATAGCATAGGGTTGGCAGTGTATCCTCGGGGAAAACCCACTTGCCAACAAAACAGGGATGAATTAGAGCACTAAAACCTTGCTGTTCTGCTGTGTGAAACCTCCAACAGTCCAACAGCTCCAGGAGCCCCAGAGCCGACCGCTTCAGCTGCTGAGAGCAGAGGCCTTGGCTCTCTGCACCTCAGTTCTTGTTCTGCACCCCCAAACTTTGCGCCTGGGACAGCCAAGTGTTGCATCCTGCCGATATTTTGAGTTCCCCCACTCTGGCACCCCCGCTGCACCCCGAAGGGAGCGGATGGATCATCCCCCACCCCTCTGCACATAGTTATGAGACAAGAGTCGAGTACAATCTTGTTCTTTCCGCTGCTGTTTTCCCAGTCCGCGCCGGGACGGCGGTTTGGAGCCCGGCCCTGGCCGCGGGGCTGCGGCAGGAAGCCGCAGTGCCCCTTCCCCCGGCGGCCCTTCCGTTACGATCGTTACCGGGCTCCCGCCGCCCGCCCTCCGCTCCGCGCCGGCTTCTCGGGAGCAGCGGCCGCCGCTGCCTTTGTGCCCCGGCCCGGTGCGCTCCCTCCCCGCCTCCCCGCCGGAGCCCTGCGGCGCATGCCTCCCGCTCCCCGGGGGCAGGGAAGGAAGCGCCGCCCGCCCCTGCACCAGAGCGGCGGGCAGCGGCGGAGCGGAGCCCGGCGGAGCTGACAGCCCGGCCCGGGCGCCGCCGACCCCCGTCCCCCCCTGTCGGCCTCCTCTCGGCAGGTGAGCGCCGGGCGGCGGGCGGGGGGCGCGGCCGGGCCCCGCCGCGCCGGCGGCCGAGGGAGGCCCGGGCCCGGGTCCGGGGCGGCGGAAGGCGGGAAGGGGGAGCCATGGCGGCGCGGGCAGGGCCCGGCCGGCCGCGGGCAGTGGGCGCGGCGCCCCGCGGGGGTCCCGCGGGCGGCGGCTGCGGGCTGCCCCCGAGGGTGGGGGACCCGTCACAGCCCCTCCGGGGTGCCCCCCGAGGTGGGGGTACCCCCGTGTCCCCTCACACAGCCTCTGTGGGTGCCCCCCGCGTTGGTGTCCCTTCATGTCCCCTCACACAGCCTCTTTGGGTGCGCACCGGGTTGGTGTCCCTTCATGTCCCCTCACACAGCCTCTGTGGGTGCGCACCGGGTTGGTGTCCCTTCATGTCCCCTCACACAGCCTCTGTGGGTGCCCCCCGGGTTGGTGTGCCTTCATGTCCCCTCACACCGGGGGGTGTCCCCTCGGAAGTCCTCTGTGGGTACCCCCTGTGTGGGAGTCCCTTCATGTCCCCTCACGCAGCCCCTGTGGCTGTCCCCTCATTTTCCCTCACAGAATTATAGAGGGTACCCCCCCTCCTTCTGGATGTGTGTCCACTCATTTCCCCTGTCTGGGTACTGACGCTGGTGGGTGTCCCCTCATGTCCCCTCACACCCTAGGTGAATGTCCCCTCAAATCCACTCGCACCCTCAGCGTGTGTCCCCTCATTTCCCCTCACACCTTCTGTGAATATTCCCTGGGTGCGTGTCCCCTTACGTCCTCCCTCAGGCAGCACCCAGGTGTCCCCTCGCAGTCTCCATGGGTGCCCCGGGTGGGTGTTGTGGCACAGAAATTCACCCCAATCCCATGTAATTCTTGCAGGACACCCCCAGTCTAGGTGTGGCATAGCAAAGGTACCTGCCCCTTCCCTGAAAACTGTGGAAATAGGTTAATAGGAAAAACGTTGGGGTTTTATTTTTTAATGAAGCTGGGAGCTAAAGTGTGTTAATTGCATTGCTTCAAGGTAATGAGGTATCCTAATTTCTGTCTTTTTGATCCTTAGCTGCCTATTGTAAGGAAAAGTGTTTTTAATTTATATTTGCCCAAGTGAAAGTGTTGGAGGCTGTTGGGAACTGTGTTCAGGCACAAGTCAGGATTGTGAGGTGCTTTTGGTTAATTCATGGCCAAATACAGGTTCTTTTGGGAGCACTGAGCTCTACTGGTGTGTGTAGAGCTGAAATAAATCCAAACTATCTTCAGTTGACTCAAAGGTGGAAGTTAAAACAGCTTGTGTTGGGTTAATCCAGGTACCAGCCAGCAAGGAGAGATGGTCTTGATCAAAATACTTAAAATTTTAATTCTGTAGGAATGGCTTGGGACAAATTCTCACAGAGGAAAAGAAAAATCAGAAGAGCGATGAAGAATTGTCTTCCCTGGTTGTCTGTTACCTTTCAATAGTAAATAAAAAGGAGTTTTAAAGAGTTTAGAGTCATTAATCCTTTAAAATATTTAATGCCACTGATTAATTTGAAACCAGAACTAGAGAATAATTGACAAGAGCAAGGTCAGGGAGGTTTCAGAGGGAAAATCGTGTCCCTCTAGGTTGGCAGAGTCCGGTGCCCCTGCAGTTGGGACTCACTGTGTTTGTGCAGAGCCTGGGCTTGAAGAGCCACCCAAATGCTGTAGTTTTTTGGGAATTGCTGTCTCCCTTGATCCAAATGATGCTGCAGGTGAAGCCTTCAACCCTCATGGGACCATGTGGAGATGGTGAACTTTTTGGGGTGTTAAATGGAGTTTTGTGGATGGTTTTTTTCAGTCTGCCACAAACCAAAGCATCGTTCTGTCTGCAGTTTCGACTGGAACACAAAGAATAGTTCCTAATCTTCATCCTGCTTTTGTGCACTCCCAAAGACCTGTGTTTGCCAAGAGCTTTTATCCTGCAGTGAGGCCGGATGATTGATGTCTTGGGGTTATTGCTGTAGAGCGTGTCTCAGGAAGAAATTAAGTTCCCTGTCCTTCTCTCTGAGCTGCCCCAAGTACCTCAGCTGTGTGTGTTTAACGCTAAGTCAGATCAAGTAAAAGCTGTTTTGGGATATTGTGTGAGTACTCTGCTCTCTGAGGAGTTGGTTTGTGTCCCACCATCCCAGATCATGGTCCAGCTGTCTCCACATCCACCCATCCTGCACCATGTGGACACAGCCAGCGCTGCTTTCGTTGGAAAACTGGAAAGCTGAGCTGTGTGTTCCTTAAAAAGGGCAGTTATGCCAAAGGAAACAACAGGCAGAATATTTTGCTGGGTTCTCCACTCCCACCAATTCTACTTTATTATGAAAGAATTCCTTAAAATTGTTCTTTCTCTCTTGCCACAAAGTTTTCTGCAGAAGTATTGAGACAACCTTAGTGCAAAGGGGATTGCACACACCAGTGCACTGGGGTATCATCACAGTGAGTCTTTGTGTGTCTGGGCAGTACATCATTATTTAGGAGCACATGCAAAAAGGACTGGAAAGCGCAGGAAGATTTTCAGAAGTTAAGATAATTACTTGAATTGGGTTATGATTTTGCCAGAAAATACTACAAACCACAGAAGATGAGTGCTCTGCCTTATGCCCAGTGGCAGTAGTGACTGATTTACCCGTTCAAGTGATGTTGAGGAGTAACTCCTGTGATTATCTGGCACAGTAGTTCTGAGTGTTAATAATTTACAATTTATGTTACCAGGATTATTACATGGAATTTCTAGAAGGCACGCGCGTCATAAGTATTTTCCTTTTTTTCTTTGTTTTAGGATGGAGGAGAGACCAGTCTGAAAATCTGTTCCACTGTGGACTTTGCTGTGGTCTGCTAGAATGTTCCTTATGGATGCTTCTCCTCTGGTAGCTCTTCAGACAAAATGGGAGTCCTTTGGACCAGCAAGGAATTGTAGATACCCCGTTTGCTTCCCTGAATCTGACGGCGACATCACCAGAACCTCTGTGAGTGCCAAAGTTCAGATGATCATAAACAACCTGCAAAGCCAAGAGCCTGCCCTGGGTATGAACAATGAGTGTGGCTGTGTTATGCAGAAGAAACAGAAGGAAGAAAAAGGCACCAGTACCAGGGTCCCATCCAGCACCACGTTGCTGCGGAAGCATCCTCAGTATACCCGCTGTGGGTGCCCTGAGGATTCCGATGACACCGATGTGGAGGAGAATGTGGAATTTGAGACTCTCCTGCTGGATTCTGACAGCGACGATTCTGTGGACCGAGGTATAGAGGAAGCCATCCAAGAGTACTTGAAAACAAAAAGCAAAAGTGCCCAGTCATTACCGAGGAATGCAGAGCGTACTGAGAATGTGAGCAGAGACAAAAGGTTTAAGAGAGAATTCTCCCAGAACAAAGTGGCCAGTAACCTCCTCCCCGTGAAGTTTAAAGCCGAGATGCTCTCTGAAGAGTACCTGTCTGACCACCTGGGAATTGGGAAAAGGCTCCAGCCTGCTTCCCCTCAGAGCATCAGCAGCGATGACTCCTTCGAACAGAGCATACAAGCTGAAATAGTGCAGTTCTTGAATGAGAAGAAGCAGCAAGAAATTAGTAAATGTGTTACTGAGGAGGATAAAAAAGATTCCCGTGTGAGATCTGTCCTGAAATGCAACAAAGAAGCAACGAACAGAACAAACTGTGGTGCTATAAAGCAAGGTTGTAGTGCACTGCTCCTGAGGCACCATCCCAAGCTGCAGAAATCCGGTGCCCAGTCCAAGTGTTTGCAGACAAAAATCCAAGCAGAGCCCAGTGATTTCAGCCAGGTGAACCAAGCATATCTAGAAATGGCCACTGCCAGCCAGCCCTGGCTCGTGGAGCAGAATGAGGGAAGTGGAGCTCATTACTGGGAGCCAAGGGAAGCACTTATCAAGGAGAGCATGCACACATCTGACTCGAGCAGCGATGATGGCATTGAAGAAGCCATTCAGCTTTACCAGCTGGAGAAAATCAGGAAAGAGGCAGGTCATGCAGCAAACTGTGTCCCTTTGCAGAGGGAACAATTTGATCCAAAGGGTATGGCAGACATTTCTGCCAGCCTGACAATTAGCTCCACAAAAAGTGCCTCACCAGAAATCCATAAAAACCCTATAAGCAACAAGAGAAAAGAAATTAATTCCAAGTCAACAGGATTAGAAAGCACCAGCAATGACTTTAATAAGCTGTTTAAACCACTGAAAAAAGCCAGACATTTTGCACTTCCAGAAAACAAGATTGCTGCTTGTGAGCTCACACTGCAGGCCTCTTGCAGAGCAGACACATCTGCAGAACTCATGTGTGCAGAAGCTATCCTGGATATTTCCAAAACGATCATGCCATCCCAAATGGGAAGCGACGGCAAATCCCTCACTGCAGACTCCTTCTTTTCTCCCCAGCTTCTTTCATCCTCCCGTTGTGAAAGTGACAGCAGCCTTGTGGACAGTGATGACAGCATAGAGCAAGAAATCAGGACTTTCTTGGCTCTGAAAGCACAGTCAGAAAACCTTGGAACAAAACCTCCCAGCCTGTCACACTCCATCCAGATGCCTTTGCCTTCTGATCCAAACAACCTCACCGGGACCCTTGAGCCTTCTCTGCCCAAAACACTTAAATTATCCCTGAGTCGCAAAAGGAGACTTAAAAGGGAAGGCAGAACAGCAAAACAAGGGGCATCAAAAGCACCTGAACAGCTGGAGACAGGACTTTTCCAGCCAGGTAACTATTCCAAATTCCCTGTGCTCCAAGAGGAGCGCGCCCTGAGCAGCCCCGCAGAATTCCGGGATGCTCAGAGTAGTAAAGACCCGAGGCAGCAGCAGCTGATGTCTCCCAAATTGTCTGGCTCTGATGGCAGCAGATGTGTGGCCTTGGACTCTGTAAACCCTTTTGTGCAGGTTCAGAGTAGCACAAAAAAACCTATAAAAAACCCCACCCAAACCCCAGAGAGGGAGGGGTCGGGTGATGAGAGCAGCTCTCTGGACAGTGATGAGGACCTGGATAGTGCTATCAAGGACCTGTTACGGTCTAAAAGGAAGTTAAAGAAGAAATCCAAGGACCAGAAAGCTCAGTGCAAGAAGAAAGTCAGATTCAGTGAGACAGAAACTCAGCTGCTGGATGAATTCAGTAACCTCCAACAAAACGAGTGGAAATGTAAAAATCCCTCACTGCTGAAAAGCTGCCTCTCAAAACCAAGGAAAGCTGTGAGGGAGAATGCAGTCAGGAACCCTCCAGACAACATCAGACTTCCCAATGACAAGCCAGAAACCATGAAAAACCTGGAGTTTAACTTACAGCTTAAAAAAGGCAATAAACCTAAATCAGTTTCAAACCAGCGGGGGGCTAAAAATAGAAAATGTGCTTTCCCAGCTGTGTCGGACACCAGTGACAGCAGCTCAGTGGACAGTGATGACAGCATCGAGCAAGAAATCAGAAGGTTTTTGGCAGAAAAAGCTAAAGACTCTGCAAGCAATTCAGAGGTGCAAAAAGGTGATGCAAATCTGGACCTATTTAGAGCGACCAAACAAACTGGTAATAAAGGAAAAGCAAAGCAGCAGCCGGTGGAAAATGAGATCGACCTCGTGCTGGGTCAGAGTCAAAAGACTGAGGTAGCTCAGCAAACTGAGGAGGTGAAAAACTCTCCGAGAACAGAAGGGAAAAGTGCAATGTTAGCTGGCAGCAGGAAATGTGCTTCCTCTGCAGAGTGTGTTCCTACTACTGGTCAGTCAAAAGCTAAGCAAGGACTGGGGGGGGTCAAAGGTGGTGCTGCTGGGGAGTTACCTGGGAATGCAACAGGGAAAAGGAATGTCCGTAACACAGAGCCCCCAAAAACCAGCAGAAATGAAGGGTGTAAAGTGAGAAAAGTCATGAATGCAAAGCCCAGATCTAAAAGGAAGAATACCTTCCAACTAAAAATCTCAAGTAAATTTATTGCAGGTCTCAAATATGCCCGGGACCGGAAGAAATCGATGCTTTTGAACAAAAAGCAGAAAGCAGAGTGTTTGCTCACCCAGAGCAGTGCCTTGGGAATGGAGGCAGCTTCCCAGGACACAGATGTACTTAACCCCTTGGCAAAAGGTGAATTTAGTGGGGAAATTACACCAGCAATAAAAGCACCCAGTTCCTCTCAGAAACTCACTGTGGGAGGGGCAAGTCCCCATGTAGCAGAAACCTGTGCAGGAGCTGAGGCTGCTCCTGTGTGTCTCAAAGTGGCAGCTGAGGGTTGCAGGAAGGCTGACACTCTAGGGCATCAGTCACACTCCAGCCTCCCCTCACAGGAACCAAGTGTGGCAGCAGGAAAAGCTGATAAGGCTTGCAGAGGAACCTCCAGAGCTGAGAACAGCCAGCTGTGGATCGAGGAAGGAGGTGTCCACAAAGGCAGCTGGGCTGACTCCACTGTGGATCCCCCACGCCCTGAGTGCAGTGTGGGAAAAGCAGATAAAGTCAGCAGAGACCCAGCTCAGCAGAGTGCTCAGGTGTGCAGTAAGGGAGGGAATAACCAGCTGGACAAGAGGCCAGATCCAAGTTTAGCTTGCCCAAGGCAGGAATTCAATGTGACAGCAGCAGCAGTGGATAACAGTGGAGGAGCATGTGCAGAAAACAGTGTGCAGATGTGTGTTAAGGAAGAAAAAGCTGAGAGGCAGGAAGAAAGTCAGGTAACCAGCTCCAAAATGGAAGGAAAAATACCTGTCCTGCAGAACAGCGAAGCTGCTAGTGAAGTACACCAAGGGCAGGAATTTTTAACCAAAACCTGTGCAAAATTTACTGATCTACCTGCAGGGGACTGCCCAGGTTCCCTCATGGAAAAAAAGGTTTCAAATATGTAAGTACTTTTTTTTTTTTTTTTTACACTAGCAGTCTTTTTATAAAATAATTCTCATTGTAATTACCTTGGTAAAACTTGAGACAGGAAAGGAGAGGCAGTGGGAGATGCTGATACCTGTATATCATACACACACTAATGTGAAAATAATTCTATTTAACAGGGATATCATGGATAGACATACGTAGCTTTTGTAGAATTTTGTAAATTATTTAAAGTGCTCTAAGGAAATATTTTTTATAATGATTTTTAGGGCTTGCATTCCTACAGGATACTGTAGTTACTGTAGATAAGATATTGGCTAATCACACTTTAAATTATGAGGCCTCTAATTGTCTCTCGAAGGGAAACCTGTTTGTGCACAGAATTTATTTGGGAACCTGTTAAGAGATCCTAGGAAAACACAGCCTTGGATAGCAATGCAGATGATCTGACACTGGTCACATCCGAGCTGCCTTAGGACAATCCTGTGGGGTGGGTTTTTGCTGGGAGCTCAGTTTTCCCACCCTGAGGACTGTGGGATGAGGTGCCTAAGCAGAACTCGAGTGCAGCTGTGGGTGTGGAGATCCAGCCTGGAAGATACAAATGCAAATTCAGGTAAATCAAGTGAATGGCTCTGTCTGCACATCCTCTGCAGAGTGATCTCAGCAGCTGCTCAAAGTCCTTTTGAATACCCAGAACCTCCTGCTAGCAGATGATTCCAAGCACAATTGCAGTCCAAGACAAGTGAAGGAGTGTGTCTGTTCAGACAACGTGATTTCCCTAGATTTCCCTGGATTTCCCTGGATTTCCCTGGATTTCTGTACTGTCAGGCCTGCAGGGCTCAAACAATTCCTCATTATTCTCAACTATCTCATTTGATGCCCTGCAGTTACCCAGAGATGGCTTTTGGTTTCCTGAATGAACTTTCTGGAATTGAGTGCCCTTAACTTTCCTTTTTCAGAAGTGGTTTTTTAAATGTTACATTTCTGTGAACTTTTCACTGACAATTTTGGTGCAATAAAGCAAAGCTGGGTTTGCTGTAGGAAGTCACAACACAAACGCCACGGATCTTTTCAGCACTGTTCTTTCTTCAGGCTCTTTCTTTGCCTCCATTGCCAGCAGCCAGAATAAAGCAATTTTTCACTACTATCTTCTTATTTGTACTGACTTTCAACGGGATTGAAGTAGCACATTCACATCACACACACACACACAAAGTGCCCCCACATTGGTTTCACTGCAAATTCAAAAGGTGTAAATTGGAGTTGTTGGTTCTTTCATTTTCATTTGTGTGTCGTGAAGTCCTTGGAGGAGTTTGTTCTCACATCTTGTCCCTGTGAATTGATCTGATATTCTCTTTGTATGGTCTTCTGCAGAACTTTTCTCAGCCAAACCACCACTTAGCATCACTTTGTTTCTCAGTCACTTCAGGAGTCTTCCTCCAGGCTGGCCTTAAACTTGCAAAATGGAGCAAAAGCAGCCAAGACTGGATCCAGTATCCCACGGTGTCCCTGGTGTGATGCAGAATATGGGCAAAATGCGGTGTAGCATAGAGTAGTAACTGTGGCATGTAGAGAAATAAACATCCTTGGTGTGTTTATGCTGTCGTGCAGCTACGTTTGAAACATGTTTATAGTGCTCACTTTGGCATTTCTGACTGTCCAGCCACCTTTTTGTAGCCCTTGGGTTGGTTGGCCGGGTTGTTTAAAGGTCAGTGTGTTAGCTCATCTCCATTTTGTGGTAGGATACCTTGGAAAAGTGTTTTTTACTTAGCTCAGTGCCTGCAGTCCCTCTCCACAAGTTTATCTTTTGCTCTGCCTTGATTCCTTTGCAGGATTTGGGCCTTTTGTTTGGAATAGTTCAATAGGCTGGTATTTTAAACTAGAAGTTTTCCAAGTACCTTGCTTTAAAAGGATTAAACTGTATACTTAATTTTCCTAGAGATGTTGGAAGCACTATGTACTGTTTGTATAAAAAGCTGAATGTTTCTCCTCAAAAGTTTTCGGTAAATCCACATTACAATTTCAGAGGTGTCTCGTGCCCTTGTCGCTGTGTCTGTGTCCTCAGTACCACTCGTGACCTGATTCACTCCCAGTGAAGATGCAATTCCAGTTACCTTGTGCTTTAAATAAAACCTGATTTCAAACAGCACTTTTTTTTTTTTTAATTGATGAATTTGATTTGTATATAGGAAATGGTGTACATTGCTGAGTTTCTAATGTTTAATAAATGGGGTTCTGCCCATGGACCGTGAAACTGGAGTGCTCCTATGGTTTGTGTCATCATCTTGAGTGAGTGATAACTTTTGTGTTCCCTTTTCCCTCCTGACTGAGGGTGTCATTAATTCTTTGTAACAAAAAATAAAGGAGGAGAATTTACAAAATACAAAGGGGTGGCTTTTGGGAGGTGAGAATGGTGCTTGTGGTAGCAGAACTCCAAGAGTTTACTTTCCTGGTGTTTGTGGTCAAGGAGTAGAGTCTTTCCTTGTGTAACTAAATGTGTGTCAAGGAACATCTCTGGAACTGGAATAGCAGCCAGGGCTCCAGTGGCAGTGTCCTCATCCTGGCCCAGTTCTCATCACTTGTTCAGAATAGAGAAGTCTGGTGGTTTGGAGCAATAAGAAATCCCTCTTACACATCACTAAAGGCTGACCAGCTGAGGAATAAAGAAGATTATATTGAGTGGGAATGAATTCATGAGCAAGAGTCCCACACGTGGTGCCAAGGTTGGGACTGCAGCACAAATCTCTCGAGGCTGAATCTTCATAGGTGCATTTCCAAAAGCAGATTTTATTTCCTGTTTATAGTGCCCATGACAACCCCAGAGAGGCCACAGAGAGAGCACAGACAGCACAGCCCTGCTAGCCCTGGGGAGTGCCCAGAAAACTCCTTTTTCCTTTATTCCCACCCTCCTGAGACCCCGGTTAATCCCTTATTGCAGTAGAAACATGGAACCATAAACTCAGCTCTTCTAAAGCTTGTGAGGTTACCTTTTTTTTCATGAGTGCTGGTTCATGGTTTTTAAAAATGCACAATGCTATTTTTTCTTTCCAGTCAGAGCACAAAACTTGTTAATTTAGATATTAAGTGATTAAACTACTTGGTGTTTTTTATTACAGCTCTGGTGAGTTACAGATCCTGGCTGCAGCACCACAGCTCTCAGATAAATCTAAAAAGAGGTTTATTGCTTCATTTTTTTACCCCAGTGACTGTTTTTGTGTGCTTTGGGAACAATCTTCAAGGATCCTCAAGGGACCAGAAGGACTCCCTTAATTTTTTATTACCAGTTCTTCGCTGCTATTTTAGGAACACATGTTGTGATGTGTAGCTGCTCTTTATACAAGGCAGGAACACACCATTCCTGCCCCCATTTCTTTTATTAATATAGAAGCTTTTTAATTTTTCATCCCTTCAGTTTGTGATAGTTCAGCCTCACATAATTTTATCTGCAAACGTGAAAATCTTCCTTTCAAAAGACAGAGTAGAAAGAGATTGTTTGAGGTAGATCCTGTGTGGTAAAATGTGTCATTTTTAGGATGATATTTTGAATTTGTACAGGTATTTCTTTTTAAAAAATTGTATTTGGTCTAACCTCTGAACACTTAGATACATTGCATGCCAAACTCTTCAAAGGAACTGGTTTCAAGAGTATAACTAAAAGGGAAGAAATTGAGGCAAGGAAGAAGAGGTGGGTGTTTTCAGATGGAGTGGGAAAATATGTGACAGAATCCACTCCATTTATATTCTTAAGAGGCAGCCTTATCTCTAAATTATGCCACCTGCAGAAAAATCTGTGGATAAAAATACACATAACATTGCCACAACTATTTCAATTGATTCAGCACTTTGTTATTTTCTCATTTCAGGAGAAGAAAGGGAAGTTCTAAGAAGCTCCAGGTATTGTCTAGAGTCTAATACAAGAGTAACAGCAAATGAGAGAGGGTTGCTTATTTCTCTTCCTATGTTAAATCTTTGAAATGTTAACTTTTCAGGCCCATTGGTGCTCAGTTTATTTACCTGTTCCAATGTATTGGTGTGTTTGCAGCAGAGGGGGGTTTACCCAGCTCTTGCTATGTTTGAGATAACCACATGCCACAAATAGGGAATATTTCTGACATGTGAGAAATATCAGTTGCAGTGGTGTTTGGACATAATGTTAGACTCATTATTTATATTCTTAGCAAACAGTTTGAATAATATTATGCTCATTTTTAATGTTACGTTACACCTGTAAGGTGGGACTGTTTCTCATCCATCAGGCAGAGTGGTTTCTCTTAAAAACTCATCTTTACCCAAAAATGTTCAGGTGTTCTTTCAGTGTACTCACTGTCCAACTGATGTAGTTTCTCTGCCTGTAACTACAGTTGTTCCAATAAAACTTAAAAAAAAAATTTCTTTTTGATTACTTGTCATTATTTGAATAAATTCTTAAAACGCTGTAGTTTTGAGAGAGAAGAAACATGAACTTTCTACAAGAAAGCCAAAGAGTTAATGAATACCTCTGGAAAACTTGCAGATTGATTAGTCATTAAATAGTAGAGAGGCAGTTTAAATCTTAATTTTTAATGGTATGTGGTACATGAGCCAAGAGTGTAAAGGATCATTAGTGACAAAGAGGATAAGGGGATGTATATGTAATATATGTTGTTCTAGCATTTATACACTACTGATAAATTAGGTAAAAGCCTTCACCTAAGCAACCTAGCTGACATCAACCACACTAAATCTTTAATATATTACTCCTAATAACATTCCTCTGTAATCTAGTGGGTTTTGTTTAGCATCCAGGCTGGCTGTAGGTGGTTTTCCCAGCGCAGCCAAAAGCCGCGGTGGCTCTGTGGTGTCCCCGCTACAGCGGCTGGTCCCTGCAGTGCGAGGGGCCGCTGGGGTTGTAGCTGGGGTGGAAGTCCAGGTGCTCGTAGGCGGTGATGAACGTGTCGGGGCCGGTGCAGTGGCTCTTCTCCAGGGACGTGTTCAGGCCGTCGTTCCTGACCATGCCAATCTTGCCCAGATGATCCGAAAACTTGTGCGAGAGGATGTTGAAGGAGCTCTGGGGTTGGCGAGAAAAGGGTGGGGATGTTTTAAATGCCAACATGGACAGCACCAGCAAAGCCTCGATGCAGCGGGGCTGGATGCAGATAAGGGCAGCGTGTCTCCATGTGCCCCGGGTGCTCGGTGCAGAGGCCGAACTCGGCCGTGCCGCCCCCGAGAGCCCCCCGGGTCACGTACCGGCAGCTCGTGCACCGTGGGGGCCCTGCTGCCGTAGCTCTGGTTGGTGGTCCGGAACCGGGGGTGAGCCGGCGGCTGCCTGCGGGGGGAGAGCACAGGTAGCGCGGGGAGCGGGGCGGCGGGGCCGCGCCCGGGGCAGCGCTCACCCGTAGCCGCGGTAGAAGGTGAGCTCCTGAAAGCGGCGGGGCACCTCCTGCTCGGGGCCGGCCATGGCGGAGCCGCCGGGGACGCGGGGACGGAGCGTTGCCCGGCGACGAAACGCGGAGGGCGGGGAGCGATCGCAGCGCAACCGCCCCGGGGAGGGCCCGCCCCGTCCCGCAGGAAGCGGAAAGCGCCGCTGACCTTCCGCCGTCTCCTCCTCCTCCTCCTCCTCGTCCGTGCCCTGCGGCGGGCTCGGAGCATGGCGGTGCCGCGGCTCCTGCGGGCAGGTGAGCGGCGGGGCCCGGCCCGGCCCGGAGCGCCCCGGCCCGCCCGTGTGACCCACGTGTTTCTCTCCCGCAGCAGCCCCGCGGCTCTACAGCACCGTCCCGGTCCCGGCCACGGCCCCGGCAACCACCCGGCCCCGCGGTGAGTGCTGCCGTGCACCCCGGGAAAGGGGGTCCCCAGAGCCACGCACTGCACCCCTGGCACCCCAGCCCGTGAGCGATGCCCGTGCGGGTGTCACCGCCGTGCAGAAGCCGGTCGTGCTGCACCGGGCGCCTTTCTGCAGTCCCGCCTCATTCCCAAAATGCAGTCATTATTTCTTTCCCCTCTCTCAGCTGAGGATGACAAGCTGCTGACGGAGCCTCTCAGCCACCCCGACTTCTTCAGCGTGAATGAGCTCTTCACCCTGAAAGATCTCTTTGATGCTCGGGTGCACCTGGGCCACAAAAAGGGATGTCGGCACAGGTGAGTGATGCTGTTTTGTGATCCAGCTCATGTTGACATCAGGAATGCTTCCCTAGACCACATTTGCTGGATTGGTCTGAGCCTGGAACTGCCCACACAGGGCAGGTTACAGGGATCCCCCCGATGTGAGACTGGGGCACACACTGGGTGTGAGGGCTCTCTGCAGAGAGCACCTCTGGTATCAGCCAGGAGCTGGAGCATGGGATGGTCCAGAAACACTCGATGCCTGCACACCCCATCCCCTTGTCCCCTGTGTCGCACTCCCACTGTCCCCGCAGGTTCATGGAGCCCTACATCTTCGGCTGCCGCCTGGGTCAGGACATCATCGACCTGGATCAGACCATGCAGCACCTGCAGCTGGCCCTCAACTTCACGGCCCACGTCGCCTACCGCGGGGGCATCATCCTGTTCGTCAGCCGCAAGCGCCAGTTCTGCCACCTGGTCGAGAGCACGGCGCGGGCCTGCGGGGAGTACGCGCACACCCGCTACTGGCAGGGAGGGCTCCTCACCAACGCCTCCATCCAGTTCGGCCCCGGCGTCCGCCTGCCCGACCTCCTCGTGTTCCTCAGCACCCTCAACAACGTCTTTGAGCCGCACGTGGCCATCCGGGATGCGGCCAAGATGAACATCCCCACCGTGGGGGTGGTGGACACAAACTGCAACCCGTGTTTGATCACCTACCCCATTCCCGGGAATGATGACACCCCCGCGGCCGTGGAGCTCTACTGCAAACTCTTCAGGATGACCATCATCCGTGCCAAGGACAAGAGGCGGCAGAGCGAGGCCATCGAGGAGCTGCGGAGCAAAGCCAAGGGCAATTAGAGCCCTAGGGATGCGCTCAGTGCCTCACTGATGGGTGTCCTGCTCCACTTCCATGGGACTGGCTCTGCATCCAGAGCACCGGCTTTTGGCAGAGCTGGCTGGCTGGGGAGGGGACCCCCCAGCCCTGTGTACAGTGATCCGGCAGTGGTCACAGCTGTGGAGAGTCTCTAGCTCCAAAAATTGTCCAGAGCAACGTAAGGGAAAATGGAGCCAGGCCAGACCCTGCTCCTGTCCTCGGGTTTGTCACTGTTGCAGGGAGGTGCCGCTGTCCTGTGGCTTTCCTGTGTTTGTGATCTCATCTGAAGCCACTTGTATCTTGCACCTCTTCTTAGCAAATAAAGGGATTTATCCCTGTGCTCCTTTTTGGGTTTTTGCCTTGTGGAATGGGATGGGGAGTCTGGCCAGGGCAGTCAAGGCGATGGGAGGGAACGGGATGAAGGATGTCCCCAAGCTGGGGACACTGCATGGTGGCTGCTGCAGGGTAGAAGGGTCCTCAGCGGGGGTCGGAGGGTCCCTACTTGGTCCAGTGACACACTGGGAGCCCAACATTTGCCACTGCGGGAAGCAGGGGACTCTAGGAGCAGCTGAGAAAAGGGATACCCATACTCCAGCATGCCTCATGTTTCCATGGGAAGTCCCAGGATAGCCCAGGGCAGGGGTCCATGTCCCCATCCCATGTCCCCATCCCGTGTCCCCATCCCGTGTCCCCATCCCGTGTCCCCATCCCATGTCCCGTCCCGTGCCCCATCCCGTGTCCCCATCCCGTGTCCCCATCCCATGTCCCGTCCCGTGCCCCATCCCGTGTCCCCATCCCATGTCCCGTCCCGTGTCCCCGTCCCGTGTCCCCGTCCCGTGTCCCCATCCCGTGTCCCCATCCCATGTCCCGTCCCGTGTCCCCATCCCATGTCCTATCCCGTGTCCCCTATCCCGTGTCCCCGTCCCATGTCCCCATCCCATGTCCCGTCCCGTTTCCCGTCCCATGTCCCTATCCCGTGTCCCCTATCCCGTATCCTATCCCGTATCCTATCCCGTGTCCCTATCCCGTGTCCCCTATCCCGTGTCCCATCCCGTGTCCCCATCCCGTGTCCCGTGTCCTATCCCGTGTCCCCATCCCGTGTCCTATCCCGTGTCCTATCCCGTGTCCCCATCCCGTGTTCCGTGTCCCATCCCGTGTCCTATCCCGTGTCCCCATCCCGTGTCCCGTGTCCCATCCCGTGTCCCGTGTCCCATCCCGTGTCCCGTGTCCCTATCCCGTATCCTATCCCGTATCCTATCCCGTGTCCCCTATCCCGTGTCCCATCCCGTGTCCCGTGTCCCTATCCCGTATCCTATCCCGTATCCTATCCCGTATCCTATCCCGTGTCCTATCCCGTGTCCCCAGCCCCATCCGTTCCCCGCTCTGGGTCCTCCCGCCCGGCAGGGGGCGCTCGTGGGAGGAAATGCGCCGCGCATGCGCTCCCGCCCTCTCCCTATATAAGCGGGAGGCGGGGGCTGCACCGCCCTTTCGGCGGGCGCGGGGTGGCGGGAGCGGAGCTGCGGTCGTTCCTCAGCGGGACCGGGACCAGCTTTGGCCTCTCCCGGTGTCCTCAGCAGCGAGCCCTGGGTTCCTCAGGCGCAGAAAACCGGTGCTGGTTGAGGCGGCTCCACAGCTGCGCCTTCTCGCGCCGTATTATGGTGAGGCTCCCTCAGGGCCGGTGCCGCTTCTCTCCGGCCCCGGCGCTGAGCGGCTGCGGCGGGAGGACCCGAGTGAGGTGAGGCTCCGGGTACGGCCCTTCCCCTCAGCCACGCGGCCGGAACGGCCCGGAGAGACCCCCGGGGCTCTGGGGGCTCCAGGCCTTGCCACGTGCGCTGTAAATCTGGCGTATCATGGAATGCGCAAGGAGAATAATGCCCATATATACATACATACACGCACATTAAAAGTGTATCTTTTAATAGATATATTTTGTATATATAGTTGTAATATAGAGCATAAATAGCTGTATATGTTTTAATATACCCCACTGAAGAAGGGAAGAAAATTTAGGGTTTTCAGGAAAATGTTTTCAAAGATTTCAGTAGCTAAAATGAATCTTCAGTAGATATTCTTTTTTTAATTGTTGCAGTTCTCTGGTTTTCAAGTAAATAATGCGTTTCAGAAAAAAAAAAAAGGTTGTTAGGCGATTGTTAACAGCATTTTTCTTTTGTTTTTCTCTCTTCAGCCTGGCAGTGGACAAAAAATGAAGTGACCACGATGGGGTGACTTCAGAAATGAAGGGTGATCCTTCTCAAAAAGGCTGCCCAAGCAAGCTTCAACCACGTTTTTAACTGTAAGTGGTGTGTTATGTTTAACGTCTCTACGTGCACCACACACCTTTGTGGCATTGCCTTCTGAGCAGGTGATAAAATCTTGTTCTTAAAAATAGCACAGAATCACGGAATGGTTTGGGTTGGAAAGGAACATGGGCAGAGACACCTTACACTATCCCAGGTTGCTCAGAGCTGCATCCAACCTGGCTTTGAGCACTTCTAGGGATGGACATCCATTCATAATTACATTTTTTCAGTCTTCATGGGTTATTTCCCCCCTCCCAGCCTGCCACTGGCGTTGCAGAGATGGCTGCTGTGGCATCTTTGTGTCAAGAGAGTGGCAAGAGAGACACAGGCTATGTTCTACGCTCGTTTGTTCTGCACCCCGTGAGCACTCAGAGTGATTGATAGCCTGACATCGTTCATTAATCAGCTGCTTCATAGGAGACTGGGGAAAAACTGACTGAGATCTGGATGTAACAATGGGAAGTTCTGCTTGATCTGTGCAGCAGAGGTGGCACGTGGGTTTCTGATCATTTAGCCTTGAGAATCAGATCCTGTGGGTACCACTTGTGTCACAGAAGAATGCCTTGAAGTGATTTGTAAAGCCCCGTGGCAGCGCGGTGACAACACTGGGAGTCACCAACCTTAATCCTATCAGAAAATAAAAAGATTCGTGTGTTGTTAGTTTATTTCTTTTAAATCCCTGTTGCCAGTGAAACAGTAACCGTGTAACCAGGCTTTGGGGTGTGGCTAAACCCTGTCCGTGTATTTCCCTCTTTTCCAGAGGCAGCCCTGAGCCGTGGCAGAGCCGGAGGTGCCCCAGGCCGAGGTGAGCGCAGTGCTGGAAGCTGCCCAGCCCCTGCCCCAGCTCGTGTTGCAGGCGTGGCTGCAGTGCCGCGTTTGTGTCATTCGGTGGCAGACAGCAACAGGCGATGTCTTCCCTGGTGCTCTGAGCCCTGTGAGCTCTCAGGATTGCTCAACAACCTGACACTGATTGATTTTCCTGTTCCCTTGCCTTTAGTGGGGAATGGTGAAGGGTAGACAGGATGCACCAGCTGACACTGTCCTTCAGTTCTTCTCTTAATCAGGGACACCTCCCACTACCCCAGGTTGCTCCAAGCTCTGTCCAGCCTGGCCTTGGACACTTCCAGGAGTGGGGCAGCCACAGCTTCTCTGGGAAATCCATCCCAGCCCCTCACCATCCTCACAGGGAAGGATTTCAATATCTCATCTAAACTTTCAGTGTAAACAATTCCCCCTTGTCCTGTCACTACATGCTCTTGTGAGGGATGTCTGATTCTGGTATTCTTCATTCCAATAATCCTGACTCCCTGGAGAGAGGAGTTGCTTGGTGTTCTTTCCACACTCTCCTCTCTCCAGAGAATCAGCAGAGGGTGGAGCATAATTCCTTTGAAGAGCAGTTGAAATGATGCCAGTTTTAACTGCAGCAGGGTGTTCCTTCACTTCACAAGGACAAATACAAGTGTCAGCTCTACTCCTGAATTCTATTTTTACCCTCAACAATCCTTCATGGCCTGTGAGATATCCTTAATTGCTGCCTTTGAAAGGGCACCTCTGCTTGTGCAGGGTTCAGGAATTGCACCTGGCAGTGGAGGAGGAGGAGGGGGAAACAGGCACTGAAATTGTTGTTTCCAAAATACGGATGGGGTTAGAAACAGCTGGGTGTGGGTTTAGCATATGGAGGAAATTACACCCTGTTCCCAGCATGGATAAAACACTTCCAACATCTTGATTTCCAAGAGTTGGAGCAGAAGGTGCAATCAGCAATCTCCTGAAATGCAGCTTTGTAATCAGGTTTGGCTTTTGGGGGGAGAAAGACACACAGACCAAGTGAAACCAACTCAATAAAAAAAACAACCCAAACTGAAGATATTTTTCCTTCTTGCAGTGACTTGAGAGCAGGACAGCTCAGGAATGTGCCTCAAGTACTGAAGGTGGGTGTTTTGTTATTTCTTCATGTGGTACCAAAGCAGTGAGGGGGAAGAAATCAAGTCAAAAATTAATGCTAAAACCTGAAATAGTATTAAAGTCCTTCTAAACTGACTTCAGTGCAGCAGTGAGTGCCTGGCCGTGTTCTCCAAGGCAAGATGTCACTTCCTCCTGTATGGTGTTGTGACTGGTAAAACAGGCTAAAAGCAAACACGGAATTTATTGAGCACAATGTGAGTTTTTAGTTGGATTCTGCTGTGGTTTTGTGCTGGCACAATGGCAAAGGAAGCTCCAAGTGAGCTTGTAGGAATACAGGTATCCCTGTATCCAAATCGTGCTGTGTGTCACTGTCCCTTCTTGGGGGACACCAGGATGGTGAGAGCAGCTCTGGGCACGCAGAGATTGTGACCCTGAGGCTTTGCAGTGAGTAACTGGCAGTGCTGAATGGGAAACCTCATTAAATGGCCATTACAGGGCCAAAGGTGCCTCAGTGGTGCTGGCTGCAAAGTGAACCCTTTAATTGGCAAAAGTCACTGGCTTTGGGAAAGAATGCTAATAAGGTTGTGGGGATGTGGTTATGCTTGAAGATGTGGCTCTTTTATTTAAATTTCTTGACTTCTTTTAACCCTGCAGTCCGTGTTTGGGGTTTTTCATCAGGCTTTCCTCACACCGGGGGTCCTGCATGGGCACGGAGTGCTAACGAGTGTCTCTTCAGAACTTCCCTGTGTGAGGCACAGCAGAACCACGAACATTTTCCTGATGGCATTTCCTGTAACTGCCCTTCCCCAGGCAGCACTCCTGGGCCATGGATATTGCTTTACTGGCACTCAGCTGGGGAAAACAGGAGTGTTTTTGCATGAAAGTGGTTTTGAGAGAAATTCTAATTCTCTCTGCACGCAGCACAACCCTTCATCATCAAGGACTGGTTTATGTCATGGATTTAAAGGCTGGAATAAGCCCAGATGGGTTTTTTTCCCTGCACTATTAATAGCTTGGCTCTGCACCGAGGTTGGCAAGCTCACCTTGGATTTTTAGGGAGTGAAGGAATAACCCAGAGCAGGCTCCAGCTATCCTGCTCTTAAATTATCCCTTTCCTAAACTCCCCCAGCCAGATATTTTTCCAAAACCTTTCTGATGTCATGGCAAAGAGCTTCTCCTAAATTTGTGTCATGTCCTTCTGTCCCTGCTGTGGGTCTGAACCACCCAGGTTTGCAGGCAGGGAGTGTTCCTGTGGCTCTGGACTGAAGGAAATCCCTCTCTAGAAGTTTCCTTATGAATCCTGGTAACAGAGCCTTTAAAATGTGGTTTCATTTTATGAAACTTTATTTCCTCTGGGATGTGAAAAATCTTGGGACAATACCAAGACAAGGAGGGCAGCAGAGTCTGGATGGCAGGGGTTAATTAGCTCATTAGTACTGACATTACTGCTCCCTTTTCCTGCCTGTTTTTCAACTTTTCTGACATCCTGGGCCTTTTTTTAATTTGCAGATCGTGCCTTGAGTTGCAGAATGTCTGACAAACGTGGCAACTGAAAACTGGCTGGCAGCATCCACGTCTGATGGTTTGGAGATTTCTAAAACTTGATCATCTGTGTTTTCTCTACATGGTTAAGAAGGATTTAAATTAAAAAAAAAACTAAATAAAGATGCCACCTACAAGACTGAAAGGTTTATGCTGCGTATTTGTAGTAATGCTATTTTTTAACCATTCTAGGATTTAAGACTTAACATTTGTGGATCTGAGAATTTAGGATTGTTTTAAAGCCATTAAAGGTTTTGCCTCCATCCCCTTGAGCACGAAGCTCTGCTGCAGAAGCAGCAGCAGCATCCAGTGAGATCAGATTGTCAGTCTTGGAGTATCCTGGCTTTTTTTTTCCAGCTCCTGTGGGGAATGTGGAGGAATTTGAGTGTAAAACAGCTTTGCCTTTACTCATTTCTCTCCTGTATCCCGGTGTGGTTTGTAAACTGCACTCGCTTTGTGCTTTTTATGAGTGATGAGCAGAATTCCTGTGAGTCAGCAGCGATTCCTGGGAGTGTCCAGGGCCACGGGGGTGTGGATTAATGAGGTGGTGATGGAACAATTGTTGTCACAAGTGTCTTTATTTCAATTAAGCTGTCAGGGCCAGGTCTGTCAGCTACAGCGGCCGACTCTTCATCATAGATGTTTACAGAAGTTCTGATTTAGGAGGAAAGGGTTTTCCCTCACTTCCCAGGTGCTTTAACACTGCTTTGAGGGAAGGGAGCAGCAGGGATTTAGTGGGAGTAAACAAGAAGGAAGGGTGAAAAATGGCTTTTCTGACGCCCTGAGGAGGGGATTTTGGCAGGGGCATTGAATTCCTTTGCTACTGGCAGGAGGAAATGCATTTGTCAGGGGAGCTGGTTGCCATGGGGATGCAGGACAATGGATGAGGAGCTGGGGTGGCTGCCTGGAGCCACTTTACTGAATTCCAGTGAATTCCAGCCCTGGCTTTCCCTCCCATGCAGGTGTAGCTGCACCTGCACACAGGACCTTGGCAGTGCCTTTGCCCAGTCCAGGCTGAGGAACCTTCAAACACAGAATCCTTAGGAGTGCTCAGCTTTCCAATTCCATTTCAGAGGCAGCTCCTCAGCAGGGAGTGAGCTCCGGTGGCTCTGCTGAATACAGAGCACTCCTGACACCAAAACATCCCCGGTGAGAGATGATGAGGATCCTTATCACCAGAAGGAAATCCTGATCTTTCTCCCCAAAGGGCTCCTAAACTCGCAGCCCTGGTGCTGCAGTGTCAGGTGTATTTTTATTTTGTGATTGCACATCAGCTGCATGCTCTCTTCCCTAAGGAATTGTTGGCAGGAGAAGCAGCACGTGCTCCAGCAGCAGGAATACAGCTGTGCTGGGAACAGAGCAACCTGGGGGAGTTCATCCAGCTTTTCCTCCCTACCCAGAGTTGTGGGATTGCTATAACTGAGCATTTAAAAGAAATGGCCATAGTTGGAGCCCCGGGAGTACAGACACAGCCAAAAAAAAAATGTCTGGAGACCTGCTAAAAGCTTTGCCTGGAAATTCATTTTAATAATGAGAGAAGCACTGGATTATTCTGTTATTAGCCTTCAACCTCTGCAGGGCAAGCCCAGCTTAGTTTCTGGAGAATTAAACGGAGAGGTTGGCTTATCCCTGCTGTGAGTGTGGTGGGCAGTGACACCCGGAGCACATGAAGGGGTCAGAACTGTTCGTGTTTAGCCCTTTGCCTTTAAGCCATCCTTGGCGTCGGACGCGTGAGGGAATGGCTTGTGCCGCCAATTGCAGGCTGGGGGCAGGAGCAGCTGGGGGGAGCCTCACACAAGCCATGGCATCACTGTCAGGGTCAGGCACTTAAAAATGGAACCAAAGAATTCTCCGCGGTGCAACAGACAGCTTATCTGCTTCCTGTGTGACAGCTGGATCTGACGGCAGATGACTCAAACACTTAAGGAGAGACTTTTGAATGGGGAAATCTACCTTTTCCTCCTTTTTAGATCACAAACAAGCTGGTACTTAACAGGCTGCTGTTTGGCTATTGATGTACGGGGCGTGATTCACGTAAAAGCTGTTTATTTACATCAGAGACGTTCCTCAAAAGGAGATGTGACAAGTACAGCATGAATGATTCATTCCCATCGCTTTGCACAGCTTTCCTGTTCATCAAGGAACAGTTAGATGCATCCAGCTGGGCTCTGCTTCCTTATCCCTTTCCGTGTCTTCTCCCTCCCCCAAGCCTGCTCAGCCTGGCTCCATGTCCCAGCTCTGCTCTGCTGACCCATCCCTGATCCTGCTGGGTGGTGGAAGTCATGATGCTTGGTTTCCATGAAGGAGAAGGGGCTGCAGCTCTGCTGAACTCCCTGTGCAGGGTGTGTTTTTCCTGGGGGGGAGAGGATGGACAAACAGGCCTTCAGCCCTCGGACCTCACTCCAAGCTCACAGATTGGAAACTCCAGGGCCATGCTTCCCCCGTTAGGAATATTTGGTGTTGGAAATCTTCTTCCAGAGCAAGGTCTTGAGGTTGTTGAGCACGAGGGAGTGGTGCACTTCCATCTGGCTGGCCAGGCCGCTGAGGGTCATGCAAGTTCGGAGCTGCTTCTGCAGCTCTTCCTTCAGCTCCAGGGGAGCTCCGTAGAGCAGATAGTCCTGCAGCAGCGCGCACACCTTGGCCAGGTTGGGCTGCACCATGTCACTCTTGCACTGCTTCAGGAGCTTGTCACACGTGGCTGTGCAGTCCCGCCCGTAGGTGCAGTCCCCGTTCTGCTCACAGTGCCGGCCCTTGAGGAAGCCTCTGATTGTCATCTCCGTCGCCACCTTCCTCAGGTTGACCATTTTGAAGTCGTACTTGTCGTTGTAGCCCACGTTCCTGAGGCTGCTCTCGCAGATGTAGAAGTTCCCGTAGGTGCCGTGGAAGATTTCCTCCACGAACTCCAGGAGGCCGATGGCGATCTTGGCGCGCCGGGGCCAGGCTGGAGCAAACCACTGGTGGATGAGCTGGTGGACGATGGAAGGCAGCAGGGACTGCAGGAAAGGGGGGACATCCAGCCCGTAGAGGGAGGTGTGCGGGATCTTCTCGGTGACATAAAGGTCCCCACAGTGCCCCAGCAGCTTGGCCGTGTGCTCCTTCTCATGCAAGGAGAACATGAGGAGGAACTCGTTGAGCTGAAGCAGTGCCCAGATGGATTTGGCCTCTGCCAGGGACACTTTCCCGTCCCGGTTCACGTCTGCCATGGTGATGATCCGGCTCACCAGAGCGGGGAGAGACGGCTGATCCCCCAACTTGGACTGCAAACAGGACAAGAAGAGGCATCAGACCCTCACAGCTCCCCATGTTTGGGTGTCACATCACAAAACTGAACCAGGGGAGCAAAGACCTGAGCTGGGGAGAGGAGGAAATGGTGACCACGCTGCAGAAAGTCCAGTACCATAGCATGGACAGATCCAGCTCCAGCAGAATTTTACCAGCCTCAGGGCTGCTGTAGACCCTCCTGCCAGAGCTGCCACCCCACCACTGCTGCAGAAGCGCCAACAGGAGTAACTACCAGGGCCACCAAATCAGCTCTGCCCAGCACAGACACCACCCACAGCCGTGGCACAGCGGCCTCCAGGGATGCTGCTACTGAAATCTCACAAAAAAAGAATTCCTGGGAGAGAATGGAGGTTTTTCTCCACTAATCCAGTGCATGGCACAGAGCCCTGCCTGGCACCCAGCAGCGGGTGGAGGGCACAGGCAGGAGGAGTTCTTGTTTGAAGGGAAGGAAAAACACAATTGGTGCTTCTGATGCCACAGGACCCTGCACTGACCTTCAGGAAGTTGAGGAGCATTTCCTTGAACTCGTCCATCGAGGTTCCCCGTGTGGGTTTGTCGAAGAGCACCACGTCCCTCCTGGGCACAGAGTCCGGGCGGCTGTCGGCCCTCAGGGCGTCCCCGATGCCACATTTGATGATCACCTCCCTGTCCCTCCAGAGCCCTCTGTAAACCTGGAGCACAGGGAGGGGGACAGCGATGGAGGGAGCTGGGTTCTGGTTTAGGTTGGGCTGAGGGGGAGAGCTGCAGGGTTTGGTGGGGGTGCCCATGCCCTGCCGTGGTGGGGGGCACAGACCTACCTGCTGGCTGGGGGAGGAGGAGAGGCAGTGCTGGAACAGGAGGCTGCGCTCCTCACACAGGTCCTTGCACGTAGAGCCAGAAATGATCCCTTTCTTGTACTGGTCACACTGGGGAGGGCAAGGGGAGAAAGGAGCTCAGTGGGGGCAGATTTCTACTGGCCCTTAGGGATGGCTCACTGCCTTGGGCATGGTGGGGCTGGCATGGCAGGGACCCCCTGTGCTGCTGGAGGGACCTCAGGGATTTGTTCCTGGATGCTGCTGCTGTAAATCCAGGGATTTGGGAGAGCTCCAAGGGCTGGAGGAGAGAGCAGCATGGAGCTGGGTGAGGATGAGGGTGCACAGGCTCAGGCTGCCCAGCAGAGCAGCAGTCCCTGCTCTGAATCAGGCTGGCCCCAGTCCAGGGGGTGGCAGGGACAGGGACAGACGGTGGCTCTGATCCACAGCTGGGCTGGAGCTGGAGACATCCCTGGGCAGGAGAGGCTGCAGCTCTGCAGCTCCTCAGCGAGGGGACGGCAGCCTCAGGGCTGCGAGCAGGAGCTGCAGACATTTGCTGCATCTTTTCCCTTTTTCTTTTGGGCTGTGGATGGGAATTAACCCTTGGAGCTGCTCACAGGGGACACGGCCAGACAGGGCGTCTGGAAGCCCCAGCTCCGAGCAGGAATTAGCGCCCAAGACCCCGCGGTCGGAGTCAGGCAGAAAATCAAATTAAACGATCGTCGCTGTTGTTATGGCAATTCCTGCCTCCCTTCTCTGCTGAGGGATTGATCAACGAGGCTCGTTCTGACAGAGCCCAGCTCCCCCTCCTCGCCTGGGCTGGGCTCAGACCTGCTCCCATGCCAGGGGCACGCACAGCAGTCCCGGGGACGTCCCACTGGGATGCCGTGGGGAACATGGAACATGCACCCCACTGCAAACCCCGAACAGGGGCAAAGCACACCACGCCAAGCTGCCACAAGGAGCTCTGGTGCTTTCTGTAGGACTCACCAGCAGTCACAGAATCACCACGGACTGACTGCTCCCGTTTTCCCTCCTGCTCTGCAGAGCCTGGGGGATCTGATGTGATGCTGTCCCTGCCCACAGACCCTGCTCCCTGCCCTGACATTCCAGCTCCATCTGCACAGACACGGATCTGCCCTCGTCTGCCCTGGCTGCATCCCTCTGACATCTCATTCAGTTGTTTCACCGTCGCCCTGGCAGGGTAAGGTCACCCCTCCCACTCCGAGCTCCGTGCGATGTCGGGGACGGCGCCAGGGCAGCAGCTGCCAGGAGGGATCCTCATCCCAGCTTTGGGGCTTGGAGGATGGAAATGGGGCTCCCCCAGCCCGGCTCACCCAGCACCCCAAACAGGAGCCACGGGGCTGTGCTGCCACTCACGATGATCATCCGGCAGACGTGGCCGCGGCACAGCTCGGAGTAGGATGAGTAGTGCATGTAGGCCACCCAGCTGCCCACGAAGATGCCCAGCCACACCACCAGCAGGTACTTCACCTTGACGCCTGGGAGGCGGCCCTGCAAGGGAAAGGAAACGCTTTTGAAACCCTTTTGGAAGGGCAGGGCTCTGCCCAGGGCAGCAGCAGCTGGCCAAGGACGGCTTCTGCCACACAAACCAACCTGAGCGCTGGGGAAACCTTCAGCCTTTTTTATATATATTCATCAGTCTCTTATGCAACTCCTGCTGCAAGTAGGTCACTTAAAATTCCCTAAAAGCAGGGGGATTACAGGGCTGGGCTGCAAGGAGCTGGATACTGAGCATCCCTGGGAGCTGTGGCCACGTCCTCCCGCTCTCCTCCCCTGTGCAAGCCCAGGGTACCCCAGTGGGGCTGCAAGAGCTCTGCTCCTGTTTGGGGAGACCCCTCTCAGCAGAACCCCCCCTTACAAAGCCCCACAGGCAGGGGAAGCCCCCAACAGCAGCTCCTGTGAGGGAGCGGGTGAGTAACAAACCTGGGAGCTCACGGGTGATGCTCTGTGCAAACAGCTCCGAGGCTCTCAGCAGGATTTTGCTTTGTTGGCTTTGTTTCTTCCCCCTGACCCTGCCACAGCAGCGCTGCTGCCATCTGGCCTCCCGTAAGAGAGGCTGCTCACCTGGCTCATGTAACATGGAGCAGATCCCGGCAGTTCCAAAGGGCAGGGAATGAATCCCTGCATTAAACAAACCATTCCATCCCGTTTCTATAGATTATTCTACAGATCCCTTGGCCTTGGACCACCTCCAAACCGTCCTCTCTCCTCACAGCAGTGAGACCACAGCGTGCTGCTGGGATAGGGCTGGATCTGAGTGGATGCAGCGCCTTTAAAACCTGCCAGGGATCCTCGCTTGGGTCTTGTAGCCCACACCCACTCCCACCCCCAAAACTCCTTCTCAGCCCCTCTCCAGGAGCTGTCAGGGCTCTAGGAGCCACAGGAATGGGCAGGTGAGGGTGAGAGCAGGCAGGTCCGCCTTGAGATCGTGACATTTCTCCGTTAATTGGAAACCCCGAAGTGTGAAGCGGGCCAGGGTGCCTGGTTTGCCTGTCGAGCAATGGCACTGCTAATTAACGTGAAATTAAATTAAAGAGAAGCCAAGCACGGCCAGGACTTGGCAAAGTGTGGGTGGCTGAGAACCAGCTCACAGCCCTGAAGTCAGACACATTGAGACCCTGAGATCCCCCCCAGCAATGCAGCCCCAAAAAACTGCCCAGGGTGGGTGCGTGAGGCCCCCTGCCCTCAGCAAAGGGGCTCTTCCAGGGAATCCCCACTAGGGATATGTCTTGGAAAACCTTGGAAAAGCCAAAATGTCACTTTTTGCTTATGCTGACTTAGAATCCATCATGTTCCTGTGGCAGAAGGGGGTCAGGACTGTGGCCTGAGCATGGCAGGGGGAGCACTGGCTTCATCATCCCCTAAATGGTGGAAAGAAACGTGGGAGTGGGGGATGCATTTCAATGAGAGGTTCCCCCGAGCTTTGCTTGGATTTTGGATTTTCAGGGTTCCTCCAACGCCTCAGTCTCAAGGCACGGGGGTTTCTCTCCCCATTGCCTTCCCTGCAGCAAAGGGTGTTACCCTGTGAGAGTTGCTCTGTTTAGTTTTAGGGTGACTCTGGAGGAACTGGAAGTGACTTTGGGCTGGAGCCGACTTCAAAGGCAAAATGGACGCAGCATCACAAAATCCTGCTCCATCCCTGCGGCTCCCCTGGGAACACGGGGGTTGTCTCACAGCAGTCCCAGCTCTGCACCCACCTCCTGCCAGCACCCTTTGCCCACCGGGTGCCCCTGCCATGTCCCCTCATCCCCTCTGGGATAACCCCTCTGCTCCAGAGTCTTTGCCAGAGTCAGGGTTTCTCATCCCACGGCTGCAGAGAAAACACCCAGTCCAGCATCTCTGACATCCCTGGCCCCAGAATCGCTGGAGCTCTGAGGCCGGTGCCCGGCCCCTCGGCAGCTCAGGGATAGGAAGAGAAGGGAAAATAAAGAAAGAAAGAAAGAGAAGGAAGGAGCCATCCCTGCCCTGCTGCATCGGCAGCTTCACCCAGCGCTGCGGGCTGCCGGCTGGGCTGCCCTGGTGCTCCCCGGCTCCGGCACGGCGGAGCGCGGTGCGGGTTATGCAACCGCTGCGGCCCCCGGTGCCGCTCCAGACCCCCGAGGTGCCGCTCCAGACCCCCGAGGTGCCGCTGCCCGGCCCCCAGCTCCTTGCACCGGCGTCGGGGGGACAGAGGCGGAGCGTCCCTTTGTGCACGGCCGGTGCCAGGATGCGGAGCCGGGCATCCCCGAGCCCGCGCCCCCCATCACAGCGCATCCCCCCGGCCCGGCGCATCCCCGTGCCCGCATCCTCCATCCCGGCGCATCCTCCCTCTGCCGGTACCTGCAGGCCCTTGGAGAAGGGGCAGAACAGCACCAGATGCACCAGCCGCCGGATCCTCCGCATGCTGCGGGCGCCCCGCGGCCGCGGGCCTCAGGCTCCGGGGGGCATGGCCGGGGCGGCCGCGGCCCCCGCACCGCCGCCGGGGCCGGGGGGGCCGGGGGGCCCGGGGAAGGGGGGCCCAGCCGCGCCGCCCGCTCGCTCCGCCGCAGCGCCCGGCCCGGCCCGCGGGGCTCGGCGGCTCCGCCCGGCGCGGGGCGGTGCGGGAGGTGGGGGCGGCGCTCGCAGCTCCGCCGCAGCCCGGGGAGCCGGGGGATGCTGCCCGGCACTGCCCCGCTCGGCCCCGCCGGGTCAAGCCCAATGCAGCGCTCCGCATCTGGGCATCCCATCCGGGGGTCTCATCCCACAGCCCGGGGCTCCCATCCACCGGCGCACCCCACTTGGGGATGCCATTCCCTGGCTCATCCCACAGCCCGGGGTTCCACCCACTCGGGGATCCCATCCCCAGGCTCACCCCACCACACAGGGGCTCTCCCAGCCCTGGCTGATGGTCCCGGTAAAGCAGGGAGGATTCCACAGAGACGCTGATCCCACCTGGGCCCCAGCACTCACAGCAACTCCAGGTTTGTTAAAAGCCATTTTAGGTGACAGACGGCCAGACTCCCTCCTTGTTACCCATAGCAGGAAACCTGCGAGCACAGCTCGGGGGCTGCATCCCCTCAGGCCTGAGCCCTGCCATCACTGCTGCTCCTTCTCCTCCTCGCTGTGTCCTTTCCCCACCCTAAAGCCCAGCAGCAGCACTGGCTGGTCCTCGCTGTTTGCACTGAGGCTGGGCAGGGAAACCTCACGGCAAGACAGGGGTTGCTTTGTGTCAGCCGGGCCAGGGGCAGCCCCATCCAGGGGGATGCAGTGGCAACAGGCAAGTTAGAGCAAGGGGGACAGCAAATAACAGTGGGAAATGATCTGGGAGGCTCAGTCACGAGGTCATTGTTAAGATAATTTCCTGCTTGCTATCAGCAAATTTTCAGATTATCCATTTGCCCTCTTTTCACGGTTCAGGTTGCTCCTTCCTTTTGAGTTTGGCTCAAAATGACCTTTGAAAACAAGCTGGTCACTGCAAGCCCAGATCCCCGCTCAGTGTGAGTGTCAAGCACACCACTCAGTGTCAAGCACCAAGTAATCAGGGCCTAATGAGCAAAAGCCTTTGCTGGACTAATCCGAACAGTGGTGATGAGTAAGGAGAATCACACAAAACTGACTGAAACCCCCCAAATCCTGCAGCATGTTTGCTGCCTGCTTTTAACCCCAAGGAGGTCCCTGCTGCTCCAGAGCTGTGCCTTGACCTCTGTGTGGGCTGGGCTGACGTTGCCCAGGGCGCTGCTGCGGTGACAGGGACCATGAACATCACCTCGGCCACCCACAGCCCCCCATCCAGGCAGGTTTTGCCATCCCACTGAAGCCAGGATGGTTCTCTGATTTTCAGTTTTAATTAAGACAGGAAAAGAGAAGAGCCTCTGCGATTTGTTTTTCTTTTTGACAGTGGGGTTGGTAATTTGGGAAACAGCAGGGACAGGAAGGTGCATGGCTGGAGGCATTCCACGCTCACTGTTCACCCTGCTCCTGCAGATCTCTGTGCCTTGAACATTGACTTTGGAGGCCAAGAGTGGGTGGTGAACCCTCGATGGAGATGGGAAATGACACACCCGGGCCAGGGCTGAGTGTGGCTTGAAATCCATGGAATGCCGCTGCAGGGCTCTGCAAAATTCAGGGGTGGATTGTCCAGTGAATCTAATTAGGAATGAGCAGACCAGCCCAAACTCTAATACGCCAAGTAATTAAGTGATTAGTATTGATTGTTAGAATGCCTAATGAGCAGTTATCACTGAATGATTAATTAATCCAATCAAAAGAGTAATAAAAATTCTGCAGGTGTGATGATACCTTATATTCAACGCACAAGGGAAGCGAGATCTCTCCCCATGGTGGCCATCTCCGGTTTCTGTCCCTGGCACCTGGCACCAGGGATGCACAGCCTGGACTGCTGCCCCTGTGCAAGGGGTCTCTCCCGTCCCAAAAATTCCCCTCGCCCTGCCAGTCTGGGGTCCCAGCATCAGGCAGGCACCCGGAGCTGTGTGGCTCGAAGGGGGGGAAAACAGTTCCCCAGGTGCTGTCAGCATCCAGAAGATGCCGGGATCAGTCAATGCTCGTCTCCTCCCTGGGAATTCTTTCACTCACTGCCTTGATTGATTCAGTCGCTTCAGTTTCTCCAGGTCAAAGCCCTGCTAATTCCAGCTAAGCCCGCAGCGTGCCGAGCGCTGGCCTCTGATCACTCCCCTGCCAGGCGGTGGCTCTGTGGGCACGTCCCCAAGAGCACTGTGGCCTCGGGACATGGGAGCTCGCAGGGCAGCCACAGCCCCGGAGCGGTCATTTGCTGGCCCGTAATATTTACCTGACTAAATGCTAATGAGTAAATGATCTCTGAGTAAATGATCTCCAGACAGAGCTCACAGCAGTGCAGAGCAGCTCTGACCCGTGAGCAGGGACCCCCAGCCACCTCGTCCCCTCCAGAGCACCCTGTGCTGCCCACCTTCCTCTGGGTGGGATGTCAGCTGGGGACAGCACAGCCCGATGCCGTCACCCGCAGTGCCCAGAGCTGCTGCTCGGCAGGGGGTGCGGGACCCCGAACCATAATAGCGGCACATGCTCACCCCCCTCTCTTCTGCCATCAGGATCAGCCCCATGGCCACAAACCAGAGGGATTTCTGTCCCGGGGGGGCTGCGATGGCACCCGGCATTCGCAGGCAGTGCCGCAGCTCCGGAGATGATGGATGCAGGCTTTAATGCTCTTTTCTGTGCATCTTTGAAGGATTTGAGGCTGATCGCCTGCGCTTCCTGCGTGGCATCCACAGCTGGCTCCGTACAGCCCGTCAGCTGCCTCTGCTGCCTGCCGGGCCCTGCCGGGCTGAGCGCAGCAGTTATAATTAGAAATGCTAATCAGTTCTTGTGTTTCTGGCTTGACAGCCCTGCCACCCCCAACACAACCTTCCCTCCAATCTGTCCTGTGCTCGCCCCCTCCGCTTCCTCTCCAAATCCCTGCTACTTGTAATTAAGCACTACAAAGTTGAGGGGGGTTGAATGGGGGTGCTAGGGCTCATTGGATGCTTTGGGCCAGGACTGCAGCCCCACAGAGCTCCTGGCTTGCTGGGAACTGTTTGGGGCTCCCACTTTCTTTCACCACTATCCCCTTGTGCTGGGGACACCCCAGGGATGTCCCTGGCCCTGAAGTATGAGGTGGAAGAGGGGGAAGCTCAAGGGCTTTGCAGGCAGTGCCAGGGTTAAAGGCAAAGGGTGGTGGCTGTGGCTGGGAGCCCTGCGGTGCTGGCTCTGGAAGTGGAGCTTCTCTCATTGGGATTTCCATCGTGTGCCAACCACGGGGGCTTCCCAGCCAAGGAGGAAAAGCAGCTTGCAGAGGAGCTCGGAGGAGGAGGCTGAGCAAGCACTGGCTTAGCTGATTACGGAGTTATTCATCATCAGGGCTTGCTCTGGGACACACAGCCCAGGGGATTCCTCCCTCACCAGTGCCCACAGACAGCCCCTGCCAGCCCCCAGCCCCTCCACATGAGAACCAGGGCATGGCTTTGGCCCTAGGCATTTGGCTCCCAAAGTCAGGCTTGGCCAGAGAGACATTCCTTGGAGCAGGCACAGGGCTCTGCTGGCCTCAGAGGAGAAGAAGGTGCCCAGGTGGAATGAGCAGCTCTGGACAAGGTTTTTAAGTCAACCTTCATCATCCACGAGCTCCCTGTTTATCAGCTTTGGTGAGGAGAGAGGCTGCAGTTTGGAGGGTTGATGTGAAAAAGGTTTTCAAGAAGGCAGTGGCTCCCTGAGCAAAGGAAACCCCCCCCTCACCTCCTCTGCCCAGGACCCCCACACTTCACTGGGGACACATCTGCTCGCTGCAGCATCTCTCAGCATGTGAAGCAGCAAAGGCCTCTCCCTCCTCCCCACACACTGAGCACAACAGTTTCTGGAGAAAGGGAAATAAGAGAAACAAGGAGGTATCACAAAAAGAGCATGGGAGGGACAGGGCATGGTGGCTTCAGTGACGATGCACTCATGAAAAGGCACCAGCAGCACAGGCAGCTGACTGGGAAAGCTCTGGGGAGAAGTCAGATTGTATTTGTCAGGACTAATTGTCTCCCTCCAGCACTGTGGTCCAGCTTTCACGCATGGCATGAGCAGGGTCCCAAGCATCCAGGAATTAATGAGGGTCTGACCCTGTCTGCGCAGCCACTTGAGTTTTGCCAGTGCAGACAGCTGGCTTAAGAGGCCCTTTTATCCTTCACATATCAGATCAATTTGGATAGTTATAATCTAGTCCTGGTGAAAGCTCAGAGCAGACTTTATTGCCCAACCAGCTCAAGGAGAAAAAAAGCAAGCAAGAGGGAGAGGTCATGCTGAACTATCGATTGTGCTGCTCCCAGATTGGCCTCGGCAGAGAGCTCACCCAGGACAGTTTGCCTCTATCTCCTGCTAATGCTGCTCCATTGATCTTCTGTGACAGGCGGCAACTACAAGATTTTTTTAGGTTGGAGTCATTAAGAGGCATTAATCAATAACAGAGGAAACAGAGAGCGAGCAACTGTTTGTTTCATGCAGACATATTCCCCGTGTGGATTTTAGCCCGCTGAGGTGCGCGTGGTTTATTTCCAGGGAGGTCTGCCAGGAAAAGAATTCACCTTGTGCTGGACTCTGGCACTTGGAGGAGATCCTGAGCCAGTTGCAACACAGTGGCAGCTCCGGCAGGGCTGTGCAACAGGAGGGCAGCACCTGGGGAGTTTGTGGCATCCCATTCCAGGTACCCCAGTGTCTTACCCAGCAATTGCCCAGACCCTCTGTTCCCACACAGGTACCCAGGAAGAGATGGGTACTGATTTCACACACCCAAAGAGCTGGGTGCTGGTTTCACGTTGTGAAAGCTTCTACTAAACAAAGCTGCTGCCTGGCAGTGGTGCAGCCAATCCCAGCAGCCTGTTCCAGGATCCAGCCCCTGAATGAGCTCAGCCCCAGCCCAAATTCATTCCTGTGGCAAGACTGGAGCTGTTCACAAGAAAAACGGTCTTTGTGCTGAAAGCACCCCGGGCTGCTCCGTCCCTCCCGCCCTGCCCAGCAGTGTCAGTACATTTCCACTGCTCCGTGATGGCAACATGCCTTTTTCTTCTCCAGCAGCTCCTGTGCTCGGCCCCAGCAAGTGTCTGTGCAGGTGCTGGAGCCCATTTTCCCTTGGAGAGGCAAAGAAGAGAGCAGGAGACCTGCTCAGGAGCAGGAGGATGGGATCACCTTCAAAAGTGATGGTTCTGGCCCCAGCAGAGCAACCAGCGGCCTCAGGGTGATCTGGGGTCGGGGAGGTGCTGCAGCTGCCCATGGCTGAGCTCAGCTCCAGAAGCAGCCCCATGACACAGAAATGATGTTTAATTGCACACCTGGACTTAGCCCAAAGGCCCTTTAGTCCTGCTGTGTGGCACGGCGCTGGCACACCCTGCGGTACAGCGCTGGCAGGTCTGGCAACCCAGGAATGCCACACTCAGCCTGGGGAGAAAGCATGGCTCAGCCAAAAGGGCCTGCACCCTGCAGGTGCCATGGGATGCTTCAGAGTACAGGGAAACGTCCTTCAGGAGGCAGGGATGGAGATTCCAGTGGAGATCAGTGTCCCTTTCTGGACACACCTTGCCTCGACTCCCACAGCCGCAGTGTCCCACTTTGCAGTGGTCATTGCTGCAGATCCCTGGGGAAACAGGATCTTCCTCGTTCCTGTAATTACAGCTACACATCCCCAGCACAGGGATCAAGGGCTGCAGGAGAGGAGGGGATGAGATTGCTGGCTCAGGTTACACAGGTGGGGCACACACAGCCCATAAGCACCTGGCAGTCCAACCCTGGAGACACACCCAGAGCTCAGCACCACCGGCTGAATCCAGCCCAGGTGGGCCTTGTTATGGGAATCAGCACAGGTGGACTCTTTATGGGAACCCAGCCTAGGTGGATCCCATTATGGGACTCCAGCCCAGGTGGGACACATTATGGTAATTCAGGTACACCTCATGATTGGAATCCAGCCCAGGTGGGACACATTATGCTGATGATGAGCAGGGGCTCCCTGAGGTGAGAGGCTCTGATGTGGGAGATGCAACAAACCCCTCTCTAGTCCCAGGCTGTCAACCAAAAGAAGCGCTTGGCTCACAGCTCTGCCTTCCCTGCTCAGTCCATCGTCTCCAGGTCAACCATCCAGCCCCATCCACCAGCACAAAATCCATCAGAAACAATTTGATTTGCTTTATTTACCCATGACATTTGGGAGAAAGCCTAATCCTATTGCAACTTGGAAAAAAAAAACCTGATTCCAATTTTACATCCTTGTGTCTCAAGGAGCTCAAGTGCTGCAGCCAGGCAAGATGCTGCTTCAGAGGCTGTGTCCTGTACTGGGCACAATCTCATTTCTGGGCACAGCACAGAGACCATGAGGTGCAGGGGGATTTCCAGCTTGTGGTTACAAACACAAATGCAACAGTAAGACCTGGAAGTCTCGTGGTTTTGCTACCTCATGTTTTTGGCAAAGTCTGCCAGGAGCAAAAAAATAAAAAGCCAGTGCTGGGGGGCTTGGTGGTGTGTTATCCCCAGCTGCAATCCTTGAGGGTTGTCAGCCTCACTGACAGCCCTGGCACACCAGTGGGGTCTGGCATTCCTCACGTGGATCAGCATCCTGCTTTGTGTCTTTCGTGGATTTAAATCCGCACGTGGCTGGCGTAAAGGTCCCAGCAGATAATGTCTTACGTTTTCAATAGAGTTACTTGTAGGTGAGTAAAGGTTACAGGAAGGAAGGTTCAGGTTATCTAATAGCCTTTTAAAACATGTGTCTCTCTTAATTGCATATTCCCAGAGTCAAAGTCCCTCGGGCTCTTTGGCTTTCCAGTAGCCAGCGGAGGCTGTACCTGCCGAAGCTCTGGCAGTTTAGCAATCTCATGCTTCTGGTTCTTGTGCAAGGCTCCGTTGTGAGCGAGGAACTGCGGTGCTCACATTGAAACCACGCTGAGTCACCACCCGGTTCCTCCCCGACTGTTTACTCTGTTGTCACCAGAGCGCTGACGTGTGATTGCCGAGGAGCCCAGCAACTCCAGGGAGCGTGGCCATGGAGCAGCAGGAGCCAGCGTGGAGACTGAGGGTCAGGCTGAAGCTCTGCCCCTGTGAGTGTGGGTTCACCTACGAGCTCCCCTGCTGCCCACACCAGGAGCAGCAGGAAAATTTCATCTCCCATGTGCCCCTTTAGGCGAGAGGGAAATGGGATTCACCCACATCTTTTGCACAAACTGCTCTTAGCACCATCCTCGCCAAGCAGACAGTGGTGTTCCTGCCCAGGGCAAACCTCTTTGCTGTCTCTGCAAGGGCAACGATTCCAGGAAAAGTGATGCCATCCCACTGGGGGCAGCCCTTGGGGCAGCCTCGCTTATGGATGTAAAGAAGGTCCAGGTTCCCAGTCTGCAGCCCTGTCCATGTGGGAGTAAGTGACACAGTGTAACCACGTCTGTGCTGTGATGCTGGGCTGTCCTTTGTACCCTGAGCTACACAGAGGTGACACACAGTGACACCAGGCTCTGACACATCTCCCAAAGCCAGCTGCTAATTGAGACAGGCAAAGAGGGAAGAGGATAGATCCGTGGATGGATGGATGGATGGATGGATGGATGGATGGATGGATGGATGGATGGATGGAAGGAAGGACTGACAGAGGTCTGGAAGGAGTTATGGCAGATGTGTGGATCGCCTCACTGTCCCCAAGTCCCTGGCAATCGATGCTGCTGTGCAGCACCCATCACGAGGGGTTGGTGTTGAGGAGTTTGCACAACCCACATCTTCCTGCTATCAGCCCTTCCTGTGAGGGCTCCCAGCCTCGCACATGCGTGCCACGATAAGGCCACGAATGAGGATGTTTGGCTGGCTGCTTCCTCCTCCCCCCAGTTTAATGTCACCAAACCCAGCTGCTGCTTTCAACACACAGCCCTTGGCAGGAGGCAAAGGGAAGCAGGCCGATGGATAGAGCTGCCAGAGGCACCATGGGCAGCCAAGGGCAGAGGCAGGGTGAGGCAGCCGGAGTGAGATTCTGCACAAATCCAGCCTTCCTTCGACCCAGCCGGCATCTCCAGAGGGTCCTGCCGAGCACCCACCCTCCCAGCCTGGAGCCTCCTGCTGCTCTACAATCTGCTCAGCCCGGAGCTGGACACATCCCTCCTTCCTCCATACCCCTCTGAGTGCTTTCCCTCTCTTCCCTTCTGTATACGTGGGAGATGTTCTCCGTGGCTCTATTTCTTTTCCAGTCAGAAGCTAGTCATCCACAGGGAGGTCACATGTTGTTGCCAAGGGAAGCAATAAATTTAGGCAAATAAAAGATAAAAGAACACAGCCAGATTATTGTAAAACAAGGGTAATGCATTGGGCTTCATGGCTCTTCATGGAGCCAGGCACAGAAATCCCACCAGCAGTGATGCTGTGTGGACCCTTCTGCTTGGCACTTGATGGGATCTTGCTCCTGCCAGAGATTCTGGGCCCTGCTCAGCTACACTATCTGCAGGGTACCCTTCCCTCATGTCTAAATAATCCAGTCAGTAGTTTAAATATGCAAAACACACAGCACAATCTAACAAACCAGTGTTTTTAGAAGAATTTGGAACTGCTTTATCCTGGCTGAAGCTTGGGAGGATTGGGATGGGGTCACCTTTGCCTCTGCCCCATAACAGCCACATTTCAAGGGTGATGAGGTGATCCCTGTTGTGTTGCACAGTGGGCAGAGGTTCTCGGGCCTCTTCCATCAGGAGTTTGTTATGAAAATGTTAACACACAGGCTGTCGTCATCTGGCAGCACCACCGCCTGTCTTATGAAATAACTCAGCGTGACAGCTCCGCTTGCTCACAGGCAGGCCCATGTCTGGCTTCTAATCTGGCATCAGAAAGTGCTCCCCTTCCTTGAGCTACAGACTAATATCAAATGTTTCATTTGCATTACTCCAGATAATGCGCTGAGGAGCATGGGGAGAAGGGAATGGCAGCCAAGCTCCTCCAGGAGCCCAGATGTGGAGCATTGCACCATCCCTGCCACGCCAGATCTGCTCACCCCGCTTGCCGCTGGCACCGCAGCCGGAATTTACATTTCAGATTCCCAACGTCAGCCAGCGTTTATGAGCTCCAGAGAGCAGCCCGCACGACGCCCCAGTGACAGATCACCAGGGACTTTCTTCCCGTGTCAACAAAAGCAAAAAGTCACGAGGATAACACAGAATCGCTCCAGGCCCAGCGTCTGCTCAGCTGCAAAGGTCTCAGTGACTTCCCAGGCATATGTTGGCTGGCACGGTGCTGGAGCAAGGCTCCCTGAACAGATCACACAACACAGGCCGGGGGGATTAATCTAATGCTGTGTGGTGATGTTAATACAATAAGGGTTCTTTGTGGCGTTAGCTGGAATCATGAGACCAGCTCTGAGATGTCATTGCCTGGCAGCCGTAGGGAGTGCTCTCTCTGGAGAGAAGGAGTTTGTCTCCTGCTTCCAGCCCTAAAGCTGCTGCGGGGCAGGGAAAGTGCAGTGAGCTCTCCTCGTTCTTGTGACAGCTCATTTGGGAACAGGATGCAACCTCTGTTGGCGAATCCAAGGACAGCTGAGGGAACAAGGGTTATTTTAAAATGAATAACATTTTCCCTTGATTTTTCCAGGAGCTGCAAAGCTCTGGATGCCAAAGGGATGCTCGGAACCGCAGGGTCACATCTTTACCCCAGTGGAGTCTCCATAGAGACTCGCAGGACTCGAGTTTCGCTATAAAAAGTGTTGCAAAACCAGCCGAGGCCAATGAATGGTTTGTGTCGGTTCCAGCAGACACTTTCATCTCCCGTAACAGCTTTGCACCCACAGAGCTTTAGGGCCTGATCCTATCCTAACCCCAGTGCCAGCAGGGAAAGCTCCATCCTGCTCAGCATGTTTGTGCAGCTGGAAAACCAGCATCGAGCACCAGCAGAGAAGGTCCATGAGGGTCCCAAAACCTCACACGGTGCCCTGAGGGACACAAACTCCCTCACAGCATGGAGGACCCCAAAGACTTTCCACGGCACCACAAAGGGAGTGAAAACCCCCACATGGCACCATGAGGGTCCCCAACGCCCAGAGGGCTCCATGAGGGCACCAAACCCCCACACAGCACCATGAGGGTCCCAAACCTCCCAGAGGGCTCCATGAGGGGACAAAACGCCGCCAGGGCACCATGGGGGTCCCAAAAGTCCACATGGTTCCGTGAGGGTCTCAAACTTCCATGATGAGGGTATCAAACCCCCACAGAGCCCTCATAGGGCTCCATGAAGGGACCGAACTCCCTCCTCCCCTTGCCGTGGGCACCCGGCCCGCCCTGCAGCCTGAGGAATCCCCGCTCCATAGGGAACATTGCCTGCGAGCCGGTCCCGCCCCGCTGAGGGAGCGGCGGGGCGGGCCGGGCCGCCCACATAAGGCGGGCTCAGCGCGGGCTGCCCGGGGAGGAGGCGGCAGTGGTGGTCGGTGCGGGTGGAGCCGTCATGGAGCTGGGGTGGCTGCTGTGGGGCACGGCCGTGCTGCTACTGCTCCACGTCCTCATGGAGCTCAGCCCCGCCGTCAACTTCGCGCTGCGCATCGGCTTCTACTGCCTGCTGTGCCTGGTGTCCTCGGCGCTGGCGGCCGCCGCCTGCCTGCTGGTCAACGGCGGCCGCACCGTCAAGAACATGAGGTGAGGGGGCACCGGGGGGGAACGGGCGCTGGGGACAGCGGTGTCACCCCCCGCCACTGCCCCGAGCCCCTGGGGTGGTGGCGGCCTCTGTCACATCCATGGCAGCCGCAGCCCCGCGAGTCTTCCCTTGGCTCAGGGGGGGCTGTCCTGGCCCATGGCAGAGCCCTCGGGGAGCCACGTTTGGGGGTGAAGTGCCTGGAAGGTGGTGGTGGGTGGCTTTTTTGGGGGGAAGCCACGGGAGAGCAGTGTTTGTTGGGAGTGGCAGAGCACTGGAACAGGCTGCCCAGAGAGTGTGAGGAATCTCCCTCTCTGGAGCCATTCCAAACCCACCCGTGTCTGTAGGTGACCCTGCCATGGCAGATTTAGATGATCTCCAGAAGGCCCTTTTTGATTGTAATGCCTGGGTGGTTGTGTTCGGAGTGTTTCCTGCCCCAGGAGCGGAGGCTGGCAGGCTGTGTGCCATGTGCTGCCAGGGCACGGCTCTCCTGCAGCTGCTGTCCGGCCCTGTGTCCCCTGACAGGACACACGTGGCTGTGGCCAAGGGGCTGCTCTCATCCAGCACCTCCTCTCCATGCCAAGGTACATTCTAAGGGCAAAGCAGGCACTTCTGCTGGCAGCACAGGACAGCTCATTTCCTGGTTTTGCTCTTCCCTAGGCAGCTTTTTACCTGTGCTGACTGTGTCCATGCCAGGTTGTATGGATTCAGGGGAAAGGAGAGCCTTAAGACACATCCTTTCAGATCAAAGGTTGGCAGCATCTCAGCGGGTGGAGCTGGACTTTGCTTTGCAGTGTGGCTTTCACACATAGGACTCAGGGTGGAGGGAGTGGGCACAGGGCACTGATGTGCTGCCTTGAGGGCTCTGCCCTGCCCGTCCCAGCTGGTGCCATGGCCCCAGGCACTGGGACCAGCAGTCTGCTCTGGGATCTCCAGCCTGCCTCTCTCTCCAGCTTTGGTTGCCTTGGCTCACTCTGGAGCAGCTTTCCAACACACAGCCAGCACTGCAGCTGGGAGAATTTATGATGTCAGTGATGGAAACGCTATCTTTTTATTTCCCTCCAAAAATAAACCATCTAAATTTTCTGTAGACTTCAAGGAATTATTTGGGAACAAGAACTTATACTGGATAACTCCTCATGTTGAAACCTAGGGCTAAATTTTGGCCACAACTGCCCTTTTCCTGTAACTTAGCCTGTTGTTTCCACATAGTGGCACTGGCTGGAGATCCTGGTGATGTATCCCAGCCCCTGGGAGGTCTGTGGCTGAGGTGATCCAGTGAGTTCCTTATTTCTCCACCATCCCAGACTGCTTATTCCAGCTTGGGAAAGAGGGCTGGAGCAGAGCATGTGCTGGTGGACAGGCAGCGATAATGGTGTTGTTGCGTGGTGCAGAACACCCCGTTCTTGCTGTGCTGCTGGCTCCAGTGTCAAGCTGGTGTGACTTGGAAGAGGTTACCCAGGGTGTCTGATAGAGATAGAACTGTTTATCTCTGGTGAAACGTCTTGCAGGACCTTCCAATCTGGTAAGCAGACTTCAGTAGTCCTTGAAAATCAGAGTATCCTAAGCAAGCCTCTGTGGCTGGCCGTGGAGCAGAGCATGTGAATCTGGGGGCTGCTGGCCTTCACACTCATTAGGGATGCACTGAAAAGTCACATTCCCGGCCATTTTTGTGCTCCTTGTGCCTGGCAATAAGTGCACTGGTTTTACAGCTTTCTGCAGCTGTGGCTGCTCCACGTCTGGATCATTGATTCCTGCAGAGAAGCCTCTTGTGGGGTCGGAGGGGACTTGGATCCATCCTTTAACCCTGTGGGTGACGTGGCCAGCCCAGCAGGGCTGCTGGTCACCCCATTCTTCTTTGCCTGCTCTGAGCTCTGCCCCTTTGCCTCTTTCAGTGGCTCATGCCTCATCTTGTGCAAGGAAAGGCTGGCTCCAGGCTGGCAGGAGGAAGCTGAATGGTTGCTCTTGAGTAATGTGTAACCAGCCTCTCCCGGCAGCCAGTGAGCACTGTGACTTCCAGAGCGATGACCTCTTTTTTGGTTGGCAGTCAGAAGGGAGGAGAAGTGTGATTTAGGTCACCCTGGTGGCCTGGCATCCCCCATGACCTCACTGGTTTGTGTCACCCTGCCTTTTCTCACCTGTAGCCCCCGTCTCTTCACCTGGACTGCCCCCCTGTAACCTTGGAGCGGCCTGTGGAGCTTGGGAACTCTGCATTCCATGCACCTCCCTGGGTGTGGCTCTTTGCAGCGAGTTGAAATGAGGACTGGTAGCAGTGTCACCTCGGGGCATTGGCCTGGCCCGAGCTCCAGTGTCACCTTGAGCTCGGGTGGTCTGCATGGGGGGACACCCCACGGAGATGTGAACCCTGCTGTGGGTAGGAGCAAGCTGGGGAAAGTCCTGTGGCTCAAGAGTTTCTGGAGACTTTCAGAGACCAGATGCTGGGAGCTGCTGCCAAGCCAGGACGAGATGCTGTCCAGGTGCTCACCTCCCACCTGAGTGACAAGGATGCTTCTCAGGGGAATGGTGCTGCACAGTTCCCAAGCTGGACCCCGTGGTGAGGACAGAGCTGACACTGTCCCCTTAGTCTCCTGCTGCAGGAAGGAAAGCTTCATCCCCTGTCTGCCAGGTGGCCCTGAGGCAGGACATCCAGGTGCTCACTGGAGGGCAGGTCAGCTCTGGAATCAGCTCTAGGGGAGAGCAGAGCCAAGCTGGTGGCTGTTCCTGGGAGTTTTGTTCACGTGCAGGCTCTTCTGCCACCTGTCCTGGTAAATGGCTGCTCCCCTGCCCAAAATAACCCCTGTGTTCTGCCAGCTTCTGCTTGTGTCCTTTGGCCCAGTTGGAGGGTCCCCAAGTCCCCAGGTCAGGGGGTGGCATAGATGGGCCCTGCTCCCATGGGCTGACAAGGGCATGGAAATGTGCTGCAGTGTTGGCACGGCTGAGTGGAGCTGCTGGAGTCTCCCAGCTGAGAAAAGCTGGGAGCTCTGTCAGACCTGTAGTTCCACTGGGAAAGGGAACTGGCAGGCAAAAGCTTGAGGATGGCTTTGCTTGGGGGCACCCAGCCTCTGCCAAGCTGTGTGGGGAGCACCCTGTTTGCTGCTTGCATCCTTGCCTTGTGCAGGGAAGTGTTTCTCACCTTCACTCCTCGTCTTCCTTGGGCCCCCGTGAGGGAATGGCACCCCAGGTTTGTTTCTATCATTCAGCAGCATCTTCCAGCACTGCAAGGAGCAGAACTGGCAGAGCCTTCCTTGGTTGTTGGGTGTGCTGGGGAGTGGCAGTTCCTGGCAGGATTGTTTGAGCAACTTGTGGGGTCCTGCTGAGTGCAGGAAGAAGAGCCTGGTAACACCAGCCCAGAACCATGGCACTGAACAGGGCAAATGAACAGCACTCCTGGAGGATGTGGTACCATGCAGGGCAGACACCTGGGTGGATCACAGGGCAAATAAGACCAGAGGTTCTCTGTCCCAGAGCTGCTCTTGTCTCCTTCTGCCCCTACTGGATGTAGCAGGCCCTGTCACCTCCCTGCCCTGCTGCTGACTGCTTTTCTCTTCTGCAGAATCATCAGAGCTGTTGTCAGGACCTTCAAGTATTTCTTTGGCTTGAGGTTTGAGGTGAAGGGACTGGAGAACTTCAAGGTGGAGGGCCCTGCTATCATTGTGTCCAACCATCAGAGCATCCTCGACATGATGGGTGAGGAACTGGTGGGAGGGGAGGGAAGATTTCTCCTGCTCACCATTGGGAGAAGTCCTGCTTGTACTTCCTGGACAAGCAGCCCCTGGTGCAGCTTCCCCATCAGTGCTGGTTGTGGGAAGGGTCTCCTGTCACTCTGACCAATCCCACACCTGTGTAGCCCCCCAGGTAATGCTGTCCTTGAGGTGCTGGCCCAGCACGTGTGTCAGTGGCCCTGCTGGGCTCTGTGGAGCTGGGAAATGAGCTGCCTCTGAGGGGTCCTGCTGTCACCTGCAGCCACCCTGCCCCACTAACTGCTGTGTGCCAAGCCTCCTGCTCTCAGAAGCCAGGAGACAAACAAGGTCCCTCTGTCCTTGTCCCACCTGAGTGCAGGCAGGGGGGGTGACTGCTGGGTCTTGCCCTCTGCCATCCCATTAGGGCTGATGGAGGTCCTGCCCGACAACTGTGTCCAGGTGGGCAAGAAAGAGCTGATGTACATGGGCACCGTGGGGCTCATCATCTACCTCGGCGGCGTCATCTTCATCAACAGGAAGAGCACCAGCAGCGCCAAGATGGTGATGTCAGAGGTGGCCAAGACTATGGTGGCTGACAACGTGAGTGTCACTGTGGAGCTGGGTGGGGTGGCATGGGGGGACTGTGGCCCTCCTGGTGCTGGCTCACCCGGAGTTCCAGCCGCCTGCAGCTCTCGGCAGAGCTGGCTGGTGTCTCCCAGCACTGCAAGTGGATTTGTGGAGCAGAGCCTTGTCTCTCCATGTGCAGGTGAAGGTGTGGGTGTACCCAGAGGGCACGAGGAACTGCACTGGGGATTTGCTGCCGTTCAAGAAAGGAGCATTTCACCTCGCTGTCCAGGCACAGGTAATGGTGCTCTGCCCCCCCATGGGAACCCTGAGTGCTTTTGCACTGGCGCTGCACGCTGGCCATGCAGTGTGTGGCTTGTTTGCTCTCAGGTGAGCTGTGTTCCCAGGTAACACCTGCTCAGGTAAGCCACCGTTAGGTGTCAGAAGTGCTGCCCAGCAGCAGCCAAGAGCCTTTTCCATTCCCTCTGGGGATGAGTGGCTGCAGACCGTGGAGAGCTGCCCTGTCCTCTCCTGCCCACCCCAGTCCTGGTGTCCCTCTGGAGGGAGGAGTGTGAGGGACAGGCACACTTGATCCCTATCCCAGGCTTTCCTGGCAGCCTGGCAGGGCAGTGCCTGTGACCAGGGGTTCCTGGGGGCATGGCTGCAGCCCAGAGCTTGCTCCTGGCAGGGAGCCCACTGGGTGCTTTCCTGGGGAAGCCCAAAGCTGTTGATTCATTTCTCAATCCCCCAGGTTGCAATAGCATAGTGGTGATTCAGGATTGTTAATTCTTGTGCTTTAGAGCAACATCTAGGCTTGCTCAGTGTGCAAATAGCTGCTGCCTCCCTCGCAGCCATATAGCAGTTCTTGGTACGTCTTTTCTCTCCAAAATGACAGCATCCATGAGCAGTTAGTGGGGGAGCAGGCAAACAGCTTCAGCCAGCCAGAGCTGTCTCAGGAGCAGGGTGCTTGCCTGGGCAGGGTGCTGGGGCAGTGTGCCAGGGATGACTCGAAGCCTCAGGGAAAACTGGTTTCCCCAGGAGAGGTGTTACAGCAGGGATTTTGGGAAAGGGAAGAGGTGCCAGCTCTCTCGCTGGGTTCGTTTGGCCAAGTCCAGGGTGTAGCCTGTGTTGTAGCATCCCTATTCCTGCCTGGGTGATGCAGCCAAGGCAGAGCCTGGCAGCTCTGGGAGGAAAGGATGACATGGAAGTGCTCCCCGCCTCTGCTACACCCCCCTGAGTCACCGCCTGTAGATCCTGGCTGTGTTACCAGCACTGGAACAACAACTCTGCCTGCCCTCCTGGCCCTGTGTCTGTCTGAAGCTTCCCCAGGAGCAATTGATAACAACTGGTGACTCCTTTTCTTAGAAACTGAAAGCAGAGCAGCTGCCCTGCCCCAGGCACGTGCCTGTACAGCAGGCAAGGCCTGTCAGAACAGGCATCCTGCAGCGTTTGTTTGCAGGACAGAAAATACCTGGGGTTTGAAGCCTCACTTGGGATGAGGAGCCCTAAAAGCCAGTGCTGAGCTGAGGCTGGAGTGGAACTTGGCCTTGTTTCCTTGAGTATCCCTGTGCTCCGCATTTCTGCGGAGTGGTTTTGATGCCATTTGACTCCTGCTTGTTCCAGCCTTTGGAAGTGGGTGTTGTTTGTGGGGCTGTGTGTGCCCTGTGTGTCTGAGAGCCAGGCCAGGCCAGCTTTGCTGTGTGGGATTCACTGCCTGTCTCTGGCCTGCCCTGAGCTGCTGAAGTGCCAGTAACTCCTCTTTTTCTTCCTTTCCCCAAGGTCCCAGTGATCCCTGTGGTGTACTCCTCCTTCACCACCTTCTATAACCCAAAGACGAAGCTATTTACATCAGGTAACAAAGAGTCACTTGGAGACAGGGTTGCTGTTGTCCTGTGTGGAGATCTGGTTCACAAGGGTGTGGGAGAGAAGCAGAGCTGGTGTGAACAGGAGGAGCCCTGCTTGGGAGATGTTTGGAGGCAGTTCAAAGCACTTGGCACCAGAGCCTGGGCTGGGTTAACTCAGGAAAGGCTGTAATTAAATACACTGAGGGATGTTTTCATTAAAAATCAGTTACCACCTCTCCTGCTCTGGGCAGGCTCTGGCTGGAATGGCAGTTTGGGGCACAGGGGGATTATTGGGGGTGGCACAGTTGCTGGAGCTGGGATCTAACTCTGCCTGTGCTCCAGGGGTGGCTGCCTGAAGCCCTGGGAGGGGTTGAGGGCTGTGCTGGGGCTGTCCAGGGTGGGGAGCAGGGCAGAGAGCAGAGCTCCTGTGGCATGTGAGTTTCTTACAGGCTCCTCTCTTGTCCCCAGGCAAAATCAACGTTGAGATTCTGCCTCCAATAGAGACCAAAGGGCTGACATCAGACGATGTCACCGAGCTCAGTGACAGATGCTTCAGCACCATGAGGGAGACCTTCTTCAGGCTGTCAGGCCGTCCAAGCCAGGCAAAGGACTCTTCTTAGAGGCTTCTCCAGTGGTGTCACCATGTGGTGGTGGCTCAAGGGACCTATCTGTTCTTGCCAAATACTGAAGGACCTTCTTATCTTCTGCAGTGATTTCTGACTCTGGGAACACCACGGACTGGCACACACAGGGTGTCAAGCCAGCACTAAGGTTCCCCTTTGAGTGGATTTCTCTTATGGGTTCACTTTCTCACTTTGAACTGTCTCCTTTTTCTGAATTTCTCAGGCATCAAACTTCTGCTACCAAAGGGCTCAATGACCAGAGAGGTGAGTTCCCCCAGCTCATGCAGCTGGCATGGGGTGACAGCAAAAGCCTGCCTGGAGCCTGAGCTCTGCCTCATGTGACTGCCCTGCCCCTGTGTTCCTGCAGGCTCAGCTCGTGCTGGCCTGGCCCTGTGATGTCCCAGGTGGAAACTGCCAGGCAGCAGTTAGTATCAGCACACCCTTGATGCTCAAACAGGGCTGAAAACGGTGTGAAAATCCAGATTTTGGCTTTACAGCAGCGCTAGGAGTGTGGTGTCCTCACTGCCACCCACCAGTGGGACTCACGGGCCTGTCCCCTTGAGATGCCCTTGTGGCACAACAGCATCACGTTGGGTAACTGCTGCCAGTTCCCTGCCGTGGTGGTGGCTCAGCCTGGTCACATCCCGGTGCCTGCAATGCCCCTTACGGAGGCAAAGGGCTCTGTCGGGCTCGTTTTGTCACTTGTCATGGTCGGCACTGACCGAAAGATGGTGCCTGTCCCGCGTCTCTACCGATCTGCAAGGCGGAGCAGCCGCTCTCCGAGGCCTGTAAAATCCCTGCAGAGCCACAGGGTGGGTGAGCTGCAGCTGGAACGGGGCTGGGAAGGCTTGGAAGGCTTCAGCTCGCTCTTTGGGGGACATAAACCCCTTTCCCAGTCAGATAAAAGGGGTTCCCCTGTGGGTGATGGACCAACAGAGCTCCTGGATCCCTCGCCAGGAGCTGTGGAATGTAGATGCCCTCGGAGGCTGGGTCAGGTCCATGGTCCCTGTAGCTTTAGCTCTCCTGTTCATGGCACAGGGGGACCTTGGGACAAGCCACCTGGGGCTACTCAGGTAACCAGCACAGCCAGTTCCTGCAGCCTGTGTTGGTGGAGTTGTGTTTATCCAGCATTTTGGGGCCAAAGCCTCAGCTGCGAAAGGCAGGGAGCTCCCTGGAAGGAGCCCTTGGGCCGAGCTGGTGCTGGCAGGGGCTTTGTTGAAGGGGCCTTACAGTACAGACTCAGGGCATGGGAAGGGTCGGGGTGGGAGGATGGGAACCAAACCAGCACTTTGTGAGAGTGGCAGATAAAAGGGCTGTCATGGAGGGTACACCCTCCCCTGGGAGGGCTCCTGGGGAAGGGAACCATGTCTGACTCCTCCTGGGAGGAGAGAGCGGTGCCTCTGTGTGCACTTGTCTGCTGTTCACTTTTAATTGGGCAAAGAATGTCATGTGCTTTACAAAAAAAAAAGAAAGAAATTACACCTTTTGGTTATTTAAATAAAGGAGCCTCCTGGTCTTGTGTGAGGGAGGAGGATGTGGGGTGCTGAGCCCTCAGCTCTTGCAGGGGGTGGGTTTGGTGATGGAGGGGCAGTGGGGGTCCCTGTCCCCACCCTGCTGCCCAGGCAGGAGGGCTGTGCTTCACCCAGCCTCCCTGGTCAGGCACCATCCCAGCTCCTGGGCTCCTGGAGAGCAGAACAGGAGCTGCAGGGATGGGCACCCACTCCTGTACCCAGCTCTGCGCTACCTCTGCAGGGACCACCTGTCCCCTGCTGTGACACCTGGCTTGGGGCTGCAGGGACTTGTCCCCACCTTCTCCATGTGACAGCAAGCACAGGGAGTGTGGGGAGGCAGCTGCCCTGCCTGGGCCAGGTCTGTGCTCTGCAGGGCAGACAGCACAGCCAGCCCTGGGACATGTTAGCCCAGGATAATGCTAAGGAAAAGCCAGGTGAAGCTGAACACCCCCTAGTTCACACACAGCCAGTCTGGCACAGCCAGGCACTCATGGCACGAGGTAAGGCATTTATTTGCTGCCTCTCCAGCAGGGAGAGGGCTCAGAGTCTGGTTTGGAAGGAGCTGCGTGACCTTTGGTGAGGTGAACTCAAAGAGAGAGAACAATGGAGATGCTGATGGGAGCCCAGCCTTCTCCTGCTACCCTGTGCCTTCCTGGAGATGGAGTGGCTTCATCCCAGCCTGGGGCTGGAGAGGGAGATAAGAGCTGTGCGTGCACTCAGCTTGCTCCAGGTCCTCAGGTGCTCTGCTAGAGTTCATTCTTGCAGGAACCTGGGAAGATGGGAAACAAAAATAAATTCAACAACATCATTAGCCTAGCTTTGGTTTGTGTCTTTCCCAGGCAGGATGAGACTGACCTTAACCTCTGGGAATGTCACCCACACTTGCTGCTTTCCCTCTGCCAAACAACCCCAGGCTGGCTCCCCCACACTCGGGAGTGTCACTCTCACCTCTCTGGCATGTCACAGTCTGTGCCTGGCCCCTGTGCACAATGTCCCCAAACCCAGTCACAGTCTGTGCTGGATCAGGGGTAATTCAGACTTAGAGGGGCCAAAATGGTTATGGCTTAAAGAGCTCTGACCTGGTGCCTTTGCTGATGGTTTAAAGAAGAGAAAATGGGTTTTCTGGTCATTGCACACAGTCGGGAGTGCCAGTGTAGGGTAGCACTCAGCTGGGAAATGCTCCACCGGGCACAGAACAGGGATGGCCAAGTTACTCCATGGGATGCCCTGCGAGCCTCAGGGCTTGCTGGAGTATGACAGGACACCTTTGTGTTCTACAGGGACTTGCAAGACCATGAAAAGAGACACAAACAGGTTTTGCTTGCTGGAACAGACTAGGCAGAAATTAATTTTGGGACTTTGGAGTCATCCCTTGGAATGAATCCACATTACCTTGTGATACTGCTCACATTCCTCTGTGCTGTCACTAATAATATATGCAGGGCACTACTAGAAAACTCAGCCTGCTGGAAAGCTCAGTGGTTCTGGTAATTACCCCTTTCTGAGATGCTTTTTAAGTGTCTATTTGCAGCTATTTTGTCTTCAAACAAGTTCTTCGAATTCTTTTCTCTCTCAGCCATTACTGTAAGCACTGAACTGGGACTGGATATGCCCAGAACCAGTTTCTCCTGAGTCTTTCCAAGACTCAGCAAGCTGCTGTTGCACATCCCAGCCATGTCTGGTGTCTGGAATTATTTAATGGGGAAATGAGCTGTGAAGAGCTGCCTATCAAAATGAATTGTTTATGTGGTTGTGCTCTGCTTGGAGTCAAGGTGAGCACCACAGGGGCCCGAGGGGATGCTGTCCCACTCTGTGCTGGGGACACCAGGCAGGACCCCCCACCTCCAGCCATTTCACACATGACAGCTCTCACTGGGGTCCCTTCCTCCGTCTGCTACTTTGGAGACCCTCTCTGGTGCCCTTACTGGTCTGTAAGCTTCCAGAAGAAATGCCTAAAACTTCCCACGCTCGTAAATCTGCCAACTTCTGCACGCTCCCTAAATTTCCCTGATTGACTTTTTGGACTGTTAATTTCCTTTGCCTAAGGACCAAGTTACCAGGAAGGGACAGCAGCGGTGGGTGAGGTGCTGCCTGCCACATGTGACCCACTGCTCCCAGTGGCTCCCTCAGCTCTGCCCCACAGCCACGTTTCCATGTGCCAATCCTACAGTTTTTGGCTGCTACAAGGGCAGTCAGATGGTGCAGCCATAGAAATAGCTTTGAAATGAAGCTAATGGGCTGTTTGTGTTCATCCTTTATTAATTACAGGCTGCTGAGCTCGAGGCAGATCCAGATTAACAGTGGCATATGTGTTACTGATCTCGCTGGCCCACATCTGCTCCCCGTGGCCAGGGTGGCTGGAGGGAGATCCTCCACCCCTGCTTTTTGCAGGCACTTACAGGTCTCCAGCCGCTCCTCCAGGAAAGAGATCTGCTCGCTCAGGGAGTCGATCCTGTCCAACTGCTGGAGGGAGTGGGACAGGCGGCTGATGGGGTCTGCACCGACATCCTCTGGCGGCATGAGGTTGTGGAAGGGGGCCAGCACCAGCTGGAGCTTCTGCAGGGAGAAGGGGAGCTGTGAGCGCGTCCCCCAAGCCAGCAGGACCACCCGGGGGGATGCAGCACCCGTCAGGGAGGGCTTGCAGGGCTGTGGTTGTGTTCAAAGGGCTGTGGGCCTGGAAAAGCCACGGGGCGGGCGCTGCTGGCGGCGGGGAGCACAGCTGGGATTGCTGCTGGGATGTTAAAAATAGAGCCAGGGAGGAGGGAAACCCTGGCTGCAAACAGCCCCGGGTGGGAGCTGGGCTGAGCAGGAACAGGGCAGGGGGATGTGCTGCAACTCACCTGCTCCAGAGCTTCTACTCTGCTCCTCAGGTCCTTCATTTCTTCCTTCATTTCACTGGAGGGACCTGAAAAAGTGACCAAGGGAATGTCAGGGAATAAAAGCCCTTTGCTGAGGTGAGGTGGAAACTGCTGGGGAGAGAGACATCACTGCAGGGCTCTGGCCAAGCTCTGCTGCTTTCCACCCCCAGGGTCTGCCCCCACTGGGATCATCCCCCAGGGCATCAGCTGGACCTGCTGGAATCTCATCCAGCTGCTAAAGGCACAGGCTGCTCCTGCTGCTGCAGCACCTGCAACGAAGTGGGGAGGGTTTCAGGCGGTGGCGTGATGATTAAAGGACAAGAGATCTGGTGGATCCTGGCCTTTTGTGCCCGTGCTGCCAAAAAACACCCAGCTCTGCCCTGTCCCGTGGTGGGCACAAGGGATTGTCCCCTCTGAGGGCCCTGGACAGGGGTAGAGGCAGGTGGGGCCCTGCTGTCCCGGATGTTTGCTGCGTGCTGCCCGTGCTGGCCACAGCGCATTATTACTCACGGTACGAGTTTGAAGTGTCACAGCGCGTACCAAAAGTAATAATGGGCCGTCACCAGCGGCGCCCGCCGCTCCTCGTGGCTCCGGACCTGCCCTGCGGGAGTGAGGATGATGACGGAGAGAACAGACACATCCCAGACACCTCCAGCCACAGCCAGGCCCTGTCACTGTCACAGACGGATTTGTGCTCGGGGGAAGTTGTTTGGGTGGAAGAAGCACTCCTGGGTCAGCGAGAATGAAGCTGAGGGGTTCTGGCTGCTGTCCCCTCTCCCATCTCCTGCCCCTGCTGCTCCAGCCTGCGATGCTGAGCATCACCCCAGCTCCCACTGAAGGCCCAGAGCAGCTGGTGCTCAATGTGGGGACAGGTTACCTGCTTGGCTGGGGGTGTCTGTCCCAGGCGCTGGCACCAGGGGCTGGCACCCCTTGTCATCGGCAGCCAGGCTGAAGCCATCCCAGCAGGTGCAGTGGAAGCTCCCGGGTGTGTTGATGCAGAGCTGGCTGCACCCGTGGCTCTGGCTGGCACATTCATCCACGTCTGGAACACAGGAACAGCTCAGTGAGGATGGGGACAGGGTGAGGGCACAGGTGGCTTAGGCACAGGGTGGCAATGGAACGCCAGTGAGTGCCCCCCGCGTGAGCTGGTGTTTGTGCCGGGCACAGCTCTGGGTGTCTCAGCACCACCAGTGCCCGGGACAGCCCTGGATAAACCTGGCCTAAGCTGGAGGGGGTCTGGCCTCCTCCCCCCCTTCTGCTCCCCCCACAACTGAGCCAGAAGCAAAAGCTGTGGTCAGAAACGTCCCAGCTCTGCCCAGGCGGGCGCAGGCAGCGCTCGGCTCTCATCCCGGATTTACAGCCGGGGTTTTGGTTCCAGCCAGCTGTGGCGAGGAGCTATCAGCCTTTCAAGTGTGTACAAAACCCAGTAACCTCTCCTGACACGGGGGAGTTGTTAAAGCTGTTCCCACAAAGCAGAAGGAGCTGAAGCGCTTCCCACGCCCGGGCGAATCTGTTTTAGGCAGTGGGAAAATCCTTTCCCCCGGAGCTGGAGCTGTCAGCAATGGGCTCAGCCCTGCCTGGCCCAGCACGGGTCAATGCCACACACTCCTCCTCTGCCTAATGGGAGGCTGGAAAGCTGGGAAAAGCTGGGAAATGCCGTGGCAGGGGTTTGCAGCACTGGTGTGCATCATGCTGCCCGATTTCCCTGTGCTGTGAGGAGCACCGGGCTGCTCCTGTGCTGGAGAGGAGCCTGGAGATCACCAGGCTTCCCCTCCACCCCCGGATATTTTTGGTTTAAGGATTTTCAGTCTCTGCAGTAAATGGGTGTTTTAGTTTACAGCAAGAGTTTACAAAGCCTGGGAGGGATGATCACGAACACAGGATCTCAGGCCGGCCCCACAAGGGCTCTGTGCTGCAGAGAGGCTTTTGCTGGCCTGCTCACAGCTCTGCTCACACCGACCCAGCACAGAGCAGCAGGCAGAGAAAATGGGGGTGCCAGAGCTGCACAGGAGGGCTGGGAGCACTGGGGCAGGCAAAGGGAGGTCAGAACTCTCCTGGGAGCCATGCATCCCATCCTTTCCTGGAGTAGGTGTGCTCGTGTGTGCAGAGGGACAGCACCAGACATGGCCCAAGGTCTGATAGGAGGCACAACACTGGTCCCTGTCCCCACCGAGTAGGGCAGAGGACACCCAGAGTCCCATGGCAGCTGGGATGCTCTCAGGAGAAGCTCTCCCAGCAGCAGCAGGGCACGTGTGACACAGGCAGCAGGGACAGAGGGGATATGGCCAGTACCTGTCTGGCAGGCTCGGCCCATCCAGCCGGGTGGGCAGGAGCATCTCCCGGGGAAGGCGCAGCTCCCGCCGTTCTGGCACGGCTCCCAGCACAGAGCTGTGAAAGGAAACACCAGCACAGCATCACCCAGCAGCTCCGGGGGTGCCCAGCTCCCTCCCTCCCAGCCTGGGTGTGTGCACACCCCAAAACACACCAGCCCCACACAATGGGGTTGAGTTGCCCAGGGGGAACAGGGCTCAGGATGGGTGGAAGAAAGAGGACCTGGAAAGAAGTTGAGGGGCCTGCAGGCAGCACAGATGGGAAGGAGGAGGGCAACAGGCGGCAGCAGCCCCTGGTGCCATGCTCTGAGCTCCTCTGGGGACAGACTGGCTGCTGCTGTGGTTTGCATTGGTTAACTCCTGAAAGCATTTCTCATCCGCTCCTTCTGATTTAGATGGAAAGGACATACTCGTTTTATTTATCTTCTGGTAACCATAAAGGTGAAAAGTGATCCCAAAGTAAAAAGGCCCAAGAGGCAGCAGAGAGAAAAGCTGGGAATTAATCAGATATTGAACCACATTTGGCTGTGATGCTAAAAAATTAATTCAGGGAGAATCCACCTGACGGGCAGAGGGTTAGTAAAGGAGAGGTGTGGTGCTGGGGCCTCCTCCAGGGGCATGGAGGGTCTGGGGATGGGCAGTGGCACCGGGGTGACCCAGCAGCTCCTCACCTCTGTTACAGCCGAGCGTGTGGCCATTCGCTCTGCTCCAGCCAGGACAGCACGAGGCCATGGGCTCAGGCAGCTGCCTGGACCTCTGCCTGTAGGCAACCCTGTAGATGGTCCTGCAAGGCAAGGATGGGCTGAGCTGGGTGCCCCAAACCCCTGTCCCGCTCCCACAGCAGCCCAGGGGACTCCAGGGGCTGGGATCCCCGTCCCTGTGGATCGAGCAGGATCTGTGCTGCCACAGCCCCCGTGGCACAGGCAGGTGGGCTCACCTGTAGGTGCTGCAGAGGCGGTGGCCCTGGCAGGTGGTGAGGTAGGGCTGGTACACGGGCTGCACGTGGGACTCGGCGTGGGCGCTCAGCCGGCTCGGCAGCCCCGCGGCGCACACCCTGCGGCTGAGCACAGAGCGGTCAGTCCCACAGCCAGGACACGGCCCGAGCACCCCTCTCTGCACACGGCTAGTGCACAGCAGTGGCTGATTGCCCCAGTGACCTGGAGAGCCACTTCAAGCTGTTTCAGGTCAGTGACACAACTCCGGAGCACTGTGAGCTGTGCGGGCACTTCCTCCCCAGTCCCGGGGGAGCAGTCGGGACCCAGATTTAGGGATGATTTACTTGTTCTATTCGTTGTCTCCCTTCCCCTAAAATCACTCACTTTCTGGGCCCATCTTTCCTTTCTGAGACTTTTGCATTCCTGAAACGGATGCCCCTGTGGTCACCAAGAAATTAATGATTTCACAGGAAGGGTCAGGCTCACCGCAAACAAAAAAGTAGAGGTTGGATAAAAGGCACTCCCCAGCCTTCCTAAGATAAGTGTTATCCAGGCAAAAACTTTCCCAAGGTTAACAGCCAAAGTGGTCTTGGTTAAACATCCTTTTTTTCAACGATTTCCAGCCCAAGCAGGTCAGTCCCACTGAGGAACCCATCTACTTGTCTCAGCCTCCCAGCTCAATTAGAAACTAAAATAAAAACCCTGGGAATTAGCATGGACATCAGATGGCTTCCATTAACTCCAGAAAACTCCTCTCAGCCCCATGATTAATGTTATAGAAGATGCAATTTTTAAATGTCAATTGTTTGCTTTGTAAAATTCAAAATAAAGTTGTAGCTGCAGCCTGTGCGTGTGAGCGAGGAATTCAGCTTGTGGTTTCAGTCCTGGACAGAATGTGAAAGGTTTGACGCCGGAGGAGCATTTCAGCATAAAAACAAACTTTGTAGAAAATGTGAGCTGTGGCTGGGGGTGGGTTTTGAGCTCCAGCTCCTCTCTGCTTGAGAAGAAACTGGGGCACTGAGCTCTGGGCTTCCTCAGACCCAGCAGGAGCTGAGCTGCTCCTGCCCAGGCTGTGCTGGGATCCAGGGAGTTCTCCCAGACCCACTTCCCAGAAAGGGAAGGGGAATTGCTGCAGCTGCCACTCCTGGGCTTGCAGGACCATGGGCCCCAGCAGCATCCAGCACAGCCCGGGGCTTTCCACACCTGTGTCCCTGGATGTCCATCACAGCTGGGAGCTGCATCCTCCTCTGATTGAAACTTCATCCTCCAATGACAGCTTGTTCACAAGGCTTGATTTGTGTGCCAGCAGCATCTTACACACATTTTCATGAAGGATGTGCTTGCAAGAAACAGTAACAATTCCTGAGCAGCTCAGGGCCTGATGAGCTTTTGACTCTCCCAGACAAAAAGCCCAGAGTGTCTTTGTGTCCCTGCATGGAGTTAAACAGACCTGGGAACTTTCCTCTGAGAGATTTTTTTAGCTTCAGTGACAAAGCAAACAACCAGCAAAGGGCTGCTGAGCCCCGGTTGCCCTGGGAGAGCTTTTTCCATCTCCTCACTAGCCCAGAGAGCCACATAGGGCTGTTCCTCCCCCGGAGAGGATGTGCCTCACCCTGATGGGTGGAGGACACACCTGAGAGGTGCAGATAAAACAGGGCCTTACCCTGCCCGGGCAAAGCCCTCCGTGCCGGTGGTGCTGAGGATGAGGAGGAGTCCCCAGAGGAGGCAGAGGAGGCTCTGCATGTCCCGTCCCTCCCGCGGCACCGCCGGGTCCCGCTCGTCCGTGGGATGTGCTGGCTGCTACTGCATGGCTTGTCCTTCAGAGGGGATTCCTGCAAGCAGGAGAGCAGCACTGTGAACATGAGGAAATTTCAGGAAAATATTCTTCACTGAAAGAGCAATTGGGCACTGGAATCATCTGCCCAGGGAGGGGGTGGAGTCACCGTCCCTGGAGGTGTTTAAAAAAAGCCTGGCTGTGGCCCTCAGTGCTATGGTTTAGGTGATGAGGAGGTGTTGGGTCATAGGTTGGACTTGATGATCTCAAAGGTCTTTTCCAACCTCGTCCATTCTGTGATTCTGTGATTCTCTGAGGTGTCCCTCCCCAGCTGGTGACATCTGACAGAGCCATGGGACAAACCCCTGGCAAGGTGGGAGCTGCTCCAGGCACTAACCCACCTTGCCCCGCTCATCTCATCCCCGTGGCACAATAATAATTCAGGAATTATTCTTGATTTACCCCAGGGGGTGCCTGGAGATGCTCTCAGGGCATCAAAGGCTGCAGAGCTCTGTGCTGAGGGGCAGGGAAGGGACATATTTTGCCTGAAACTTGCTGCCAATTGCAGGCAGCGAGGGCAAAACAATGGCCTGTCATTTCTTAATGCACACAGCATTGTAAAGCTGCGTTTTCCCACCACACAACACACTGAAATCTGATCTTCTTCTCTTTAGGACACAAATTCGTGACAGAGAAAAGTGCTGTAAGGGCCATATGTGCCATCTGCAGAGTCAGTTCTGAGGCAAAAACCGAGAGGTTTTGATTTTCTAGAAGAGGACAAACACGAAACGAGGCTGAAGAGGGTCAGTAACAATATCCAATTTAAACAGCATCTCATTTAAACAAACCACTTGGCCTCCGGATGGCAGCAGCTGAAGGAGGAAGAAATAAAGGAACCCACCTTAAATATGCACCAGTTGAAGAAAGAATCAGCCCTTCTGACTAAACTTTCAGAAAGGGGGGGCAACACAACAAGAAACCTCCCTCTGAGACTGCAGATATGGTGAGCTGCAAATCAATGTTCTAAAATCCCCAAGTGCTGTGGGGTGGGATTGGACTGCAGAGTTGCATTTTGATCCCCAAACTCCACTGGGATAAATCCCAACTCTGAGACAGGTTGGTACAAATAACCGTGGCAAATCTGCAGGCCCTGCAGGTCTCCAAGCCCTTCTCCAAAGCACTCAGGATCATCCTTTCCTTAGTGCAGGTGAATCCAAGGTGGGGAGAGATGGAAATTCACATCTGGAGAGAAACCAGCCTGGTGCCTTCATGCCCCTCAATACCAAATATCCCAGCAGATTTCCATGCAAGCCCAGCCCTGAGGATGGAAGGAGGATTTTGGTATTTTAAAGCCTGTAGTCCTCCATTCTCCTTCAAACACAGCCACGAGTTTAATTTCCTAATGATGAATTTATGGTACCTCCACCATCAGAAAAGCAAATCATGCTTGTCCTACATGAAATTTTTTTCAAAAATAGTGGAGAAGATTTCCCTCTCCCCAGTCCTCCTGCAGACATTCCAAGGACACTGGCGCACAGACACACACCAGCTCCCCTTTGCTCCTCCAGCTTTTCCCAGGGCTCTATTGGTACACAAAACTTCCCTACAACCCCAGATCCCCGGGCTCTGAGTGCTGCTCCTGAAGTCTGTAAGTCAAACTCTGCCAACCATCTCCATCCTCCCACAGGATTCCCGCGGCTGCCATGGGAGCTTTCGCTGTGGGGCCGGCAAGAAACACAGGGCATGAGCCTAAAATACAGACAGTTTGTTTGTTCACTGAACTGGAGCAGCACTGCCCTACCTCGAGCGCTCAGAGAATCCCTCTGGGTCATAAAATTATGGTTGCTTCATGCCAGAAAAAGCTGTAAAAGTAGAAAATAAGATAGCCTAGACTTGTGTTTTTCATGGGTTGCAACCATGAGAATCAACCTCTTTAAAGCTGCTGAAGATCCCCCAACCTGTTGTCACCATCTATTCTATGCTTAGAACTTAAGGAAAACATTTTTTATGCTCACGGAAAAAAAGTACTTTTCTTGTCTCTGCCTTTCAAGCCTCTCAAATGAAGAGGCGAAGCCCCGTGGTCTGGCAAGTGAAATTATGTCTCAGGGGTCAGCAAAGCCTCCTTGGCTGGCCACGTGCTCCTGCAAGTCTGGGGGTCCCTCTCCCACCAGCCAGAACCATTCCCAAAATTCTCCTAAGTCTGCTCTTGCCTCACCTGCCCCAGCACCCGAGGGAAACACACCCCGCGGTGCAGGTGAGCAGCACTTTGTCCAGCTCTGCCTACGGAACCAGGACTAAAACTCCAGCTGACAGCAGCAGGAGGAACCGTGCTCTGGCTGCAAAGGGATGAGAGGATCCAGCCCCTGGCGAGGATGTGATGACCCTCCCGGGACCGCCACGGCTGCACTTTTCCAGACAGCCTGGCCTGGTTCTGCAGGTGAAACCGCGGCTCCAAACCCGGCCTGTGCCCTCAGAACCAAACCCTCCCGGAGACGGTCAGCCCCAGCCGCGGGGGATGGATTCTCCCTCCCAGACACCTCCAGCTGCTCCCTGCGCAGGCTGGGATGCGGTACCGCGGGGTGCGGGCGGGATGGAGCGGGACACGGGCACGGTGACACCGCGGAGGGGGCTGCGGCACTGGCCGGCGGGGCACGGGGACACGGGGGCTGCAGGGACAGCGTTACCATGCAGCGGGCTGCGGGGACGCGGATGTCGCGGGGGGCTGCAGGTTCTGCAGAGACCCGGGTACGGCGGGGGCTGCGGGGACGTGGGTACCCCGGGGGTAGGCAGGGACACGGGTGTCCCGAGGGGCTACGGGGACAGGGTGTCCCGGGGGGCTGCAGGGACAGGGTGTCCCGAGGGGCTGCAGGGACACGGGTGTCCCGAGGGGCTGCAGGGACACGGGTGTCCCGAGGGGCTGCAGGGACAGGGTGTCCCGAGGGGCTGCAGGGACAGGGTGTCCCGAGGGGCTGCAGGGACAGGGTGTCCCGAGGGGCTGCCGGACGCGGCGCGGCGGCGGCCGGCGCAGGGATGCTCCCCGCGGCCGCAGCAGCCCGAGCCCCGCTCCCGACCCAGCGCTGCCCCCGGGGCAGACGAAGCCCTCCCGCCGGCGCAGGGCCCCCCCCCGGCCGCCCCCCGCGCTGCGGTACCGAGTCCCGCTCCGCCGGCAGCCCCGTCCCCCGCCCCTGCCCGCCGGGGGATGCGGCCGGGCCCCCTCCGGCCGTGCCGAGCCCCCTCCGGCCGTGCCGAGCCCCGGGCGGCGCCCGCCGGGACTCACCGGTGGCGGTGGCGGAGCCGCGGAGTCGCCGCCGCGCCGCGGCCCCCCGCGCATTTCCTCCCCCGGCCCGAGCCGGTCCCTCCGCCCCGGCCCAATGAGCTCCCGGCGGGGAGGAAAGCGGAGCCTCCCGGCCGGGGGGAAGCGCCGGGGCCCGGGGATCTCCGCCTGCCCCCGCTCCGCCGGCCCCCGCCGGCCGCCACCTGCCCCCGGCTCCCCGGGAGGCGTGCGGGGACAGGGCAGCACCGCCGGAGGGACCGGGTCCCGCGGGGGAGTCATGCGGGGACAGGGCAGGACCCCCGAAAAGCCCAGCCCGGGGTGAGGGGACACGCTGGTGTTGTGTCCCAAATGTCGCTGCCGCACCGCCCCTGATGGAGACAGGATTGCGGGAGACCCCCGCCCTGGGTGGATCTGCAGCCTTACCTGGTGACCCCCCGGCAGGATGAGCCCCCAGCCCCACAGCCCGGCCCCACGTGCCCCACGCTGCGAGGACCCGCTGCCCCCCAATGGCCCAGCCCGCCTGGGTGGGCAGCGGATTAACAGCGAGAGATCCCGGCACAGCCCCGGCCCCTCGCCCAGGGGTGTTCAGACTCCCCGGGGGATGGTCCATCACCAGCGCAGTGGCCAGGGCAATTTAATTCTCTTTACTAAAAAATTACTGCCCAAATCCGCACTCCCCACCACGAGCACAGAGGAGTTTAGGGGGAGACATCACCTCTCCCTAGGTTAGAGACCTGCTCCAGCCCCTCCCGCCGTGCCCCGTTAATCCCCCTGAGCTCATTGCAACAGCCGAGTCCTGCAGGAGCCGGTGCTGAACCGCCAGGTTTCCAGCCAGCCCTAAAGGATGCTTAGGGAATTCCTTGGAAGGTCCCCCAGCTGCGGAGACCCCGAGAGACTCCCCGGGGTGACACGCAGGGCTCAGCTCCGGCTGCCCAACACCTGCCCCGGGACAGCTCAGGCAGCCTGATCCCAGCTGCCTACAGGCTTCTCCTTTTAAATGCCCAGTTATTTATCAAAGCAGCTCGGTTTGTGCCAAATTGCCACTTGTTTTGTCTACATTTTTGTCTGGAAAATTAGAGCACAGAGGGTTATTGTTTTTCCAATGACTTAGGCGCCTGCCCATGCACAGAACCATTCTTAAAGATAGCAGGGATCTGATGTGCAAATGAATGGCAGGATACAGCCCCCTGGGAATATTTGTTCCCATTAAGCTCTGTAAATTTTTTGGAAATCATGTAAGCATTTAAAGGAAATATTTACCAGTTCAACGATAATGGCTCCAAAAGAACAACTGAGATCACTGGCCCATCCCCTCTATTTCCTCAGGGATACGCTGGGGCTGCTGATGGAGCTTGAGTTGTCTCGGGCCGTGCTGCACCCTCTGGGGAAGCTGTTGGGTGCTTGGGGCTCTCAGATGTAAAAGGAGCTTCGGTGGGATCCTCCCTGAGAAGGGAATGAGGGGAATCCTCTCTGGGAAGTGCTGGTGGAGACAGAGATCCGTCCCAACAGCAAGGAAAGGCTTGCTGGTGCTGGTGGAAGTGTAGCTCCATGTTACACAGCATCTCACACGGGTTTGTTCACCCTCTGGACCCATCCTACCTCTGGGGAATGACTTCAGCTCCCTTAACTTCATCAGCACAGGCAACTTCTCCCCAGAGCCTTGGAGGCACAGTAATTATCTCGTTATGCAGAGTGTCACTGGGTTTTTTCTGGTGTACGGGGGAGATGAACAGAGCCTGAATTATTGTCTAATAATTGCAAAATGCATGTGGAAGCCAAAGCTTCTCTGTGTGGCCATACTGAAAGCACCAGATCTCATTTTGCAGCAGAGACACTCACCTCATCCACGGTGCTCCATCAGGTGTCCTGGGCAGGGATCCTTTCCTTGAGGAGCATCTTGGTTTCTTTCTGTGAGGACAGAAGAAGCCCAGTGTCACACTCCCTTTGTCAGGCAGGCAGAGAGCAGTGACCCAGCCCTTGCCCACGATGGACCTGGTGTTCCCTGGACACTCCCAAAGATCCCCGCAGAGCGGGGTGGAGGATGAGAGCAGGGTGGTGGCCGCAGAGTCCCTGTGGCTCTGGCACTGCACTCACAGCGCTGGTGTGCCAGAGAGGCACAGACACTGTCACACCCGTGGCAGGGCATGAGGAAATCCATCCCCATCCCACACTGGGTGTTTTAGGAGCATCCTATGGCCCTGATCCTCCCTCACCTTGCTGTGATCCCAGTGGGAACTCGGGCAGACCCACGGTGCCTTTGCACCTTTTAGGGCTGAGCAAGTCGGGGGACGAGCAGGGGCTGAGCTGCTGAAAGGATTTGCTGGACAGGATCTATCCCCTCCAGTAGTTTTGCCAGTGCTCAAGGCTGGGATTTTCCAAGAACCCAGGAGAACAGGATGCACCTGGCACACTCTCCCAGGTGTAAATGAGCTCACCTCCCTGATTTGTGGTCCCATCTGCTGATCCCCAACACTCTATTTTACCATCACGCTGTGTTTTACCATTTACCCTCATTTAAGGACAAACATCCCTCACTGCCCAGGAAACCTTTGCATGAATCCCTGGGTTACCAAGTGTGAATTTGATGGTGAGGAAGAGGATGGACATATCCTTCAGCTCCTCACAGGACACCACCACCCAGTGCAGGACCAAGCACGCTCCTTCCAGGGACTCCACTGGAGCCTCCTCAGCCACAGGCAGCTCCTCCCAAAGTGCACTGAGCATTTTAAAATTCTGCCGGTATTTTAATTGCAAAATGTTTCCTTTCCAGTTCCATTTATTGGGTCAAATCTTTGCTCAAGCAAGTGCCCGTGTCAGCTGCTAAAGAACTGCATACAGCCCATTAAAAGAGCATTTAATCCTCCGCTCTCAGGGAGGGTTCTGTGTCTTCTGTGCTAATATTCATTATGCTGGGAGGGAAATCCCCCAGGACAAGGCCTGGCAAAGTTCCCTTGGAAGCAGAGGAGTTATGCCAGTTCAGAGTGGGGGAAGATCAGTTCTGTTGGCACTGTTAATGTCTCTGTGATGAGCTCCTGACAAAGGCAGCAGGGGATTTTGGCTCCTGCCTGCACGGCCGCCTGAATTCGAAGTCCTCCCTTGCCCGATGTTTTACATTTTTCCCCCACAGCTTTCTCCTCTGCACACCAGAAGTGTACTCCCACAACATCCAATATTAATGCTTGTCTCCAGGCCAGCAGAGAAACGTTTCTGCCCAACCTCCCTCTTGGATTTAACAATGTCAAAACCTCCTTGTCTCCCACTGGTTTTACCACCAGCGTGAGCTGGGAGGGACGGTGAGTGCTGGCCTGGAGCAAGGCTCAGGCTGAGCACCAGGCTGGCTGTGCAGGTGAGATTTTCACCCACCTCCCTATTTCCTAGAGCCTGCCAAGCCAACTGCACCTGCCCAGGCATCCAAAACCCCCAAAATCCGTGGTGGATTGAGGGCTGGAAGCACTTCCCTGTTTGGTGGGAGAACTTGGAGGGTGTGAGGTATCTGGGGCCGGGGTGGGGGGCATGAAAAGGAAAGATTAACAGAGGAGAATTAATAAATCAGCACTAAAGTCCCACATGAGGAGCCTGCCCTGAAGAGAGCAGCACTTCCAGCCCCCTCACAGAAAACAGGACGTGCCCAGGCACACGAGCACTCCCCAAACCGGGGCTGGAGGTGCTGGAGTGGCAGATGGATGGGGACACAGGCAGGACAGTGACACACATACAGATGCAAAACTTTTCAGCTCCCCACAAGCCGTGGCTGACCCCATACCTGCGGCGCACAATGGGCTCTCACTGGTCTCCACGGGGGTCTGGCACAGAACTGGAAGCACTTGCTAAAGCAAGAGGGAATTTTTGGTGCTTCTCAACCAAAAAAAAAAAAAAAAAAAAAAAAGAAAAAGGAAAAGGAAAAAAGAAAAAAAGAGGAATGGCTTTTGCTGTTCTAGGACAAATTCTTCCTCCAGGCTTTTCATGAGGCTGTTTGTAAACTTTACCCTTCAGTTTCAGCTTTGGAGCAGCCCCTGTTCTGCAGAGCTCTGTGAGGAAAATGACCTCCCCCTATTCTACTCTGGCCCATATTGTTCTCAGCTGCGTCAGCTGCACACCAGTTATCTCAGTGGAAATCTAGAGGAGTCCACTGATGGCAGTGGGATAAAACCAGGTCAAACCAAGAAAAGGACTTGACCCATAACTCTTGCTCTGCTGTCACCAGTGGCTCAGGACTCTGCATATTAAAACCGAGACCTGAGCCCCACAAAGTGATTTTTTTTTGGCCTGAGTAAGGACTTCACAAGCATTAATTGTCCCAGGACCGGTGTGTTGTGACTTCAGGTGCCCATGGGGACAGCCAGCAGTGGAGCTGGAGCTGTGCAAAAGCAAATGCAGGAACAGGGCACCATCCCATAGCCAGCTTTATTTTCCCTTACACGCACACTTGAATTTTTATTTACATGTAGAGGAGGCAGCAATGGCTACAGTGTAAAAACGGGGAAATGATTCATCCCACCTAGGAATAAACTGAATGTTGTGGCTTTCTGTGAAATTTCCCTGCCAGAACATTTGCAGTGGTCCCCCATCCCACTTTCCCAGTGAATCAGCACATGGGAAGTGTGGTGGGATAGCTGGGAGCTGTGGGACGGCTCAGCCCCTTCCCCATTCCAGGGAACAGCTCAGCAGAGAGCCTTTCACACAAGGAATTTTTTCTCTGATTATCCTCCTCTTCCAGGAGAAAATCTCCAGCTCCAGGAACCTGCCCTAGGCTGTGGGCAGGACAGGGATCCGGGGGCTCACTTTGGGAGAGAGGAAAGAACAGTTCTGATCCCCCCCCTTCTCCTTGCAGAGACACTTTTGTTTCCCTGTCTGGTCTGGGACCTCTTCCCCGGTGTTTCTCCCAGCCCTCCTGCTGCTGCTGGGACTGTGGGGCGGGCTCGTTTACCCCAATTTGTTGCAGTTTGTAAATCTGCCTACCCCGGACCAGCCCCATCTGCAGCAGCAGAGCCTGGGAAAGGGCTCAGATGAGCCTCCGGACCAGATTCAATTTCGCTTCCTTACCTCCAGGGAAACTTGGGAGAGCTGGTAGTGGAACGGCAGAGAGGGGGGAGTAGCTCCATCGGCAGATCACAGGGAAGAACAGTGAGAATCTGCCGGGGCAGAACCGTGTTTTCCACTGCTGCCCAGAGGTGGATTTTTGAGGATGCTCCAGCTCCAGCCACAACGGCCTTCCACAGCCTCCCAAGCACTGCCAGACCTTCCCAATCCAGCTTGAAATTAATTTAATCACTGACAAAGCCTTGTTGTTTCTTTCTGTATTTGAGCCTCTGCTCAGTGAGTTCATTCCATAAATGTTGCACCCTGGGAAAAAATGTGCTGCATTATTTCCACCGAGAGCCCTTCACTGGCGTGGTTCTGCTCCATATTCCTGCACAGCCAGACAGTGCCTGGGCGTCCCAGCTATTCCTTTATCCCAAAACACCCTGGAAAGCCTCCTGCCTATGCTGTGCAACGTCACAGATCAGGACAGCAGGACCCACAGGAAAACAGCACGAAAACCACCCAGCTCCGTGGTTATAAATCTGGGAGGCTCTGCTGAGCTCCTGGTGTGCACACCCAGCCCGACCCAGGCTCGGCTGGCAGTCAGGACAAGCCTTGGTGGGACAGCCAGGACAGTCCCTGCCCACATCCCTGTCCTGCCCCATATCCCACCCGGGGCTGGAGATGAGTTGGGCAGCGCAGTGAGGAGAGCAGAGGGCTGGGAGCACAGGGGGGAGGATGGGGATGTGTCAGAGGTATCCAGAGAAGAGGCAGAGGGAAAAGGGAGGGAGTTACAGAAAGAAAAGAGATTAGCTAAGAATTTCCAGCTATCTCACAGGAATTTGTGCAAGTGTTTACAGCCTCTGCATGCACAGGAGGTAAAATTTACCCGCTGGCTTCTCCTCCCCGCGAAAACAGCCCGACTGCCAGTGGGGTGACTTAAAAATAACAGCGCTGGAGGCCGGGCTCTGCTCAGAGCAAAGCCGAGCTGGAGACTCAGCTCAGCACGTGGCTGGCAGCGGATCCAGCCTCGCTGGGAGCAGGTGGAGGCTGCCTCACACACCCCTGCGTGCTCCAAGGGATGCTTTACACCCCTGTTCACTCCGTGCTGGCTGTTCGACCGTCCCCAAGGCTCCCACCAGCACGAGGAGGGGCAAAACCCACTCAGAGCTCGCAAGGATGCGCTTCTAATGCCCGCAGTGCCTGCTTCCCATCCCATCCCATCCCATCCCATCCCATCCCATCCCATCCCATCCCATCCCATCCCATCCCATCCCATCCATCCCATCCCCGCTGTGGCTCTGTTGTACCTTGGGTGCCCCGCTGCCCCCGCCGTGCCGGGAGCAGCCCCGCCGTGCTCCCTGGTGGCTCTCGATGGCCATCCCTGCCCGGCCACCCCGGGTCCAGCGGCCCCGGACACGGTCCCAGTGGCCCCGGCATGGCCGGCCGCCGGCCGCGCACAGGCAGGAGATGGCTGCTGAGGTGGAAGGGCGGCTTTTTATGCTTTTCTTCCTGTATAAATCAGGCCGGGGATGGACAATCCCAGACAGGACTTCCTGTGTGTGTTGTGAGCTGATAACGGGCGCCGCGAGGAGAACAAACACGGCCGCCCCGAGGGGGAGAGGGGGCCACGGGGCGGGACCCCCACACCGAGCCCACCGGGGACGGACACGGGGGGCTGACACGGAGAGGAGGCAGCCACGAGTCCCTGGGGACACGGGGAGGGCCAGGGCTGCTCGCCCAGGCTCCCTCCTGAACCTCGCACCAGGCCTGAGATGGGTGGGACCCGCCACCCTCCCGCCTCACCGGGGCACCTTTTGGCAGCTCCCACTGCAGCCACTTCTCATTCCCCCTCAAAGGGGGACACTGGGGACCCCCACAGCGCCAGGGACCTGGGCCAAGCAGGGCAGGGCTGGTGGCCACCTCCTCAAGAGGGGCCATGTTGATGTTGACCACCAGTGGAGCACCTTCTGGGGTATTTGTGACCCACTGAAATTTGGGTTACAAGACTGTGCTCAGTCAGGTTATTGTCACCCCTGTCACACCGTGCCTGTGCTGGGAAAGAGAGAGGTGCATGGTTTGGGCCACTAAACCTGCAGGACATCACCTGACAAAGGTGCTCTCTTCAGAGCCAGGCAGCAGAGAAGCGTGGAAACAATTGCCCTGGATGCCCTAATTTTCAAACCCATTCTGGTGCAAAACTGATTGGATTTCAAATTTAATCTCTGTGTGTGTGTGACCTCAGTTCTGGGCGACCAAAGCAGGAACAATACAGTTTTTAATGGGATTTTGGTACTTCAATCCAGGCTGAAAACAGAGGCATCTTGGAGCACGAGGGCTGTGGCAGTGGCAATTATTTTTCAACTCTCCAGACCCCACAGCAGCCTGTGGGTTCTGCTGGCATGGATTTAGGGCCACGTGCCACCTGGGGCTCCCCTGGAGCAGAGCCGTGTCCCCAGCTCGTGCCGGCAGCTCCTGCGCAGGCTCACGGGGAGCACGGAATTACTCCCACCCTGATTCAGCAGAGCAGTGCTCTGGGCAAATCCCCTGGGAGCTGCGAAATATTCCTGTGTTTATTTATATAAATGCATGGCTAAAGAAGGCCCCCTCTTGTTTTCCTTGGCAGAAAGGGTTTTAGAGGCTGCCCATCATCCTCCCCAGCACCAGGTGATGGTGCACCCCGTGTGTGAGCGTCCCCAGTGCGCAGGCATTCCCAGCTCAGGGAATCTGTGAGCACAGCTGTCCAGGGGAACCTCCCCGAGGCAAAAACGTGTGCCTGGGCGCTCACATTAACTGCAGGGAGGCTCAATCTCCCCCTTTTCCTCTCAGCGGTGGGGTTTAAGCAGCAGCTCCCTGTGGAAAGGCACAGGGGTCACACGGATGGCGTGTGCCACCTGTGGGATGAGGGATCTCAGCTGCAGGGCTCAGAGCTCTCCTCACCATCAGCACACACACAGGCTCAGCCCTGCAATGCACAACAGCTCCAGAACTCTCCCCAAAACTCTGCACCCAAATTTTATCAGCCTCAACAAGCCCTGCCTGGCCCTGTGCCATCTGTCCTGGGATGGATGCAGGTCACAGGGCACAACGGGGACATCACCCGCCCGCACCTCTGGGCACATGCAGAGCCAGGCACGGAGCGGGACCACAGGAGAGCCGCGGGAGTGAAATGGGATGTGTGGAAAACGCTTCCTGTTTACCCAGGGTTTGGAGCCCTGAGCAGCGGCTGCTGCAGCGGGAAGCGGTCAGCAGGGGCCAGATGAATGGAGGGGTCTAAATCTGAAATTGTGACGCTTCATTTTGTCCTCCCAGGGAAGTCGGTGCTGGGGGAAAACCTGGGAGGCAGCCAAGGCTCAGTCATGGTGCGAGAGGGAGGGAAGGAGGGAGGGAGCCAGAGGGTGTTGGTGCCACACACCTGGCCATGCCAGCTGTGCCCACACCTCTGCCTGCACCTCATGTTGTCCCCAAAACCTCCTGCTGGCATTTCCACTGAGGCTGCAGCGCCCTGGCAGCTCCCCAGCCCACCCCAAGGTGACCTCCTGTGCAGCCCATGGTGGCAGCGGGACCCCCCAGAGCAGAGCAGCCACTCTCTTTGTGAGGGTCTCTCGTTCCTCCTGGAAGTCTCCACTTCTGCAATAAAGACATTTTCCAAGGCCTCCCTAAGGCCTCCTCTCCCCCCCATTGTTACAAATAGCTGCTCGTTAACAGCAAAAGCTAATTGCTAGCAAACTGCTAATTAGATATTTGACATCACATTGCACAAGGAGTTGGTCCTAATCCCTTTTTACAGCCAGGGGTGCAGGTGTGGGTGCTTCAGCAGCGTCTTGGGGCAGCTCTGGTAGGACCCAATGTGGGCAGCTCCTGCAGGACCAAGGCGGGCAGAGTGACACACAGCCCTCGGGGTGCTTCATCTGAGCCAGACTAAGGGCTCAACCTCCCCTCTCACCCCTGACACAGAGTTCAAGGAAAGCCTGATAAGAGAAGGGGAGAAAGTGAGGGAGACAGGGAGCAGAGATTTAATATTGTGCGAGTTGGTGTCTTGAACACGGGCAGCAAAGGCTGGGGGAGGAACTCTCCCGCTCTGCAGCACTGGGACCCCGGGGTCCCCAAGGTGGGGATGTGGCCGTGCCTTGCTGCTGCTGCTGCTGCTGTGATTGCAGGGAGGACAGAGGTGGGAAAAAGCCCAGAGCCTCCCTTTGGCTAAGCCAGCACAGTAAAGGGCTCCGTTATCTGCCCTTTGGGGCCAGATAAGGTTTCAGTGCTGTCCTGGGGGAGCTGCTTGTATCGCTCACAGATACTCCCCTGGCTGCTGAGAGGATTCAGGCACTCAGAAAATATTTGAGCAAGGCTCTATCTTCGAGGAACCCGTGTGCAATGGAAAGACACAGGACGCGTCAGCTCTGCACTGCAGGGGTTCGGTGTCTCAGCCTGTAGAACTGCCTGCAAAACTCTCCTGTTGCAAATCCCTGTGGAGAAAAATTATCACAGATCGAAACAGGCACCTGGGTTTGTTGCTGGGCTGGGAATCCTGCCAATTCCCCCCAATTTCCCTGAGGTGTGCGGAGATGTGGTCCTTGCACACCCCTGGTGTCGGCCTTGGAGCCTGCTCCCACCACCACAGAAAGATGGGAAAAGGTTTTCCACTGCAAAAATTACACTCTGTTAATCCAGCTGCCCCTTTCTTGCACCAGGGACATCTCTGTGGATGCATTCACAATCATTCTTTTATTTTTACTTTGACAGCAGCGTCCAAATCCTAAATGCAGAGTCTTGCTCTCAGCAAAGATCCAAAACTCGCATTTTGAATTCTCTGCCGAAAGTAACACCAAATGATCAATCAGGTAATGACTCCCACAGACCTACCCTTTATTTCATGAAATCTCAGACTGATTTGGGTTGGAAAGGAGCTTAAAGAAAATCCAATTCCACCGCCTGCCATGGGCAGGGACACCTTCCACTGTCCCAGGTTGCTCCAAGCCCTGTCCAGCCTGGCCTTGGGCACTGCCAGGGATCCAGGGGCAGCCACAGCTTCTCTGCACCAGGGCCTCCCCACCCTCACAGGGAACAATTCCTTCCCAATATCTAATCAAAATCTCCCCTTTAAAGCTTTAAAGCTTAAAGTTTAAAGCTATTCCTCCTTATCCTGTCACTCCATGTCCTTGTAAAGGAGACTTCTGGGCTATTCCATCCTCAGCAGAGCCCTGAGGGCTGAGCCAGCAATCTGTCTCCCAGCAGCTCTTAACTGGTCACTGTGGACAACAAAAATGGACATTTTAAATCTTCCCAGTGGCAGGACAAAACACCTGCAACTGATTAAAAGTTTTCTACCTCAAAAAAAACCCGTGCATGGGAAAAAAAATGCACTCCAAGGGTTGGTTCTGATCTCGTTGTGTGGGACAACGTCCAGAGGAGGTCTCCATGGAGAAGACCTGAAGGATGGACAGGACGTTGCACTAATGGTGTTCCACAGAAATGATCCAGCCAAATAACACCCGGCTGAATAGAGCTCCGTGTCCTTTCTATGAGATTAACAAGGCGTGTAAGAGATGAGTGTCTCCCATTAGTGGATTTAATACCTTGGCTTAAAAGTCCTACCCAGGAAACTTTCATGGCTTTTCTGCTGACTTCGCTGGATTTCAGCAGCGTAACAGAGAAGTGGAATTCAGCCTAAAAGCCAGACAGTGAATGCAGAAGTCAGGGCTTAGGAAAAAGATTCAAAAAAAAAAGAAAGAACTGTTGATATTTCTCCTCTCTGACACGTCGCAGTCTATCAAAATGGCCACTGCCTCTATTTTGTTTAATCACTTATCTCCATGGAGGGAAGAGGAAATTCCCAAGAACGCGCGGTCGTTAAAAATATTAGCCAGGGCCTGGTGATTATTTTTGGTAGCTAAAAACTTCCTGGCTGAGGGGTCTGGGTTTGCATTGGACTCGAGTAAATGTTTTAGGATAACTTTCATAAATACCCATTATACTCAAACCAGTGGGCAGTTTACAATTCAACTGGGAAGGGCGGGGACATGTTTCTCTTTCTTTTGTTCTGCCGGCCGCATGCTAAAGTGCATAGATCCACACTGAATTAGCATTTAGCTATTTTCTTGTGTCCTTAAATAAAGGACCAGTTCACACAGTCCAAAATCTCTGTTTCCTTTCGGGCAGGAAAAAGGAAGTGAATGCGAGGGGCAGATTTGGAGTTTGCTTGCGAGAACAATTGAGCTCCCATCCAGAGGGGAAGGGGATCTGCGTCAAGAGGAATTCACTTTTTTCTCTCTCTCTTTTTTTTTTTTTTTTTTTCTTCCCCCCTCCCCTCTGGAAGGGAAGAGAAAAATGACCTTTCGTTTAAAAGCCTGAAAGAATAAAGGTCTGAGCCTTCAGAGCTGCCTGCACAAATATAGTCATAAAGGCTTTTTCCTGACAAAGGGCTCCCGGGGCCGCTCGCGCCGTCCTTCAGCCACTGCGGACGCGGCTCCGGCTGCTCCCCTCTTACTTATCCCAGGTGAAGGGCGGCACCCAAACCTGTCAGCAGTTCCTGCCCACCAGGGACAGTCCCTGGGTGTTTCTGAAAAATTTCTGCCGTTTTTCTCGTGGTCCCTCCCCAGCACTGCCCAGGCTGGTGAGGCGGATGAGACTCGGTGGATGGGATTTAGAGGATCCCCTTGCCTTGCTCCCCCAAAATCTCATTTATAGCTGTGTGTGCAAGCAGGCAGGGCGTTGACTCGGCCTGTTACGTGGCCAGCACCTCACACGGGCCCCATTTTGGTCCCTTTACAAACCCTTCTCCCAGCTTCTCTGGGAAGAGGATGTGCACTGAGGTCTCAGGGGCTTGACTAAGTGTCAAAACATTATCTGTGTGGTCTCATCTGTGTGGTCTCACCCAAACCATCTCAGTCCTCAGCACTACTCTCCGTTTAGTGGGCCTTAAATATCCACAGAGTATTTGTCTCTGTATTTCTTTCTCCCCCCCATTCAAGCCACATCTCCAAGACAAGCTTCCAGAGCTGGAGAACAAGGAGGTTGAGCCTTGTGAGGATATTTGAGCATCTCCAAGGGAGTTAAGCACTTCAGGATGAAGGTGAGTGCCACAGGCTGGGACTCCCCCATGGTTCCCAGCTCTTGTCAGAGCAATCCTGGGAAAAGAGGGACTCATCACCCTTCCCTCCTTTCCACACATCAGGCAGACCTGTGCCAAACCCCAGGCACAAACCTGCCTGAGGGGTTTCTGCCCCCAGCCAGAGCCCAGGCCAGCAGCTCCCATCCTGCATCCTGCAGCCAGAGCATCACTTCCCTCCAGGCCTGCAGGTAATGCCCAGGGCCCTGAGGGAGCACAGGGGATCCAGCTCCACTTTGGGTTCCCACACACTCACACGAGCTCCTCGGAGCAGTTTTCCTCCCATCCAAGGAAAATATTTGCTCAGAGCGTGAAGCCGCGGCTGGGCAGCGTCAGCAGCAAATGTCAGCGAGTGTTGGCAGGAGAGAAACTAATCAGACAAAGTGGGCCAAATTTCTCCCGGGACGAGCTGCTCTGTGATCACTGCAGGAAGGATGGATGTGGCCTCGTGGTTAAATCGATCACTTTGTGCTCTCTCTTTGCCTCTCTCCTGGTTTTAGCTCAGCAGCTTTGCCGCCTACCCAGGGGCTCAGCGGAGCTGGTGACCCTCCTGACAGCACATCACAGACACGTCCCAGCTGAGCTGGGATGAAATCACCTCTCAGTGCTAAAGCTGTGGGTCTCCAAATATATTTTGGCAGGTTTCCACTTTTCTTCTCCGAAGCTGTCCGTCCTCAGTGAGTGCAGCTGGAGGGATGCCCCCACCAGCACTCAGAGGGACAAACCAGAGCCAACAGAGACCCAGAGGGACAAACACAATCGGTCCCAAAGGGGTCAGGCATCACTTCTGCTAAGGTCAGACGTCTGCAGAGCCTGGCACTGGGCAAGGGTGCATCTGGCAGCGCTGGGATGACTCAGTGTCTGAGGAAATGGTGTCACCTCCAGCCCCGTGCAGCAGCTACGATCCCTCACCCTGTTTCCAGCTCCACACACGGTTTTACCCTTTACTACCAAAACTTCCTGACCAACCCCCCCCCCCCCCCCAGCTGAAGCTTGAGTGAGCTTTCAGGTCCTTCTTATGGGTCTGTTGCATCAAGGGAGCCCCAGCCCGGGATGGGAGCAGAATAGCAGCGGGAGAGGTGTGTGGAGAAAGGGAGGATTACACCAAACTCGTGGCAACTTGCCAGCCCCGTGGATTTCTGTCCTTATTCCTGTTCCTCTTGAGCTCCCAGCATGGAGTGTGCACAGACTGCACCTCCCACCTCGGTGCATAAAGGTAATTCATTAACCTGCAAAAATGAGGAGCCTAAACTTTCCCCCAGCCCCCGTGAGAGCAGCAGCTCCCCGCGGTGCTGCCGGGCTGGGGACAGGCTCCAGGGCCGTGCCAGCCGGGCAGGACATGTGCACACAGCTCCTCAGGAATGCACCCTCCCAGCAGGAGCTGCAGAGCAGCAGTGGAAAGGCACAAAGTCCAGGAGAGCCCAGCTGGGTGTGTGGGGCTGGGTACCACGAGGGGTTTTGTTCCCCTCAGGCTTTAGCAGAGTCACGGCGCTGGGTTTGGGATTCCAGGCCAGGCTCGGGGGACAAGCCCTGCAGTGGTGGGACCAGGCAGGCTCTTCCCGAGGTGGGACAGATTGTGACAGGGTTCTGAGTGCTCGTGCAAGGCCAGGGATAGTGGCAGAGATGGAACCCCGAGCCCCCCATCACCTGCGGGGCTGCCAAGTTCCCTGGGGGGCTGGAATAGGCTCATTCCCTCCCCAGCCCTTGATGTGCCCACCAGAAGCAGCAGAACCAGTCCCAAAAAGGGCTGAGAAGACATTGGGATTTCTGCCCCAAGTGTCCCTTGAGTGCCTCAACAAAGAGGATAAACTTGTCTAGAAGAAACCCTGGGAATGACCCAACTTTAATTTACAGCAGAAGATCACCCTCCTTCTGCTCCAGGAGGATGCAGGGGCTCAGGGATGCTGCTGCAGGTTGTGCCAGCCCAGTGGGGAGCCTTCAGCTGTTTTATTCATGGAAATCCAGGCTGCAGAGCAGCCCTGGAGCTGCTGCTTCCCTGGCAGCAGCCCAGAGAGGGTCTGTGCTCCGAGGAAACGGGCAGGGCAGCACCAATGTCCCAGCAGGAGCGATAACATCTGGATCAGCCCGAGAAACGGAGCCATTGGAGCGGGACCTCATCACGTGCCCGCTTCCTCCTGCTGCACAAACGAACAGTTCAGGTCGGATCGTCTTATTTTTCATAAACACACCAGGTTCTTAATGCTGGATTTGCAGTTCAGCGCTGCTGGGACACGGCTTTGAGCTCAGAGCTTAAACCTGAGCTTTGCTGAGATGAGTCCCAGATACAAAGCCAGCAGCACTCAGCAGGTTCTGTAGGAGCACAAAAATTGGTTGGATCAGGATTCCTGTGGCACCCAGTGAGCGAAATCACTGGCCTGTTACTTCTGAATTCCTTTTCTTTTTCTTTTTCTTTTTTCTTTTTTTTTTTTTTTTTTTTTTTTGGCTCTGTTTTGATTTTGATTTATTTTTCTATCGTAGGAAGCAGCTCAGAGATTGGTTGTGATATATCCCGGGCTAATTCCGTGGAAAGCCTGTTTTCCAAAGGAAACATTTGCCATCTTACCCCCAGCTCTGATTTGCCTGTCCCTGCTTGAGCTTGTTCTGCAACGCTAACAGGAAAGTTTCTTTGCACGGAGCCAATCGTGCCCGAGTGATTTTGTTCAAGGGATAAAAAGCACATTCACTCTGTGTTCGAGATGACATTTATTTGGCGGGTGAGTTGGAGAGCTCGGTGGGCAGAGAGAAAAAACATCCTCGTGAGGAGCTCTTTCAAAAGAAAAGAAACAAGAATCCAGGAGAGATAAGAAAGCGAGCGTTTGCAGAATCTGGGAAAGCCTCGTGCAGAGGGACGGAGACAAAGCACGAGAATGCACTTTATTTGTGACAGGCTTTCCATCCTGGGCAGCCAAACAGGACATCCTGCTTCAGTTCTCCTTCCTCTCTTTAATTAGAGTTGTGTTCAGGACACTGCCATTAATGTCATCTCAGCATTTCCATGACAAAGCCCTGTTTTTGCTGGACTTTAGGAACTTGGCCCTAGAAAAGTCTGTTATTAGTGCAGAACTGTTCAGCTCAGAGGCTGGGGCAGGTCTGCAGCCAGCTGCTGTGACATTTCCATCACAGGGAGCTGCCACCAGCTCGGAGAGAGGTGGTTCCATCCAGGATGTGGGAGCAGTGAAAGAAATCAGAGCCCATCTCTGGGGCAGCGGGATTAGGGGTGTTTGTGCCCCAGGAGTGCCCCCATTTCAGGTCTGAACCGTGACACCTCTCAGGCATCTAAAAGTCACTGAAAACCCACCACCCACATTTTCAAATCTGTGAGGGGCTGTGGAAGCCTCTGTGGCTGCAAATAATCAAAAAAGAATCTGAAAAGAAAAGCGGATTCTACAGCAATGGTGTTTTCACTGCCTGAGAACAGGGCCTGGCTACAGCCCCCCAAAAAGGAGCCCCCTGAAATCCCTGCCAAAGGAGCTCAAACACCAACCTGGCTGACAAGGGAGCTGTAAAACCCCCGTGCTTGAAAGAAGCTGAAATGCACCTTAAACACCAGGACAGTCTGGCAGAGCTCGATCAGCTCTGCTGATAAACCAGATTCCTGTCGTGCTTGTTGTGCTGTATAAACTCCTTCCTTCGGGTCTCCACGGCAGGACCTGGGGTTTGTGCACAGCTCTGAGCACACGGGCAGGAGAAATCCTCATTGCCATCCCACTGAGAGCCCTGTGACACCAGACTGTGCATCCCTGAGCAGGAACAAGCCAGAGCTCAGTCCAGCCAACGCCTCTGGGGCTGGTTTTGGCTCGAGAAGTGCTAAATATTATTAGCACAAAGAAAACCACTTTTATTTTTTTTTCACGGTGGAAAATCTAGTCCTTCCAACCAAAAATATTGGTGCAATTCTTCCACCCCTAGAGGGAGGGCAAACAGATTCCTTTGTTCCTGCTGCAGTCCCAGGTGCATTGCTGGCATCCAGAGCGGGACAGGCTCTGGAAGAAGCTGTAAAGCAACACTTCACCACAGGACACTCCAAAGCAGACAGGGTTAAGCCAAACATCCTTTCACTGCTCCTCTTTCACTTCCCATTTGAGGGGAGAGCACACAATGGCCCTGCACCCTGAGCTAGGGCTGTGCTGGGGGATCCCCTCCCTGCAGTGGGGCTGCATCTTCTCCTGGCTCCCTGCACGGCCAGGCTGCTGTGCCCCCTGTCCCAGGCTCCCACGGCCACCACGTGCAATTCCCTGCCTTTTCCCACCCCTGCTGCCACCCCACAGCTTCCCTCACTAGCTGAGGAGCCAAATCAGAGGAATTATCCGATTCAAACGGACTAACAGAGTGAGGAAATGGTGGAAAGAGGCTGGTTTGGGGTTCCCCAAGCTGTTTGGAGCTGTCTCCCCAGTTTCCCACCTGCTGGAACAAACTGGTTTGGGTACAAGGCACTGATGCTCCGATGCCACCCCACGGGAGAAGCCCACGTGGCTGCTGGGCTTTGGCTGAGGAAATTTAGGATGTGCTGGCACAACTCTCCCTCAGCGGTGCCCGCCGATGCTGGGCACCCCCGGGAAGAGCTCTGGGCTCCATCCCCCTGCCCGGGCCGCAGCGGGGCGGGGCAGGGCAGGAAGGGCCCGGCGGAGATGAGGAGATGAGTGTTTCCTGCCCCTCCGCAGCGACACAGAGCAGCGCTGTCACTCGGCGGCCCCCGCGAGTGCGGCAGCAAGATAACTCCAGACGCAGCCACCATCACTTCCCCCCTTTGTCCCTGGCTTTTTTCAGGCCTTCCTGAGCACAAACGTCCCATCTCCAAAGGAATGTCACTGCTGCTGGCCGCCCACGGGATGCCGAGCGGCCGCGCTGCCCACGGCGCCGCAGGATCCGCGGGGATGTGGGTGCTCCAGCGCCCCGGGGTGCGGAGCCATCGGCAGCCCTGGGCTGGGAGCTGTCATGGGAGGACATGCAAGGCATCCCGACATGGAATTGAACGGCCACGTCCCCCAATTTCCTGGCCTGAGTCACTCCCGAGTGCAGGAGATGAAAGGCTGTCGGGAGCTCACGGAAAACAACCCACTCAGGAACTCAGGGCAGCCCCAGAGCCAGCAGACCCAGTGTTCCACACGCTCCTCAGGCTGTCTGGGACGGCACAGTTCCCCTCCAGCCTCACTAGATGCCCAAGCCCATCCTGGAAGGTGCTCACAGGACATTTCATGGCTGTGACAGTCCCTGCTCCTTGCCTGTCCCTATGTGGTGCCCACTAAGCCAGCCAGGGGTAACCCCCAGGCACTGCTGTCCCTGGCACAAACCCCACAAGAACCCTTCTGATCTGACAGCAGGGAGCACTTCCACCCCTTGAATTAGGCTGTATTTTTCCCTAGGTCCCTTCTCAAAAGAGGGCTCTGGGTTTGGCTCTTTGGGTGCTGTCCCCCCGATGTTTTCACCCCCACAGCAGTGTGGGGCAAGGGGGGGGCTTGTCAGGAACAAGGGGGAGATGTGGCAGCCCCAGAGAGGGCCCTTGGACAGCACAGCACCAGTGTCCCCAAAGCCAAGGCTGGAATGCGGCGAGGCTGTTTCGTTATCTCCTCCCCTGCCTCTCAAGGACAGAATAATCTAACGGCTGTAGAAACACATTTTTCACCAAGGGATTCTTCATTAGTGCTTGTTTCCTCTCCCAGACCGTTTCCTGGAAGCAGTTTGTGCTGACGGGGGTGGGCAGGAGCAGCCACGGGATGCAGGAGCTGCATGAGTGCGTGAGGGAGCACACACATTCCTGCCACGCTCCGTGGCCCAGGGTTACACCTGGACACTCTGTAGTGCTGCTGGCCACCAGCTTTCCATGCCTGAAATCACAGGCAGGCAGAGATAGGGCAAGGGGGAATGGTGTCAAACTAAAACAGGAGAGATTAGGGTTAAATATGAGGAAGAAATTTTTTCCTGTGAGGGTGGGCAGGCCCTGGCACTGGTTGCCCATCCCTGGAAGTGTCCAAGGCCAGGTTGGATGGGGTTTGGAGCAACCTGGGATAGTGGAAAGTGTCCCTGCCCATGGCAGGGGGTGGAATGGATGAGATTTAAGGTTCTTCCAACCCAAACCATTCTGGGATTCTGTGATTGTCAGCACCTTGCAGACAGGTCCTGGTGTTTCCAGCCCAGATCCTCCTGGTGTCAGCAGGACGTGGATGGCCAATGGCTCCTGCTATTAAACCTCCTGCACGGGTGTTTATGGATCAGCCATAAATATTTGCTCTGGGCTGCAGTTTTCCCAGGAAAGGTTTCAGCCCACAAGCAATTCCTCCCCAAGCCAGTCCTTCCCTGGCTGTTTACTTTTGGAGTTCCTCCGAGTTAAACACAGCTTTATTCCTAGAACAACTGGAATGCAATATCTACTACCTCCATCAATTATATCGAACCAATTATGGATCTTGCAGCAGCCAAACAACCAAAAAATGATCCTGTACCAAAAAAAAAAAAAGATCAGACACCAAACTGCAGCCAAGGAGGGAGGGAGGGAGGGAGCTGGCAGGGGGAGGAAAAGGATATGGTGCTTCTGGGAGCCGCGGCCGTTTGAAGGCTGCGAAGGGAAGCAGGCCAGAGGGTTATCCAATCTCTCGGAGCAGACATTTCCGCCTGGCACGCCCCAGCAGCACAGTCCCTCCGCTTCATTAATAAATCACCGATCCCGCCCGCTGCGGCTGCCCCGGGGAGGAAACGGGAGCCGGGGCGAGCGGGGCCGGGAGCGGGGTGCGGGTGCGTGTGCCCGTGTGCACATGGGGAGGGTGCAGGTCGCAACCAGGAGCCCCTAAAGGTCCTGCACAGCCCTTTCCAGCTCACCTGGATCTGGCACAAGAAGCTGCAGTCCCCATGAGCCAGCAGAAGCACTTGTGATACAACGTGGAGATGGACAGAACCCTTCCTTACCAACTGTCCATTCCCCCTTCCCAGCTGCCTCTCTGTCTTTACAGAAATCCCGAGTTTCCAAGGGCTCCCAGGCTCTCCAGGACACTCTTTCAGCCCCAAAGACTGCAAGCAGCGTTGTTTCCCCGGGAACACAAGCGAGGTTTATTCAAGGGCCGCTCGGCATTTTTGGCGGATGTTTTTGGGCAGATTTTTGCAGGTATTTGAGCACAGGTAACACGGGCTGTCCTGCTGGATCCAGCCATCACGGCAGCATCCTAACCCATTCCCTGGTGGCATCCAGAGTGTCCTGACCCCCGTGGAGATGGATGGAGGGAAGTCAGGGGTGATGGCACACCCCGTGTCACCCTAGAGCTACAGCGGGAAGGACACGGACACCCAGCGTGTGGCTGCTCGAGCCTCCAGCAGGGTGATCCCCGGCCCCACACCTCCCTGCCACGTGAAACGCTAAATAACACGAATTCCTGCCACCAGCGCTTCCTGTTTTCCTACTACAACGGCTCACGCTTCCCCGCAGTCCTTGACCCCTGGGACTGTGCTGGAAAGGATGCGAAATCCCTCTCCCGCAGCCCGAGGCTGGGCTTGGGGCTGCCCCGGGAGCGCTGAGCCCGCGGCCGCTCTGTCTGTCTGTCCGTCCGTGTGTCCATCTGGGCAGACACAATGGTCACACGGTGCCCCCTGAGCCGGCACAGCTGCCAGCAGCCTCAGGGGACAGCATCTGATAGCTCGGGAGGGAAAGCAGAGCCACGGAACAAAGCAAAGCCCAGCAAAGCCGAGTCTTTGATTCCAACCCTTTTTTTTTCCCTCTCCGAGCAAGGAAATACAGTTGTTTTCCCACTTGCACTTCCCCCAAATTGCAGGTTGATCTCTCACAGCCGGAGCCAGGTTGATCAAAGCTCGAGGGTTTTGCATTCCCTGCACAGCTGGAAAGACATTCTCAAAATCCCTTCCTAGCACTTATTCCCCATGGCACAGGCTGGGCTTCCCAAAACACCAAGCAGAGGAAGGTGGGGTTTCTGTGAGAGCAGAAACTGCTGCCCCAGGCCGTGCAGACCATCACGGACACACACATTGAAGGAAATGGCCCAGCCAGGGCAAGTTGGTGCCTTTCAGAGTCACCACCTCTCATCCCTGCTGGGAAATGATGCTGCTCCAACTTTTCAGTATTCCGAAGTGTAAAGTAAATGCTGATCGACCCAGACAACGATGGGTGTTTCACTCTCCTTTTCTCGGGGTGATGTGACACTTCAGCTCTTCAGTTTTGTTTCATTTTTCTGTTGTGGGAGAGTCAGGAGTCAGAAATCCCTCCACAAACAAACCCAGGTCTCCCCCAGCAGCTTCAGCACAGGAAACTCCACACACAGACATTACTGCAGTGGGGACAATAAACATGAGCAGGGCTTTGGGGAGATGGGAAAGACAAGGACACTGTGTGCCAGTTCAGCCAGTGTCGGGCAGATCCAACATTTGTGACCTTTCTTGCAAAAAGGAGCTGTAATAACCACTTATTTTGAAGCTTTGCAAGTGGAGACCTTTTCACCCACCAGTGCTAGGCCAGACCACCCAGCAGCACCAGGCTGTCCCTCAGGGACATCATCAAAAGCTCTGCAAAAAAGGGTCAGCTCCCAGAAAACAGACGTGAGGACACAGTGCCACACAATGCTCCATCAGCCCTCTGAGCCATCCTCTGGCCACACATGGCCGAGCCCTTTGCACAGGTCAGGGAGCTCATCCCAGCCCTGCTCCCACTGTGCAATCACAGGCAGATAAAAGTCTCCCCCTCCCAGCTCAGGGCTCCAGTTTCACCGCACTTAATCCTGGAGCCAGTTTGACATTGCGGCTCCGGGCTGATTGCGTGACCCAGTTGTGAGACAGCGAGGCCCCGCTGAGCTCAGAAATGTTAAATACATTGTAATTGGACCCCCGGTGCCTCCACTTTTCCTCCGATGAAGAGGCCCTGCTAAGTGAACTTTCCAGAGCATTCCCGGCGTGGCAGCGTGGCCTCGGAGCGCAGCTGATTCTCGATCCAGCACGGACACACTGGGAAGCTCTTCCCCATCTGTGGGGTGGTCTGGGCTGGCCACATCAACTGCAAAGAGAAGGAAACCCAATCCACCCGTTCCTGGTTTATCCCAGAAGGAAACGGGAGTGGGGCTAGATAAGGAGTGAACTCCCCAGGGAAGGGAGGGGAGAGCTGTGCACTCCCTGTTCCAACTTCTGCTCTTTACTTTGCTGTGCCTTTAATACCCAATCTCCCCCACGACGCTGCCAGCGGGCAGGGCCTGGTGAAGGGATGCCAGGGAGCCTGCAGTGACACCCAGCTCTGCCCTGGTGCGGGCAGGAGCGAGCTGCCAACGTGGATCAGCTGGCTGCTCTTGCATCTCCCCACTCCTTGTCCATCCTGGGGCATTGGGGACAGCAGCAAGTTGGGAACACATCAGCCCTGATGTGCTTGAGGGGCAGCACGGGCACTTGTCCCCACTGTCACCTCTCTCTGCCGTTGCCAGGTGAGTCTGGAGGCTCCTTGAGTCCCCGTGGCCATGGGGCAATGCTACCAGGTGCTATTTTGGTATAAAAAGCAGCACTTCCCCCAGCTTTGAAACACTTCTCTTCTCTGCCAATGCAAGTGAGTGCTCCTCTCGCAGCTGCTGTCCTCTCCAGAGGGGGTTTGAAGGCCATGGTCACAAAATCAGCAAATTGGGGCAAAGGGCTCTGCCAGAGACACAGGCAAAGGAAACAGATGCGAGGGGAGCTCTGTGACAGCTGTACTTTGCTACCAAACACTCCGAAACCTTGTGAGGACAAACCCAGCAGGAGTGTGAAACTTCTTCTCCACCTCTTGGGGACTTTTAAAAAAAAGCCACTTCGTTCTCCTGAAGTTTCCAGACTCACAGGTCACAGCCAGGGGAGAAAGTGCCAGACAGAAGCTGCTCCCTGGGGTGTTGGGGCAGAGATGGGGGCACAGCGAGTCCAGTGGGAAATGGGGAGCACCCACATGGGAAGCAGGCAAGCTCCAGTCCTGTTCCCATGGCTGTTGTGGGCTGGACCTCAGATTTAGTAGTAGGAAGAGTTTTGATGCTCCCAAAAACCCTTGGCATGGCACACAGAGGCATTTCAGGGGAGGGAGATGCTCTCTTGGTTTGCCTCCCTTTGAAGTAAAAGCCCTGGGAAAGGCAGGAACGCCTCCAAATGCACTTAATTAATCCAACTTGTCACATTAACGACATCAAAACAGCAACTGCAGCAGAGTCTGGGGCTCATCTCACACCCACCCAGCCAAGAGGCTGCAGAGCTTCCCCAGAGCTCGGGCAGGATGCAGAGGGCTCAGGGCACCTCGATGGCACTGGTGCAGCACTGGGACAGCGGGACCAGGTCCCCACGGACCGTGCTCAGAGCCCACTTGGAGCACAGACTGAGCAGAGCCCCCGGAGTGTTCTCTGCTGTGCTGCACCCTCCAGCTGGGAGGTTTGGTCCCTGCTTCAGCGTTTCTGCATCCATGAATGTGTGTGAGCCCTTTCCCAGGTCAGGGATGAGGGTGCCTGTAGTGGTAACTGTCCCCACGGTCCCACTGGGCACAGGGGTGGCTGTTCCTGAGTGGGGCTGAACCCCCTGCCCTGACACCCCAGCCCCCAAACTCTCACTGCCTTCCCCCCAGTGCCTGACCCCAGCTGATAACCTTGGGAAGCTCCCTCTGACCTGGAGGAGGTGGGAAAAGGAAAGATGTTGACTTTTAACCTCCTGCTGTGCTTCATCCTCCTCCTGAAGGGGCTGAGCTCCCCCCTGCTGCCTCCTCCCCATCCTGAACCCATCCATCTCCCTGCTGCCAGAGGGGCCACAGGAGCTGGAGGCCTCCAGGTCTTCCCACGATCCCACCTTAGAACGGGAAGGAAAGAGCTTCACTTCCAGCCACAACCTCACGTGCAGCCACAGTTCCCTCCTGTCCCTTCACCCCTCACCTCAGGGCAGCAGGACCCCTGCAGCAGCTCCCAGGCCAGGCTCAGGGGGACCTGAGGGGCAGAGAAATTTTGACAGGGCTGCTCAGTGGTTAAACCCCAGACTTTGGCCAAGCCCCCAAGTGAGACAGACCTGACCCCTTCCCCTCACAGCCTGGTTAAAAGGAGCCCCACGCCCAGCCAGGACCTGGTGATAAACTCAGGGCTTTGATGCGGAGGGGAAAGGGAGACGTCCCATGCAAGCCCTTATCTCCCTTTTCTTCTGTCCCTGCTGTGAACCAGAGGTGTGGGACAACCCTTTCCCAAGGGCGCCCTGGAACGGAGGGGCTGGGCAGAGCCCGGGTACCCCAAGAGCCACGGGACGAGGGGGCTGTGGGTGCAGCCCAAGGCACGATGCGACACCGAGCGCCACCCGCCTGTCACACCGTCCCAGCAGCTCAGACACGGAGCTGGGACACACGGGCTGATCAGAGGAGACTCCGAGCGACTCTGTCCCTCTGCCTCCTTCTGCCCTCCTCTGGCGTCCGTGGGAGGTTTTCCTGGGATCATTCTCCTCGGCTGCTCCGGCTAAATCCCGTTTGCTCAGGTGGAGGCGGAGCTGTGCCGAAGTCCCCAGCGTGGCAGGGGTAATTATCTTGTGCTCCAGGAGCTGCCCTCATTATCTGTTATTAATACTGGATGGAGCATCCCCTGCCCCAAAGACAACCCAGTGCCCGGGGCTGGCACTGCCAGGACTCCTCGGGAGTTGTGCAAAAGGGTTTGGGACGAAATATACGGCATGAGGCGAGGAGGAGGAGGAGGAGGAGGAGGCCAAGAGTCGGGAAAGCGTTCCTTGGGAAGAACCGGAGCTGCCTGTCCTCGCTCCCGGCTTAGGAAGGGGAAGCACACCCCGCTGTGGCTGCTCCTGCACTTGGAATGGCATCCGAGAGCTCTCTGATGGGGATCTCCCATCCCAGCTCCCGGTGCTTTCCCCCAAGGGGTCACCAGGATTTCCCAGCTGGGAAACCCCGAGGAGAGGGAATGTTGGGGCTGGGAGCTGCACCTCGCACGGCACCGCTCTCCGAAGGGAGAGGCAGCAGGGAGGAAAGGGGGAGCTGCTGCTGGGAGGATTTTTTCCTCCTTCACCCTGTCCGCTTCAGAGAGGTGAAAACTCAGGAAAGGGGGAGTGCTCTTGTGCAAAAAAATCCGTGCATCCCACTGCTGGATAGCGCAGGGTCTGCAGGGAATGTCCTTCTGCTGGGTCCCCACCTCGGGGGGACACACAGCAACATCTGGGATGCAGCAGGGAGAGCACTGGGGGGGCAGAAGTTGTTTTTTTTTTTTTGGCCTTTTGTTTAAGCGTCAAAACCACATTTCAGGAAACTTTAGATGAGAAAATTATAATACAAAGCAAGGAGCAGCAGCATCTCCAGGCGACAGGAAGGTGGAGTGGGAGAGCCACGCTAGCAGGAGCAGAGCGGTGTAAGAGCAGAGGTTTCTTTGGTTTCACAAATCAGAGGCTCAAAGTCGGCAAATGTGTGAAGCTGTCTGCTGGCGTGGGTCAAACTGAGGCAGCAGCTTCACAAGGAAAGAGGAGGCAGGATGGATGCAATAAAAACACTGAAATGCTTTGCACCAAGGCTTGCCAGTAACAAGTTTAATTCTGGAGCTGCTAAATGTTTTGTCTCATCATCCTCAGATCCAAAACGTGCTTTTTGGTGAGCAGCATTTTCCCTGAGAAATTGCTCCCAGCCTCAAACGAAAGAGAAAAAGCCTTTAAAGGATATTGAATGGCCCCCAAGAAAGAAAGGAAGGTTTTAATTTCGCGTGGAACAGAGCGTTTGCACAATGAACCAGAAAAGGAAACATGGCAGAGATTCTCCCTTTGGGTCTGAGCCTGTCTGACTTTGTCCTTGTGGTTTTCGGTTCAGCTGCAGAACAGAAACCTCCGTTTCCCCCCGTTTTTCTCTCTGAGCCCTCAAGAATAGCCTTGCCATGGCCACGGGCGTGGGAACCGAGCCTGGCAGTGCCCGTGACTCACCCGCTTTGGGTGCTGCTGGTTGAAATCCCTCCCCAAACCCCCGCTCTCAGCCGAGGCTGCTGCTCTTCCAGGCTCAGCCATGTGTTTCTGTTTACTCGCTGTGTGTGCCAGCAGAGCCTCGGCGTCCACACACATCATGTTTGCATATAAGCTGCAAATTTGAGTTTGATTTGGTGGGCTGGAGCCCCGGGGGCCTCTTGGATGCCTTTGAAAGAGTCGCTGGGTCTGAAAGGTCTCCAGTGCGTGGGGATGTGTGGTCCAGGAGAGGTGCTGAGAGGGGGAGTGTGGGAAGAAGAGCGGGAGGAAAGAGAAAGGAAAAGGAGATGAAAAGGATGGGGATAATGGAGGGATTCCAGAGAGGAGAGGGATGGCACCCAGCACCCAGCCAGCGCCCAGGTCACAGCACACACACAGCCCCATCTTCCCGCATAATTCCCAGGGAATGTGCCGGGATCTCAGCATCCCCAGCCCGACAGCAAACCTCCCTCCCTCGAGGCAGCAGAGACAGAGCCACCTCTGGCCATGCAAGCCCCGCAGTGACCTCCTGGTCTGGTCTTCCCCTGCAATCTGGTGGTGGTTTTGCAGAGCCCATCCCTGTCCCCCCCACGCTCCCCCCACACCCGGGGGCCGCCGTGCCCTCGCATCCTCCAGCACTCCCGTCTGAAACACCCAGCAGGAGGCTGGGAACGTTTGGCTGCTCTCCCAAGGAGATTTTCCTTCATAAAACACAAGGCAGGCGGGGGCTTTTCACAAGCACTGGGCACGGCTGAATCCCTTTTCTCGGCAGCCAGCGGGAGGAAAATGGAAGGGGGACAAGAGACGGGACGGCCACTGCCTTTGTTCAGTTTTCGAGGCAGAAAGAGGATGGGATGGGGGGTTTAAAGATATAATGATGGGCCTGAATGTGCTGCAGGAGCAGCTTGGAGTGGGGAGGCTTCAGACTGCCATGGCAGGGGACAGGCGAGGTTTGGTTGTCGTTGCCAGTGGCTCACGGGACAGGGGTGAGCCCCTCATGCTGGGCATCCAAAGGGTTGGGATCTTCCTCTGGGCTCGTCCTGTTGCACTCAGGGTGGTGTCCAGCAGGGACAGACTGCCTGGGAAGTGTCCAAAAGGGACATGGTGAACAGGGTGATGCTTGTTAACCATGCTCCTTGAGGCCTTTCCAACCTTAACAGTTCTATCATTAAATTAATTAATAACCCAACACTGGTTTGCACTTCGGGGCTTATGCACTGCCTCCCCCTGAAAGAATGAGGAGAGGGGACCCCAATCCTGCACCTGCACCTGGCTCTGGCTTTGTCCCCCCAACCCTGAGGCGCTGGGGATGGTGGGGACAGGGACAAGGACAGGGCCAGGGCCACCACCGCCCTGGAGACCCGCTGGGGAAGCCCATCTGTGTGTCACTAGATGGCGGCTCCACCTCAGGAATGGCCACAGGGGCATGGCGGGGGGCAGCCCGGGGTGTCCTGTCCCCCCGTGGGGGCCCAGCACAGCCCCCCATGTCCCCCTGCCACCCGTGTCCCCACAGGACCAGTGGAAGCCACCACGGCCATGCAGGAGGGGTTTCTTACTCTGCTTGCTGCAACCTCACCTTACAGCACCATTCCTGCTGGTCAGGGCCTCAAGTTGCACCAGAGGAGGTTTAGGTTGGATATTAGGAAAAATTTCTTCACTGGATGTGGGATTCCCTCTATCCAGCTCTTTCTCGCAGGGCTGCTCCTGAGCCACAGCTCAGCCTGACCATGGCTGAGGTCAAAGAACTGCGTCCCTCCCATTCCCCCTCAAGGAAACCCAGATGGAGACGTGGAAAAGATCTCATCTCATGCCTAGACCACCCCAGGCTGGAGGCTGTGAACCTCCCGTGGTGGTCTAAAACACCCTGCAGCACAAGAGAGAAAGCCCCTGGGCCCCCAGGCCTGGGCAGATGCAGGCAGGGAGGGTGGATGTGCATCCCACTGGGGCACAGTCCGGGATCATCATCCATGCAAAATCATCGGGGATTCCCTGGGAGATACAAAAGCCTCAAAAATGGAAAGCAAACACCTCTCCCAGCAGCACACATCCCCCCCTCCCAGCTCCTGTGCTGCCCCTTGGTCAGCCCCATGCCGTGGTGCTCCCATTCCCAGTATGGCCAGTTCCCTCCAGCGCTGGGGCCCATCTCTGGATGGACCTGCAGCTTTAAGGCACAGCCAGGCTGGAGCAGGTTCCTCTTCCCAGCCTCTGGTGCCCTGCCAGAGTCAACTTATCTGAGAGTAATTAGTGTGGTTATCAAGGGAAGTGGTGGATTAATGTGGGAAAGTCATTGATGAAGGCAGAGAAGGGCAGATGCTTTCCTGGAGTCCCCAATCAATACAGACCTTGGAGCATGAATGAGGGCTTCAAAGAAAAGCATCAGTGAACGACTGAATGCTTGTAGCTCCCGGATGGCTGCTCTGCCTGGAGCAAGGAGTGAAACACGGCCCAGGTCACCCGCACACTGTGCCAGTTGTCCTTCCTTGTGCCATCTGGAGGAGCCTCTGCCCACCGGGTGCCCATGCAAGGGAGGAGGATGATGCTGGGACGGGGTGGAGATGGGTACTGAGGATGTGGAGGGAATCTGTTGAAATCCAAATTGCGGTCCCCTCTCGGCCCTGTGGGTCTGCCCCACACCTTCCCTTCCCGGCAGGGTGAGGGGACACCGGCAGCACTGCTGGAGACCGCCAGGGCTCTCTGGGACAGCCACAGCCTGGAACGTGTCCCATGCATGACAGTGGGCAAGAGAAAATTATCCTCACAACCCCAGGTCCTCTCTCAGAGCCGGAGCAGCTCCCAGCACCTCCGTGCCCTGCCCCGTGCCCTGCCCCGTGCCACGCAGCGGTGCCAGAGGGCCGTGCTGCCTGTCACCGTGTGCCCCTGGCCTTGCCAGCATCCGCTCCCCCTGCTCCATCCTGCTTTTGCTTCATTGTGCAATGCACAGATACAAAGTGGGTCAGGAAGAGCCGGGAGGAGCTGCTGCGAGGGGAGGGAGTGACGGAGCTGCAAGGCCACAGGCTGTGCTGCAGCCCCTCGGGGACATGCTCTGCTGACCAGTGACACCAGTCTGGTGGCCACCACGGCTCCTGAGCGCCGCCACTCCTGGGTGCGAGGCACACACGGGCATGTCCCCGTGCCCAAAGCTGGTCCCCTCCAAGGCAAAGCCTTGCCAATCCCCAAGGTGCAGAGAGGTTTTGTTAGTGTTTCAGGGGAAACTGAGTCACGGAATGGGAAGCAGCTTGCCCAGAGTCACCATCCTTGGCAGTGCCCGCCAGTGGATGGGTGCTGAGCCACATGGGCGGCTCCTGGCACATGGGCCGTTTATTGCCCGTGGTCCTTAGTGCAGAAAGGTCCGGCCACATGTGGCCGGCGGAGCCGGGTCCCCGTGTCCCAGATCCCGGTCACAAGAGCATGGCTGAGGTGTGAGAGGGGACAGCAGAGCTGTCCTTGTCCCCGGTGCCAGCAGGACAGCGCTGCCCACGCAGGGCTCGCCGTGTCCCGGTTCCCTCCGTGCCACCCGCCTGCAGAGCATCCCGGCCTTTACTCGAAAGCCAAGCGGGGCGGGACAGCTCTGCAGAGAGGGAGAAAAACCAAAACAAATCGGAGCATGTTTTTTTTTTTTTTTGCGCTCCCAGCCCAGCTCCCAGCCCCTCCTCTGTCATCGCCGCTGGAATGTGTCTCCAAATTCCTCGCTGCCTCGCTGCGTGCTGCTGCCGGCTTTGCCTCTGATTGTTTGCAGCGATTGCGCTTTTCCCACACTCCAGATCATGGCTCGGGATCGCCGTGGCTCCGTGCCGGCTCCGCATCACCCCCAGCACAATGTGCGAGCGCAGGCCGGGGCGAAGCGCAGCTCCGGGAGCCGGCGGGCGCTGTGGGCGCTGCGTGACTCTGCCCTGAGTCACACCTGAGTCACACCTGAGTCACCTCGGCCCCTCCGATCCCAGCTCAGCACCTGCAGCCAGCGCAAGGTCGGCCGGCAGCCGCCTCCTGCCCCTCGGCCCCGGCTCGGGCACGGCTGCGGGGCTCGCTCGGGCTTGACCAAGCAGGGTGGGAGGCAGAGAGAAGGGGCTGCTGCCCTTTGGCGGATTCCTGATGGGATGATTCCTTCCGCCTCCGTCGCCATTTCAGCGCGGTCACAGTTTTAGGTGCGCCTCTTCCCTGGTGTGCAGGCTGCAAACATTGGGATTTCTTCTCTTTGGGAGCACTTTCCCGTCTGGACTTTGCTCTCTGCAGCCCTCGGAGAGGCGGGAGGGTGGGTGCAGGGGCATGTTTGCCTCCTGTGCTTTGTTTTTCCTGGCTGGGGCCGCATCCCCGTGCCTGGTGTCACTTCCCTGTTCCATGTACTCAGGGCAGCTGCCGTTTCCATCGGTCTGGACGCTCTCAGGAGATCCCCGAGCTCCAGTGCTGGGACATCCCAGCAGCAGGATGGCCCCAAAACGGCTGAGACCAGCTGTGCTCACACAGATCCCGTGTCCATCCCAACTCTGAATCCACCTACTTTCAGCATGGCATCAGCACCTGGCAGCCACTTCTCCTTCCAACACCCCAAAACTCCCTTATCGGCATCCTAGGCTGGGGGAAAAGTCCTGAGGAGAGGTGTTATCTCCTGCAGACACACAGGAGGAGGTCAGGAAACACCTGGCAGTCAGTGGCCAGGCCTGACAGGCTGAATCCAGGATTCCAAAGCCCAGGCAGCCTCGGTTCACTCCCATTAATGGACTGCGTTCTACAGGGACTCCATAAAGCAGTTAATCCTTATCTGCAATGTAAAAAAGGATAAACTGCACGCGATTAAGACCATATTGTGTAAGGCAGCCAGCTCCAGCAGAACGGCCTCAGAGCCCTGCAGCTCCTCTGAGGAACCCGCACGTGATCCCAGGTCCCTCGAGTCCCTCCTGGGACTTTCCAGGGGTCACCCACAGCCCTGAGCACCCTCCAGGCTTCTGTCTCCCAGCCCAGCTCTAATCTCAGCCTCGAGACTCTGAGCATGAATAAACTCACCTGTTATTTGCAAACAATTCACCCACAAGTACTCGACAAACAAAAACCTGTAATTAAGCAAATAACGAGAACCTTCTCCCCCATGATACAGCGCTGCAGACCGGCTTCTGTTTGAATTGTTTTATTGCAGAGGGTTTTAAATCACTCTTTTTATTTGAGAAGAGGTAAAAGCTAAACATAAATTTAAAAAAAAAAATCGGGGAAAGGAGCTGGATGGGCGCTTGCCAGGGCTCTATCGCTGCTTTTCCCATAGGAAACCCCCCTAAATCTGCTGAGAACGGGACACCCACAGCATCGCCTCCTGCTCTGCTGTTATCGCAAACCAAACACAGGGGAAGGTGAATGTAAACAGTTTCTTCAGCCCGATCACATTAATACCCTCCGTTAAAGCTGGGCCCTAATTGCTCCTGGAGCAGGAGGTGGCACAGTCCCCGGGGGGACAAGGACTCCTGGCCGCTCCCTACGCCCCCCCCCGGCAGCACCGCACCCTGTGGATGATGGGTGGGGCAGGATCCCAGGTGAGAGAAGCCTCCAGGGAGTGATTTCCCACCCTGCACCCCCAGTTTGGGGACAGGGAAGAGCCTCTGCAGACTTTTCCTGGAGCAGCTCCGCAGAGCAGCCTCTTCCCCCTCAGTTCTCCAGTCCTGACTCTTCTCTTTTCCTTGGGCACCTTGATTCCTTCTGGGGCACCGGCCAGTCGGGAGCCCCTCGTCTCCAGCCCCTGCTGCCATCCCAAACCACCAGGACTCCACATTCCCCTGCTGCTGAGCACGGACAAACTCACTGCATGTGCTGGCACGTGTGGCTCCAGCCCAGCGTCGCTGTCACCCCCGGGCAATCCTTATCACGTTTTCCCAGTCGCTCCCTCCTTCCCCACACAATAAAGGTCAGGGTGCAGAGAGACATTTGGGTTCTTGCCATCAAAAGAGCCTGGTTTGGGTTGTTTTTTTTAAGTTTTTCCTTCTTCCTGCCCATCAAATCCCAGCTCCCCATATCCAAGGCTGACATGGCGTGAGGATGCTGGGATGGGGCAGCCCTGAGCCGGCTCTGCCCTGCATGGATGGAATCTAGCTCACTTCCACCCAGGAGAGGTGGGAAATGACCATCTGGGAATTTAATGTAATCAACAAGCATTTGCAGCTTTGCCTAATTTTTTTTTTTTTTTTTTTTTTTTACTGCCTAGACAGGGTTTTGTTTTCAAAGGCTCAGTTTTTTCCAAGGGTGGGAAAACCTGCCCCAGAGTGAACCCGCTGGGATAGCCAAGCCCAGGGGAGCAAGAGAGTTCTGGTAATTTTGAAATAAAACTATCTTCTTCTGTCAGAAAAACAAGTCCTAGGCTGGCCAAAGACAAATATTCTGAATGTTTGCTTTTAACTCTTTTGGTGCCAGCCAGCTGGAGCTTCTCATTTTACAGCAGCTCCTCACCTTGCACCACTCCCTGGAGGGGGGTGCCAAGTTTTTGATGAATAAAATAACACATTTTAGTGCCTGGCTTTGTGAAGAGAAGCTTTCTCTGGCCGTGTGGGTTTCGCAGAAGCCAAAGTAGCTTCCTCCTGTCCTCAGGGCCCCCTCAGCCACGCCAGCAGCCCTCAAACCACCCCCACCCCGTGCCCAGCACTGCTCTGCCTGTGTAGGAGAGTGAGGGGCCAAATCCTCCTGTGACACAGGAGTGACAACCTCAGAGCAGTTTGCTGCCGGTTTCGTGCATGTAGGCGGTGGAATAAGAGGTCAGAGAGGCACTCTGGGTGTCACTGCTGGTGTCACCTCAGAGACACTGCGTGGGGAGCTCAGCCTTATTAGACAGCGGAGCACCCACACATGAGAAACCGTCCGAGTGATGAGTGTGGAGGAAACCAGCCGGGTTTCCTGTCTTGGCTCGGTTGCTCCTGGTGCTGCCTCGTGCCCTGAGACCCCGTTGAGCCCCAGCTCCAGCCATGCCAGCCCCTGTGCAGTGTGGCACCGCGATCCCACAGGCCCGGGGCAGCTCTGCCATCCCACCGCGGTGCCCATGGCTCTGCAGCTCCATCAGGAATTGCTGCAGCGTCACATAAAGCTTTGCTGAGCTCTGTTTTTCCCCCTGTTGGTAAAAGAATGTTTCTGGCCAGTGCCCAGGGCCAGGTCATCTGTGAAAATGGGGATCCATCTGGCAGGCACCTGGCCTAACCTGAAGCTGCCAGGATGGAGTCACAAGATTCCCTGGGAACTGAGGGATGGGACATCTCCTTGGCTTGGGCATAACCAGAGGTGAGAAGGATCAGATTCTTAGGTCTTGTGGCCCTGGGGACACTGACCACCATGCTGTCATCACCAAAATGCTGGTGGCACATGGCCCAGGCAGGGAACAGTTGCTGGCACACAGCACTTGCCAGAGCTCAGAGGAGGGATCTCAGGAGTTTGTGCTGGAAGCCACGGGCAGCTGGAGCCGGGAGCACTGGGGCTGGGAGGATGTGGAGAAGGGTGGCTGGGCTTTCAAATCCATTGGTTCACGGAGAAGCCAGCAAGGGAGGGGCAAGGAGCAGCCTGTCTTGTAATTGTAATTGTGTTAATTACCCCAGCTGGCTCCGAGCAGGATCCCACACTGAGGCAGGTGCCTCATCATCCCCTACCCAGCATCTGTGCCACCGTCCCCTCCTGTCCCCATCATCCCAGCAGAGCATCCAGGCAGGCCTGGGCCATGCTCTGCTCCAAAGGTGGCTCCCAACCAGCGTCCCCATCCCTGTCAGACACCCAGGGGCACATCTGGGGTCACCCTGAGCGTGCAGCCCTTGATGACTTTTGGGAGAGGCGCTGAGGGGTCACCACTGGTTCCTTGCAGGCTGTTGGGAGGGCAGGGCAGGGATCCCAGCGATGCTCAGGGGTGTCACCAGGGTCCCTGGCTCCCGTCAATCGTTCAGGACAGTGCTGCTGTGCTCTGCAGGAGCAGGCAGGGTGGTGTGTGTGGGATCTGGCCCTGGGGCGCTCGCTCAGCCCGTGCCCAAGTGACGCAATGGAAAGCAGCAAGCAGGAGCGTGCCTTGCCCCTACTTGCAGCTCTTCCAGCTCTAGGGCTCGATGCTGGAGATAAACGCCTCGATGGGACGGCAGGACAAGTTCCAACACTGCTTCCCAGTGTCTGCTGCCAGCTTCAGAGCGTGAGAAAATACCAGGCAGGGAGGGAAGGATCAGCATCGCATGGATGTTTGGAGATGATTGATATTTTTATGGTGAAGTTGGGATTTTTGGGTTCCTCCATCCCCTCCACGTGGCAGGTTCCTGGGCTTGGGCTTGCATGCACGTGTTAGGCACTGTGCTGCCCAGGGGCTCTCAGGGACATGCCAAGGGCTGGGCTGCACCCTGAATCCTCTCCTGGGCACCCACAGCTGGATGCAGGCACCCACTAAGGCCCTGCACAGCAGCCCTGTCCCCATGCGACGCCAGTGTCCCTCAGGCTGGTTAGGATGGACCCTCAAAACCAGTGAGTTTGAAAATAAATCAAGCAAGGAGACAAAAGCACAAGTCTACAGTGAGCGTCCATCCACCTCCACAGCCAGGGACCCCCTGGGTGTCTGTCCTGGGTGTCCATCCATCTCCAAAGACAGGGGTTCCCAGGAGCTCCCTGCCCATGGTGCAGCCAGCTCCAGGGACCAGCCATGGCAGAGGGCTCTGGTTAAAAAAGCAGCAGAAAGAACTTGTTGCTTCTCAAGCAGGCAGTGAAAAACCCTCTCTCCTCAGCCCCCAAAGCCGTGGGGATCAGAGGGTCCCCAGGGTGGCCTCACTCCCCCCACTTGTTTTGGCTGTTTGCATTTACCCCAGCTCCAGCACTGCCTGAGAGACTGAATTCTCCTGGCCAGCTGGGAAGGACCAGACTCTTCTCAAGATGTTCTAGGACGTGGCCCTCCTGTCCTTCCACCAGCGCTGCCTTTGTGGCACTGGGAAGAAGGAAAGCAGCTCTCTCCTAGCAGGTTGTGGGACATGTCCGGGCATAAACCACCTCCCGCTGCACACACGGAGCCACCGCGTGCTCCAGGGATGCTGCCTCTGTGCAGGGATCTGATATGGGCAGGAGCTCCAGGACACATCCCCAGGAGGGCCCTGTGCCCATCTGGATCCTGCTGGAGAGGAGAGACCGCAGAAAGCAAGCTCAGCTCTCTGGGAAAGCTCCCTGCCTACATCCCTTGGGGTCGGGCAGAGGAATTCAGCCTGATTATCATTAGAATAAAGGCCAAAGGAGCCCAGCTCGCCCTGGCTCCCTGCTCTCAGGTTCCCACCATGGATCCAGCTTAGGGATCTGCTCTGGGATGCAGATGGGAGTCCTGCCTTGTTCAGGAGCTTGCTGTGGGGCAGGCAGGGCTGGTGTGAAATAGCAGGAGATGGGCCATGCTTCCAGCAATCCCATTTTATCAGCTGCCAGGCCCTCCAAAATCAGCCACAGTCCTGCTCTCTGTTACCTGCCTGATCATCAGCACATGAAATTCAGGAAGGGAGAGATGTTAAAAGGCACGTGCTCCACAAGGATGCAGTCTTGACCCTCCCGGAGCATCTTGTCAGTGCTTCCACTGGGACGTGGGACAGAAGCAGATGAGGCTGGCTGGAAGGAGTCTGCTCCTTCCCAGACCTATGTGCCTTCCCTAAGTGAGGCTGCATTGCTAAATGGGAGTTTTTCCTGAATAAAGATGAGGCTTAGCCACAGAATTGAACTAAAAAGACATAGTCTGCTTCAAAATGAATGTCCAGAGCAGCTGCTCCGGGCAAGGAGAGCGTTTGCAAAGGCACTCCGAACCCAGCAGTGCCCCCGGCGATCCTCCCGCACCACCTGTGGACGCTCCAGAAAAGGGGGAGGCAAATCCGCCTGGGTAACTGGGTGTTCTATCAATTAACTCGGAACCTGCTCGTGGTTTCTATCATTATTTATGTCTGAGTGTGCAAAAACAACCACCACGCACCTTGGAAGCCGGGCACGGGCTTTCTGCCTCGGGCGCTCCCAGTAAACGCCGCGTTTCCGACGGCTCGCGGGGGTTTGCTCTCGCCTCCTTATCGGAGCCGGGACGCGTGTGGTTTTTTGATCCGGAATTGTGGCCCCGGGCGCTCCACCTGCCGGCTCCCCCCGGCCGCTCCCCGCGGAGGAGGAGGCTCCGCACCGTGGGATCCTCATCCTCCGGAGCAGCAGCCGGGGAAGCGGCTGTGCCCGGGCAGGTCCCCGCAGCAGGCAGAGCTTGGCTCCCCCAGGCACTGGGATGTGCTGCTCCGTGGCCATGAGCTCACCCCAGCCACTCATCCCAGCTCACTCCTTTCCTCTTCTCCCTAAAGGAATGGGGCTCCTGCCTGCAGGTGTGGAGAGGAGCCTGAATTGGGGGGTTCAGGGTCTAGTCCCGCACGCTGCCCTCAAACACCTGCACAGCCACGCTTTAACCCTGCTCTGATCCCTCTCCAGCCCTTGGGCTGTTTCCTTGCAGGTCCAAAAGGTTTCCATGAGCATTATGACCCTGCAAAGACCTGCAATGGGGCTGGAGCACAGGAAGTGTTTATACCCAGCCTTTAAACCAGTGATTTTCGTCGAACTGATCTGCAGGTACAGGATTGCAGCAGCCTGTCCACATCCCCGTGTCAGTGATGCTGCCAGGGCTGGAGGGCTTGGAATGTCCCCCCTGTCCCTGTCACCACTGCGCTGGCCCAGGTTGGGGGCATCCATCAGGCAGCACCTGATATGGGCACACCTGGAAAGTCTCAGCCAGCTGTGCCAGGACGAGCAGAGGGGATGCTGAGAGCTGCCCTCAGGTATTGGCCCTGCTCTGCTCCCTGAACAGAGCTCGATGCTGCCCCAGCTGAAACGGGGCTGGGGCTGAGGCGCCCAAGCCGGGGCAATGCCTTGGAACAAAAGGTTGGGAGCTGAATATTGCACCAGGAAAACAGCTGGCTGGAAACCTGCCACCGTTCCTAAATAAATAAGGGACGAGCCCTGACAAGTCCAGCTCACAGCTCTGATGACACAACCGTTCTTCCTCGTGCCCTTTAAAAAGCGGGAGTGCAGACAGGGAGCATCCTCCCTCCTCCAGAGCCAGGGACTGTGCCAGCTGCTGCACTGGCCAGGGACAGTGGCTCTTTCCCAGGGACCATGGCTCATCCTGGCAAAGCCACAACTCTTGTGGCCCATTCCCTTGGCACTGCCCCTTTGCCCATCCCACATCCCCCATGCTGGGCACCGCGAGGTGGGGAGTAGTGGCTCTAGCCTGGGGAATACCTGTCCTAACACCATCAGGGAAGCCCAGGAGAGGAGGAAATCTGGTCTCCAGAGCATGCTTAAACCCTGTGAGTGGTGACTGGCAGCTGTCAATCAACAAATGACACAAAGGGGGTTGGAAATGGCAATTTGGGTGTATCTGGCCTCCAAGGGGAGCCCAGGCCAAACATCTGCCTGCCAGGCTACTGATAAAAAATGGTATTTTCATAAAACTGAGATTTGGGGGAAGGGTGCGTGGGGGGTGACATTTCCAACAAAACTCTTCTCTAGTGCCGGAACAGCAATCATTTTTATCACTTTTTGGCAGCCAACCAGATTTACAATGGCCTTTCACTGAAGAAACAGAGCTTCTGTTTGTTTTCAGGGCATCCACATTCCCAGGGTTTGACAGAAATGATTATTTTCCCCCCTTTTCCTCCAAATGTTGACACAAGAGTGAAACGCTGCCTTTGCTGCCAGGTCGCCAGCCAGGCTGAGAAAGGGAAATGAGCTTGGCCAGAGGAGAGTCCAGGCCATGGCCCTGGGATGCTCCACCCAGCCAAGGTTGCTCTGAGCTCAGAGCAGCTGCTCTGGCCCCACTGTACCAGAACTCATCTCTTGGCACCTGGGCCAGGGCATGGGGGGGACGAGCCACTGGGGGCTCATGTGACACTGTCCCCACACCAAGGCTGAGTCCAGCTGTGGGACAAGTGCTGGTGGGAGGCCACGGGCTGGCCAGACACGTCCCTGCACATCTGCCTGTGTCTGGGAGCTGCACCAGCCTCCCCATCTCCTGCCCACAGCCGGGTGTTTGCATCCCTGGGGATGGGGGAAGCAAATCCCAGTGGCCATTGGCTTCCCCTGCTCCTGCTGGTGCTGTGCACAGAGATCCCAGAGCCATGCATGGATAAACCTGCAGTCTGGCAGTGCAGGGCTGATGGCTGGTCCCCATGGGACTGTGGGTTGCACCTCGGCTCTCGGGGATGGTGTTTGCAGACCCAGGCCCGAGCACTGGGGAGCTCCCAGCTCTCTGCCCACCATGGCAAAGCCCCGGCACTTGGGAAGCTGAAGGCACCCTTCCTCTGGGAAACACCAGTGCCAGATTCCCAGGGAACATGAAACAAAGCAAATCCAGTCCAAGACACGCATCTCCGAGCTCTGTAGCTGGAGGGCACCGGGGGGAGCTCAGGGGGGAACAGGCTGAGGGGAATCAAAACTCCTTTTTGCAGCCAAGCGCGCGTTTTCCCAAATCCTTTGCAGCGCTTGCATCAGAGGCTGCAATTACCCAGACTTGCCCTCTCCATCTGCACAAGGCTGCCGTGCTGGATGCTGCCCCACACTTTGAAGCCGCTCTTCTTCTTCACAGCCGGGTGCAGGTTCATTAACCCTTTGGGGATGAGCAGGGAGACCTCCACCATCTCCTGGGTGGTCAGCAGTGAGAGCACCTGCAGCTCCGAGCTCGGCCTCCATCGCCACGGCCTCGAGCTGAGGTGCTGCACATCGGTGCCAAACACCGGGTCCTGCCACAGCTGTGCCTGGCAGGGCCATCCCGCCGTGCTCCTGCCCCGCTGCTGGGTGGAGACATCAGCCCAGCGAGGGCACAGCCGGCATCCTGCAGAGCTCCTGCTCCCGCTGCAAATGGTGACCAGCGGCGCGGCCGGGGCCGGCGAGTGCGCCCGGACGTGTCAGCAGATGGCAATGTTTCTGTGCGCTGCTTATCTCTGCTGGTGGCTGCTTTTCAGCCCACAGCCCACTGCCAAACCCCGGCGGGAGCAGCAGGACCCTCCCATGGGGTCCAACCATCGCCCAACCCAGAAAACCCAGAGCATTGAGGCCCAATGATGCAAACACCTCCAGCGCCCTGCTAGCAGGATCCGCCAGCCCTTCTCCTCTGTTCATGCCCAGGACGTGGTCATCTCATCCTCTCCGTCGTGGTGTTGCTGTTTCTGGTCGCAGCCCTGGCCAGGAAGGGCAGAGGCACTGACAAAAATAGCCAGCAAACTCTTCAATGAAGCTTTTTCAGATGCTTGGGTGTGGTGTGACTTTTGGGCAAGACATCAGGGGTTGGTTTTTCCCATCCAGCACTGCTCCCCTGCACTGGCTGGGCTCGGCTTGGCTGCTCCAGGAGTTTGGGAGCACTAAGGGAAGCAGGCAGAGGCTGGGAACAGAGGGGGAGGTGGAAAAAGTCTGTTCCGGTGGTTAAATGTCAGCCAAAACATCCCTGTGGGGAGCTCTGCAATGCAAGGTGTGAAGGGCAGCAGGTCACAGCTCGGGGCTCTCTGTCCTCAGCCTCCTCCGGCCACAGCCCTCCCTGCGCGGTGCCGCCGGTGCCTGACCCAGCCCAGCCCAGCCCAGCCCGCCTCGCTCGCAGCGGCAGATTTCGATTTCCCAGACTTCCTCTTTCGGGTGAGATTTATGAAGGTCTCATCACAGCAATTAGGAACCGGGAATGACCCAGCGAGGCTGCCCCAGGGGGTAAAAATAGCCCTGGGTAGTGACTCATGGGCTGCGGTGCGAGGAGCCTGGAGGCCGTGGACACGCTCCCGGCTGGGGACGCTGCCACCGCCCTGTGTCACCCTCTGCGCCCTCCTGTCCTGCAGATGTGTTTCCCACACTGACGAGCCGTGCGGGGGCGTTCCAGAGGCATCCAGGTGTGTGGAGTGGGGACAGTTTGCATGGTGGGCTGCTCCGGGCATGACCCAGCTCCCCGGAGCTGATGTCCCACTGCAGCTCTCCATGTGCCACATCGCTGTGTCCACATCCTGGCAGAGCCTGGCCAGGGGTGCCCATGGGTGGGGGCTGCCTTCCAAGGAGCCTCACACCATGGCACCACGGCAGCAGGCATCTGGGAGAAGCCAGGTTGGACACTGGGAACATTTAGGGATTACATTTTACCTCCTGATGCGAACACCTGCACCCAGCAGCCCTGTCCCTCCCTGCCCGCAGGCTGGGACTGGAGGGGGGCCAGACCCTTCGTGTGAGCACTTCATGTCCCTGCCACATCCCCGTGCTGTTCCCTCGCCCTGTCTGATCCCATCAGGCACCAACCTCCGCTGAAGCAGAGCCCCGAGCAGCCAGGCACACTCAGCTCAGCCGAGCAGAAGTGTCTGTTGAGGGTGGGTGTTACCGCGGGGTAATTGTGCTTCCTCCCTGCCAGCTAAAAATAGGTGGCAGAACTCAAAGAACAAGGTGCTGGGTGCACCTCAGCAAGCGCAGAGCATGGGGAAGCAGGATCTGGGTAGATGTTGCAAGAACATCTTCATTCAATGCACCTTATGTACGCTCCAGTTTCGGGACTCCCTTTTGTTTTCACAGCAGATTTGCACTTGAAAAGCCTCTGTCAAATTTGCATGCACAAACATGTAGCCAGGCCAGAAACAGGAATGGTGCCCTCTGCTTCCCAGAGCCATTCCAATGCCTGTTGCACACCCATGGAGCAGCACCAGGCTCTCGAGCTGGCCCAGAGCAGTCAGTGAGGGCTCTTTGGCACATCCGCTGCCAGCACTGTGTGCTGAACCCACATCCCATCACGGGGCAGACAGAGCTGCCCTGCCTGGCGATTAATGACCCTCTGCTGAGATTCCCCAGAAGGAAACAAGCATCTTCGCATTGGAAGGAGCTCATTTCCAACGACACGGCCCTGACAGCTCACGCCCTCCATCGCAAAAGGGGCTTTGACCATGAGCTCCCACTCTGCAGGCTGACTTTGCCTTCCCGACTTGGGAAAAACAGCAGCGCCAGTCCCTCCAGCCCTGCGGTGCCCTGGGACTGCTCTGGAACCGGCGCACATCGCCCTGGAGCAGAGCAGAGCTGATCCCTGGCTCGGCCCTTCGCTCCTTTGATGGCAGCCGCCCTCCCGCCCAGCGAGCTGTTCCCTCGCGTGGCGACACGTCCCCAGCCGAGCCACCCAGCACACGCAGCAGCGGTGCCAACTCGTCTTTACAGCCGAATCCTCGGCGGCTTAAGGGAGCTGTGTGGTCCGAGCATCACTGCAACGCTGCCCCGCAGGAGCTCGCTCCCAGCACACGAGGCTGCACGGGGTGAGCGCTGCTGTGCCAGGGCCCGCGGGGAGCGGGGCTGCTTGGGCTGGAGATGCTGAAAGGAATCAGTTTTAGGGCCCTGGGCCTGGCCAGGGTGTCCCCACATGCATGGTTTGCAGCCTGGAGTTGGTTTTGCATCATCCCAGCACCATGCCAGTGCGGGAACAGGGGAAACCACAACCCTGGCCAGACTCAAACCATCCCACTGCCTCAGCTGGTACCCTTGGGGCTGGCCACATCCATGCAAGTCCTTTTGGTCAAGCACAGAGAGCTGGCCTAAGCTGGAGAGGGTTCGTGCCAAGAGCTGATCCTCTCCCATTCACCACTGGAAGGGTTATCAGGACAGGAGTGAAATCTGGAGCGCGGCCGAGGTGGGAGAGGTGTGGGAACGCAGACAAGGCAGGGTTATTTCCCCTGCACTGCGGAGAAGAGAGGCAGGAAAGACACACAAATAGACATAATTGAGGCTAAATGTCTTAGGTTTTTGAATCAACATGCACCACTGAGAGCACAATCAAAGGCTCTTTAGTAATTTATTGACTTACCCTGAAGTAAAATTATCTGCGTGTATTTATCACACCCACACCCACCCCCACCCCTTCCTATTAGGTAACTGAGTCCTTCCAGAGCACTCAGCTCCCCAGTGCTGCACGCCGGGGGGAGGAGGATGGGATGTGGGACAGGGAATTCTGTGCAGGAACCAGCCTCACACCAGCCAGGTGCACATCAGCACCCACAAGGTGCACGTTTGCTGCAGGTCGGTGGGCATGGCCACATCCTGCTGCTCTGGAATTCAGATCACAGCCAAACACAGCCCCAGAGACATCCCCAGCAGGGTCGGTGGTTCTCCCTGCGGGCACGGGGCACAGGGAGAGTCCTTGGCTGGCTCAGCAGCACCGTGTCATCCATCACACCTCCCTGCCCAGCTCGGCAGCTGCACAGAGGCTCCCTCAGAGTGCAGGGAGATGGAACAAAGATGGTTTTGCACTCACCACCCCACTGCATCCCAGCTCCCTGTCCTGGTGCCTGCTCCTTGTGGGAGTGATTCACCTCCCTGTCCACACCCAGCTGAGCCCAGGCAAACTCAGGGCAGGGTTGTCCCTTCCTGCCTCCAGACCAGCCCATCTCAGCCTCGTCTTTCCAGGCAGAAAGGGGAAGGTGGCAGTGGCAGGCGCAGCCACCGGGCCCCGAGGTCAGGCTCAGTTTCAAAAGGCACGTGCAGGTTCTCTGTGCTTGCAAAACTTCCCCGTCCCTCCTCTTACGAAAGACCCTCGGCTTGCAAAAGAGCAGGACCTTGGGAACACGCGAGAAAATAAACAAATGGTAAAGAAAAACCACGCTTAAGGCATCTGGCTCTGACTTCCCCACCATACCAGCAGTGAGGGCAGCTCATGCCTCAGTTTCCCCTTCAGCTGGGGGAGCAGCCCGTGCCACAAGGCTCAGGCTGTGGCCATGCTCCCAGTCCTGCTCCCATTCTGGCACCCAGCCCTGGCCCAGGGGCTCGGAAAAACTCTCCCTCCCCACCCCACAGTGGAGATCCAGAACACTGATTTTGATTACTGACAAATGAGGCAGCAGACGGTGGAGGAGGAGGCCAATCCTGACCCTGCATCCCTGGAAAGCACCGATTACAGCTGTGGGACACACGCTTCCAAAATGGGTCCAGCTCCCACAGAAGAGGAGATGAATCACCAGGAGATGAATCTTGTCCAGTGGGAAACCTCAGCGCCAGGCACAGCCCTCCCACAGGGCATCACCACACCCCGGGGTGCTTATGGGGGGGCAAAACACAACTGGGGCGGGGCAGAAGCAGTTTTATATCCCAAGGATTTATCCCTGGGCACCAGTGGGGGGTAGAGCCAAGCCAGAGGGATGCTCCAAAGGAGAAGAGGCCGTGCAGGGTCCAGCTGCTTCTGAGCACGGGGAGAGGTGCAGGGTCCAGCCTGACTCATAAATGAGGGGGGACCACACACATCAAAGCCCCCAGGCTGGGAATTGGGGCGTTTTCTCTCTGCTTTGCCCCAGCCCTATCGCCCAAAACCAGCATGGGAAACTGTGAGTGTGACAAAGATAGTGCCCAAGGGGAGATATCAGCTCTGCTTCCTGCACCACGTGCAGCCCTCCACCCACCCCAGAGCCCCTCCGACCCACAGCTCGCCCACCCTGGCACCAATTAGCATGATTAATACCAGAACTTCGTGTAGTGATAGAGCCAGAGAGCCCCAGCCTGCTGGAGAAAAGTCTGGTCCGTTCATGGTTGGGGGATGCTTCTCCCAGGGCAGTGTCAGCCCCAAAAAGGAGGAGAGCTGCTACATTTTGACTGCAGGCAACCCTCGAGGCTGGCCCTGGATGGACAGAGGCTGTCAGCCAGCACCGTGACACAGCTGGGACAGGCCTCAGGCTTCCCTCCAAACCATCTTTGGATGTGCCCACGTGGCCCCAAACCTCTGCCAGACACCCAGTGCAGGTGCCCGATGTCCTGATGGGGAGACAGTTTGACCCCAAAATCCCAAAATCTCACATTTCTGAGCAGAGGGATGCCTGAATCCCTCTGCTGTGCCCACACCCAGGAGAGAGAAGAGCCGTGTCGTGGGCGTGAGAGGGCACAGGTGAGTGTGCAAGGCCAGGTGAGCGTGCACACCTCGGGACGCCACTGGCAGCAGGCAGGAGGTCAGAACCCTGGGTCAAGCCCTTCCCTGTGCAGGCTGTGAAGCTGAGGAGCCGGGAAGGGGCAGCGACGGATGCTGGGTGGTCCCCAGAGACAAACCCAGCCTTGGGAACAGCCGCCAGCAGCTCGGCTCGGGCTGCCGTGAGTTATGGACACCTCGGCACGCCGCTCCCCGCGGCAGAAGGCGCTGCTTGGGTTCAGCCCCCGCAGCTGCCTCCCCAAGGCTCCCCGGGGATGGCAGCCCTGGGAACCGGCACGGGGGGAGTTCAGCAATGCCGGGATGGGACCCTCAGCCGCTGCTCCGCCCTGGCAGCAGCACTTGCACAGCCTCAGGTGAGCACAGCACCCGGGCCGTGCTGCAGAGCCATCCCGGAGCTGCTCGTGCTCCCACCGCAGCCCTGCAGCTGGGAAAGGGCAATCTGCCCCATGAATCCATCAGCCTTTCCCTTTTTACCGGGAAAACCTCTGGGAAGATGTCATTATTGAAGTCGCCAGAGTGCTGGGCTCAGCTGGGGGGAGATGTGGGGTGAGATGACAACGGAGCTGCATGAGGACTCCCAAAACTCTGGCAGCAGAAAGCCAAAACTCTGACAGAGAAAGGCACAGCCCCATCCCCACATGTGGGATTGGATCCAGAGTGAAGGATTCATCCCTACCCCAGGGCCAAGGTGTCCCATCGGGGTTTGCTCACCCAGTCCCACAGGTCTGAGCATGGATGTCCCTGTGCTGGCTCACAGCAGGATAAATCCTGGCCCTGGAGCAGTGAGGAGCCCTGCTCGAGGCAGCTGGGGACAATCCCTGGGCGAGGAAGATGTGTGGGAGCAGGAAAACACAAGGCAGGGAAATGTGGCAGCACTGGGAAAAGTCAGCGCTTTTTTTTCTTTTTTTTTTTTCTTTTATTATTGTTGGGGGTTTTTTGTTCTTCTCTCTTTTCTTTTTTTTTTTTTTTTTTTTTCGGAAGGTGCCTGGGAAAGGAAGCGATTGTTTGGAGCAGATCTTGATGGCTCCAGGCCCCTCGTTGCGGAGATAACCAGGCGCAGCCCCTCCGCCGTGGCGAGCCCCAGCCCAGCCCCGGTGGGAAATGTCCCTCTGCAGCTGGGCAGCTGCCGAGGGGGCGGGGGGCTCCGGCACCAAAACCCACCCCCCACACCACCCTCGGAGCCAGAGTGACTCGGGGAGGGGGTGCTTGGGGTCCCCCAGCAGTGCCACCCCCACAGCCGCAGCTCTGGGCCGTGTCCCCCCCTCGGTGCTGTGTGTTTGAGGCTATTTTGGGGGCAAGCAGGAATTAGGCAGCTTTAGCTCCTTTCTGATGTTGCTGCCAAAAATCTTGGCTAAGCATATGTAATTAGGGACTCCGTCATTCCTGGAGCTGTAACCCCCCTGCCCGGCGCTGATTTGCAATATCCACGTCTCAAACACCACGGGCCCGGCCCTCTCCTTCGCTTCCCACCGTCTCTCACGGCTCGAGCTGGAGATTAGGAAACAAGAGAGGGGTTTGGGGCCTCGCTGTCAGCCAGGAGATAGAGCCGGGTTTGCTCTGAGGAGGGAATTATTCTGGGTATGAATTATGTCATTTTCCTCTCCGGAAACGGCGCATGCTCCCGGGTGTCACAGCTGGCGGGGCGGAGGGGGAGGCTCCTTGCCCAGCACGTCCCAGCTCCCCGACCTCTCCGGGTCCCCAAACGGCGAGGAGAACAACGGGAGCAGCCAGAGGGGGAAGGAAAATGAGCAAAAGGGGCTCCTTTTCCCTGTCCCCCCCCATCCCAGCTGCCTGCCACCCGGCAAGGATGCGGCCGCAGTTGTGCCGGGGCCGTGCTGGCCCCCGCGGGCTCAGCTGTGCACGGAGCAGGGGAGATGTGGGGCGGATCAAAGGCCCCCGAGCCCCTCTCCCACCCCCCCCGGGAGCCCCCTCCGGGGTCCGGGCTCTGCGGCTCGTGGGGCATCCCAAGAATCAGAGCAAATGGTGGGGGGCTGCGTCCCCCTGCCCTTGGCGGGGCGGTTAAAGATAGAAATGAGGGGAAAGAACTCCTGGATGGGACGGGAGCAAAACTGAGCTGGGCCAGGTTGGGGTGCAGCACCCCACACCCTCGGAGCACCCCACAAACCTCACTGGGCGCTGCTGAGGAGTAACCAGCAGCCCTCAGTGCCTCTCCTTGTGGCAAACCTCGGAGTTCTGGTGAAAGGGAGCATTTAGGGCCATGCTGGCACCCTTGGCAGGCGCCGGGGCGCACGGCCGGCCCAGCTGCTGCCGCTGGCGCCAGAGCCGGCGGCGCAGGCCGGGGGCAGGTGGACGGCTGGCTCGGCCCCTCGCTCCCCACAAAGGCTCCCCTTTCTTCGAGGCAGCATCGGATCTGAATGAATCCGCCTGATTTATCTGGCGTCGTTTCCTCAAACGGTTTTTCCCCCGCGAGCGTGTCCGTGCTGCCGCTCCCCCTCCTGCCGCTGGCACGGCCCTGGTGCTCCTGGAGCAGCAGTGGGTGAGGGTCCCTCCGGAGCACACGGCTTTGGGGGATCCCCCTGGGGAAGGGGATACCTGAGCATTTTTGGGAGAGGCCAAGGGGTTTGCCAGGGCCCAGGGAAGATGCCTGGGCAGCGTGTGGGCAAGGAGTGAACTGCTGGTGGGATTTGCTGCAGAGGCTCACGTTTATGCCAAAGTGCTTCAAATACACACCGTGACCTCCCCACATCCCTCCTGAGCGCTGGGCAGGCAGAGGGAGAAGCACAGCAAAGCCCTGCTCCATCCCAGTGGGATGTCACCCTGCCCATCCAGCACCCTGACCCCAGCAGCACCCAGGGGCCTGGGGTTCTGCAGGAGAGAATTCAGACATGAATTCCATTCAGACATGAAAACGGCTCTACTCTTTTCATTCCTGGTGTTATTCCAGCACAATATCAATTAAAACCCGCTCTGTCTGAGGATGCAAATACTGCCTGGCGTGCCGGTGCAGACCAAGGGAGTCACCCCGTCTCTGTTGGTGAGGGCCCAGATCTGCTCATTTCACTATCTCACCCCGTCGGAAATCTTAATTAAGCGCTGCCTTTGATGTGGGTGTGCTCCTGCACCCCGTGCAGCTCCTGCTGGGGCGTGCAAGCCTCCCCCAGCATCCACCCACTCCTCCTGCTCAGGGGAGCACCCCACACCCACAGATCCTGGGGGTGGTGGGTGGAAAAACCCCCCGGAGTCAGGGGGTCCCTGCTCCCACAGAAACACCATGACATGGCACCACACATGGGGCAGGCGTGGCAAAACTGGACCTGAGTTAGGAAAATCTTCATCAGCTGTTGAGGGCTGGGGACTGGAGGCTGGTTGGAGGTGCCTTTTCCTTCCAGGGTTTTCCACTTGAGTAGACATCCACCCAACCCGCCACACATGGCTGTGTGTCTGTGCTTAAAAACTTTTTTAAAAAAGAGAAATATCAACCCCAAGAAGACGCCAGGGCTCGGGGTTGCTGTTTGCACACCCTGGTGACAGATAAAAGGCTATCCACGCTTATCAGAGACGCCTTCCCCCAGCATCCCCCCAGACCTGGTGACTTTTGCCGGCGCAGCCCCCTCCTCCTGCTCGGGACACGCTGCCTGCGTGGGGGTCTCCAGCCGGGGAGAGCAGCGGGGCGGGTGCCTGACAGCTCACAGATGGGGCAGAGCAGCAAAGTAGGACAGCTTGGGGAGGCAGCTCTGCCTCCCCGGCCCCATTGTCCCCTTTTCTTCGGCGAGCCCCAGCGCGGGAGGACGCTCGGGGCTCAGCATCACGCCGGCGGGTTTCCATGGCATTTCCCTGCCAACCTCAGCCAGCGCCTGCCCCATTCCCGGCCCCTCCGTGCCTGCTGCTGCCTGAGCCCCGCGTGCTCGGCACGGCCGAGCCTCCCTCCCTCCCTCCCTCCAGCCTTTTCCCCCGAGCTGGAGGATGAGCAGCCGTTGGGGATGGAAGCTGCGGGCAGGAATTCATTGACCTGGTGGCAGCTGCTCCCAAGGATGTGTTTCACCTGCCTGGTGAAATCTGGGACTTTCCTGCCTGGCGAACGTGGGCCAAGCACAGGATCAGCTCGTTTGCTGTTAATTTGCTATTTTGTTCCTGCTGCTACGGCAAATATTTGTGTGTGGTATGTGTGGAGAAGTTCCTCCTTTGTTCCGCAGCCTCTCCCTCTGCCAGTCCCTGCAGCAAAGGCAGTCTGGGCTGACTGTTGATGTAAAGTGGTTTGGCAAGGAAGATCCTGTCTCTCCCCAAAATCTCCATCGGTGATGGGCTCGGGATGGCACCAGGCTCTACTTCCCACCTCTCCCCCTCCGCACAGACCAAGGGAAGAGAGGCTGAGCAGGGAAGTGAAAAGTCTGTTCTGTAGGAATTCACAGCCAAGTAGCAGAGCCAGAGGAGCTCCTGCTTCCCAATGCATGGGAACAAACTGTTCAAAGACTCCATTCTGGAAGACTTGATGACCTGAGAAACCCCCAAATCCCAGCTCAGGGCACCTGGGCTGGCTGGAAAGACTGCCCTGTCCCAAGGACCCGTCCGTCCTGCAGCCAGTATGCTGGAGCAAAAGATTTCCTCATGGAAAATCAGGGGCTTTTATTGGATGCTGAGCTGCCCCACAGCTCCTGGGATCACCCCCAGCCACAGACGGTGTCTGCTCTGGTGCAGGGAGGGGTCAGAGGGATGGCAGGGATGGCTGGGAGCATTTTACACACCCTGGTCCACCCTGTGCTCCTCACAGAGCTCAAACGAGGGCAAGCACCACGCCAAATCTAGCCCTGAAGACAGAAACCGAAATTCATTTGCTTTGTTAATTACCTAATTACCCCGGAGATAAACAACAGAGAGCATCTCGGGGGCCTTTCAGTCTGTTGGATGTGGGATCCCTCTGGCCTCCGAGCCCCCCCCATGGCACGGCAGATCGATTTTGGGGTGCCTTGTGCAAGGGGCACTGCTGCTGAGCTGGGCAACAGCTCAACTCCCACCCGCCCAGAGCCAGGAAAGGAATTTGGCCTCCAGGGCCATGTGAATTGGGATTTCTCCTCGCTGCTGTAGCCAGGTTTTCCTTCACGTCTGTGAGCTTTGCAAACACCCACATCCCCGGTGTGGGGCCGTGGGGTGTGGGACATGTGGGTCCAAGGAGTTCAGGATGAGCCGCCCCAGCTCCACAGGTGCTTCCACATCCACCTGCCACCCCATCCCGCGGTGCTGAGACAAGGGCGGCTGCTTCCCGCGCCCTCCCGCTGCCGGGATGTGCCTGGGCAAATCCCCCTTGCCTCGATGCAGCCACCCAAAACTCGCTGTGCTGGAGTTCAAATGTGCAGGGATGTCCTGGGGCGCACGCAGAGGGGACTGTGCCGACACGTCGCCCACGCGTGGGGTCCTCGTGCCTCCGTCGGAGCACTACAAACCCTCTGGAGCTGGGAAGGAAGGATCCCAGCTGGGCTAATCCCAGCCACCCCTCACCCCAGCATGGCCAGGCCTCCCCATCCTGCCGAACCCCCCCGTGCTGTCCGTGGAGGTGCGTGGGCAGGGGGTTTTTGGTGCCGGAGGTCCCCGAGCCGGCCGAGCCCCGCGTTTCCGCAGCCGGGCTGGTTTCATGGAGCAGGCAGGATTCCAGCTGGGGCCCGGCCAAAACCAACCCATTCGTTACAGTCCGATCTCAGACTGGGCTTTACAGCACCCGCGGTCCCGGGGCGGAGGGGAAGGTGCCCAAACGCACAGCTCCTGCCCTCCCCAGCCTGTGTCCCTCCAGAACCGGCTCCGGGGGCCGCGGTGTCAGAGCTCTGGTGGGAGAACAGAGGGTGGGGCTGCACTGATTTAGCCATGGGAGACGATTTCCTGCTCCCAACGGCCAGGCTGCTCCCAGGAAAGCCTCGCGGTGGAGGCACAGCGGGCGTTCCTGCTCCCGTGGGGATCCTCAGGAGCCAAACTCCAGGCCGGTGTGGTGGCAGGGAGAGCGCAGGAAACGCTCAGGCTGGGACTGGGGGGGATGAGGAATAGGGAAAGACATCTCAAACCCTCGCTCCACTGGGATCCTTACGCTTAACACGAACCATCTTTGGCACAAACGTGCCGGTTGCTCAAGCGACTCCCCGGCCCTGAGGAGGCTCCGGGGGGCCGGCGGCGAGCCGGGGGCGTGCAGGAAGCCGGCTTGAATTACCCCAACGGCCTCTCCAGAGCCAACGCTTTGGAAAGACTCTCCGGAGCTTGGGAAGGGTCCCTGCCAGCTTTGACCTCACGTCGGTGACACCTTGGAGCCCAAACCCTCTCCGCGTTTGGGGTCTCCGCGCTGCAGCCCGCCCGGCGCGGGGTGAAGATGCGCTGCCGGGGAGCAGCGGAACCGGCGGCCGCGGAGGCACGAGCAGCTCCCGGCTCGCTGCCCCGGGGCTGGGATGGCTCCAGCTGGAACGCCAGCAGCCCGGCGCCCCGTGGCCCGGCCGGCGTGCGGGCAGCCAGCCCCGGGCAGGGAGCGCGCTCGGGCCGGGGGCAGCGGGCGGCACCGCCGGACACAGCGGTGGCACTGGGGACAGAGGCACCAGAGCCGCAGCTGCCGTCCCGCAGAGCGGAGCTGCTGGAACAGCTCAGATGCCCCGGGTTTCCTTGCCGCGGTTTGGGGTTTTGTGCGTGGAAAGGCAAGAAGCGGCCCCCAAAAGTTTGATTTCCTCCGCTGCCCCTCCCCGCGCTTCTCGCAGCAGCGCGAGTTGAATTTAATGTTGTTAGTCAGGCAGTGCCTGGCTGGCTGTGCCGCTCTGCAAGCTGATGGGGAAACCAATTGAGGGCAAAATTGCTGCAAACAATTGTCCTTTTGTCCCTTTCCCTGGGGTCTGTCTGCCAAGGTTAGTGGAGCTGAATAAAACTCACTTGAGCTGCAACTCACACAACATACCAAGGGCTCCTTTCGGGGCTCGGTGGGGCGAGAGGAGGGGGAGAGCCGAGCAAGGGAGGATGGGGAGCAGGAGGGAATGGAGAAGGGAGGACGCTGCGCTGGGCACTGGGATGTGGAGGTGGGACAGGGAGGATCCTCCTGGCCCCAGCAGTCTATTGCCAACCATCAGCGGTGGCTGAGCCGCTGGAACTGGGGCTGCCCCGGTACCAATCCGTGACTCTGCTCACCCCTCAGCACCCCAAAACAGCCAGTGCTGCCTGCCTGGGGAGCCGGGAGGACCACAGCTCCTCTCCCTATCCCCCCTGCCCAAGGCCAACCCCAAAGCAGTTTGGCCAGTCCCTCCTCACCCCTCCGTGCCCATGGGCAAACCCCTGTAAAACACACGGAAACCGATGCCTCCTCCAAATAAATAATAGCACACTTGTTTGATTTCCTGAGCACAATAATTAAAAGCCCGGGGGCAGCAGGCATTGTCTGAGCACCCCTGGGACCCAGCTCCCTCAGCTGACTCTTTATATTTCTCCGGTTATTCTTTGCATCCTTTTTTTTCTTTTTTAGCTTCTCCGTTGGCGAATGAAAAATAAAAGCACTTTTTTTCCATCAATCTGGCTTTGTTACTGGAAGCTGATGCCTGAAAAGAACTTCTGTGGGGTTTTTTTCATGAGTAGCGAGCACTTCTGTTCTCGCTGCCCAAACATGTATGTGTTTTCCCATGGGGATGCCCCTGGCTTCCTCTCCCCCCACTCCTCCAGGTTTGTCCCAGGAGATTTCTTGCATTATCTGTGTGATGTTTTAGAGTCACTTTTCCCTTTCCCTGCCATGGCACTTGTCTTTAGGTATTTCCTCACCTCAGGTGGTGCAGCAAGGCCCTGGTGGGACCAGCAGGCTCGAGGTGATGGGCTGCTGAACTCCTGGGCTGGCAAATCTGTCCCAGCCCCACACCAGGGAAAAGGTGGCATCTCCAGGAGAAGAGGCTCAGCCTCACCAGCACCTGACACAATTCTTGGTGCTCCTCTGCTCTGATATGGAGACCTTTCAGTCAGAGGGGCTGTGGGTGATGCAGCCTGCAGCCACTGCCAGACTGTGGTGGGAAGCTGCAACGTGCAAGAAAAATAAAGCAAAACGACACCAAAGAGGGACCGGCTGCTTCCCTATTATCATTCCTGGGTTTGTTTGAAAAGCTGCACTGGGCAAAATCCAATTTCTGGGACTGTCTGGGAGCTGGTTTTCTAGGAACCAGCTGTGGGAAGGACGAGGGATGGGCAGGCTGGTGGCGGCTGTGCTGCCGTGACAGGAGTGTTTCCCTGCCAGCACAGGGCAGGTTTCAGTTCCTCCTGGGATCGTCTGCTCAGAGCAGAGCGGGGCTGCTCCCCACCTGTCTGTGCTGGCAGCCCCAGGAAGGGCACATTCCCACCCCTGGGCTGGGGTCCCACGGCGCACAGGGGATGAGCAGGAGAGGGAAGAGGGGCTGCTCCAGCTGCTGGGATGAGCATTCCCACAGGTGACAGCACTCTGGGTAGTTTTATTCCCCCCCTGGAGGCCCCGATTTGCTGATGGATGAGAAATCTCTCGCCTGCCTGTGAACAGCAGCTGGGACAACTGCCCCCAAGTCAGTGCTTCCAGCGCTCCAGCACAATCCGTGTGGACACAGCTCTGGCCCAGCCACCCCTGGGACACCCCATTTGTACTGAAATATGAGCCAGACGAGGCCAAGCCTTTGTGCCAGAATTGTGCACACCCCATTACCCCCCAAAATCCTGTGGCATCCCCAGGAGAAACCCCCAAGAGGGACATCAGGAAGGGTCCCATTGCCTGGCCACCACCTCAGAAATATTTTGCCTTTCCATTTTTAACTTTGCTGGTGAGGAAAACCAAGAAACCCCCAGAGGAGCTGCGGGGAGGGGGAAATGCCAGAAAATGAATCAGCCAAACCCAGGCACCGCAGTTTGCAGCCAGGAGTGCTGGGAAGAGCTCAGCATGTGCTGCACCAACATGGCAATTAGGTTCATCTGCCAGGAAAACATCCTCGAACACCAGCTGAGTGATGGTTAACCAGGTACTGGGTTTGGTGCTTGGTCTAGTGAGCTGGAAACCAGAGAGGCAAAGCAATACCCAACAGAGGTCTGCCAGCACTGCCCACAGAGCTGTGCTCCCACCAGCCCAGATGCAATTCCGACCCAGAGTGGTTTTAGTTTACAGTTGTGAAAAAAAAAAAAAAAGTAAAGCCCAAACCATTCTTTTTATCCTTTTTTGGCAAGTTTTGTTCTGCAAACCCTCTGAGTTCTGTAGTATTGTTGTCTCTTTCCAACCCAGAGCCTGCCTGGTGATTCGAACCATCAATGAAAGCTGCTGCCCCGGCCACAGCAAAATGAGGCGCTTTCAGCAGCCTGAACGTGTCGTTGGGAAGTTGCCATCAAACGCTGGTTAAAAAAACACAGCAGAAAAAAACCCCCAAAACAAAGGCAAGAGTACAAACAGACAGGGCTTGGGATCAGACCGAAGGCAGGGGAAAAAAAAGGAGTTATGAACTATATTTACTCTGCCCGAGATCCTGCGCTGCCTTCGCTTCTGTGTGTGGTTATTTATTCACCAAGGGCCAAATCGCAGGAAGCGCTCGGAGCCGGCAGCTCCTGGCAAGTCACTGGAGCTGCTGCAGCTGCCACGGCAATCCTGCCTCCCACACCCCTCAGGGACCTCCTCCCAGCAGTCCTGACTCCTGCATCCTCAGGGACCCTCTCCCAGCAACTCTGTCTCCCTCATCCCTCAGGGACCTTCTCCCGGCACTGCCCAACACCGGTGTCCTGGCCAGAGCGTGCGGCATTCCCGGAGGCTGCAGTGGTTCCCCCACTTCCAGGTGGTGGTTCCCAGCTTTTCCAGGTGGTTTTTGAGCATCACAAGCTGCCACCACCAGCAGCGTCTCAGCAGAGCAGGCTGAGCATTGGTTAAGTGGAAGCTGCTCCGACGCGGTACCGGGAGCCCAAATTTCACATGTCTGACCAGAGGAGCTGGGGAGGGACTGGTTGGGCACCCAAAACTGAGTCTGGTCCACTTGAGATTTGCAAGGCAAGTGCAGACGGGCTCAGACCCATGCCAGCGTGGCCAGGCTGCTCAAAAGCAAAATGGCAGCAAAGGCTGGGGGCTGCCTCCACATCACTTTTACTTTTGTTACTTCATTTTTCCACTGAAATGCCTCCTACTGGGCCATGGGAGTTTCCTAGGGAGCCCCAGGTGGATCCCTGACCTCACTCTCACCCCTGTCAGGGGCAGCAGGTGGGGAATGACTTGAAATGCAAAATCTCCCTTGTTTTCAGATGCTTTTAACACCTCCACCAGGCCGGCAGTGAAAGCGTGGGCAGCCCTGCCGAGCACCTCACACCCAAGTGTGCAGCCCTGTGCCAACCCCAGCACCACCAGCAGCCCCAGATTCAGGCACTGGGACCAGTCACAGGCTGCAGGAAGGTTCCCCTTTGACTCCCTGCTGCTTTCCAGGAGCAGCAGCCTCAGTGAGGGGTTTCTGCTCCCGTGGCTGTCAGGGCTCAGCATTCCCACGTGCCTCCACGCAGGGTTATTTTTCTAACATTTTTCTTTTTTTCCACTCATCCGGTACGGTTGTTGTGACACTTCAGTCAGCAAATATCATTGAGCAGTAGGAAACGTGAGGTTTTACTGCTTCAGTGAGATTCGGCTGATTAAAAGAGGAAGAGAGAAACCCTCTCAGAGAGGGTGTGAAGCCCTCGTGTGCCTCCCCGGATCTCCCAGTACCCTTTCTCTGCTCAGACCCCAAAATCTGGGTCTGCTCCAGCTGCAGCCATACTTGGGGTGGGGGGGGCTGTGGGGTCACCCACAAACATGCCAGGGCATCACTGCCTGCCTGGCACCCCAGCCCCGGGGTGGAAAGCAGGGGGGGACCCCCTCGCTGCCGCAGGACATGAGTTGGGTGCTGCTCCCAAATTCTGCATAAACCCCATGGGCTTGCTCTCGCTGGTGCTGGTGGCCATGGCCAGCACAGCTCCTTTATCTGATGGGACATTTCGAGGGAACAATGTCCCCCACGGCAGAGCTGGGGCGAACAATGGGCGCGGGGCGGCTGGGCGGCCGGGCTGAGGGACCCCGGGCGCCCCGGCCCGCAGGAAATCCTTTTATTTTTCACTTGTGCACTGAAACAAACACAAGCTCCTGTTTATTTCCTGGTCGATTGTATTTTGGAGGATGGAGGTGGCTTCCCCACGCCGGCGGTTTAACTCCTCCCGCGCCGGCTGTGACCGCCCCCCTCCCCAGCGAGGTTTTACCTTTTTGGTGGCCACGAGCGGGACCCCGCTTCCCCCGCCCCCGCTAATTTATGTTTAATTTGAAAACCTGGGGGTCATAAATAACACGTGCTGGCGTGGGAAGTCTGGGAAGCGGGAAGCCAGCCCATCCCCTCCCCTGGCCGAGGCTGGGGAGTCTGGAGCTGCTGCTGGAGGAGTGATGCAACATCCCTGAGGCTGCTGCACACCAGCCACGATCCCATGGGATGTCCCACTCTGAAGCAGGAGGGAAACGGGGTGCCTCTGGCTCAGCTGGGCAGCTCTGTCCCTCCTCTGTCCAGCCCTCTGTACCCCTCCATGCCACCCTCCAGCCCAGACAGCCACCGTCCCTCGGGCCCGGGGCTGGCATTGCCCCTCAGCCCCGGCTGCCAAGTCCTCTCCTGCGAGGGAGAGGCTCCCACGGCGAGGCCGAAGGTTTGCCGACCTCAGGCTTTTCTCACAGCTTCCCCATCACATCCTCCCCGGCTCCCACGTCTGCCGTTCACAGGCGCTGCTCTCTTGGCTCCCGGCCCCGGGGCCTGTGCCTGGGTGGAAACAGCATCCAGATGGAGCTATTTTTTCACATTTTTGGGGGGGAGGGGAGGAAGGTTTGGGAAAAAGCTGCTGGGACCAGGGAAGCAGAGGGAAGGAGCGGATTTGAAAGGAGTCTGGTTAGCTCGGCCCCGTTTCTGCAGGGAATGGAGGGCTTGGCAGGGAAACTGAGGCATGGAGCATCCCACCAGGGCAGTGTCCTGGCTGACAGTGAACTCTAAGTCCTGCCCCAGGAATTGAATCCCTTAACTCCTGCCCTGAGTGCAATTAGGGGGACAGCACAGTCCAGATCCCACTTCCATCAGCGGGAGCAGCTGCCCGGACAGGGAGTTTGGTGCCACAGGCAGAACCAGAACTCATCCCTCGCTCATCCAGAGTCTGGAGGGGGAGGAGAAGCCCCTCCAGCTTTAAATCGCATCCATAGAAAACTTTTGAAACCCCACCATTGTGCGAGAGGATAAACATTTATTGAATATTTCCTGTTTGGCACAAATTCTCTGTGAGTCCTCTGCAGCTTTTTTCTTCTCGGGTCTTTAAATGAGAATTATTTGAGTTGAATGTGAAGGAAAAGTATCCCCCGAGCACGGAGCCCCTGGGAGCAGGGAACGAAGGGAAGCCCACGTGTGTGCCATGCCTGCTTGCTGTTAGCTATTAATTTCTGTCTCCTGAGGTCTGACATGAGCAATGCATTATGCAAAGGTTGTGGGAATATTTCAGACGCTGCATCCCGGGAGAACTACAATTTCAGTTTTACAGGGTTTGGGGTATTTTTTTCCCCCCTGTTTCTTTCAAATGTGTTATTTCACTGAGATGGAGCAGCGGTTATGGCTTATGCAGCGAAGGGAAGGACAAGCTGGGTCTGGCTGGGGTGGTCAAGGGATCACTGCCTGGCCTCATGTGTCCACAGAGCCCTCTGAGATGGTCACCCACCGGCTGGAGGAGCAGCACTCAGATCCCACTTGCATATTTGGGTGCAGGAAAAACATGTGGGGCTGGAGAGGGGCCAGAATTAGGGCTGGAAGTGGCGTTGTGAGCCACAGGCAGCCGGTGCCGAGGCAGCAGCCAGGGTGGGAGGCTGGTGGTGTATCGGGGTTGGTAGCACCAGGGAACACACTGGGGTTTGGGCCAACACTTGGCATACCCCAGCCTGGGAAAAGCCTTGCAAAACATGAGCTTTTCCAGCAGATAATGGTCTTGCAACAGGCACCAGCCGCTGGGAGTCTTCTGCTCACCACCACTTTCTTGGGATATGCCACTACAGAGCCTCTGGGCTGGAGCTGGAGAAGGCAGGGGCGCACAGAGCCACCCCGTCCTGTGCCACTGGGAGCCCAGAGGCAGAGGGGAGGCTCACGTTGAGATGAAGCTCAACAGGGCTTGGTCTGAAGGCAGTCTAATTCTGGCCCAGGCACAATCCAAAGGGATTTATTTTTAGGCTCTGGGCTATCGCTGCTTTGGGCAATTGAATGGAAAATGTATATTTAGCTTCTTTGGTGATATGCTTAGAAAAATAAGCTCCTGTCACTGCCGTGGGTGATTTGTGCCAGCCCTGCCCTTGCCAGTGCCGGGAGGCATCGCCCACCTCACAGCTGGAGCCTCCAGCCCCAGATCTGTTGGACAGCACGGAGCTGGGAGCTGGATTCCCGGCTTCCTTCTTTGTTTCCCAGAAGGATCTTGCCACCCATCCCGCAGACTTTGCCCTCGCCGTGCAAAGGCAGATGTTGGGAGCACTCTCCGTGCCTCCCACATGCCCACGCCGTGGGTTATCCCACCCGGCATCCCAGCTGGGCCCAGCACCGTCCCCATGGCAGGGACACGGTCACGTAGGTGCCCCTGGTGGGACCCGCTTTGTGCTGTGCCTGTGGGAAGTGCCGGGGCCTCTCCAGTGTGGAAGCTGTGCACGAATGCACAGGAGGGAGAAGGTGTTTCCTCCCTGAAACAGGTGAGAGCCAGAAGGGCAGCACTTGCAGAGCCTCTCACACTATAAATACACCACACACACAGGAACCCAGGGCTATTATTGCCTGCAGGAAGCCGGGATGAGAAGGAGAGCATCCCTCCCTCCCCAGCACGTTGCTGGCAGCGGGACGTGCCCAGAGCCAGGACTGCCTCTGACAGAGGGTGCAGGGTCCCTGTTCCAGGCTGCCTCAAGTGTCTCATCTGTGGGTGATGGGAATGGCTGGGACAGAGCCTGTGGTGGGTAACCCCAGAGCCACTGGGGCCCCTCATGTCCCCCTCTGGTTGGGCAGCTAATGGAATAGATGTGTTGCCTTCTCCAGGACTGAAAGCAGCTCCACATCCCACGCAGACATCCCGCTCCCCTTGCACATGGGAAACACCAGCACTGGATGAGGCCTGGGAAGCCCAGCCAGCGTGGGAGGCATTGCTGGGGCTGCCTCCTCCTCTGATCAGGTCTCAGACAACTCTCTCCATCCACACTCCTCTGTCCTGACTGCCTCTTTGCTCAGCTGTGTCTTGGCTGGCATCACTTCCCTGGAAGAAGCCAAAGGCACAAATTGCACGGAACCAGCGATGGCAAATCCCCAGCAGCAGCGTCACTAATTGCACAGATGTTATCACCCCCCCAGCAGTGCCTGTCTGTCTCTGCATCCTCCTCTCACCTCTAGAAACTGGGACCCAGAAATGTTTCTTAGTGCAGAAAAACTTAAAGCAGAGTCCTGTCTCTGCCAGATACTTGCTCTGTACCTACCTGCGTGCGTGTTGCGCATCTGTGCCTGTGGGTTTGAGAGTGTTTGTGTGCATAGAAAGCACATTTTGCAACAGACAAATAGGAATGAAATATTTCAAGAATGTCTCTTAAATCAAGTAATCTTGGGGAATTTGACAGCCAAGGTCACCAATGACTTTTGGTTCTTGTTTGCTCAGAGTGGAGCCAGGGCTGGGCTCTGCCCAGGCAGGGCCCCATGACTGAGGGGGGTGTCTGGTCCCCCGCACCCTGAGGAAAAGCTGTGTGTCTTGAGATCTATGTCCAAGAGCAGGAATAGCTTCAGGACGTGGCTGGAACCCAGAGCTTCCACCTCAGGAGGAACCTGCTGGGGAGTGCCTCTCCTCCAAGTCCTGGCGTGACCTGCTGGGGCACGCTCCGGCTCCGGCATTCACCAAGAGAAAAGAAGCAGGAAGAAAAAAAAGTCAGCTCCTCGTGATGCAGCCCCATAATTACCTGTTATTCTCATATCGAGGTAATTAACAATTAGGCAGCTGTCTGAATCACATGCAGAGGAACAATCATTTCGTTATTAATGGATTCTATTTAACAGGTCCTATTTTCCCAGATGTTTTTTTTTCCTTCCTTGTGCTCTCATGAATTATCCTCGCAATTAAACCTGCACCAGAAAGAGGGAGGAGTAGTCCTAATATTTACTGAACCTTGCAAAGCATCACATTTCTCAGCTTATGAACCTGTCACAAGTCATTGGGGGGCTCTGGCGGTGATGGGGAGCCCGTAACCCAACACCCTGCGCTGTCACCTGCGCGGCCCCGCTGGCTCTGCCCTGCTGCTGCTGGGAGCTCTTTCATTTCACTGCAGATAAAAGCCATTATTTACAGTCAGTTACATATTTCCGTTGGCAAACCTCCTCCCTCAAGAGCAGGTTTGAAAACATCCCGCTCAGCAAACCAAAGCCAACCCAGTCTCACACGGGGGAATGATCCCCCCATGCCCACCCGGTGCCCCGTGGGGCTGGGCTGGGTATCACCCATGGACGGTTGTGGTTTGGGGGGCAGGGACAGACAGACTGGGCCCCTCACCCTCGTGTTCCCTTTGCAGGAGGAGCCCTGGGCTCTCCCCATGGAATGCTGTGGGTGGGATGAGCTCCCCTTTCCTGAGCACCATTCAATGCTCCCACATGGCTGTGCCTGTGCAGAGAGACACATTCATGTTTTAATTTAAATAATGTTTTCATTTAAACCCCCTGAACACTTAGCAAAGCCCGGGTCTGACCCTTGGAATCATCTCCCGTGGGTGCAGAGGTGGTTTTGGCCACACTGCCCAGGACTCTGCAGGGACAGGGACCCACTGGGCTGTGTGGGGGACCTTGGGTGGGCAGCAGGGATGAGATGGAGGGCAGCAGGCACATGGGGGATAATCCCTCTTCAGGGAAAATTTAATTTTTATTTTCTCACCTTTTCAGTTTGTCTCATGCCCCAAAGCCAGAGGGTTTGACTCCCTCCCAGACCCCTGAGTCTGGGGTATCTTTGGAGAGGGGATTTTTTTGAGTTGTTTCCTCGGTTTGTGACTGTGGACCAGTCCAGCTTTGGAGTTTGTGTTTTCAACAGACAGCCAAGGCTGTGCCCTTGCAACCACCCTGCACAGGGCCAGGCACCTGCTCTGCTCCCATTTGTTTTTTCCAGGCATGGAGTTAGGGATTTCACTGAAAAACAGGAACTTTGCTGGACAGCAGCTGCTCCGAGGTGGTGAATCAGCTCGTCCCGCTGACGCCCAGCAGAGCCGTGCCAGCGCCGCACTCCCACATCCAGTGCCCACATGGCTGGGGTCCCGATGTGGCAGCAGTGTCCCCAGCAGTGTCCAGGCAGCTGGCCAGTGGCTGTGACCACCCGCGTGGCAGCAGTGAGGGGTCTCTGGCTGCTGCCCCGGCCCCGCCACCTGCGCAGAGGTCAGCGGCCACGGCCAGGCGCGGACAGCTAATGCCTTTTGTCCCAGCCTGACTTTTCGCCTCCCAGCAGGATTAGGATGGGATGACAGGGCAAGGAGGCCCCTAATCCCATTAGGGATCCTGGTGCAGCCCTGTCGGGCAGCCCTGGGAACCAGCCTCGGCACCGGGGAAGCAGCCTGCGAGGAAGCAGCCTGCAACACTCTGTGCTGCCACCATCCCACTCAGCCCCATCTCCACCAGTTTTCCCAAATCTGCTTTGCTCACAACACTGAGCACACTGCCCTGGTATGCACGGGCAGCAAGAGGCACATGGGCATCCACAACCCCTGCAGCCCCCGCTGGCCGGGTTCAGCCCCCCACAGCATTTGGAGCAGGTGGTCCCAAGCCCTTTTGGCCCATTTGGCCCATTTGGCTCATCTGGCTCATTTCTCCACGGGGTCACAGCTGAGCGGGCAGCAAACCTTCTCCCGCCTGGAGAGAGAGTTGTTTTTCTCCCCCGACAGTTGCGAGGAGCCGTGTTTGTCTTTCTGTCCCTTCCTGTTTACTCGCTGCCATCAGGACACGCTTTGATGTGTTTATGCTGCTGGACGTCCGTGGGAGCATCGTCCTGCGGGAGCCTGCAGCTCCCTGCTCCATGGGGCAGGGCTGTGGCTGCGTCCAGGCCTTGGCAGAACCCACAGGGGCACGGCTCGGCGAGGTGCTGGAGCAGGACACCACCACCCTGAGCTGCGTCTGTGCTCCAAAGTCCAGGCGACAGCACCAGCCCAGCCCAGCCGTGCCAGGAGCAGACGTGACTCCAAAGGCGCAGAATCCTGCCAGGAGTGGGGAGCTGCTGGTGCTGGAGGTCCCACCAGACAGCATCGCATTGTCCCCGTGTGTTGGGGCAGGGGGTCGGTCCCATCCATCCGGTGGGTCCGCAGGTGTGTGTGGTTTCCCTCTTGCACTCCCCGCTTCCTCCCTGGCTGGGAGTCTCCCCGCCCTGTGCGGGAGCTGCTGCATTTGAAAGGTCACCGGGCTTTGAAGTTGGCGGCTGCGGGCGGCAGAGGAGGGATCACACCTTGCTGGCATCTCCCGGCGGGCCGGTTCCCAGCCCGGCACCCTCGCCGGCCCGTGCCGCAGGCAGAGGCGCTGCCGGGGGTGGAACGGCACACGGCCTGGCCCGTGTCACCGGCCCGTGTCACCGGCCCGTGTCACCGGCCCGTGTCACCGGCCCGTGCCCGCACCGTGCCACGGCAGCAGCGACACCGTCCTTGTACATGGGGGAGCAACCAGAGCTCCCATCCCGCTGAGAGAGGCAGCAGCCCTTGCCAAACAGGAGTGACCTCTCCCCATGAAGGGGAGACAAAGGATTGTGGCATCAGAGGGATTTGCTAAATTTATTTTTCAGCCGAAAGCTAAAGAAAAAACAGTTGATCCAGGAAAGCCAGTAGATGTAATCGTTGTGAACTTCAGCAGAGCTTTTGATAGCGACTCTCAGAGTGTGGTGTACAGGCTCGGGAACTGAGCTCCACGATCCTGATGGGTCCCTTTCAACTCAGCATAGTCTGTGATTCTGTGAAAACCCACAGTGGTTTTCTGGGAAAGAAATCACTCACGTAGAACTGCCCATGAGCAGAGGTCAGGGAATGGGCTCTGGGCTCCTCCAAACCCTTTGGAACCAGCTGTGGCACCACCAAAGCCCCCGAGCGCAGCCAGTGCTGTGGGAGCCACTGCGCACAGGGCAGGGGATCCCCATGCCCCAGCACAGGGGGTGCACTGAGCACGACAAGGGGTTCCTGGAGCTCCTGGGTGCACCAAAATGGTTTTCAGGGGTCCTCCCTCCCTGCCGGGCATGGAGCCTGCTGTGATGGGACACCCTGTGACAGCACAGGCGGCTCCAGTGCCCTGCGGCCGCTGCCCTCCGAGCGGAAACGGCATCTTTGAGCCGATTTCTCCTGGTTCCCGTCTTCGTGTGCCTGGCTTTGATTCGCGGCCGAGCCCTGTGATAATGTGGCTGCCTGGGAAGGAAGGGAGTAGAAGGAACTGGCTATTATGTTTGGCCCCTCTCCAGGAGGTGTTTTTGCTGGGAGGCACCAAGGTCAGAGCTGGGTGGGAAGCGTTCCCCAACAGCAGCTCTCACACATGTGCCCAGCCATGGCAGGGGGGGACAAAGGAGCCACCCCACCACCCCAGCGTGGGGCTGCCATCCCGGGTGCAGCAGCCCAACACACCCTGCATCGGTGCAGAAGATGTGTGGTCCTCCCTGTGTGTGTTTTGGGGAGGAAAAGGCTGCTTTGGAGCTGTTCTGGAAAGTGAACCATCTCCCAGTCTTCCCGTTTCCATGTGGAAGGAAAGAGGGGGCGGTGGGTGGGAGCGCCCGTGAATGGAGCATCAGCAAAGGCTGGGGTGCAGAAAGTCCTTTTTTACTCTCTTTTTGTAATCGCTTAAGAATTTCAGCTGGCTTCATCCCGGCAGAGGAGTCCCAAATCCCAGAGCTGTGAGAACAGAGCTGGCACTGAACTGCCCCTGAAACTCCCTGCTGGTATCAGTGGCATCCCAGGACCCTGCAACCCAGCCCCTCCGGGCCAGCACAGCGAGAAGAGGCACGCCCAGATCTCCGGGAGTGATGCCTCCCAGAAAACCTGCCCGAAACCTGAGCGGGGCGAGTGTCCACACGGCATGACGTTTTTCTTGAGCGTGTGCCCTGGGAGAGGCAAATCCCAGCAGCACGGATGAAACTGTGGGGATGCCAGCGTGACTTGGACGAGGTCGGCACTGCACAGCAGTCCAGAAATCCAGTATCAGGTTCATGCCTGGGCTTGTGCACAGAGAATCACACTTGGGTTTTCACTGCTGTGAGCGATGGTTTTCGATTATTTAATGGAGATATCAGAGGAGATTTGATCCTGGCCCCTCCACACTCTGGTGAGCAATTTGGTTGCTGAGGTGATGAAAAGTGCTTCGGCAGGAAAAGGAGGAATGGAGAAAAAGCAAAGGAATGGATTGAATTGAATGAATTGAAAGAAGATGCACATGAAACACAAGTATGTCCCACATGTCCCCAGGGCTGGGCTGGGGTCTGCACTTCCAGAGAGTCAGGGTCACTCCCTGCATCTCCTCTGTGGGTGCAGAGCTGCCCCTATCACCGAGCTGGGTGTCTGTGACACCCTGAGGAATCCCCCTGGCGAGGGACAGGAGAGGGACACGCAGGGTCTGCAGCACCAGGGTGCAGACAAAGGCACAAACAGGAATAGAGGCACCAGGGACATGCACCAAAGGAGAGGGAGAACTGCATTTCCAACTGCACTGTGGGTTGGGACGGGCCTGGGGACAAGCACATTGTCACTTGCAGCTCCATAAACCCCACCAGGCTCTGTTTACACAACAGAGAATGTTTCAGTTGTTTTATGGAGGTGGATAGGAACAGCACAGAGACCAGCAAGGCCAGGGCCGGGCCAAGTGACGCCTGTCCAGCACCTGCTCGCCCCTCACAGCCCATAAAGACATTTTATTTTAAACGTGACACAGATTTTATAGCGCAATTTCGCAGCAGCACCTTTCACCCAGGTACAAACCGCGCGGGCAAAGCTGCTCCTCGGGGACGTCTTCTGGCCTGTCACTAAGCCCTGGCTGAGAGCTCCTGAGCTGACTTTACTCTCTGAGAAATGATGGCCGGGAGCAACCCTGCAATTAAAACCAGTTTCAGCAGCCCGGGAGGAGGAAAACGCTGCAGGTGCCAAGCCCGGTGCAGCAGCTGTGCCAGGGCAGGGACACACATGGCACCAACCTCTGCCCATGGCAGCAAGGGCTCACTGTCCTTTGTCCCATCCCAGCCCTGGATGTCCTGGTGGGACCAAATCCCACTGCACTGCCAGGAGGAAAGTCATCCTCCATGGGCACACGCTGCCAGAGCACCGTGGCAGAGGGATGGCACGATTGGTGTGATTTAGCCTGTGACTCTCCAGGCACAATCCTCCACTCAGCTATTTAAGAAAAATAAGATTTAAAAAAAAAATCAGGATTTAGACCATTCTTGCAAATCCAGCCTCTTTTCTCTGGTGCCCCGGAGAATCGTAGCTTAATCCCATTATGGAGCAGCTTTGGGATAGTTTTACCTCACAGACTCCATGACCAGGGCATTTTTATCTGCTCAGACTTTCCAGGATGCTCTACCTGCTTTGATTCACGCTTAATTACTAAAAATTAGCTTTTTTCAGAGCGTGAGGGAGGGTGGGGGTGCATGTACCAGCATGAGGAGGGCTAACCCTCCGTGGTGCTCCCAAATCCAGGAGGCAGAGCAGTGCCAAGCCAAGCACGGTGGGGAAAGCAGGAGAGATCCAGTTTGATGTCTGCCTTATCAGTCTTATTTTTATTGCGCTGAAGGTATAAGAGCAAAATATTGATTGTGATGATAAAGAGATGAAAGTGTCAAGAAGGAATAGGCACACAAGTTACTCAGGCGATTGGAAGCCGCGTTGGTTGTATTTAACAGGCATTTGCCATTAAAAAAAACGCCTGTTTTTATTTAAATAGCCTCGGGCAAATTTCTCACTAAACCAACTTTCCCACGCCAGCCCAGTGCTCTAACTCTGGTTTTTGGCAAATTTTTTCCTGAGCTGTCAAGGCAAAATATATATAAGAATGCTGGTCTCACTTAGGTTTTTTTCCAGCCCCTGGAGACATGAAAATAATTTACAGATGTGCATTACCTGTTTATATTTGTATTAAGTTTTGCTTAACGGACATAATTTTCTTAGCTTGCAGTAACAAAAAAATATTCCCAGAGTTTCACTCATTTAATTTTAACTTATTAAAACTTTTAAACATGTGTGGAGGTTTCATGTTTTTAAATCACTAATCACATGGACAGTTGCCAAGGTTTCTATTAAAGCCTTTTACAAACACTATTTTTAAAAGGACCTAAAATCCCATTATTTTTAACCCCTGAAGGCCACTCAAAATAAAAAGTTTCTTTGGATTTATGTCTTATTCACCTCTTATTGCAAAAAGATTTATGCTGAGCGCTGCCTTCTGCCTTCCTCCCTTTTTTACTTTTGCGGGTAGGAGTCTCAGGAGGAGGCGTCTGGGAGAAGGAAACTTGAGGAGGTTCCCCACGAGGATCCTGCAGCAGATCCCCTGTACCAGGGGAAGGATGGAACCAGATTAAAGCGGGAATCTCGCAGCAGCGCCTGGCTGGAGGAGCCGTCCCCGTGTCGAGACTTTCGTGGGAAACCGCAGAGGACCCTTTTAGCTCCCTCCCAGCAAAGCCTTTTCCCCGAGCAGAGCCCCAGAGCTGCGGGGTCACAGAGCCCCCGGGTGACGGCAATAAATAGATGGATTTGACCTTCTGTGCTCGGGGGACGAGGCGACGCGGCTGCGCGGCCGCACGCCCGGCTCTGTCTGTGTTTATCCGCGGCCGTGTCCGCGGACACCGCACAGACCCTTCCAGCCACGGAGGAAATCCACGGCCAGGGCTCACTCCTGGCTTCCCACGTGCCCTTTCAGTCCAGCACCTCCAGCACAGCCTGGCACACGCGGTTATCTGGTGTATCCAGCAGCCGGTCCTGTCACCGCACCCCGCCACGCTGCACATCCTTCAGCATCACCACCTCTCCATCCCCAGCTGGCACAGGCGCGGCACCCTGGCAGCCCCGTGTCCCCAGGCACACCCATGATGGTCCAGAGGGGCAGGGGAGACTCTCCCAAGTGTCAGGGATCAAGTCCCAGAGCGCAGCTGAGCTGAACGCACGGTGCTCTCTGCACATGGAGAACAAGCCCGGGCAAAGCTTCGGCCGGTATTTCCAGGCAGGTAGAGCTGGGATGCTCCCTGCTCCATGGGCTCTGACGGTGAGGGGGAAGGGGCACATGGAGAAAGAGCACAAAGTCTCCATCTCCAAGGAGAACCTCAGGCTGTCCTCGTACCTCCAGATGAGGTTGGGGATGGTGACAAGGTCGTGATGGCACAGCTGGGGTCCCATCCCACTGCCCAGTTGTTTTCACCCTGTGTCTGCAGGGAGGATGGAACAGGCAGGGCCCATGTTCTGGAATTGTTCAAGGCTGGAGCTACCAGTGGCACCTGAACCCCAAGTGGCACCATGCTCCACACAGAGCCCTGGCTCCCAAGCGCCGATCAGGGCACTGCTTTAGAGCCCAGAGTGGGGAAGGCAGGAGGAGCAGGGAAGGAGGGAGCCACGGGAGCGAGGTACCGCTGCAGGGCTCACGCCTTTGATCTGGTGAGCAGACTCTGCCCTTCAGTTTGTTTAATTGTTTCACACTTGCTCTGGAAATAGTTTACAACAGGAAGCAGTGGGATAATAGCAGGGCTGGCATGGGATGGGATGAGCCCAGGGGCTGGTGGAGAGGTACCCTGTGATGAGAGACACAGATGACCACAGCGTCACCTCCTTCCCATTAACCCATTGCCGACTCTCCTTCCTCTTCCTCTTTCCCAAGCTTGCAGCCAACGGCCGGCAGCCATCCCTCCATGTGCCTGTGTTTGGGAGCTGTAAAAGAGCCATCCAGTAGCTTCCAACAGCTGAGGGGCTCAGGGTGAGACACAGGAGTCCAATGGGATTTAGGTACCCATATCCCTGGGACAGTTGGTACCCCAAATTCTCCACACTCAGAGTCTTTGCTCCCCACTTTTGCAGGCACTGCGGCCTCGCTGAGCAGGGCCAGCCCCCCAAAACCCCATGAGGAAGCATCATTTTTAAGCACCCTCACATGGGCTCTTCCCATCAGTGGTGTTCTGTGGGCACACCCCTGAGCACCCCCCTGCAGCCACAGCTTGCAGGAGACACCCACAAACACCAGATTAAGGGCTTCAACCTGTCCTGGGCTCAGGGCCTGGATGGATTTCAGGTGGGGCATTGCCACACTCTGGGACAGCTTGATTTTCCAGGCTTGACTGTGGCACAGTGACAGCTGGAGCAGGAGTGGGGCTCTGGTGACATGGGATGGGGGCACAGGGACCCCCTGGCACGGCTGCTCTAACAGGACACCTGTACACACGTGGGGGTTGTGGGGCTGCCTCTTGGTTTGGCTTCCTCGCTTCTCCCAGTGTGTTTGTTTATTTGTGGATGTGGTGCACGGGGCTGGCCAGGCTCTGCCTGCGAGTTCATGAGTTCACAGCACAAAACAAACAACGTCCGACCCAGCTCTGTGCACGCTGCCGGCACCGACGGGGGAGCTGGGTGGGAAACGGCTCAGTGTACCTGTGCACACCTGAGTCCTGCTGGCGGTCAGAAAGGGGATCCACACTGAGCTTCCCTGGGCCCACTGTGACCCCCAGGGGATGGTCAGTCCCTGTCCTGGTACCCCGGTACAACCACCCCATTCCCGTGTGTCCCGTGGTTTGTGTGCCCCGGGTCCTTGCATGGACACAGCATGGGTCAGGCTGGGCCTGAGGCCTCCTGTGGTCACTCAGTGGGCACTGTGGCCCCAGGGGCCGTGCAGGGACTGGGGGGACTGTACTGGGGAAGCTATGCAGGAGCTGCACTGGGACCATGGGGGAGCTACACTGGGATCATGCAGGCTGTGCATGGCAGGGCTGCACTAAGGTTAGGGTGGGGGCTCAACCGAGGGTGTCTAGAGCTGCACTGGGGAAATTTGGGGCTGCTTGTGGGGGGCTGCATGGAGGTGTCCAAACCTGTGCTGGGGCTCTGCAGCGGCTGCGTGTGAGAGCTGTGCTGGAGCTGCACTGGGGATGGGGGCCTGCACTGCGGGATTTGGGGGACTGCAGGGGGGAGGCTGCACTGAGGGTGTGCGATGGCTGCACGGAGAGAAGGAGCTGCACCCGCTGCATCCGTGTCTGCATGTGGGGAGCTGCACCGGGGGTGTCCGGTGGCTGCACGGAGGGAAGCGGCCGCCCCGGGGCTGCCCGTGGGTGCTGTGCGGACCCCGCAGCCCCGCTCGCGTCCCACTCAGGGACCCTCTGTGGCGGGAAGGGGGTTCCCGGCGGCGGCCCCCCGGGCTGGGCAGGGAGGAGCGTCTCGCCCGTCCCTTCCCATCCCCTCCCGTCCCGTGGCGCCCGGCCCGCCCCGCACCGTCCCGTCCCGCCCCCCGCCGCCCGGCCCGGCCCGCCGGGGCTGAGCAGCCGCGGGAGGCGCCGCGTTCGGAGTCGCTGCGCTCGGGCGCGCTGTGTTTGGGGCTCCCGGCGGGGCGGCGCGGACCCGCACAGGCACCGGCACCGGCTCGGCTCGGCTCGGCCGAGGCCCCGCGGATCTATGCGGCTGTGAGCGGCGGGAGCAGAGCGGGATGGAGCGGCTCCTGGCGCCCGGCCTCCTGGTGCTCCTGCTGCCCGCCCTGACGCGAGGTGAGGGCCGCCGCCGCGGGCCCCGCACCGGCCGCCCCGCAGGAAGTTTGCCGGGAGCGGGGCCGGGCGCGGCGGGCACCGGAGCCCAGCGCCGTCGGGGGTTCCGGGCCGGGAGGTTCCCGTGGGAACCGGGACTCGGCTCCTGCGGCGGGACCGGAGCGCGGCGCCCTCGGGGGGGGGGGGGGGGTCCGGGCGCGGAGTCCTCGTGGGAGCCGGGGCTCGGTGCCGCGGGATGCGCGGGGATTGAGCTCGGCTCTTGCGGGAGGACCGGAGCTCGTCGCCGCCGGGAGAACCGGGGCCGGAACCGTGTAGGGAGAGCGGGACTGAGCCCCGCGGGGGTGGCCGGAGCTCGGTGGAGCCGGGGCCGGGACGGCGCGGGGGAGCGCGGCTGAGCCCCGCGGGGGTGGCCGGGGCTCGGTGCCCCGAAGGAGGCGCTCGGGGCCGCCGGGAAGCGGAGCTCGGTGCCGGGGGCTGCCGCGGGGAGCGGCGCTCGCTGCCGTCGGGGGGAGCGGAGCTCGGTGCCGGGGGAGCCGGGGCTCGGCCCGGCCGGGGGCGCGCAGGGCGGCCGCGCTCCTGCTGCTGTTCTGCGACAGCTTTTGACCGTTTTGCAAATTTTTCTCGGTTTCCTGTTTCTTGAAAGTCGGGGCCCCGCGGGGGCCCCCCTCCGGGGCGGGTCCGGGTGCTTCGGAGCAAAGCGCTGCGCGACCGTCGGGGGCAGCGGGTCGGGGCACCAGAAAAGAGCCCCAAAAGTGGCCGGGAGTGCAGGACGCAGTGGGGCGCACCCCATCCCGGGGGGTCGGGACCCTGCAATGCCCCCCTGCCCCGAGGCCGAGCTAGCAGCCTCCTCCGGAGAGCCCTGAGAGGATTTTGGGGAGCGAAGGCAAGGGGGCTGCTCCCACAACAGGGCTGGGAGCCCTCGGAGGCGAAGTTTGCAGAAAGTTGTGCCCAGCCGGAGCGGTCCCCAGCACCCCACTCCATCTGCCGTGGAACAGGGAGCCCCGGCGGGGTGTCCCCGGGGTGCGTGGGCTCGGCACCCATCCAGGGCAGGATCTGGGTTGTGGCGGTGGCGGAGCGAAGCTGCAGTCGCTCAATGTGAAACTGCCCCGCTGCACACGCGTGTCGCAGAACCAGTTACCGTGAAGAGCGAGCGGGCAGAGAAGGGGAAGAGCGAGCCGAGGTGGAAATCGGAAGCGATTCTGGTACTTTCAGCGAGTTGCTGTGGTAACTCTGCAGAATTTGGCTCTGAGGGCTAGACAATGAAACCTTTACTCATAGCAAGTTATGACGGGCGACTCATTTCGTTACCGAGCTCGTGGTAACTAATGGGCTCCGGGGTGGATGTTTTTTCCCAAATGGCGTTTGTCAATCAAGGGCCTGATCTGGGGTTTCTCTCTGTCAGTCCTCCTGCTGGAGGAGCAGGCACAGCCTACCCTCAAACCCACCCTGGGTTTATTTTTAGGTGAGCCTCTCAGTGCAGGGGCCACGCAGTCCCTGCCCCCTCCGTCACCCTGCGGGTGAGGGCTGCCGGGTGCTGCACCCCCACCTCACCAGGCCGTACAGTCACAGGGGGTCTGGGGGTCTCAACAAGACTGTCCCCAGCCTGGGTGACACCAGGGGATGCAGACCTCCACTGCCAGCAGGGCCCTGAGCTGTGGCTAATGCTGTCCCTCTGTTTGCAGGTTTACGGTGCTCGCAGCTTGCCGAATCCTGCCTCAACGGGGGCAAGTGTGAAACTTCTCCCAACGGGACGGAGGTGTGCCAGTAAGTATGGAGCAGCCAGAGGATTTTCATCTCCCCCGACCAAAGTTATTGACATGCATGTTGACTTTGCTTTGAAGGCTCTGGATTTAATAGGGCAAGATGCGTTTTCTTTCCTTGAGTGGCAAGAATAACCTGCTTGTGTAGGAGTCACCGCGAGTTTGGCAGGATCGGGCTTTGTTCCTGGCTGGGTGGAAAAACATGGGCAAAGGGCCATGTTTTGCTGGTGTTAGCCTATGCAGACTGCCCTGGTGATGGAGCAGGAGGTAGGGCCAGCCCGCGGCGCTCCTTGGACCGTCGGGCAGGGAGGGAGGTTGTCTGTCTGTCTGTCTTGCAGCTACTCCCTCCTGGCCCCGAAGCGTTGCCTTTCAGTCCTTTGCACACTGGGGTGACCAGTACACCTCCAATAAACGCTCAGGAGAGATTCCATGGCATGGCTCTGGCTGCTGGAGCTGCCCCAGTGGTGTCCGTGGGCCGACGAGGCATCTCCAGGAGAGCAGGGCACCTCCTCCTGCAGCCCTGCCAGTGCTGGTGCCAAGCTGTGGTCTAGCCTGGCGTTCCTGGTGGGACCTGGCACCCAGGCTGGGGCTTTCTCCAAGCTGATTGTGGGGAAACGGATGTGTAAAGCATTGGGACTCTTTGAAGGACCAACCGACCCACCGCAGCGATGGCCGATTCACTCCAGGCTCCCAGGGAACAATAACCAAGAGAAATGAATAAGACTCCAGCTCCCCTTTTAAAAGTATTCCGTAAAAGAAATGTGAATGGGCAAGGCTCTGTTTTCTGGCCAGATTTCCCCTCTGCCTGTTGAACACGGCCTGAGCTGTGAGCAGGCGGGGAGACGTTCCCACCCACCCCAAATTTCCAAATAGGAAGTCCTCGGCGGAGGAACCTGAAGGCATTTCCAATCCCAACCTGTTGAATGGCAGTTTCCCTTGACAATGTGAGTTGCTTTTTTGCAAATCCGCCTGGGTGCCGTTACTCTGCCCAGTAGCCGGGCACCTCCCACCCCCTTCTCCAAGCTGAGCCCCCCAACCCTTTGGTGCAAATAAATCAGCAAATCAATCAGGCACATGAGCAATTTAATGGACAAAGGCTGGGTCCCTTTGTGAGGCACTAATGAATGCACGCCACTTTTTTTTGCACAGAAGCCCTTACCAACGCTTGACGCTCTAAATCTTGTTTTCTTTCATTCAAAGAGCGACAGCTGGGATTCGGTCGAAATTCGGCAGCTATTGTTAAGGGAGGCAGATTAATGCTGTGTGACTAATCATGTATGGCTTCCCAGAATGCCCAACCCTCCACCCCCTCCCCAACCTTACACCCCTCCTTTTCCTTGTGGTCATTCTTTCCTTTTTTTCTTAAGTCTCTGCAACTCCTGATTTACATTTCATGTGCAGATGGTGATGGAATCTAATTAGATCTGATGTGTGCGAGCTCTATTTGGAGAAGCCTCCGAAGTAGGCTTGGGGTGGGTTGTTTTTTTTTTTTTTTTTTGAGAGAAAAAGTTAACTTTAAAGAACTTCTTGGTTGCTGGCTGTGAATAACCACTTCTCTCTTGGCTGCAGATGCTTTGTGAGTGTGAGTTACTTTTGCAGGAGCACAAGGTGTGTGCTCTGGGTGTGTTAAAGCTCTTGTCCCATGCGGGGTGATGGGGGCAGATATTGGAGGTACAGCCAGACTGAAGGAGGTGCAACTTCCCAAGTTACCTGATAGCAACTCGCAAGATCCTGGTTTCTCACTTTGTTTGAATATCTCTTGACAAGGAGTTTTGCTTCCAAGCTTCTTAAACAAAGCAGAGCCAAGAGCACAAGATACCAGACGCAGAAAAGCTTGGCACTGCCCTTTGGCGCCTGCGTGAAATGCACCATTTTGGCTGCTGGCCACATCTCTGCTCGGCCTGGCACTTAACAAAGTTTGGCCATAAAGCCCCTTTGTGCTGCCCCCACAAATCCAATTAGAAAGTGGAGTGAAATAAATAGCGTACGAGGGGGACGCTGCTCCAGAGGACGAGTGTCCCGGTGCTTGTGGCGGGAGAGAGCTCATTGGGTTACGTGGAGCCGACTCTGATAACTCCAACCCCAGGTTATCAGCCCTGTTACGGAAAGGGAACCGCCGGTGCGAGACCAGGAGCTTTCTCTGCCTTTTATTATTTTACAGAGATAGTTTGTAAAGCTCCAGGTGCCTTATCTTGCTTGTCCCTTTGCCAGGCAGTGCAGAGCACGCAGGGCTTTAATTGAATGGAGGGGACCGAGCATTGGATTGGAAGGCTTGAGACAGAAGCGCCCTAATTAAGCTCCTCTGGAGCTGCTTTCCATCTTGGCAGGGTTGTCCGGGTCTTCCAGCGCAGGAAGAGCAGCAGCAGAGTTTCGTGGGTCTTGCACAGACCCCAGCTGAAGGCACTGGGTGTTTTTGTCCCAGAGCTGGAGCTTTAAGAGGTCCAGTGTGGAGCTGGTGGCTGCTGCGGGGCTTGGCGTGAGGCTCCATGGTGCTGGGGAGCTGTGGCATTCCAGAAAAGACACTTGCCTTGGACTAAGGCATTTTCCCAGACTAAATGAGAAGGTTTTTCCAAGAGGTCGTTTTGACTTCTAGTGATAGCCCCTAATTAGACTGTTGGATAACTCTAGTTTTGACTGGCATCCCTGCAAATGAGCTGGGCTGATTTTAGCTCCCTGTGCCATGTGACATTTATTCCCAGGACCTCCCTTGCTCCACTAGTTAAAAGCAGATGGCAATGAAAGAGGGCTGAGCTTCCAGCCCTTCTCCACCAGCCTCTCACCATTAAAGCCAGAGGAGCTGTGCCTGGGTTCTCCTCTCGCTCAGAGGAGCAGAAGAGACGGCGGAGGGAAAGAATAAGTTAAATTAATCACCGGGCTTGTGCTGAAAAGGGGGAAAAGTCGGTTTGCTAAAGTACTTCCTCTGTTTATGAATCAGCGCAGCGTTGTCGTTCAGCCAGGGCAATGGCTCCTGAGCTGGTGCCTGTTGCCACCACCAGCTTCCACGGGCAGCTGGCCAGAAACATGGGAAGAAGCATTCTGAGGGGGACTGTAGCGGGAAGAGGTGATTATTTTAGCTCAAAACTCTTCCAGGAGACAACCAGGAAGGCAGAGGAGTGATGTGAGCCCCGCAAGTTTCTGTGCCCTTCAAGTTTTTCAACTGCTCAGTCATTGTTATCTCATTGTAAAGGGCGGAAGTTTCCTTCTGGTTTGGTTTTTCTCATGTGCTTTAACCCAACGTTATTTCCATGAAATAATAACAAAGAAAAAATGCAGTCTCGGTGCTGGAGAGGAAGAGGGTGGAGTGTTGAACAATCAACCAGAGGAAGCTCTTAAAGAAGTAGACGAGCAGTGATTCAGCCATGTTGAGAACTCTTGTTGGCTCTTTCGAGTCTGATCTCATTCTCGGAAAGAACAAGGTGGAAATGGGTAAGAGGGGAGATTAAAAATACCAAAGTGTCACCTGTTGCGGATTCCAGTGGAAGAGAAACTGAAGCCCAGCTGCTGAGGCCATTGGGACAGCAGTGAGGGTTTTAGATCTTGTTTAAAAGGATCTGTTTGTATCTTTGCTCTCTGTCTCGATGGTTGTCAGTTGTCTCAGGTGGTCCCACTCACTCCTGCTCTCTGGCCTTGGGACTGTTTCACTTAGGCTGAGGTTTTTTGCTTGGTTTTTCTCATGGCTTGGGTACCTGTGGTGGCCAGAGGGTTGTCCTGTGTGACCAGCATGGGATATGTTTGAGAGGAGATTTCTCAGTAGGTGCCTCAGCAGCAACCACAGCACAGAGGTGAGCAGGAGAGATGGGGTGATGCAGAGGGGATCAGAACTCACAGTGGTCTTCATCACCTGAGATTATGGGGCTGTTCCCCACCAGGTGCTCGAAGCTGTGTGCTCACAGAACGGTTTGGGTTGGAAAGGACCTTTAAAAGTCATGCAGGGGCATCTTCAGTTTTCATGGTCTCGTGGCGTGAAGCAGTGCACAGGGCTCTGCTCCCTGGGACTGGAGGTCACTTGCTTCGTGGTATGGGGTATGTTTAATTCCACCAAAATCTCAGCACCTGACTCGCTGTCTTCCTTCCTGCTGGCAGCCACAACACGTCCATTTGTTCCAGCTGATGCCTCACACCTGGCCTCGCCTCCCATGTAATGGTTTATTGTATGCAGCATGAGGGTGACACGTATAAGTCACTGCAAGACCAGGCTATTCACCAATTAAGGGCTCGGACAACATAATCAGGAGGCAGTTAGCAAGTTTTAAAATAACATTGTTTGGAAATTAACCTGCTTTTTCCAGGCCTGGAGGTGTGGTGACCCTCGTTTTGCTCGTGTTGGTTGGTGTCCCGAGTGGTAGCGGCGTGTGTACATGAGTGGAATGTGAAATTTATAGAGCATCAGTGTGTTTAACGAGGGAGTAGCCTCGGGGTGCACTTAGGGAGAGCTGGTGAGCTCTGGATCTGGATGGAGACTTCTCTGTGGTTAACGTGCTGCCAGGTGAAGGTTTTGCACCATGTGTTGGGGCTGCAGAGTGGAAGAGCCTCTGGGGTAGAACTTAAACCCCCCTGGGAAAGCAAACCTGCAGTGGGGTCTTGGTTGAGTCCTGTCTTCTTCCCAGTAGCCAAAAAAAGTGTTCAGGGTTCCCTGCTCCACTCAGGGCTGTGTGCAGCCATCCTTGAGGACTTGCCAGGCTCCTGCTGCTGCCTTTGGTGGGGCAGCACCGAGGGGCACTTGGGCTGCCCACTCACCACTCCCCAAGCTGGGCTATTCCTGCAGCTCTTTGCTTTGTGTTCAGGGTTAGAAGGACCAGCACTCTGGAGAAGGGATGGTTTGGGGTGCTTCCAATTTCTTCCCAAATGGTGTTTTCATCTCATTACGTGCCCATGGCACAGGGAGCTCAGCCCTGAAGGATGGTGCTGCATCCACCCATCGCAGCAGCTGTGCCCAAATCCCATCAGTCCCTGATGCTGCCTTGCTGCATGGTGCCCTCATGAGCCCGGATTTGCTGCAGCCAGAGTTCTGGAATGAGCACAGAAATGCTGCTCTGGTGTCAAGGGGGAATGATGCAGTTTTGATCCTTGAGTATCTGAATGTGGAGGCACCCAGGAGCAGAGAGGTGTGAGGGTCAGGCTTTGCTGGCTGGACTTCATAGCACAGCTCCCATGTGTGATGTTGGAAAGGCTTTGCAGCAGCTGCTGGTCCCACTGACACCAGACCATGGCAGCTCCCCAGGACAGTTAGAGATGCCCACCTGGGAACTCCCCAGTGTTTAACACCAGGGTCTTGCTGGTAGAGCAGCTCAGTGCTGCTTCCAGCTGAGCCTCTGGCCGGGTGTGGTGGTGCCTGTTCTCACCTGGACACCCACATCTGGACTCTGCCTTCCTCTAGTGCATGCCTGGTGGGCCACATGCTCTCCTGTCACCTCCTCGTGCTGGCAGGTGCCCCATGGGCAGGGTCTGTGGTTCAGGACAGTGTTGGGGTTTCCACATATCTCAGGCAATTTGCTGTTGGTTAATTGAGTGATCATGGAACTGTGGAATAGTTTAGGTTGGAAGGGACCTTAAAGATCTGGTGCCATGGGCAGGGACACCTTCCACTAACCCAGGTTGCTCCAAACCCTGTCCAACCTGGCCTTGAACACTTCCAGGGATGGGGCAGCCACAGCTGCTCTGGGCAACCCGATGATGCTGGAGGTTCCGATTGGTAAATGCAGTGCTTGGTGTGAGAGATGCAGGAATAAAACCTCTGTGAGGCGTTGGGGATGGGGGAGAGGTGTTTGGCTGGGCTATATGGGGAGCTCTGCCCCCAAAAAGAATATTTTCACGTGGAAGGAACCTACAATGATCACTGAGTGCACCTAACGGGGCAGCACTCGTGCCCACCACCTCACTGCAGCGGGGTTCATGCCGTGTTTAAAGCCAGCCATACCCAGAATCAGTCCTGTTGGGAATCACAGAACACTCTGAGCTGGAAAGGACCCACAAGGATCCTTGAGTCCAACTCCTGGCCCCGCACAGAACAAGCCCAAAATCCCAGCATGTGCCATGGGAGCAGGATGCTGGTGAGAAGCGAGCTCGGGGTGTGCCTCCCTCACACAGCAGTAATTAATGTCTGCTTTAAGCTCTCACCCGTCACGTCCTCCCCTTCCCCCCATGGCAGCCTGGAGTTAATATTGGAAAAGCCAGTTAAACAGTTAATGTTTAGGCCATGGTTATTAGGCCCTTGCACATTTCCAGCAAAGGGAGCCGAGGTGCATTTTAATGGGAAACTTTCATGCTCAGTCAAGTTGCAAAAATTTATTTGCACCCAAGTCATTTTCTCTTAACAAGTTTTCACCCTAATTCCCTTCCCCAAAACCTGAATTTAATGGTATTTATATGGGAAGTGGATTTATTAAGTTTTAATGACGCTATAACATTGCCCTTATTTAATAGAAGGGGCACCCTGCAGGCAAGGGGCCTGGTGGTGGTGGGCTGGGAGGGCTGGGTGCCAGAGGGGCACCCAGGCCTGGGGGAACCTGTTGCTTTGGGCTTGATTTGAGGTCAGTGGCTGAGAGTGGCAGTGCCAGGTTTGCTTCTACGCTCTGGGCTGAGCATGATCTGCTGTCAGGACTGAGCTTGGCATCCTGCTGCCGATTCCTCCTCATCCTCCGTGGCTCCTGGTGTGATGTGACACTACCTGTGCCTGTCCCACTTGTCCCCCAGAGGAGCATGGCAAGGAGCCTTTGGCACTGTGGTATTTGGCTTTGTCAGCTGCTCTGTCCCATGTCAGTGGTGTGAGGGGGACCCCAAGGGCCACACAGTCCCTGCTGGCATCGCTGCCTGGGGATTGAGCATTTGTGAGTGTCCACGGGTTTGTTTTAAGGAATTTTCTGCTGTCAATGAGCAGCTGCGAAGGTGAGCGTATCCCCAGCGCTCCTGCCCCTCTGGAGCATCCCTGCTTGGGGGGAACAGGATGAGACCCTCCCGAAGGCACTCATGGGTGGCTAACCCATGGGATGGCTCCTCTGGAGCAGGTGGAGGAATGTGGCTGTCCGCTGGGATGTGCAGCACCGGCGGCTCCCGCGGCGGCCGCAGCCTTGGGGCGGGCTGGGAGAGTGACCCCGCGGGGGAGCAGCCCGGGAGGAGGGGGGGCCTGTCCCCGGCCCCCAGCCCCTATTAAAATGTTAGACACAGACCTCCAAGTCAAAAGGCAGGGCGACAGACGGCCCTTTCACAGGGCCTGCTGCTCCCCACAAAAGGGGGGTTTCCAGGGGAGGGGGGCAGGAATGCGGGCTGCGGCCGGAGGGCAGAGCCGCCACCATTGTCCCGCTCCCTCGGCGAGGGCGTCATGTTGACATAGGGATTTCTGCCGGCAAAAGGTGTCGGAGGCAGAGGCTTCCCTCCCTCTCTCGCCGTTTCCTTGGTTAAACTCGGCAGCAACAGAAATCCCGGGATACAGATCCCGGGGAGCTGATACCCATCTGCTCTCGGGTGTTTTACGTCCCTCAGCACATGGTTTCCAAGTGGGCAAGAGTTTTGTTGCTCTTGTAAAGGGAGACCAGCAGCTTCATGGCTGTGGGGCCAAGGGGAGCTGGAGCCATCCCTGTCTGGCCATTGCCACCTTTGGCCATTCCCCATCCCACCGAAACCTCCCCAGCAGGAATTGCTCTGGCTTTCGGTTGGCTTTGTGCCACAGGGGCACCCGTGTGCTCTGCAAAACCCCCCTCTCCTCCTTGTTTATAAATATCAGGGCTAAATTTAGCTTGTTTAAACTTTTGGTGGCTGTTCAGATCCTAATCGTAGGTTTTATGTTCAGGATTAGACGAGTGGGATGGTGGGGTCACGAGTGGGAGTTTTCCATATTTGGCTCTGGGGCAGCGCGGTGTTTAGCCAAAACTTGGTTTGAGGGGGAAAGGGGAAAAAAGAAAGAGTCCATCATCACTTAGTGAGATGGTGACACTGGGGCTGTGTGTGTGCCAGAGCTCTGAGAGCACAGCAGAGTGAATTCAACCTGCATGGGCAGCAAGTGCTGGGTCCAGAGCGGGGCAAAACCGGCATTTACCCCAAAAGAGGTGGGGAGGGAAGAGTGACCTCAGGCACCAGCAGTGCCGGGCTGGCGGGCAGCCTGTGGAGATAGAAATTCCTTATGTCCCCCCAGTTCTGACTTTTTCTTCTGCTGGCTTAAAGAATAAAACATTATGAAAGGGGAAAAGTCTAGAAAAGAGGAATCAGAGCAGGGAGCAGTCGCAGGGAGTGTTCTGAGATGCCACAGGGGTCGGGTGCCATTCCAGTGTCTGCTGGGCGCTGTGGGTGCCTTTTGGGGGACCTGCCCCAGGAAAGTCAGGCAGGTGGGTGATGGGACCATGTGCCAGCCTCAGCCCAGGCTGTGTTCCCTGGGGATCCTCTGCTGGAAGCACATCCTTCATGGTCACCCCATAAATGGGCTCCTGCAAGAGAAGGAGCAGGGGCCGGGATGAGCGGAGTGAGCCGGGCTCCCACAAACAATGGGGCCGTGCCGCTTTACACCGGCAGAGGATATAAAAAACATCGACTGGGGAAAACAAATATTTCATAGCAGCCATTGTTGAGGGTGGGAATGAGGCGAGTTTTGTCTTGGGCTCTTCCTTCGACATCTTTCATGTTTGTTTGTGAATGAAGCTCCATTGAGAGGCAGCTCCTTCCCAGGTAGCCAGTTACCACCCGTGAATAGCCTGGCCACTCTGCCTAGTAATGGGATTATATTGTTTTTCATTACAATGGGACCTTTGATTCCCAAACCGTCCTGACTAATGTCTGCTTAAGAAACAAAGCCATTTTTTTTCCATCATAGGAGGAACAGGGCTCTAGCATGTTTTTTCCCCACTCCTGTCCACGGGTATATCCAGCTTTGGGAATTCCTTTAGTTTCTCTCCAGATGAAAGTCTGGATCTTAAAATCTCAATTAGATGACTTGGGCTAGGTCAAAAATGAAATGGAACAAGAAAAAAAAAAAACACATCAAAGACTTGGGATTGAAGTTTGCTTTTTTAATTAAACAAGAATGGAGATCTGCTCTTGCTTTATTAACCTGATGTCACTTAGAGTAACCTGCTGCTTTGCCAACCACCTCCCTGTGTGAAACTCTGCTTTTTTCCCAGGCTGGTGTCCCAGGGTGTTTAATAACGCAGGACCTGGATGAAACTTCTTAAAAAACCACCACTTAGGTCTTGTGCTGGGTTTTGGTACTGGGAGCTCCGTCGTGGCTGCTGGAGGTTTCTGTGGGGCTGTGCCGGCGCCGGGGCAGCTTTAGGGTGCATCACCCAGTCGGGGTGCCCCACATGGGTGAGGGCAGCTGGGCAGCTCTGCCTTCACGCCTTGGCTCCCCTGGGAGCTGTGGTGAAGCCTTTGGTTTCTTAACAGCCACATGTGCCAGAAACCACCGAGTGAAGCTGCAGGTGAGGTGTGGTGAGCCCAGCCATGCCCGCTGCCAGAGGGGGCTCAAGCAGCCCCCCAGCCCATGGCTGCCAGGGAACAGGGAGCATGTGCCCCAGGGAGGTCAGGGCAGCATCCAAAAGTGTTCTTTGTCTCCCTGCACTCATTTCCTTCTGCAGGCTCCTGGTGATGCCAGGCAAGGAGGTGGGGGCAGAGAGCAGGGTGCTGAGCTCTGATTTCCCAGCTGGATCATTTTCCAGACCCCCCTGCCTTCCCCTGGCTCCAGAGTGTGCTCCTGTGTCAGCAGGATGTTTCCAAGGCAGGAAGCCATCCTGGAGACTGTATGCACCTGTTGCTCCATGCACCACGGGAGGGATTCTTGGGGAGGCAGTGGAATAAGAATGAATGGAGTAAGATGGAGTAAGAAGCAGGTCTCTTCTCTCAGCGACATGGAGACATATCCCCAAGCACTGGCCTTTTCTCTGGTCAGACGGGAGCCAGGGGAGATCAGTGTTCCCTGGGCTGGCAGTGAGCAAACGTGTCTTACGGGGAAGGGTGTGACTTCAGGAGAAAGCTGGGGTGTTGCTCCCAGGCTGTGCCAGGCAGGGAGCCACTGGCACAACTGGAAAGGTGACTCTTGTGCGTGGCTGCCTGATGGAAAGCAGGCTCCCTACTGCCCGGGCTCTGCAGCTGCTGGGGTGAGGAGAAGGTGTGGGGCAGGGGGTTGTGGTTCCTGCTGTCAGCCCGGGCATGACGGTTGCCCCCAGAGGTGTGGGGACAGCGGGGCAGGGCCGTGTCAGTGCTCTGCACCTGGGAGCAGCCTGCAGTGGCTGTGGGCTGTTGTGCAGCTGAGGGAGGCTCTCCTGCGGGTTGTTTCTCCTGCCCTCAGCTGTTGCCAGCAAACATGTGAAATCTGAGTGTCCTGCTCACGTTCGGCCACTTGCTTCGCTCCAGGGGTCCCGACCACGCTGGCACAGCCATCCACAGGTCACGCAGCACATTTGCTGCTGCACAGGGCTCTGGGGGTGTGATGGTCCCCTGGGGGGACCCTCTGCATCGCTCAAGGTCACAGCTGTGCTCCTGAATCTTCTCTGTGCTGGGATGGCTCTGCCTGAGACTCTGGGGCTCATCTGAGGTGGCTGTTCCGAGGCACAGGTACCACGGAGCAGAGAATAGCATCCCCCAGCCCAGCCTGTTGGGGTGGGGGCTGCTCCCCATGGTGGGAGACCCTACACCCAGCACCAAGGAGTGTCCTGGTCCCATTAGTCTCAAGCGCCCCCAAAATGGTGCTCGAGTAAAGACCTGAGCCTGCCCTGCTCAGCTTTCCCACGCTGCTCGTACCTTGGGGAAAACAACCACAGCCGTTTATGCTTCCAGCAGCTGAGGGTGAGGAAGAGGTTAGGTGATAGCAGAGCAGATAAGAGGCAGCCTGGATGTGGGGCCAGGGACCGGGATGGGGCTCCCCACCAGCCCCCCCGTCCCCTCCTGCTGTGTGGGGCTGCCCCCTGAACCTCCCCCTCCATGGGATGGGCGTGGGGGACAGCCTGTGCATGTGCTCCAGTTTACACCTGGTTTCCGTTTTGCTTGTTGGCTTTTTTGGTACATTTTAAGCCCAGAGTGGGTTTTACCTCCAGCCCTGCCACGACTTCGGGGTCCCTTGGGAAGACACACTGGGGCCAGGCAGGAGAGCAGTGGGTGGTGTGAGTTGTGGGGTGATGCAGGCTGAGCCCCCACATCCAGGGCATCCCTGTGCACCTTTGAAACCCCCTGTCCCCAGGCTGTGCTTGTGCAGGGCTGTGCATCCCAAATTTGAACAAAGCCCCCGTGCCGCCATGCGGGAGCCGTGCCGGGGCGGGCTGGGCTGCGGGAGCGCCTGGGTGTCATCTGTGCTGGCCCTGGCAGATGGCAGCTTAGTGCAGAAAGGAAAACATTAGTCTTGGGTCAGAGGTCACAGAAACATCTGCCTCGGGATGCTTTCAGTGCCCGCATTGCTGCGGAGGGACAAAACCTGTTGCTGGTGGGTTGGAGGAGAAGCCTCGCGCGCCGCGAGCGGGGACGGGGCGAACAAAGGGCTGGCAGCGCCAGAGCCACACACGGGGAGCACCCAGAGCAGAAACCACAGGCTGGGGGGGCTGGGATGGGCACCCCAACTCTGCCAGCACTGCTGGTGGGTCCAGGAGGTGCTGGAAGCTGTGGCAGCCCAGCGAGCAGAGGTGTAGAGCAGAGCTGAGGCAGCAGCGCTCGTAGGCTCTGATGCTCCTGCAGCTCATTCATGCTTTTGATTATCTGACCTGCTGAGCTCTGCTGGAGCCTCGCTGGAGTAGCTGCAGCGTTGGGCCACTGGTTGTGACTCCTTAAGGATGTGCAGCAGACACAACAAATGCACGTGCCCGTGCTGAGCAGATCCTGATTTGGCCCAGGCTCGGTGCTGGGAGCAGAGTGGGAATTTGGGGCCGCTGTTGCTGTTCCCAGGCTGTCCCCAGGGACTGCTGTCTGACCTTGGACAAGGCCTTCTCCGTCACCCTTCACACTGGCCATGAATCATGCAGATTTATGGGCCGGCAGCTCTGTGCATTATTAATCGTGTCCCCCCTCACCACAGTTTGCACTCGGATGCTCATTCCGAGGGGGAAGACACATCCCAGCCTGGTGCTGTGGGAATCCAGCTCCCAGCCTCTGCCTGACCCCCTGAAACAAAAAAAGCCACCGGGATGGCCGGCAGCCCCAGACACCCAGGGGGTGTAAATCAGCCTGTTCACCCCTGCAAGGAGCACCCTCATCCACAGGGATGGGGACTGACTGCTGTCCCCTGTCTTGTCTGGTGCTTCAGTCACAGCCTGGTCCCTTGGTGGAGTGGAACATGCCCCAGAAGTGTAGAGGAGTGAGGTTGTCTGCTGGAATGGTGCTGAGAGAGGGAGCACTGTGTGTTGGAGCAGGGCTGGGCCATCACAGGGATTGGGATCAGGATGGGGATGCCGTCACCCTCCCTCAGTAGCCAAAATGGAGCATTTGGTGCGTCCTCAGCAGGTTAATGAGTCAACGGAAACAATGAGGGAGACACACCGGTATTTTTAGCCATTCCTGCCTGGTTTGGGAACGGGGTGCTCCTCACGCCTGGAGCTGGGGGTGTGTCCACAGCGGCCTCTCCGGGGCTTTCACAGAGGCTCCTCAGGACCCCGGGCAGCTTGGCCACATTTCGCCGCCTCAAAGCCGCTTTCTAATGGCCCTCCTGAGCTGTTTTGATCCTGCAGCACCCGCCCTGTCCTCTGCCAACACATATATCTGTAATTAAAGCCGAGCTTTAATGTCTCCTATGCTAATTTCCATGAGCTGCTTGGGGTTTGGTTTGGGTAGCCCCGTCTTGGGAAATGCCAAAGGAAAAACCACAGGGTGATCTTCACCTGGCTGAGCCCGCGGGGGCGTCGCATCCTCCACGTCTGCTCACCTGGAATCCCTGATGCCACCTCATGTTTTTTATAGAAAATAAAGCTCAGCTCCCTGGGCTGAGCTTTAGGAGAGGTTTTTAGTCCCTGGAGAAATGATGAGGTTATAGGACATCTGGGAGTTAAACTTAGCTCTGCTGAATCCAGCCTTTCCAGACCTGGAAAAGTGGAACAATAACTACAACTAGGATCACCCTGATTCTTCACCTGGTTTTTGATCTCTTGCTTTGCATGCGAGACTTGTCTCCAGGCTTTCCTCTGCAGCCAGGACTCTCTGAATCTGCTGAGGTCGCTGGGCTTTGAAATGCAGCTCCAATCTCTGTCTGTGAGTGAGCTCTGGGACCCGTGAGGGGAGGGGACGGTGGAATTCATCCCGTGGCTCCATCCACAGCCAGGAACGTGCTCTTCCCTGCTTGTCTCAGACCTGCTGCTGCAGAGAGGGCAGGAACAGCCTCGTTCTGTGCGGAAGCATCTACAGAAGATGCAGGGGCGGTGTGGAGGCTGCCAGGTGTGAGGGAGGAGGATGTCCTGGGCACTGCCTTGGGAAAAGAAACCAAGATGATTTAGAAACCATGGAAAGATTTGAGAGGCCCCCCATGCTGGGAGCTGGTGTGTGCAGCGGGTGGGTGAGGGTGAGAGTTGCTGGGCACATACAGAGGGTCTGTGCTGCACAGCCCCACGTGGCATGGTAGAAACTCCTCCGTGGGTTAGGGCAGTGACTGCTGGAGTGTAAGGGTGCCTGTGCTGTATTGCTTTTTTCCCAAAGATTTGCTGGGAACACCCCTTTCTGGGAGGAGAAATGTGGAGCCTGAGCGTACTCTGGTCCCAGTGGCCCACATGTGCCCATCCCAGCCCTTCCAAGCTGAACCTTTCCCTGCCATCTGCTGCACTCTCCTCACTTCCGGAGCTGATTGTGGCCATAAATCGGCTCTTAACACAAACAAATAGAAATTAATTTTAAAATAGTCTACCAACGCTGTGAAACTTGAGGGACTTCCTGAAGCACAAGCCTGGAAAGCACCTGAGCAGCCCAGCCAGGCATGAGGCAGTCCCCAACCCAGGCACTGCCAGTGATCCCAACCCGCCCTGTGCCTTCAGGCAGGGGCTTCCCTGTCCCTCAGGCTTCTTCTTCCCATCACTAATTAACCTCCTGGCTAATAACCATGCCCAGATTCAGGCTAGGATTTGCTTTGGTTTCCCGTCTGTGTGCTCAAACCCCCACTTGCCTGCGCTGGAATTGGAAACGGTCCGAAAACTAATTGGGTGGGAGGGCGTTGGGCTGTGTTCCCCTCTCCCCGACCTCGCGGCGCAGGAACCCCAATTCCAGAGAGCCCTACTGGCCTCCTGCCCTGGCCTTGGGATGCCGAGCATCCCCTCCTGCTCCCCCAGCACCGCGTCCCTCTCCCATGGTGGCACCAGCGCGCCGTGGCAGCTCCCACCGCGCTTCCCGGCGCTCTTTGTCCAGCACCAACTTTTTTCTTTTCTTTTTTTCCTTTCCTCATCCACCTTCTCCTTTTTTTCCGCCTTTCCCTCCCCTTGGAGCCTCCCGTGACGCTGCCCTGTCCTCCAGCCTCCGCGGGAACGCGGGGGGATTGTTTTAAGGCAAAAAAAGCGTGTGCGGTGCGGGGAGGCGCGCACGGGGGGTTTTGCCAGATGACTGCGCAGCCGAGCGGCGTGCCTGTGCCTGCGCCCGTCCCCGCGCCTGTGCCTGCGCCCGGCCCCGCACAAAGAGCCCTTCTCAGGCGGCCCCAACCTCCGCATTCCCCCGCGCAGCCACCCAGAAGCGCCGTCGCCCCGCGGCCGCGGCGCCCGGGGCTCGGAGCCGCCGGCGAGCCGGGCACCGTCCGCGGGCGCCGGCAGCTGCTGTGCCTCATTAGGATGCACACCTGCTCCCCGCCGCCCTTTGTGTGCCGAGCAGATGCCCTGATTTATTATTATACACATTTTCTTTTTCATTTGGCCTGGATAATGCCGTCTCATTAACTCAAAATGTCTCCGAATCCTGACAAATTCTCACACAATCCCCAACAATGAAATCAGAATTGGGTTAAAAAAAAAAAAAAAAAGAAAGAAAAAGAAAAAAGTAGGGGAAGAGGAGGAGAGGGGGAGCGGGGCTGAAACGTGGTCTTGCCGCCGGCAAAGCACGGTGGCTCCGGGCTGGAGCGGCCGAGGGTGGGGTTTGCTGGTTGTGCTTCACTGGAGGAGCCCCACGGTCTTGTTTCGGGGGTTGTAGGTGACTGCTGTGCTCTGCAGTATTCCCTGGGACCCTCCCTGCTCACCCCCTCGCCATGGGAGCCTTGGAGGCCGTGCAGGAGGCTCGGGAATGCAATGTCCCACCAGATCCAATGGCAACAGGTGTGAGCTCGTGGTGCCCTGAGCCCGGCCTGCCACAGCACCGTGGGGACCACAGTCCCCCAGTGCCCAGGTGCCATTGCCTTCCCCACCCGTCCCCTCCAGCTCCTGGCCGTGCAGGATCCCAGATTTCTTTCTGCTCTCAAGGCCTCTGGTAGAAACCCGTGAGCTGAGCGTGGTTCGCCCTGTGGTGGCAATGCCATCGTGGTGTGGGACAGCAGTGTGCCAGCACTACCTCACTCCTCCCATGCCCTACTCACCATGACTGCTCAGCACAGCCCAGCCAGCACAGAACATCCCCTTTGGAAGAGCTGTAATGTGAGCAGAGAGGGCTGGGGACAAAACCTGTTGGTGGCATCGTGTGTTGCAGACGGGATACAAGAGATGCCACGCGGGAGCGTTCGTGCCTCACCCCTGGGATTTTTTGGTATCAGCTGCACAGCTTTGCTCTGTCCTTACCTTGCCCCCTCTGCAAGGTCCTGCCAGCCACACATCCTGCCCGGGCCCACCAGGATGGCTGGTGGGATTTGCCCTCAGGGCATATTGCCAGCCCCAGTCCTGCTCCAGCCCAGGTGGCCAGTGGTGACAGATGGTGAAGCCAGTGGTGGCATCGGGGGTTCTTTTCTCAGGGCCCCCACGCAGAGGGATGCAGCAGCCAGGGCCGCTCACCCTCCTTGTGCAGGGTTTGGCTTTGGGGAAGCTCTCAGCTGACTGTGAGGAGCAGGAGCATGTCCCACCTGTTGCCAACCGATGCCGAGCCCTTGCTTAATTTGCATTTGAGTGATTTAGGATGGAGGGAGGATAAAAATCCCCCTGGTGAAGCAGAGACCTCAGCATGGGCAGGGACAGGCAGGGAGAGGGGCTGTCCCCATGCTGCCTGGCCCCATGGATTTGGCGTGGGTATGGGGATGCTCCTCTTCTCCCCACCATGTGTCCCTTGTGCCTTGGTTTCCTCTTCAGCAGGGAGGGGAGGGAGAAGACTCTCCCCGCGATGAGACGCAGGATGTCAGCGCCGCGGCTGCGGTTGTGCAAGTCGGCGCAGGCCCCTCCATGGGGGACGCCTTTGTTCCCAGCACCTCTTTCATCTTCCTCTTCCCAGCCCGGCGCAGCCAGGGCAGAGCCTCGCCACTGCCAAACCCGACGTGCGGGGCAGCGGCGCTGGGCTGGGCCGGTCCTCGGGGCCGTCCCAATGACGGTGTGTCTCACCCCTGCCAGGTGTAGCGGTGCCTACGTGGGCGAGCGGTGCCAGCTGCCCAACCCCTGCCTGAGCTCCCCCTGCAAGAACGCTGGCACCTGCACCGCGGTGGTGCGCGGCAGCACCGTGGATTACACCTGCGCCTGCCGCCTGGGCTTCACCGACGAGCTGTGCCTGACGCCCCGCAACAACGTCTGCCTCAGCAACCCCTGCCGCAACGGCGGCACCTGCGACCTGCTGACGCTCAGCGAGTACAAGTGCCGCTGCCCACCCGGCTGGTCAGGTGAGGGGTGGCACCTGCGGACACGGCCGGGGCGGGAGGGATGGCCTGAGACAGGGGTTAGCCCTGTGGGTGGACAGCTGCCTCTCATTTTGGGTTCAGAGAGGTGGGGAGGGTGGGCTGCAAACCTGAGTTTGGGTGGGTCCCAGCTGGGGGAACTGTGACCTTCCTGCACAGTGAGGTTTGGGGGGGGGGGAATTAGTTACCACCAGCCCCAGATCCAGGTCTGCACCGCGGTGTAGATCACTGCCAGCAAGAGCTGAGCTGCTCTTTGCATCCTCACCCTCCCTCCCTGCCCTCCCCAGGCAAAACCTGCCAGCAGGCCGACCCCTGCGCCTCCAACCCCTGCGCCAACGGGGGCCAGTGTGTGCCCTTCGAAGCCCACTACATCTGCCGCTGCACCGCCGGCTTCCACGGCGCCAACTGCAAGCAGGACGTCAACGAGTGCAACATCTCCCCGCCCGTCTGCAAGAACGGGGGCAGCTGCACCAACGAGGTGGGCACCTACCAGTGCTCCTGCAAGCCGGCCTACACCGGGCAGAACTGTGAGCACCTCTACGTGCCCTGCAACCCCTCGCCCTGCCAGAACGGGGGCACCTGCCGCCAGATCGGAGACACCACCTACGACTGCACCTGCCTGCCAGGTAGGGAGGGAAAGGGACGGGGGGATCCTCTTGCAGCACCTTAGCCCACCCTAAATGAGTAGTGGCCAAATTTCCTGCAAGCTGCGGCTGTGGGAGGGAGAAAACCCTCTGGTTGTGGGCTCGTTGTGTCACGTGCTTTTGGGAAGACGTCGGGCAGCGATGCCCGAGGAGGAGAGTTCATCTGGGGGCTTTATATACTTTGTGCTTCACCAAAATAGCTCTTCCATAACAAGAAGGCCCCTCTGCGGATGCTCATATTCCAGAATAAGAGTGCCTTTTTCCGCTTTAGCTTAATCTACTTCCAGAATGGAATAATTAGCCCGGAATAGCTATTTTGGAAAGTTTCCGAGTGCTAATGGAGCTGGGGAAGGAAGACCCTCTCCGTGCTCGCTGCTGCTCCCTCCGGCAGGCTCTGGAGGAGCCCAGCAGGATTGCAGTCTCTGGCATGGAGGGCTCCTGGTGGGGGCTGTCCTGGGAGCTCAGCACTCTGGAAAGGATCTTGGCACCCTGGAAAGGAGCTTGGCACCCTGCAAGCCCTCGAGAGGAACAGCAGCTGTGACACGGCCCCCTGACCCCACCAAGCCCTTTCACTTCTGCCCTCGGAGAGTGGGTCTGCAGCGCAGTCAGGGTAGGGGGAGGAAGGGACTGAGCAGCTCCACGCTCCGCCCATCCCTGGGTCAGCTGGAGAAATGAAACCATGGAGTTTCAGCCCAGAGCCACACTCAAACCAGGTTGTGTTTGCTGGGATGAGCGCTGCTCCTCACCCGAGCCAGGCACACTGGCCAGCTGTGGCAGATGTGGAGGGGATGCCCCCGCCCTGTCCCTGAGAAGGAAGCTGTGGGCAGCACTGCGCTGCCTGAGGAGTCCCTTGTGGGATTGGTTTGATCCTCTGGTCACCCATAGCCCAGCAGTGGCCAGGGCAGGATGAAGGTTGGGTGGCTTCTCTGCTCTGCACCCTGGGCAGGGCTGGGCATTGCCATGGGGAGCTCCAGCCTCCCTCCCTGTAGCTCCTGCCCCATCTCTGCTGCAGACATGGCATCAGGGTGGGGATGGGGTCTCCCAGATGGCACAGACCCCCACATCCTGCTGGCAGCCAGCCCACCTTAGGGGAAGATAAGTGATCCCTGCGAGCAGTGCGGGGGATCTTGTCTTGATGCCTGACACAGGTTCAGAGGTTCCATCCCCTTCCCAAAGCTTTTGGTTGCAGCAACTCAGGAATCCCATCAGCCATCCAGAACAGATCCCTGCAGCATCTCCTGCCTCACCTCCACCCCTGCACACCCGGGCTGGAGCAAAGCTCCTGTCCTTAGGGACAGTGAGGTGTGGGGCTGACCGGGCGAGCAGTGCCAGGAAGGAAGCCTTTCCTTGCAGGATGGGCTCCCGGCGGCGATGCTCCGTTGGAGCAGCTCCGAGCCCTGTCCCGCCGGAGCGGCGCTGCCACAGGGACGGGCAGGTGGAGGTGGCAGGAGGAGCTGTGCTGGCCCTGCCCTGCCGTTCTGCTGACACGGCACTTTCCCTGAGCAGCCCGAGCGTCGGGCATGGCGGGGTGAGGCACGGCCCTGGGGGAGATCCCTGCTCCCGGCAGGATCAGTGCTGTCACACCCAGCTGCGGCTCCGTGGGCCGCTTCCAGGAGATTTGCATCGTGCAGGAGCTGGTTCACCTCCCGTGGGGTGGCACAGCCCCTGCTCCGGGGAACAGGGGTCCCTCAGCACCTCCTCCGTCCCACACGGTGCAGGAGCTGCACCAGCAGCAGAGGCAGAGGGACGGGGGGGCTGTTCCTCATGATAAGGGGGTGATTGATATGCTGGTATGTGGCACAGCAAACCTGGAACAATGTCCCCTTTTCATTCCCAGAGAGGCCTGGCCCTACCGGGTTTCTTCAAGTTAAACTAATCTTGGCTGTTTTATCGTGCCATCGCTGCAGAATGTAACCCTGAGTTTAAAGTAATTGCCGTACTAATTACTCATTTGGACGGTTCAAAATGAGTTAATCCTGGTATCTAGGACATTGCGAGTTATTGCTGCTCAGGCTCAGCCCGGCTGCTAAAAAGTGAGGTGCAAATCAATGTTATCTGGTCTGGACTCCTACCAGCAATCATAAAAAGCTGTGGCTGCTCCCCATGTGATGGGGCTGGGGAGAGGAAAACATGGAGAGAGCGAGGGGAAAGCTCCCAGATGGGCCAGAGTCTGGGGTCCCACAGAGGATGAGTCTGGGCACCTGGTCCTTACCTGTGGAGGTGACATTTTGAGCTGTCTGTGCAGGGAACAGCCTGGTCTGGAGCTGCAGAATGCCCTGGAGAATTTGGGGGAGCTGCAGATGGACACTGGCACTGTGGGCTGGCATTGCCATCCCAAACCCCAAGCAGCTGGGTCAGGAGCTTTGGGGGTTGTAGAGTAAATGCAGCTTTTAACACAAATGTCAGCCAGAGGTGGCTTGGCAGATGTCTTGAGAAGGGCCTGGCTGCTTTCTTCCTGCTGGAGAGGCTGGGGGTGGCAGGGTTTCCATGCTATCAGCTGGAGGTGATAACAAACCCAAGCAGGAGGTGGGATGGGATGAGCCCAGCGCCCTGTGGGATGGTGGCTTGCCCTGGCAGGGACTTGGATCCCCCTCAGAGGCGAGCGCTGCTGCTGAGGCTCTTTACAAGTGAAATTAAAGCCGATGATTCAGCACTGAGTGCCACAAGCCTTTGTGGGAGCAGCCCTGCTTCGTTCCCGCTGGTGTGGAGTCAGATCCTCCACTGCTTGGGGCAAGTGTCTCCAGAGCTGGAGGCTCTGGCACGAGGGACACCCTGCCCTGTGCAGAGGAAGCTGCTGCCTGCCAGGCTCCAGCAGAGGCAGAGTAGGGATGAAGATGAAACCAGGCTTCAAAGCCAGCCTGGCACACACTCAACACCTGATAGCAAACACCCTGCTGGTGGTGGGGGGTGGCAAGGGACAAGGTGGTGACACAGCCAGTGGGTGAGTTGGCATCACGGCTGATGTCTCGTCTGTGCAGGGTTCACAGGTCAGAACTGTGAGGAGAACATCAATGACTGTCCGGGCAACAACTGCAAGAATGGGGGCACCTGCGTGGATGGCGTCAACACCTACAACTGCCAGTGCCCACCGGAGTGGACAGGTAATGCCAGCAGTGAGGATGGCACAGGGCTGGGCTGGGAGCACGGGTCCTGCCCAGGGGGATGTTGGGCACAGTGTGGGCAGAGCTGTCCTGCTTCACACCGGGAGTGGGTCAGTGCCAGTTTCATGCAGGTGCCCTGTCCCCTGGCAGGTCAGTACTGCACTGAGGACGTGGACGAGTGCCAGCTGATGCCCAACGCCTGCCAGAACGGTGGCACCTGCCACAACAACCACGGCGGCTACAACTGTGTCTGTGTCAACGGCTGGACGGGCGAGGACTGCAGCGAGAACATCGATGACTGCGCCATGGCCGCCTGCTTCCACGGGGCCACCTGCCACGACCGGGTGGCCTCCTTCTACTGCGAGTGCCCCCACGGCCGCACAGGTGAGGCCCTGTCCCACCTTGTCCCCTGCCCTGCATGTCCCCTGGCTTCTTGCTGCGGTCTTGGTCCGTAATGACTCATGTACCCATCGTCCTTGACGTGCACCTTTTGCTGCCCAGGTCTGCTGTGCCACCTGGACGACGCCTGCATCAGCAACCCCTGCAACGAGGGCTCCAACTGCGACACCAACCCTGTCAATGGCAAAGCCATCTGCACATGTCCTTCGGGGTACATGGGGCCAGCCTGCAACCAGGACGTGGACGAGTGTTCGCTGGGTGAGCTCACACAGAGTGACAGCAGCGCGGCTGGGGAAGGCTCTGGCACAGCCAGGAGCGAGTCCTGAGAGCTGTTCTTGTGTGTTACAGGAGCCAACCCATGTGAGCACGCAGGGAAGTGCATCAACACTCAAGGGTCCTTCCAGTGCCAGTGTCTGCAGGGCTACTCGGGCCCTCGCTGTGAGATCGATGTCAATGAGTGCCTCTCCAACCCCTGCCAGAATGATGCCACCTGCTTGGACCAGATCGGGGAGTTCCAGTGCATCTGCATGCCCGGTGCGTGGGCAGCCCTGTGGACGCAGTCTTAGAGCTGGGGGTGGGTGATGGGAGGGCTTTGGGTGCCCCTGAGCTTCAGCTCAGTGCGGGGTTGGGTGAACAGCTCCTGTGTGCCTGGGAACAGCACCGGAAAGAGAGAATTCAGTAAAGGCTGTGTAGTGGGGGGACAAGAAGTGAGAGTTGGGCACTATCGGCCCTTCCCTGGATTCCTCCTCTTGCCAATCTTGCTGGCTTGGATTGAGCCAAAGCCTGTTGATCCAAGATGGACAACCATGGAGCATCTTGTGCATCAGATCCCACCATGTGTAGAACATCTCCTGAGCTGCCTTTTAAAGACAGGGGGACCAGCTGTAACGCACCTGTCGTGTGGTTGTGCCAGCCCTGTGCCGTGGTACTGACGGTGCTGGGTCTCTCGGCAGGGTACGAGGGGGTTTACTGCGAGATCAACACGGACGAGTGTGCCAGCAGCCCCTGCCTGCACAACGGCAACTGCCTTGACAAGATCAACGAGTTCCACTGCGAGTGCCCCACTGGTACGTGGCATCCATCCCACCACCAGCATCCATCCACTGCCACTGTGGTGGAAACAAAGCCAGGACGCATCCTGACTCGAGCCAGGAATGGGCTCCTTAAATTTCATAGCCCTCCGGAATGGGCAGAGTGTAGCAAGCACCTCTTGGTGCTTCGGAGGAGGCTTCTCCAATTGCAATGAGGGGCTGAGCCCCGTGCAGGCATTGCTGCTCCAGCTCCGGCCCATGGGAGAGGGGAAGGAGGATTAAACCCCACGGCTTTGCACTTGAAAAGGCCCCTCTTTGGGAAGGAGGGCTGGGGGCTGGGGGGGCCGCACCAGCGGCTTTGAATGCGGTGTCAAAGTCACGGGGTGGAGCAGAGAATGGGGAGACGGTTAATCTGTGAAAGGAGGTTTTGAAGTTCAGAGACTTTGCTCCTCTAGAGATGTAAATAAGATGCTCTCAATGGTGGGTCGCAGCCCCGCATTCAGGGCCCCCAGCAGCCGTCCCCATGGAAACCCGGCGCCCCAGCCGGGATGCGGGGGGCCGGCGGGAGCGGGGCGGGGGGGCCCGGCGGGAGCTGCCCGGCGGCAGGGAGGGGAGCCTGGCGGGTCCGGCCGTGCGCAGGGACGTGACTTCTCCCTCCATTCCAGGCTTCAACGGGCACCTGTGCCAGTTTGACATCGACGAGTGTGCCAGCACCCCCTGCAAGAATGGTGCCAAGTGCGTGGATGGCCCCAACACCTACAGCTGCGAGTGCACCGAAGGTGAGGGGATCCTGCATCCTGGCGGGCTGGGGGGGTCCTGCCCCGTGATGTGCCATAAAACCACATTGACAAATCACTTAGTGCCCACCTCTGCAAGCACCTGCTGTGGCAGGTGTCCCCAAACCGTCCGTCAGTGGGGTCAGTCCCTGCTGATGTGATTCCTATGGAGCAGAATGTCCCTTTCCCAGGTGTTGGCAGAGCAAGTCGGGCTCTGCAGCCTGCTGGTGCCGGGGCCAGGTGTATGGAGCCTGGCACTCCTTAGGTGTGGCCCCGCAGCAGCCGTCCCACCGTGCTCCCGCCTGCCGGGGCGGCAGCGAGGGGGAAGGCAGGAAGGAAGGAATAAAGCTGCCTCTATGGGGACGCAAGGTGCAGGGCCGTGGGGGCTCGCCGACCGAAACCCAAGGAGCAGTTGCACAAAATGATGACTTGAGCCCTGGTGGCAAACAGTGGCTCTTTTGTGGAGCAGCTCCCGCCAGAAATCTTCCAGCTGAATGGCCTCTAATTAGTGTCTTGCTAATGCCAAGCCCCGATGAAAAGCTGCTATGTGGGCTTGGCGGGGTCTAGTCAAAGCTGTACTTTGTCCTCGGCTCTCCACCCCCAAACCCGGCGGGGAGGGAGCCGGCCAGGAGAATAGGAGCTGCCGGGGGGGTTATTATTCGGGGGTGCTTGCGGCCGGCCCCCCCCGTGCACTCCGGGACGAGCCGCGGGCGAGCGCGGGGCCCCGCTCCAGAGCCGAGGCAGCTTTAATGCAGGTCATTGTGCACCCCGGGACAAAGCCCCCGGGCTGGGGTCTGACCAGCCCCTCTGCCAGCACATCGGGGTGCTCCCTGTCTGGATCCCACTCCTGGGGGTCCCAGGGCTCACGGTGGGGCAGGTAAAGCCACCCCAGTGCAGTGCCTCACACCCGGACAGGATGGGAAGGAGTGTCCCTCATCACCACCTCGTGTCCCCCATCCCCACCTCGTGTCCCCCATCCTCACCCTGTGTCCCTCCTGCTGGTGGCAGGTTTCACGGGCACCCACTGCGAGATCGACATCGATGAGTGTGACCCTGACCCGTGCCACTACGGGACCTGCAAGGACAGCATCGCCTCCTTCACCTGCCTCTGCCAGCCCGGCTACACGGGCCACCGCTGTGACATCAACATCAACGAGTGCCAGAGCCAGCCCTGCAAAAACGGGGGGACCTGCCAGGACAGGAACAACGCCTACAACTGCATCTGCCTCAAAGGGACCACGGGTGAGCAGGAGGGAGCTCTCGGGGTTCCGTGCGGCTCGGCAGTGCCGGTGCAGTATCCTGCTCCCATCCTCATCCTGGGGCAGGTTGGCCCTGGGCCACCGCCAGCAGCCACCCTGGTGCTGGGGCCGCCCTGGGGCATCCTGGGTGAGGGCGAGTTCTCCCGGTTTGGTGCTCAGCTCTGGCAGGAACCGCGCCCCAGCCGGGAGCTGCCCATGGCAGAGGCGCTTTGTTGTGGGGCAGCGGTGGCAGTCAGTGCCAGCGGGCTTCATTTTACTGCTTTGACGGGACTGGGGACGCCCTAACAACACCCCTCTCCTCTTGGGGCCCCCCTAACAACACCCCTCTCCTCCCCAGGCCCCAACTGCGAGATCAACCTGGACGACTGTGCCAGCAACCCCTGCGACTACGGCAAGTGTATCGACAAGATCAATGGCTACGAGTGCACCTGCGAGCCGGGGTACACAGGTGAGAGCAGGGCCTCACACCCTGGGGACCTGCAGCTGCTGGTGCCTCACAAAACCAGGACGAGGGTGCAATAAGGAGGGGGGATGCTGCCATTCTGCTTGTAGGAGGTTTTACACCCTCCAGCGCTCCAGCTTGTTCAGGAGGGCGACCCTGGCTCGGTCTGAAATCAAAGGGGTGTCTGGTGCTGCAAATTCGACTCCCGCTGCACCCACTCCCATGGGTATCAGGTTGCTGCCTTGTCCAACTGGTTTGTTTGATGGCTGCTGGAAATGGTGGAGGGCTTTGATGGGAGCAGCCCCCACCACTCGCACGGCCCCTTGTCCTCGGGCCCGCCGGGAGCCGAAATAAAGCCTGGCTTTGTCGGCCGTGGCAGGTAGGGTTACAGGCTGAAACCTCCTCCTTTCAGTATTCCCTCCTGGACCAAAGCAGCCCAGGGCACGGCCTCTTCCCAGTCACATTTAATGAAGGCAGGCAGGCGATGCAGGGTGTGAAGTCACCCTGCCTGCAGGGCAGCCCGCTCCTCTGCAGCCGGCACACGTGTGGCCCGAGATCCCAGCCTCCAGCAGACGTTCCCTGGGTGGCTGGAGGGGGAATTGCCTGGTGGGTGCTCTCCCCACACCATGCCACCCGTCCTTACAGGGTAACTGTTCTTGCTCCCCCTTTCCCAGGGCGCATGTGCAACATCAACATCGATGAGTGTGCCAGCAACCCCTGCCACAACGGGGGCACGTGCAAGGATGGCATCAACGGCTTCACCTGTCTCTGCCCCGAGGGCTTCCACGACCCCAAGTGCCTGTCTGAAGTGAACGAGTGCAACAGCAACCCCTGCATCCATGGGAAATGCCACGATGGATTGAATGGGTAGGCTGGAGGGTGCAGGGGCTGATGGGGGGCTACAGGGAACAAAGGGTCCCCAACAAAGTCTGGGTTAGAGGAGAGCGAGCATCACCCTTGAGTTGGTGCTTGTCCGTGCTCTGGGCCAGCGCCATGGGATATTCCCTGGAAGGGACAGGATTTACTGGATAAAATGATGGCTGGTGTAGCCTAGAGGACCAGGTCGGACTAGATCTTTATGCCCCAATTTTTCCCCAAAGCTACAAGTGTGACTGTGACCCTGGCTGGAGTGGGACAAACTGTGACATTAACAACAATGAGTGTGAATCCAATCCCTGCATGAACGGTGGCACCTGCAAGGACATGACCAGTGGCTACATCTGCACCTGCAGGGAGGGCTTCAGCGGTAAGTGGGGGGTTAGATTGGGTGTTCTGGAAAATTTCTTCCTGGAAATGGTGGTCAGGCACTGGAACAAGCTGCCCAGGGAAGTGGTGGAGTCACCATAACTGGAAGTGTTTGAAAGGGGTGTGGATGTGGCATTTGGGGATGTGGTTTAGTGAGGAACATGGTTATGCTGGGTTAATGGTTGGACTTGATGATCTTAGAGGGCTTTTCCAGCATCAACAAGTCTGTGATTCTGTGATTCTAAGGGTGTAGGCAGGGATGCTGCCATGTTCCCCCCATACCAAGGCCTAGGGGGGAGCTGTGGGTGGGTGCTCCCATGATGGGCTGGAGGCTTCACTTTGGGGACGGTGGAGCCCCAGGTGTGGCTGGAAGCTGTGGCAGTGCAGCCAGCCCAGAGACCTTCAGCAGAGTTCAGGGCTGGCGCTGAGCACAGGAGCCTTTCCCGGGGCGATGGATGTGCTGTTGTCATTGTCACCATGTCCCCACTGTACCCTCAGCCCCCTGCCACCAGCACACCTCCATCACAGCCTCTTTTATTTATTTTTTCTTGACACAGGCCCCAACTGCCAGACCAATATCAATGAATGCGCTTCCAACCCCTGCCTGAACCAGGGCACATGCATCGATGATGTCGCTGGCTACACCTGCAACTGCCTCCTGCCCTACACAGGTGAGAGGAGTGCCCTGTGCCCCACCACGGCTCTGGGGAGTTTCTTCTTCACCTGTGACACCAAACTGGTCCCCAGCACACGCAGTGAGCTGGCACTCAGCGTGAAGGCTTCCCTCACACTGCCCTGCCGAGGGGCTGCCCACAGCCATGGCTCCACCTCTCCACAGCTCAGCTGGAGGAAATTTGCAGGAGCTTTGGGAAGCTGCCAGCCACAGCTTCCTCCCTTCCTCCTCTTCCTCCTCCTCCTGGAGGGTACCAGGGCGGTGGCTCGGGGGCAGCAGCACCCAGGGGCCGCCCCACTCACACCCCACCGTTCCCCAGCCATGATGCCCGTGCTGGAAAAGGCGATCCAAGGCCGAGGGGCCGGGGATTCTGCTGAGCCAATTCCTGTTTGCCGGCCCTGCGCTTCCGCTCGCGCAGCCGAGCACAATTGCAGGAAGCCGTGAGCCGTTTCCTGCCCTCACCGGTGGCCATAGAAACCCCTGGGGGGACGGGGACTGGGCAGGCAGGGAGGGGAAGGCTCTGGAAAATAGCAAAGGCCAGTTCAGGAGATATTGGCTGACAGGGAAGATAAGGGTTTGGAGGGAACGTGTCCCTTGGCTGGACGTAAACAGGAAAAGCAGCGGAGAGGGAAGGGGGGAGGGAGTGCAAGGGGGGAAAGACACCCCAAGCAGCACTTCCCTGCCAAAGGAAGTGTGCAATGCTTTAATGCAGCCCAGATAGCCAGGGCTTAAAAGTTTGTGGGGATCTGGGGTCATGGGTGACCAGGAGTGGAGGAGACAGCCCCAGCTAGGCTGCCCTGGGGTGGTGGGGAAGTCCAGAGCCTTCCCCAGTCTGGCAGCAGCCCGGGGCAGGAGATAACAGGGTCTTGGGCCGCCTGTCATTTTGGAGGGTGTCAGCGGGTGCTTGTACCTGTGCAGGAGCCACCTGTGAGGACGTGCTGGCCCCCTGTGCTGGCAGCCCCTGCAAGAACGGCGGCGAGTGCCAGGAGTCAGAGGACTACAAGAGCTTCTCCTGCAGTTGCCCCCCTGGCTGGCAAGGTATGGGCATGGCCCTTTTGGGAGTTAGAACCCCCCACTCCCCTCAGGGAGGGAAAGGCAGGGGGAGGGAGGGAAAGGCAGGGGGAGGAAGCCAGGCCTGTGAGAGGGTCCTGACCTGCCCCGTGGCTCAGCTGGGTGGACAGGATGTGACCATTGCCTGCATCCCTTGGTTCCTGCCCTCATGCAAGTGGTGCCCAAGATGTCATTGTCACCCCCAGGGCTTTCACCAGCACCCCCTGCCCACACAATCCCTATCCTGCTCTGTCCCCAGGTCAGACCTGTGAGATCGACATCAATGAGTGTGTGAAGAGCCCCTGCCGGAATGGGGCCACGTGCCAGAACACCAACGGGAGCTACCGCTGCGCCTGCCGGACCGGCTTCTCCGGCCGCAACTGCGACACCGACATCGACGACTGCAAGCCCAGTAAGAGCAGGGGCTGCCCCCAGACTGCACCCAGCCCAGCCCTGAGCCTCATGGCCTTTCCTGGGGCTGGGATTCTCCTCCCGATGCATGGCCCAGCCCCGGCTGCCTTTGTGGCCTGGGCAGTGCTGCGAGCCCTGTTGAGCTGCATCAGTCCAAGGCCAGATGGGAGTGGGAGGAAGGAGGCTGGGGGATAATGTGTGCCATGGGTTCTCCTTGTGTCCAGTCTCCTGGTGGGGTTGGTCTGGCTTCTGCCCAGTCCCTGGGCTCAGTCCCATTCTTCCACATGGCCAGGGAATGTGTATGGGGACAGTGCTGTGGAGCAACTCCCGGCCTGGGCTGCTGCACCACAGCTGGACCCATCACATCTTCACATGCACGTCCCTCCTCTCCAGATCCGTGCCACAACGGTGGCTCCTGCTCTGATGGCATTGGCACGTTCTTCTGCGAGTGCCTGGCTGGTTTCCGTGGGCCCAAGTGCGAGGAGGACATCAATGAGTGCGCCAGCAACCCCTGCAAGAACGGGGCCAACTGCACCGACTGCGTCAACAGCTACACCTGCACCTGCCCCTCCGGCTTCAGCGGCATCCACTGCGAGAACAACACCCCTGACTGCACGGAGAGGTACAGTCCTGCCAGCTGGGACAAGGGGCTGAGGTCCCTGTGCTGCCCCATAGCCCTGGGTTGGTGCGTGGGGCCTTTGGCGTGGAGCGCGAGCAGCGGTGACTCACTGGGGTGCGATGTCTGTGTCCCCAGCTCCTGCTTCAACGGTGGCACCTGCGTGGATGGCATCAACACCTTCACCTGCGTCTGCCTGCCCGGCTTCACAGGCAGCTACTGTGAGCACAACATCAACGAGTGTGACTCCAAGCCATGCCTGAACGGGGGCACGTGTCAGGACAGCTACGGGACGTACAAGTGCACCTGTCCCCAGGGATACACCGGGCTCAACTGCCAGGTACGGGAAGCTTGGCTGGATGCTGTTGTGGGGATCTGGGGGTCACTGCAGTCTCCACTCCTGCAGAAGCCCTGCTGTGTTCTGACCCTCATCTCTTGCTCTGCTCCCCCAGAACCTGGTGCGTTGGTGCGACTCCTCTCCCTGCAAAAACGGGGGCAAGTGCTGGCAGACCAGCAACCTGTACCACTGCGAGTGCAACAGTGGCTGGACAGGGCTCTACTGCGATGTCCCCAGTGTGTCCTGCGAGGTGGCTGCTAAGCAGCAAGGTAAGGCCCTGCCATGTGTACAGGGCCAGGCTGAGGGCCCCAGGTGTCCCCTGTGCTGGGCACTGAGCAGGGATGTGGCCAGTTCTCTTGGTGGGGATCTTTGGCACAGAGTGATCTCAAGGATTGCTCTAGCAATGCACCCCCAAGGCTGTGATTGCCTGTGGGATGTGTGGTGGTCAGGACATGGCCCTGTGATGTGTGGGTGTCGCCGAGGTCCCTGCATCTCACTCTGCTCTCCCTGACAGGTATCGATGTAGCACATCTCTGCAGGAACTCGGGGCTCTGTGTAGACACTGGCAGCACCCATTTCTGCCGCTGCCAAGCCGGCTACACCGGCAGCTACTGCGAGGAGCAGGTGGACGAGTGCTCCCCCAACCCCTGCCAGAACGGAGCCACCTGCACAGACTACCTGGGAGGCTACTCCTGCGAGGTGGGTGCCTGGGGGGCAGGTAAAAAAGCCCCAGTTACTGCCTTTCTGCTGCCCAAGATGCTGCCCTTGGGCAGGATGCCCCTTTACCAAGTTGGAGACTGGGGTGCTGGCTGTGCTCCTGCAGCCATGTGGGAATGGAGGGAACCTCTCTGATATTTCTCCTCTTTCCTCCTTGCAGTGTGTGGCTGGTTATCATGGAGTTAACTGCTCAGAGGAGATCAATGAGTGCTTGTCCCACCCATGCCAGAATGGAGGAACCTGCATCGATCTCATCAATACATACAAATGCTCCTGCCCCAGAGGAACTCAAGGTAAATTAATTCCCCAGGCTGGGGCATTACTGGGCTGAGTGCAGATATCCTTGGATTCTGCTCATTAGCTGCTCGGGCTGGCAACAGCAAATGCAGCGGGCGAGGTTTGTGTTTGCTCACGGGCTTAGCCATCAAGGCCACGCGGCCTTGGCCACGTGGTGCCATGTCCCTCCTGCCCGAGAGGTGGCTCAGGCTGCCACTGACGTGGTCAGGCTCAGCCCCTTGGCAGGGAAGGCTCACACAAGGGAGCAGCGGGCCCCCCGATACTGTTTGATGAGCTGTGTGGGTTGTTCCCCCATCTCTCTAGGGGTGCACTGTGAGATCAATGTGGATGACTGCAGCCCTTTCTTTGATCCTGTCACCCTGGGGCCCAAGTGCTTTAACAATGGCAAGTGCAAGGATCGGGTAGGTGGCTACAGCTGCATCTGCCCCCCTGGCTTTGTAGGGGAGCGCTGCGAGGGAGATGTCAACGAGTGCCTGTCCAACCCCTGCGACGCCCGCGGCACCCAGAACTGCGTGCAGCGGGTCAACGACTACAAATGCGAGTGCCGACCTGGCTATGCAGGTGAGCACTGCATCCCCTCTGCTCCCAGCCTGCAGCCCCTCCAGGCATCCCTGCACGCCTTCCTCTGCTCCTCACACGCTCCTCTCCCTCGCAGGCCGTCGCTGTGACACCGTGGTGGACGGCTGCAAAGGCAAACCCTGCAGGAATGGGGGGACCTGTGCTGTTGCCAGCAACACTGGCCGTGGCTTCATCTGCAAGTGCCCCCCGGTAGGTGCCTGCTCCTCTCCAGCTCTGGGCAAGGAATGTTGCATGGGCACAAGGGGTGGTCAAGAGGCCAGTTTAGCCCCCGAGGCTTCCCAAGCTGGGATAGGCAGGGATAGGCATGGATGAGAGGATGCTTTGCTGTGGGTGCATCCATAAATGTGCACCCTCCACGCTTGCAAGGATGCTGGAATAGAGTTAAGGAGAAGATGGCTCAGGCCTGAAGGTAGAACAGGCTGAATGTTATTTGCACCACACAAAGTGGAGCAGGCAGCTATGGAAAAGAGCTCCCTTCACTTTGAGGGGATGCTCTGACGGGCTTTACATTCAAGATTATTCTTGCCCATCGCCAGTTTTAGAGGGTGAGTTTTAGTTTCCCAAAACACATGTGTGTTAACGCTGCTTGTAGGACAGCATCAGCGATTCTGACTCCCTCCTTGCTGTGCCCTCCCCAGGGATTCGTGGGTGCCACCTGCGAGAACGACTCCCGCACCTGTGGGAACCTGCACTGCCTGAACGGTGGCACCTGCATCTCCATCCACAAGAGCTCCAAGTGCATGTGCACGCCGGCCTTCACGGGCCCCGAATGCCAGTACCCAGCCAGCAGCCCCTGCACCTCCAACCCCTGCTACAACGGGGGCACCTGCGAGTTCTTCAGCGACGCCTCGCCCTACTACCGCTGCAACTGCCCCGCCAACTTCAACGGCCTCAACTGCCACATCCTCGACTTCGACTTCCAGGGTGGCATCGGGCAGGACATCATCCCCCCCAAAATCGAGGAGAAGTGCGAGATCGCCGTGTGCGCGGGGTACGCCGGCAACAAGATCTGTGATGGGAAATGCAACAACCACGCCTGCGGCTGGGACGGGGGCGACTGCTCCCTCAACTTCAACGATCCCTGGAAGAACTGCTCCCAGTCTCTGCAGTGCTGGAAGTATTTCAACGATGGCAAGTGTGACTCTCAGTGCAATAATGCTGGCTGCCTCTACGATGGGTTTGACTGCCAGAAATACGAGGGGCAGTGCAAGTAAGTGGCTTCTTTAAAACCTTCTTGTTTTAAAGCCCATGACCTCTGTGGTGACTCTCTGGTCCTTCTGATTGCATCTGGTAAAACTCCTAGACTCAGGCCTGCTGTTCACTTCCAGCATTCTGTTCTGCTGCCTGTGGGGCTGCAACTCAAGCAACCACATCTCCCTGTGGTCCTTCTGAGTTTACATCCACTTGGAAGCTCTCTGAGCTTGACGCTCTGCAGATGGCTTCCCTGTCCTAGCTTGTATCGCTCCATAGAAGTGAATTCTCCAACTCACAGCAGTAACACAGTCAGTTTCAAGGCAGGGAGACCCCAGATGGAAGAGCAGCCAGGAAACATGATGATGTTAACATCCAAGCATTTCCCAAACATTGTCTTTGGCAACAGCAGGAACTTAGTCCCAGATTCCTGGACCAACTCTGGTCTTAGTAACTATTCTGTGTCCCCATGCCTTCTCTGAGTCACAGTAATTTGTCCCTTTTTCTTCTATAATTTAACAGCTGCTCTCTCTCACCTGCAGAGGTGAATGCTGCAGGAAACAGCTGCTTTCTACTTAAACTGGTTTAGTGTCTGTCAGGGTGAAGAATATTTATACAAAAGAGTGATCCCTGTGGACCCACCACTGTTTTTGTCAGCAGATAGGTGTTATTTGCAGTACTTGGTCTCATTCTTTCTTCTGCCTTTCTTCTTCCTCCTCCCTCCAGCCCTCTGTATGACCAGTACTGCAAAGATCACTTCTCGGATGGTCACTGTGACCAGGGTTGCAACAATTTTGAGTGTGAGTGGGATGGTCTGGACTGTGCAAACAACATGCCAGAGAAGCTGGCAGATGGCACGCTGGTGGTGGTGGTCCTCATCACCCCCGAGAACCTGAAGAACAACTCCTTCAACTTCCTGCGGGAGCTGAGCCGTGTCCTGCACACCAACGTGGTCTTCAAGAAGAACCCCAAGGGGGAATATATGATCTTCCCATACTATGGCAATGAGGAGGAACTGAAAAAACATTACATCAAGAGGTCCACAGAGGACTGGTCAGATATGTCCAGTGCCGTCATCAACAAAGTGAAGAGCAGTCTCTACTCCAGGGCTGGCAGGAGGCAGAAGAGGGAGCTCGATCAGATGGACATCAGAGGGTAAGAGGGTTCCATTTTCTCTGAGCAGCACTCTGAGTTTGCTTTCTGTGTTGATAATAGTAACACGCTAGGAAGGGAAGGATGTAGGCCAGATAATTGTATTTAGATGTTGCTTTCTGTGCGAACAGAAACCGGATTTTGCTCTCATGTGGGAAAATGGAGTGATCATTCAGGAATCCCGGGTACAATGCTGCGCCGACTCTCACGATTGAAGGAGTCCTGTGCATTGTTGGGAGCCGGGGCTGGGCTGGGTGGGACCTGGAAGCAGAGGTTGGCCTGACCGACTGTCTGACTTCAGGAAGTCATTAAGTTAAGCCTCATTTTCTCCCTGGGAAATGCTTTCTAGAGCTTTGTTGTAAAACTCAATTACTGCAATCTGTGTTTGGAGATCTTTGGTGTAAACATGCACATCTAACCTGCTCCCTCTCCATGGACTCAATCAAAAACCACCGAAGGCAAAGGAGTTAGAGCAGTGAAAATGATGTGAGAAGATCTGAAGGCTCCCAAGCAGCATTATTTAAGATACTGTAGTGTCTGGGTAATTTTCAAACATTGTGAAACAGAGCCTCCCATCCATTCCTGTAGATAAAGAGCTGGATTTTACTGCATTCACTGAGGCAAATCCAACAGACCATGAGTGCGAGCTGCAGGCTTTGGGCCACAGGGAAGCAAGGAGATGGGTTCCCACCTTCTAATTCCCACTGATGGGGGTTAAAGAGGGCAGGGAGACGGGGCTCACCCGTGTCCTCGGTGTGGTCATCGCTCCCTGTTCCTTATTGACTCTTCTCTCTCACAGATCCATCGTCTACTTGGAAATTGATAACCGCCAGTGCATCCAGTCATCTTCCCAGTGCTTCCAGAGTGCCACCGATGTGGCAGCATTCCTGGGAGCCTTGGCCTCCCTCGGCAACCTGAACATACCCTACAAAATAGAAGCTGTTAAAAGTACGTACAGCTGGTCAGCCGGGGAGGAGAGACAGCCAAAACTTTCCAGCCTTCCCCAAGTTTAGTTATCTGTCAATTGGCTGCATCTGAGCACAGTCTGGTTTTAATAACCTCACTTTTTTTTTTTTTTCTCCCTTAAGTCTTTTCTTTAAAAAAATTGGAAACACACTTTATTATTTTTGCTTATTCCAGGTTTTATTTCAAAATCATTATCACTCTAAAAGTTATTAAAAAAAGAAAAGGAAAAGAAAACCCAAGCAGCTCCAATCAATCAGTGACATGCAAGGAGTTGAAGTTTGTATCTTGAAAATCCCCCCTAAATCCTTTTGTCTTAACAGCTCAATGCAAGCGCAATGATTTGAAGTTTGCTAATCCTTTTCCTTAAAGGAGAAAAAAGTGAAGCTGTCTCCTGGTGCAGGCTGCCTTGTGCAGCCGAGAATTTGCCGATAGTTTGCAATTCTGATTAATAGCGTATAAAATGACCTTATTTTGGGGAGGGGGGGTTGGAGGGGGGGGGCTGATTTAGATCAGACTTAGGTACCTCTATTAACTAATTTTCCTTCATTTCCACTCTGTCCCTGGTTTGCTATGCAGCTTAATGTCTCAGCATCTCTTTGTGCCCCACTGTTTTGTAGGTGAAACAGCCGAGCCCACGAAGAACTCCCAACTGTATCCTATGTACGTGGTGGTGGCTGCGCTGGTCTTGCTCGCCTTCATTGGACTGGGAGTGCTGGTGTCTCGCAAGCGGCGCAGGGAGCATGGGCAGCTTTGGTTCCCAGAGGGCTTCAAAGTGACGGAGTCGAGCAAGAAGAAGCGCCGGGAACCCCTCGGGGAGGATTCTGTTGGACTGAAGTGAGTAATTTGCTTGCTAACCCCATAAACACGGTGCAGCAGGGCTGCTCAGGGCTCTCCTGAGAGAGCCCGTCGGAGTTTTGTTCTCCAGTGCATCATATTGGTGTGGCAGGGAGGAGAAAAATCAGGGGTCTTAAAGTTCTGCATGGGGAAAAAAGCAGTGTTCCATCTTTGTAATCTGTTTGCACTTGGTAAAAAATGAAATGCAGCCTGAGGGGAACCTCCTGGAAATTGGTTGATTATTCTTTCAGTTTGTGTACGTACATGGACACAGTCCATCACGGTTTCTCCAGAGGAGATAACTTTTTGTATGGCTTTATTTTTAAAGACCCCTCAAAAATGCTTCGGACGGCACGCTGATGGATGACAACCAGAATGAGTGGGGCGATGAGGAGACCTTGGACACCAAGAAGTTCAGGGTAAGCCCTCTGCCACATTCCCTCCCTATGCTGCAGGCAGTCACTCCTGGGTTTGTCACAGAAGGAGCAGAGGGACACTCAGGGGCCCCTCATTGCTGCTCCCAGCTGCTTTGCAAACCTGCCTGTGACAAGCACACACCTTGGAGCCTCTCAGGGCTTCCCAGACTGGAGCTCAGCCCAAGGTGCTTTTCTGGGAGCTCATTCCCTGCTGTTTCCTCAGTTCGAGGAGCAGGCAATGCTGCCGGACACGGATGACCAGACAGATCACAGGCAGTGGACACAGCAGCACCTGGACGCCGCTGACCTGCGCATTTCCTCCATGGCTCCTACCCCTCCACAGGGGGAAATTGATGCTGACTGCATGGATGTCAACGTCAGAGGGCCGGGTAAGGACCCCTTGCACTTCTGCACTGGCTGTCAGCTCATGTCAAACCCTCCCTCAGCCCCTGCAGGGAGCAGCCCCACAGCCCTACCTGTCTCTTGTTGGAACAGAGTCACTGCTACAAATTCTGCACCACAGGGTTGCTGTTGTGTGTGATCTAGAGAGAGACTGTCCCATTTTGCTTTCCATGAGAGCTCTTTTGTTCAGTCACTGAGATGGAAATTACAGAAGTACCTATTAAATCACCCAGGTTCTCTCTGCTGCTCCTATATTCCTCTCCTCCCACCCAACTGTACATTTCACATTCTTTTCAGGTCTTTAACAATGGTTAATAGGTTTTTAAATTCTTACAAACACTTGGTCTTCCCCATGTCTGTGGAACTGTGCTCTGAAATAATGAAGGTATTTACCACACTTGGTTTGCTTTGAGCAGCCTTCCTTACAAACTGCACCTTACGTGGTGCATGTGCAAACGAGCAGATGAAATAGGGAAAGCACTGAGTGGCAAGATACCACTAAGGAATTTCAGATCCATATCAGAGGAAGGATATTCGTGTTTGATGTTCAGAACTAGTCAGGAACTCAGTCTTGGTGCACCCAGGAGAATAAGCATCTATCGCAGACAGAGCGTCTGGCTGAGCCTCCTGCATTACAGAGGGTAAAAAGCCTTTTTTCCCCGGGTTCCCCTGTGCTTTCAGACGGCTTCACCCCCCTCATGATCGCCTCGTGCAGCGGAGGAGGGCTGGAGACCGGCAACAGCGAGGAGGAGGACGATGCTCCCGCCGTCATCTCGGACTTCATCTACCAGGGCGCCAGTCTGCACAACCAGACTGACCGCACCGGCGAGACCGCCCTGCACCTGGCCGCCAGGTACTCCCGCTCGGACGCTGCCAAGCGCCTGCTGGAGGCCAGCGCTGATGCCAACATCCAGGACAACATGGGCCGGACACCCCTGCACGCCGCCGTCTCTGCCGATGCCCAAGGAGTCTTCCAGGTGATTGATGCTTTGGCCGCCGGTTTCGGGGTTTTTGGGGGGAAATAGTGGTGCCACGTGAAGAGCCTTATCACAGGGTCTCCTGCTCACCTGGGCAAGGTGTGGGGTCACAGTGTTAAAAAATGAAGCTCTTGTTGTCTTGGGGCACAGCAAAGCAGCAACCCCACGGCAGCACCGCTGGACTGGGAGCAGAACTGGAGAGATGAACCTTTGGAAAGGGCATTGCAGGTCCTGAAGCCTGGATACCTGGAGTGCCTTGCTGTCTGCCCCTCCTAATGTTTGTGTTCCCTCTGCTTTGGCCCTTCTCGTGGCAGATCCTGATTAGGAACAGGGCAACAGACCTGGATGCCCGAATGCATGACGGGACCACTCCCCTGATCCTGGCTGCTCGCTTGGCTGTGGAGGGGATGCTGGATGACCTCATCAACTGCCACGCTGACGTCAACGCCGTGGATGATTTAGGTACTGAGGCAGCTAAAACAGCCCAGACATGGGACAAAAGGGATGCTTACTGCTTATCTTAGCACTCACTGATGTGTGTTGTATTTCATGGTTTTCCTCTCCAGGCAAGTCAGCCCTGCACTGGGCAGCTGCTGTGAATAACGTGGAAGCTGCAATGGTCCTCCTGAAGAATGGTGCCAATAAGGACATGCAGAATAATAAGGTAAGATCTCCCAGGCTGAAATATGCAAGGGAAGAACCATTGTGGGAGTCTGTTAAAGAGTAATTTCTGGCTAAAATACAAATGCCTGGCACTGAGTCTGATTTGATTGTTCTGCTGTGAATGAAGTTGTTGGATTTAGCTAAAAGGAGCACTGTGGGATTTGGCTGTAGGGGTGATGTTGAGGGGCTGTGCAGTGCTTGGTGGGCAGTTTGGTACAGTGTCTTTGTGGCCACCTCCAGCATGTTCTGGGTCACTTGGGGGTTCCTGGTTTGATATCAGTACATGGAGATGGCTCAGCAGGGTAGAAAAAAGCAGGAGCAAACCCTCACCAGAGGAGAGATGAGGACAGACCATCTCTGCCACCCAACAACATGAAGTTGGGCATGGAGCTCAGGGCAGTGCTAGCCAGGAGAATCCATGAACTCAACCCTAACCAAACATTGCTGGCTTTCCAGGAGGAGACTCCACTGTTCCTGGCAGCCAGAGAAGGGAGCTACGAAACCGCCAAGGTCCTGCTGGACCATTTTGCCAACCGGGACATCACGGACCACATGGACCGCCTGCCGCGGGACATCGCCCAGGAGCGCATGCACCACGACATCGTCCGGCTGCTGGACGAGTACAACCTGGTGCGGAGCCCTCCCCTGCACAACGGCCCCCTGGGGGCACCCACCCTGTCCCCCCCGCTCTGCTCCCCCAACAGCTACATCGGCAACCTCAAACCCGCCGTGCAGGGCAAGAAGGCCAGGAAGCCGAGCACCAAGGGGCTGAGCTGCAATGGCAAGGATGCCAAAGACCTCAAAGCCCGGAGGAAAAAGTCCCAAGATGGAAAAGGGTGTCTGCTTGACAACTCCAGCGTGTTGTCTCCAGTGGACTCCCTGGAGTCGCCCCACGGGTACCTCTCAGACGTGGCCTCTCCCCCACTGATGACCTCTCCGTTCCAGCAGTCCCCTTCCATGCCTCTGAACCACCTGCCAGGCATGCCCGATGCCCACCTGAGCATCAATCACCTCAACATGGCGGGCAAGCAGGATATGGCCATGGGCAACTCCAGCAGGATGGGCTTCGATTCCGTGCCGCCGCGCCTGTCCCACCTGCCGGTGTCCAGCCCCAGCACGGTGATGAGCAATGCCCCCATGAGCTTCTCGGTGGGCGGCGGGGCCGGGCTGAACGGGCAGTGTGACTGGCTCAGCAGGCTGCAGAACGGGATGGTGCAGAGCCAGTACAACCCCCTGCGAGGCAACCTGCAGCCCGGGGCGCACCAGCAGCCCCAGAACCTGCAGCACGGCATGATGACCTCCCTGCACAACGGGCTGCCCACCACCAGCTTGTCGCAGATGATGAGCTACCAGGCCATGCCCAGCACCCGGCTGGCGTCCCAGCCCCACCTGATGCAGAGCCAGCAGCTCCAGCAGATGCAGCAGCAGCAGCAGCTCCAGCAGCCCAACCTGCAGCCGCAGCCGCAGCAGCCGCAGCAGCCCCAGCAGCCGCCGCCGCAGCCGCAGCAGCAGCAGCAGCACCACAACCCCGGCTCCAACGGGAGCGGCCACATGGGCCAGAATTTCCTCGGTACGGAGCTGAGCCAGCCCGACCTGCAGCCGGTGAGCAGCAGCGCCATGGCCGTGCACACCATCCTGCCGCAGGATTCCCAGCTGCTGCCCACCTCCCTGCCGTCCTCCCTCGCCCAGCCCATGACCACCACGCAGTTCCTGACCCCACCTTCCCAGCACAGTTATTCCTCCCCCTTGGACAACACCCCCAGCCACCAGCTCCAGGTGCCCGACCACCCTTTCCTCACGCCGTCTCCGGAGTCGCCGGACCAGTGGTCCAGCTCCTCTCCTCACTCCAACGTGTCCGACTGGTCCGAGGGCATCTCCAGCCCTCCCACGAGTATGCAGTCACAGATGGGACACATCCCCGAGGCCTTCAAGTGAAGGAAGGTGTTTTAGAGACTCTCACTGGGAGCCAGAAGCTCGAGGGAGATCTTTTTTTTTAAAAGTACACTGGATGCTTTTATTAAAGGATCCTTTTTAAATATGTTTTTATAAAAAAGAAAAAAGAAAAGAAAAAGACAAATTAATTCCTTTTTTTTTTTTTTTTTTTTTTTTAGTATTTATTTATGTACTTTTTATTTTACATGAGAACACTGCCTTTTTATTTATATGTTCTATTGTTAAGAACTCAATGTGGGACACCAGTTGTGTTTGGAGAAATCAACAAATTAGGTTTTTATAGGACGTTCTCTTTTGTTTGGGGGGGTTCATTGTGTTTGATTTGAAAGGAAATGTTTATGTAAAGCTGTAAGCGACGATTTGTGATTCTGAAATGCCATTAATTTATTTTTTTTCTCTTTCAACTCAGAAAGAGAGGTGAGAAAGAGGGGAAGGAAAAATTGACTAAAAATACCACTCCTTAAGGGGAAAAAAATTAAGTATGGACAAATTTTTTTAATGTACTTTAAAATGTTTCCTTTGCTATTATATGAGAGGACATTTTATGGTACCATTCACGAATCTTTGTTTAAATTTCAGTATTATATAGTTGTACATTTGCCTTGATAATAGAAATTTTTGTTCTCTCTTGTTTTTATATATATAAAAATATATATATTTAAATGATTTTTATGATCTTAAAAAGAAAAAAAAAAGAAAGAAAATCAGGATTATAGACCTCTAAGAACAGTTTCTAAGCTAAAAAAACCCAACTACAAAACATGAATACTGTCCCCCATCAAAAAGAAGTATATTTGCCAAACTTCCAAGAGAGCAAGCCCATAACTATGGAGTATATACACAAAGGAGACTTAATTTTACTTTGAATATCTTTACTGGTTTTTTTAATTTTGTTTTGTTTTCGTGTTTGCCTTTGAGTAACTGTTTAAGAAATAAATGCCAATATAAACTTTGTAAACCACATCCTTATTTTAAGGATGGCCTGCCTATTTTTAAAAGAAGGTGTGTCTGGTGGTGCAGACACCCTGAGTGAGATTACAAAGCATTATCACACTGCCACCCCCACGTGCTCGCCCGGCCCCAGCTCCTCTGGCAGAGCCCTCACTGGGTGCCCAGTGGGATGTGCTGCTGGTTTTGGTGGGAGGCTGGACTGGCCAAACTGGAGGGCGAAGGGCCAGCACAGCTGTGCTGTGAGACGTTAACATTTTGTTCTGTGACGTTAGCCTGGAGTGATGCATCTTTTTTTACACTGATGTGCACTCTTTCTGTGTATCATGTAAAATACAGTATAAGCCTGTGGCAGATTTAATGTTTGTAAATACCTTTTTTTGTTTGTTTGTTTGTTTGTTTTCAAGAAAAGGTGGATTTTGTTTCAAAAATCTAAATGAGCGAGTCTTAAATATATCATAAATATATCACCTTTTAGAGGTGTTGGAATATCACTCACTCGGGTGCAAAAGCAAGCAGACACCCTAAGACTAGATAATGTGTATGGGACAGGCAGATAGAGAGCAGTTAATCAAGAAAACCTAAGAAAAGGGTTCCTTTTCCTCATTCCTTTCTATTAGAACACCAAATAAAATGGATATTTCTCAAGGCACAGCGCCTTGCTGAGCACTCATCTTAGTTAACATTTCAGACCATTGTTATCGTGACACGCCTAATATGAGTGATAAAAACATCACGTGGTGTTGAATCTTCCTATGTTTTATAAACTAGAGTGTAGTTTAAGAAAAGATATCTTCTGTAATAAAGTTATGTACATGCAAAGTTGTAGTTTGCAAAAATGATGTATTTTTTTTGGTTAACTGATTTGCAATAAATGATGCTTCTGGGCATCTAGATTTTACTAAAACTGGAACTTGGTGTTTTTCTTACGGGTCAGTTGAATTCTGGATTTGACACCTGCCATCTTTCAGGGCTGCTTCTTGCACACAGGGCTGGAGCTTTCCCAACATCTTGTTCTCTGTGTAAAAACTCAGAGAAGAGCTTTGGACAATGAAAATTTCTCTTTAATTTCTGCTAAACTCACTGACTTGAGACACCTGAGCAAGGCAGGAGGAGCTCTGCCCAGGTAGCTCTTCACCTGCTGTGGGTGCTCTGATATCCTCAGGCCATCGGGTCAAGATCTAAAAGGGGAAACATGGAAAAATTGTTTTAAAGAATGTCCCTCGCATCTTCAAAAAAAACAGGAACAGCAGCACCAGAGGGACAGTTTTACTTGTGTCACTCCACCATCCAGAAATGTTTGCTGTCCTTGCTGTACAATTGAATTACCTTAAAGATTTTTAAGGTAATTTAATTTAATTTAATTTCACTGAATTCTTTCTCTACCCCACAGGGACTCTGTAGTGCAAATGCAGCTGCAAAGTCCCCAAATAACTGGATATAAATAGCGGAGCCATTGACCTCCTCCCAAATCACATAAGCCTGGAATGCTGGTATTTTCCACTCCGTGGCTGGGGAGGGAGAGAGGTTATGTGTGCACGGGGCTGGGATCCAGCCCCAGACAGATCCAGGGCCCCCAAACACTTGCTGTACGACTGGTCAGCAACTGGTGCCATGACAGTGGCGTTTTATGTGCCACCCACAGCAGCAAAACTCACCTTCAGAGGTCAGGGAGGTGACGTTGCGGGAAAGGGAACATCAACCCCCATGGAAAGGGGTATTTTAACAGAGGACAAACCCCTCCTCCCCCTGTAAAATGTGTCACCAGCGAGGATCTCAACACCCAGAGGGACATGCTGGAGATGGGCTTCCCAGGATGTGTCTTCCCCCTGCCTGTGTCTGCTGCATCCCATCTGGGGTGCACTAAATGGAGTGTGTCTGCCTCCAGCGTGACTCACACATGAGCTGCTCATGAATCCCACACAGCTCAGCCTTCCAGGCTTCTCCCACACATTCCCATCCCAGCACAAGCCCAGCACGGCTCCAGTGCTGCCAGTGGGGCTGGCAGAGGCTCATCCCAAAGCGAGGAGACATTAAAAGATCCTCTCCTGCCCGGTCCAGTGTACTACAGCCAAGTCACTCATGGGCAAGGCGGAAATTTGGCCTGGAATAGATTAAAAAAAGGGTTTATGAGGACATGGAAAACAACGTGACATTGCAAGAGGCAACACATGTGGCTCGTTTAACAAGAGGGGCTGCAAAGCATGGGATTTTCCATGAGGAATGGGCAGAGGGACAGGACAAGGAAAGAGGGGGCCAAATACCATGGAAAGAAGCAAACGAAGAGATACTAATTAATTGGCCACAAGGTCATTTGAACTAGAAGTCAGTTAAGATTTTCTAAGTAGCAGAGGAGTAAGGATGCAAAAATTTAGGTTTTAAGTGTTTAGCCCCAAGTGATTTATATTTATGAGGCATCCGGTGACCAACAAACTCGTGGGTACATGAGATGATTGTCGTGTCACAGATCCAGCTGGGATTGAGGCAAAGTTAAATAAGAGACAAGAGAAACTACCCTAGTTTCAAACTCTCCTTTCGCACTTAAGGCTTTCCCACCAACTCCCTGTCCAGAAGGATTTATCTTCCCACACCAACCAACCCACGTTGTCCCACCACAAGTTCATCTTCACCTCATGCGGGTAAAGGAATTTTTGGGAGCTGAATTTCAAGCTCTCCCACCACCAGAGGATGCTGAGGAGTGAATAGATCATGGCAAGCGTTCCAGGTGAAAAAGGCTGAGAAGCACTAAAATCACATCCCACGCCGAGGGAAGGGTTCAGGAGTGTTTGCGTGAAACAAGATTAGCTACTGCCATGGCAGGTATGTTGGTGCTCTGAGGAATCCCTGCACCTGAACTATTTGTTTACATGCTGGAGGGCTTGTTTTTTTGGTTTTTTTCACTCTTTGTTTTCATTATTCCTGCTCAATTAGATGGGACATTTAGAAACTGCTACTCTGTATTGCTTCTCCCTCCGGGCTGTTGGTGTTTGCTCAGAAAGTTGCTCGCAGCTGCTCCAGCCCTGACTGAGGAATTGTTGCTGCAGCTGAAATCAGCCCCTGAAGAATGTACAAAAGGAGCCAAATTCATCTCGGGTTTAGCCTCGCTCAAAGCACACAGGGTTAATGTGGCTGGGGTAGTCTGAATAATCACAGCAACTGAATGAGTAAATAAATAAAACTCAGCTTGTCCAGTTGGCCAACAAGATGCCAAATACAGGTAAGGGATACAGAAAATCTCTCTTAGCCATTTTCCCTGTTTCTAAACTCAAAGAATGATCCTTTTTATAGCACGCTCGCGGGGTAAGGTTGTGTTTCTGGTTGTGTGCAACCTGAAGACTGAATAAATGACCAGGAAAAGGTCAGTATGGTTTGTCTTATGTCCCAGGTGAGCTGAGGAAGAGAGAAGCTGTGGCTGCCCCATCCCTGAGTGTCCAAGGCCAGGTTGGACGGGGCTTGGAGCAACCTGGGATAGTGGAAGGTGTTGCTGCCCATGGCAGAGGGTCAGAATTCGATGATTTTTAAGGTCCCTTCCAAACCAAACCATTCTGTGATTCTGTGAAGGAGGAGAGGACACGTGCTGTCCTCACTGGCAAAGGTTTTCACTTATAATGGGTCCCTCAAGTCCAGAGCTATCGCTGAGTCCAGCAAATCAGCTAGAAAACTTCAGGGTAAAAAGGGATTGAATGCTTTAATGTGGCAATTCTTTTTAATTACTTATTTGTCAGAACAGCAAAGGTGAGATCCCATTGTTGGTGTTTGCATTGTGTACCCGTGTATGAGAGGGTTAAATAAACATAAATATCTAACTGTAGATACAGATGTGAGCTATTGATGGTATTTAGCACACAAAAAGCCAATCAGGCTAATTAAAACCATGTTTCCTCAGATTACACCTGTTGGGGGAAATACCAAGGGAGAACCAGGGCTTTATCTGCAACTCATGCCTGCGCAGGGAAATTGTATTTGACAAGCTGGTTTATAAGAATGTTCCTACAAAAGAGGGAGATGAAAGGCACTTAAAAATCACAGCGCTGCCTCTGGTTCCCACACCAGCATCAAAGTGCTGCTTCCCCTGCTTGGACGGGGGCTTTGAGGATATTCCCCTGCTTTAATGATCAAGCGTGCAGGAACAGCTCTTGCACCGATAATGACCCTTGATTAAGATGTTTGTTTAGGTCGTTGTATTTTCCTCTCCAAGGCTTGTTGTTGGGTGCAGGGTGTGACAGTATCAGCACGGGGGCCGCGCTGGTGGGTGACAGACATTCTTCTGCTGCTGGCTTAAAAAGCTTCGTGTTTGTGTAAAATAGAGCCGCACCTCAGAGAGACACGAAGCTGATGAAGGGTCTGGAGCACCAGGAGTGGCTGAAGGAGCTGGGGGGGCTCAGCCCTGGAGGAAAGGAGGCTCAGGAGGGATCTTCTCCTTCTTTCCATCTCCCTGACAGGAGGATGGACACAGGTGAGGTTCAGGCTGTGCTCCCAGGGAACAAGGGACAGGATGAGAGGAAACGGCCTCGAGTTGTGCCAGGGGAGGTTTAGATTGGATATCTGGGAGAAGTTAATCGCGGAAAGGGTGGTTAAGCGTTGGAGCAGTGCTGGAATCACCATCCCTGGAGAGGTCAAAAGGCCACGTGGAGGTGGCACTTGGGGACGGGGTTTAGTGGTGAACACGGTACTCGGTGACCTTAGAGGGCTTTTTAAGACTTAAGGATTCTGGGATTCGTTTCTGGTCACGATACTTTTGGACACACGTGCACCGCAGCCTCCTCTAGTTAATGTACCTTTACTAATTAAGCCCCCAGGGACGTGCAGGACAGGACCTCGCTTTGCAGCGAGTCACAGCTTGTCTCTGTGAGGCAGAATCTCATTTCCTTCTTTGTCTAGCATCACGAATTTCTCAGTTCCAGCAGCCCGAGGGAGCCCCTGACCCGCCCCGCCATGGGCAGCGGCTCCCCCGGGACCGGCACCGGACCGGCGGAACTCTGTCCCGCCCTGGCGGCCGCCCGCGCCACTGCACCCGCACCAGACACCCGAGGGGACCGGGACCGCAACGGGAGCCGCAACGGGGACACGCTCCACCGCACCCCGGCCTAGAAGCGAGACCGTGCCGGCACCGGGACGAGACGTCCCGACCGGGCCTCGAACCCGTGACGTGGAGCCGCCCAGCCGGGCCTCGAACCCGCGACTCGTCCCCGCCCCCGTTTCTCTGCACTGAACAGCAACACAGCCGGGTGCGCGCGCCGCCGTGACGTCATCGCGCGCCGCGCCGTGACACGTCGGCGGCGGCGGAACCCCGAGCCGGATGTGCCAAGATGGCGGCGGCGGCCGGTGCCGGGGCCGTGAGGGGCGGCGGGGGCTGCTGAGGGGTCTCGGCCGGCGGGGGCTGCCAGGTACCGCGGGGCGCGCCCGGAGGGAGGGCCGCGGGTCCCGAGTGGGCTGCGTGAGGAGCGCCGGGCCTAAGGTGCGGGCCCCGGTGTCTCCGGTGCCAACCCCGCCGTGCCTCCGGGTGGGCCTCGGGGCTGTCGCAGCGCAAGGAGCCGGCGGGTCCCGCAGCCCTGGGCTCGGCCCCCCGCCCCGGTTGGAGCGGGTTGTGGTGCCGCAAAGAGGGGCGAAGGCGCTGCCGCAGTCGCGGGGCTGCGCTGCCCGGGGGTTTTCCCGCAGGATTTGGGTTGCTCTGTTTGGAGTGGGGCGGTGGGACGGGGACGTTCTGCGGGGGTCCGAAGGTTATTCCGTGGGGTGCGGGAGGGAGAAAGTACCGTCTGATGTTGGCTATCACGTATTCCCTTTGACAGCAGCAGCGCTGGTCCCAGGTCAGGGCTGTTTTTCCGAGCTGTCAGGTGCCACAGGTCTGTGCAACTGGTGCTGACTCAGGAGTGCGGCTGCCTGAAAGCGTCGGGAGCTGCTGGGGTAAAGAACTGGTAGTCGGGCTCCTTTCAAAATAAACGGGAGTGCTCTGTGCTGCTTCTGTGCTTTTGATTCTCAAAGAGCTGTTTTCATGGAGTCACAGACTGGTTTGGGTTGGAAAGGACCTTCAAGATCATCTCATTCCACCCCCTGCCATGGGCAGGGACACCTTCCACTGTCCCAGGTTGCTCCAAGCCCTGTCCAGCCTGGCCTTGGGCACTGCCAGGGATCCAGGGGCAGCCACAGCTGCTCTGGGCACCCTGTGCCAGGGCCTGCCCACCCTCACAGGGAAGGATTTCTTCCTGAGCTCATTAAACCTGCCCTATGCCAGTTTAAAGCTGTTCCCCCTTGTCCTGTTGGCTACGTTTTAACAGAGTAACATTTGTAACTCTGGTTGCTGCTTAGGAGAAGCCCGGTAGGAATCTGTGAGGAGCATGAATGATGCAGAACGTGTTCAATCTGTCACCCACATGTGTGCAGATGCGTAGCTGTCTGCGTAAGATAAAACTGAAAAAGTAGTTGCTGATTTTAAAGCTGCAAATCTCTTTTTCCAGCTGTTCCTGTATTTGAGATTGCAGTGGGGTTTTGTCACTTTGTTCTCATTAGGAATCTGTGTATGTGAACATGTTATTTATCATTTGGTTCATGTGTGAGGATGAGAGTTAATATTAGTCCTCTGTAACTTGCTTTGGGGGCATAGTTATTCTGTTTAAGAGTAATTTATTTAGGTAGGATTAAATTAATAACTAAGCCCCATCAAAGAAATTATTTCTTTATAGATGAAGCTATAGAGCTCATTAGGTGAAATTATTTTTATGGCCTTGTCTAGGGCATTTTAATCTTTTTTTCCTCATTGGCAATGTTTTCTTGGTATGCCTGGAAACACCTTCTGCAATTGTTACTCCTGGTGACTCATGTTTAGCAGGCTGCTCTGCTTTATTAATTAAAAAACCGGCTGAAAGTTAAGAATTTCCAAACTAGATAAAACAGAGATGGATTGCTCTTAACTTGTGTAGTTATTTCTAAATTCCTTAAAATCAGCATTTCCGTTAATCCTGGATGAGGCACAAGAGAGGGTCAGTAGCACTGAGTTATCTTCTGTTTAAATTACCTGACATGGGCACGTTCATTTTATTTGGACTCAGTTCCTCAAATCTTGCTTGCTTTTACTACTATGTGCAGTCTGTTAATATTAACTTTGCTTCTGAGGAAGCTGATCCCTTGTGTTGAACCTCTGTTATGCACCATCAAAGATCCTGTTAGAGGAATGGCAGGTTCTGCCTTAAAGTAGGACTTTACACTTATTTTAATTAGCTAATTACTGGTACCGGCTGTTACAAAAATATGGCAAAGTATTAGGATTTTTTTAATGAGACACTGCAAGGAGTAAAGCCCACATTAGACATTTGGAAGTGGGTATTTAAGTTGGCTTTTGTGCTCAGCTGTATTTCAGAAACAACTTTTCCATGAAAAACAGAACTATTTAGTAGATACCAATATTTTGTTCAGTGAAGTTTGTGCTTTCCAGGACATAACTGCCTTGGCAGATGGTTTCATTAGCTTTTTTCCTCCCCAGTCCAAAGTACGTTGCATAAACCCATGAGTTTATTTGGAGGGGAGAGAGGAGTTTTTAAAGTCTGCTTAATACAACAAAGAACACAATGAAAAAGGAATGGGGATGCCCAGAACAGCCAGAGGTTCCTTAAGCACGTGGAAATTGGGATGGGTGTTTAGGCAGGGTTTCCTGGAAACATGGTTGGCAGCAAGGTTGGTAAGCATGGCCAGCTGGAAAACCTTCACCTCAGGATTGTAACAGGCGAAAAGATTGCAAAGTCTTAAAACCTTTTTGTAAGCATTCCTTGATGGAATTCAGCAGCTGTGCTTTAAAAAGAATGGTGAAGGCACATGCAAGTGCTACATGAAACTGATGGAGCTCTGATGCTTCTGTTGAAATCTGTTTTGTGTTGTCCTTCCCATCTTAATAAAACACAGGTTTATGGAGTCTTAACTGAAGATGTGGCTATGGAATATATGGATATAGGGAAGAAATTGAGAGTCTCTATTGACTCTGAAAGAGGGACTTGGGTTATACACAGGGCTGTTGGAGAGAGTTTTCCTTAGCAGAAGTTGTACTGATGTCCAGTAAAGTCTGTGTGTTGTGGTACTGTCAGTGTGCTTTTTATTGGAATTTTTAGGTATAAATATTTATGAAATACATGTAGTATTTTTGATAACTAGAAACTAGAAGTTTGTCCTGATTACAAACATCTGACTTTTCTGGCTTCCCATTTTATTACTCGTGCTGACAAGATGCTGAATCTTAGAAGAACTCCAAATAAGAATTGTACGGCTTTTTTCTTTTATAAACAGAAGTGCATCTGGTATGGAACCATTGCTGTGGTTACTTCACTCTGCATATTATAAACAATATTTGTTGTGTACTATGAGAAAACAGGATTATCACATATTGCTAAGGCTTCACTGGGCTCCACTGGACAAGTATTGGTGAATTCCTCTGGTTTTGTCAGCCTCCATCCTCCCCCAGATTAAGTGGTGATAAAATTGAAAAAGACACCCTGATGAATTTATTGAACTTCCTGTGTACCAGATTCCTCACTGGTATTGTTTGGAGTTGAAGTTGGATTACTTCCGAGCGTGTCCTTTCCACCCTGAAATGCAGCTGTAACCCTGATACTGTGCCAAAGTCCCGCTGGTGTTAAAGTGAGAATGGTCATTGATAGGTGGGGGTAGCTGATTGTTTTTCTCTCCTTAAATTGAGTTTTGCTATGCAGCATTCATCTAGAGGAGACGATATTTGTGATGAAGATCCAATTGTCTTTCTCAAAATAAATAACAATATTGTACCACACAGTGTTTTCTTAGTTAAACCAAAAGTGGACTGTTGAGGGTGATAACATCTGATGAATTCCTTCTTGGGATGCTTCTCATTTTACCTGTGAAAAGGTCCATTCACATGGAGTGCCAGTGCATCAGGGCTGAAGATCATCTCTAACAGAATTAGAATTAGATAATGACTTCTCAACTCTTCGTAATTAAACTGAGCAGGACATGGTGCTGCAGGCTCTGTTCTAGGCTGGTTGCTGTCCTCTCCGTGATGCATATTTCTGGGAAATGTAACAGTGGGATACCGTTGGAGGCTTTGACACTAGTACAGGTCTGAACTGTGTTTAATTAGTCTTACTTGGATACATTTGTTAGTAGAATTGTTAAATAATGTGCATTGATGCCACACAGCCTTACACTTCATTAATGCCGGACTTGGATTTAGAGATTTAATGGAGTGTGTCAGTTTCTTACGTGTTCTGAGGAGAAGGGAGATACTTTCCACTTCAAATTGTTCAACTGATTTTGTTTGTAAAATAAAAGTTGCTTAAGTGCTGCATATATGATGAGAAAGGGAACTGACTTGTACCTGTGTTGTCTCAGCAGGGCAGAAGACGACATCTCTCTACTGCCTCCAGGGCCGATTTATCACCGTGTGACCCTGCCAGAGGGCTGCCATGCAGCAGCCACCGCAGGCTGTCCCAGCGGGAGCGGCTCCTCCTCCTCCCGCCGGCGTGGCTCGGAACATGTACTGGAGGAACAGCCCGCTCAGCAAACGGGCAAACGCCGCAGCTGCCCCGGTGCAGCCCGTGACAGACCCGTTTGCCTTTGGCAGGCAAACCCCACAGGGCTTCCCTCTAGATAATCCATCCAAGGGCAACGCACTGGCGTTCCCACAGCCAGCCCTCGTGCATCCGCTGCCCTCCCGTGCCGGGGACAATCCTCATGGACCACACACGTCTCTGTCAGCTCCTGTGTCTCAAGCAGGGATAAGCACCAATACCTTTTCTAATGTTCCAGTTCCTTCTCCGTCCCCGGGGTATGTTATAAATAGTGCTGCAGAAGGGCATCCCAACGCCGATCTCGGACTCCGTGGGCCTGCAGTGCCGTTGCATTATAACCCAGGAGCAGCAGTGGAAAATTCTTTCAGTGTGCATCCTGGAATGGTGGCTGCAGCAAACAAACCTGGAGCTAGACAGGATGTTGGCAGAGATCCAAATGATGCACCTTCAGGACCCAATGCAGCAGCACTTTTCCCACCACCTCCCCAGCAGCCTGGCTCCCAGTGGAGGCCTGTCCCAGGGAATCTGCAGTCTCCAGTTCGGAATTTTGTGCCCTATCCTGAGCCATCTCCTCAGTCTGACATTCATAACATTTCTCAGCCTTCTGTCAGCACTTCTCACCCTCCTCCACACACAAATGTCCCGCAGGGTCCTGGACACCAAGGTATTCCACAAAACATCATGCAAGCGCCTTTATCCGCTGGTTGTGAAAAGAATGGGAAAAATGGCCCTGCAAACAGCAGTCATCACATGAACAGCATCCAGCCTGGAAATGTGTTTAGGCAGAACACAGAAATGACTAACCCTTGGTTAAGCCAACCTTACCAGGAACAGTTTTACGCACAGCCACCTTTGCAAGGCTCTGGTTTTGTCCTTCCCACAGCTCAGGAAAACAACCCCAAAAACCAGTCTCCAGCTATGTCTGAAACATCAAATAGATCTATTCCCACCGATCGAGATCCAGGAACTCTCTCCATGTTTTTCAAAGGGGATGAAGCAGAAAATGAAGAAATACTTTCATCTGAAAAAAATTACGTAATGGAGAAAACGGAGTTTGATGCCTGTCAGCCAAATTTGGCCTCCCTGTATCACCAGCCTGTGCATCCTCAGCAGGGGGCAACCAATGTTCTCTCTCAGGCACAGCTCAGTACAGGTTCAGCTGGTGAGATGGTACAGAAAGGAATGGATGTTCAGTACTTCCCTAAAATTGCCAGTCATCAGGAGGCACAGGCTGCTAAGCACTCTCTGTTTGCTGGTGATGACGAGGCACAGATAGGTGACACAGCTGCTGGGTCCCAGTACGAAAATGTGGAGAACCTGGAGTGCATTCAGAATCAGGAAGTGCTGCCAAGTGAACCACAGAACATCAATGCTTCATCCCCTGCTGCTGGTCCTGATCCGTACAGGTACGGATCCTTCCCGGGTCAGATGCTTCCCAAGAACGCCGTTGTGAGCCATGCTGAAGGAGGACCAAACTTGGAGGCACCTGATTCCTTACCTCATCCTGTCCGACCAGACAGTGTCTCTTCCAACTACAGCAACATTAGCCACAGGAGCACTTCCAGCTCAGCACGGCCCCCAGAGCAAGTCGGTACATTTATCCAGCAGGAAATTGGGAAGCCTGATGAGGAATCCTCTGCCAGCTTCTTCAAACAGATTGACTCCTCTCCTCTGGGAGGTGATTCAGGTGAGCTAAACCTGAGCAAGAACTACCATGGCAATCTATCCCAGCCTCCCACTCCAAGTCCTCCTAAGCCTACAGGAGTGTTTCAGACAAGTGCAAATAGTTCTTTTGAACCTGTGAGGTCCCATGGAGTTGGTATAAAACCTGCAGAGATTGACCAAGCAAAGATGGTGGTTGAATTAAGAGAGAACCACTCAAACCAAAAGAATATCAAGAAGAACACAGCTGTGCCTGCTGCATCCCCTGGCAATCTTGAACAGCCACCAGATAATCTGGAAACAATTTACATGCCTCAGGTACACCCAGGGCCTCTTGCAGGCACTGGGGAAGCTGGAAATACGCTGCACTCTGGACCTGTTGTGGAAAATATACAATCAGTGTCTGAGAGACGGTCCTCAACCAGAGCTCAGGGAGCAGTTAAGAAGTGTGATAGCCCAGCAACAACTTTATGGGCTCACAATGAGTTACCAAATTTTGGGGGAAATGTCCTTCTAGCTCCTGCTGCTCCTGCGGTGTACGTACCTGCCAAACAGACTGTGGAAGTCATTCAGCCACCAGAGGAAGGCCTGTCTAATCAGCAGCCGTGCAAACCAGGGACTATTGCTGTGCAGCATTCCCAAGATGGAAATATAACTTTTGAAAATCTTGAGAATCCTCCCAAAATGGGAGAAGAGGAGGCACTTCAGTCTCAGGCAAGTTCTGGTTATGCAAGTTTGTTGTCTTCTCCACCTACAGAGTCTTTGCAAAATCAACCTATTCTGATTGCTCAGCCTAATCAAAGCTATAACTTGGCTCAGCCAATTAATTTTTCTATTTCTCTATCTAATCAGCTAAGCAACAATGAAAACAATCAGCCAATGAAGGACTCTGGAGTTGGGGACAAGCCTGCAATGGGTCCCCAAACTTCACATGCTGGTGGGGAAAACATGCCGTTACCTGTGATGCAAGTTGGATCTCTCTTAGTTAATTCACTTCCAAGTACTAATCTGTTAAAACATAATTTATTACAAAGTCCTGTTAATTCTTCTGATGCTTCTTCTAATCAGCCTGCAAACTTGCTAATGAAAACTCCTCTTAATTTGACTCCAGAAGGGCAAAAGAATGTTAATATGGAAGGCCTCGTTTCTGAATTTGCTAGCAAGCCAGGGTCTAACTCCTCTGTTTCTCCTGGGACAAATCTTCCCAGTGGAAGTGCAAGTGGACTAGTCCCCCCCGTTAATTCCATAGCACAGGCTAATAATTCTGCAAATCAATCAAGTAGCAAAGAAGCTGCTGGAGTGCTCGACTTCACAGTGTCACGGACGTTGGAGAAAAGCAGCACAAGTAATTCTGTGCAGGTGCACAATCAGTCACCCTCTGGTGCTCCAGTCCAACAGGCGGCCGCTGGCGCTGGTCAGGTGCGTCCCGAGGTGCCTGACAAACAACATTTCTATCAACAGGTGACAAAAGATGTACAGCACCAGGCTGTATCAGACAGAGCTGCACAGGGAGCGCTGCCACCCCAACCACAAATGCAAGCAGCTCAAATGCAGCCACCAACATCTGGGCAGTCCTCAGTTCCTCCAGACTCCCAGATTTCCAAAGGGGCTAAAGCCATGCAGCAGGGGGAGAGCCAGGTGCTGGGCAATCGTCCCCAGCCTGGGGGACCACAAGAGGCAGCTTCAGCCCAGCCAAGGTACGACCAGACGAGTCCCAGGAAGCAGCCGGTGTCAGAACAGCCTCCAGGTGCTCCAGCTGCCACAGCCCCTCCTGCCTCCACTGCTCAGTCAGTCCCACCCAATGGGCAGCAAGACCTGCAGCGTCCACCCCCACCTCAGACCCCTCAGGAAGCCTTCGGTCCACCCCAGAACCCTTACTACTACTACAGACATCCTTACGATGCTTACCAGGCTCCATATCCACCACCTTATCCTCCTGCAGACCCCAGGACTGCAGCTCACCTTTATTACATGGTAAGTTTTCATTTTGCCCTTTCCTCTCCCCTTAGTATGTAGTATTAATTTTCATTTCTGAGTTACGAATTTAAACAGTTGTGTCATGATCAATATTCAGCAGAGCATTCATGTTAAGTGTTTAAGTGTAGGGAAAATCCAGACAGCAGTAACAAAACTGACACTGCAAAGATTATGGAAGCTTAAGTAGTTCCTGATATCAGTTCCAGTTGGCACAGATTGCTCATAGCAATTTGTTTGGTTCTTTGGAAAAACTTGGCAGTTATAATGGGCTTGGCTGTCCAGGTGCTCAAATTTGGTTCCTGCTGCCTGAATTATTGATGAGTTAGTAGAGAGGTTGAACTGCCTTTAGTCCAGACATAATGGGTTTTTTTCTTTAAGTTGAGGATATTAATAACTTGACTGCCACAAAAAGTAATGAAAGCTAAACTGTAGTTTATTAATCTGCATCTCTTCAGGTATCACCGTTGTGGTGTGAATGGTGAAGTTTTTTGGTTTTAACTGTTATTTTGGAGGTGTGAAGCCTCTTCCCTTGCCTGTGCTTGCCTTTTGCAGGAGGACAGCTATGGGCAGTACGACCCCCGGTACCGACACTACGACGGCAGCGGCACTGCCTACGTGGAGCCCGGGAGCTATCGCTATCCCGAGCCTGAGCGGCCCAGTTCCAGGGCCAGCCACTGCTCTGACAGACCTTCCTCCAGGTGTGTAATTCCTAAATTGAGTCAAGATCTGGATACCCCAAAGCAGAGACTCTAGTGATGCCTGTTGGAGTTTTACAGCACAAACCACAGGGAGGAATTCAAAACCTCTTTGTGTGCTGCCATAGGGACGGACGGTGTCGAATGCCACGTCTGGAGAGGATACAATTCCACAGCCTCTTCTCTTGCTAGAGCCTTGTTATTCCTTTCATTCAGTTCTCTGGGGGTTGTTGGTGTTTCTGCCAGGCAGGAAGTCACTGCTATGGCCTCAGTGCTGATGTTTGCTGTGAAAGAGCAGTGCAGGCCATGGGGTTGTTAGTCAATACTCATTTATTTTCTGCCTTGCACTTAAGCAGGGGCCCCTCATTCTGTTAATGAATGGCACTTTTGCCCATTGGTTGGGGTTTGCCTTGCAGGCACCATGGATACGCAGTGGTTCAGGTGCTCAGAAGAGAGAGTGGTGAGTCAGGTGACAACATCCTGGTGCTGTGTCAGGTCCATTTGTGTGACAGTTCCCTCAGCTGTGGATAAGCTTTCCTCACAAAGCTCTCAGGTTGTGGTCTGGATGGCAGAGGTGCTGTGTGGGCCTGTCCCACCCACTCATTTCACTGCAGGTTTTGATTAGGGAAACTTAAAAGCCTTGATCTGTCTGATTAATATGAAATAAAGAAATTTGAGAGGGGAACAATGTGTTCAGATGCTCCTTGAAAATGTTAAATAAAAGTAGGATTAAATCTCTAGTATTTCTCAAGAAAGAAACAGCAAATTCTCTTGAAGAGATTGCTGCTTTCTGATGATTATTGTGTGAGTTATTTGTATGAACTTCAATTAATGGTAAAATGTTACTGTTGTTATCTGCTGAGGGGTTTTGCAGTTTCTAACAGAGAAACTCCAGTTACCTCTCTGGAAATTATTAAACCCTTTGTAGTATTTGTGTGTTGTTTGTAGTTCACTCATGGAGCAGTGATCAAATTACAAATGCAACATTTTGGTTGCCACCTGCAGAAGATTATAGATGTATTTCAGTCTTGAGGAGCACAAAACAGTGCCTGTAACTCCATGTGATAACTTTTACCATTTTATGAGTGAATTTAAGTGTGCTGTGAGCTCTTGAAATGAGATGATAACCTCTAGTAGCACTTGTCGTGTGTACCCTCCTGAGGTACTATTTTTAGAAGGGGTTGAAGTTTCTGTATGTGGCAGTGGGCAGATCAAAGCCTGTTAGAAGTGGCTCTGTCAGGGCTGCTGTGTGAGTGCCAGTGCAGTCAGACACGGGCTGTGGTGAGGAGCTGCAGGGCAGCAGAGCTGTGTGTGTGTGAAACTGCCCTGAATGTGCCAATGGTGGTGATGCAGCTTTGTAAACGCTGCTTGGGGGAGGGAATGGGATCTCTCTGGAGGAGACTGGGGAGACTGGTTGGGTGGCTAAACCTGATCTGATAAGATCAGACCTCCTCTGCAGAGTGAGTGCTGTGTTAGCAGACTTCCCACACTCCTTGACTCGCTGGGCCACTTTGGAGTTTGCACTCTCAGTTGTAGGGAAGCGTGGAAGTTGCCATCACTTCACATTGGCATGAAATATCTTCACCTGCTGTGTGTATGTGCACAAGTGTGTTTGTGAGTGTGATGCACCTGTGGAGGTACAAACATCCATGGATGTATACATATATATACATTTATGTGCATACATGTAGACACTGCATTTTTCATCTAACATTCATCCTCTGGCTTTTTTCAGAAATTCTAGGATGATGACCTGAAAATGTTATCTAATAAAGGCTCATGATTTTTTGAGCAACGGCCACATCTTTCTTTTTCCATCAGAAGAATGCTAATCATTTTTTTCTGTGCGCTGACCCTTACTTTGCTGTGTTGGTTTTAGCCATGTTTTTGTGCTCCTTTGGACAATCAGCTCTGTAAATGAGTATTTTCTTCATCAGAAGCTGTATAATAAAACACCATTAAATTTGGAGTGGCCATTATTTCTTAATGAATTGTTAAATTATCGACTTCTCTGTTGAGACAGTTCAAAGGATGCTAATTATAGCAGTAGTTTTTGTGATTAATTGCCTGTAAGTAATTAAACTTATCACCAAAGCAGTTTGCAATGCCACTAAATTATTGTATGCTAAGGGCTGTCAGCTTTTGATGGCACACAACAATTTAGTGCTGTATTGGGTTGTAAAGTCTTAATTTTATGATTCCCTGGCTTTCTGGAAATGCATTGTTTTAACTATGAAACTATCTAATCAGTTGTGGCATAGAGTTTTTCCTACCTCCTGCTGAGTTTAGAAGAGATTAAGGTGGAATAACAATTTTTTTATACTTGTGTGCTTTCTTTCAGGCAAGGGTATACAGAAGATTATTATGGAAAAAGTGGATGGAGTGATTATTATTCAGGCTATTACCCAAACTCCTATGATTATGGAGGTAAGGTGTCAAAAAGAACTCTGATTTTTTTGCCATAGAAAATTGCAGATTTAAACAATAATTTATGGGGAAGAGAAATTTTAAGATCAGAGAACCCACATGAATATAACTGGTGTCCTTTCAATGACCAGCAAGACTAAAATTATGCTTGCTGAAAATTGATTTTTTGCCTACTTCAGTTCTTAATACCTCTCCATCTTTCCTGTATGTTTTTTGGTCAGTAGAAGTAGTAAATAGAAAACAAAGTAAGTTTTTTCCTCACCTCAGTCTGCCTTTCACTGGGGTGTGTCCTTGGTGTGTGACCTGCAGGCAAACCTGTAAAGTGAATTTTAGGTGGCTGTAAACAGAAGTTGACTCATGACTGGATTTTGGTTTTGTCCATCATTATCTGAGTGCTCACTGAGATATGCTGGCGTTGGGAGTCTGGAGGTAATTGCTTGTGTAGTGCCTGGGAGGGTTTTAAGCAACATCTGTCCACATCCTGAGATGTTTTGCTTGGCAGTCTGCAGACTGATCACAAAGATTCTGTGAATGTCATAACAGATAGCAGGATTGAGTTTTAAAGGTGTTAGAAAAGATCTGATGGCAAACACTGACCCCTCAAGAGTAACTAACTGTAACAACCATCTTTTTAGAGAAAACCATGTTTTCTCTAAAAGGTGTAAAATTGATCTTTAAAGTTGTTGTTGTTGTTTGGTTTTTTTTTAACTAAAAAGAAGTGGACATATTTACATAGCTTTTAAGTACATTGCTTTGGTTTTGCTCTGTGCTTCAGGACCAAACCAGTTTGTAATTAAAGAGAAAGAAGTAGAAAAAGATGATAGTCAAGGCTACCAATATCTGAACCATTTATTTTTCTTTTCCAAAGATCCAAGTCGCTGGGAACGATACCCATATGACCCCAGGTACAGAGACCCTAGAAGTTATGACCAGAGGTACTGGTATGATGCTGAGCACAACCCTTACCAGAAGAGAGAAGCATATCCATATGGCAGCAGGTTTGTCCAGTCAATCCACGTTCTCCCAGTGCTCTTTCCAGAGCTGGAGCAGCAGGTTCTCTGGAACAGACTGCTAAAATGCAGTGTTACACAAATTTCACAGTGCTGCTAGTCCTTTCTGTAGCTTTAACATAGGTCATTGAAGGAAACCAGATGAGCTGTCACATCACTCTGAGAGAAGGATTGGAGGTGGTAGCAGCACTTGTTTTCAAACTAGTTGAACGTTCTGTGGGTTTTTAGAGCAGACTCTGAGTATGATGTTGGTCTTGATCTTGAATATTCAGGATGAACTCCTTGAAGGAATGTCAGTTTGTTTGCTGTAACAAGAACCTCGGTGTAGGTAGTGATTCAAGAACCCTTCTGGAGTGAGGTCTGGTTTTCCTGACAGTCACCTCCCTGGGGGCCATGGCTGGCTGTGCTCATTCCTGCTTTGTCTGTCCATCAGGAATGACCGCTACGAGGATAACTGGAGATACGATCCCCGTTTCACCGGGAGCTTTGATGATGACTCGGAGCCCCACAGGGATCCCTACGGGGACGAGTTTGACCGGCGCAGCGTCCACAGCGAGCACTCCGGCCACAGCCTGCGCAGCTCCCGCAGCGTCCACAGCCGCCAGAGCAGCTTCAGCTCTCGCTCCCAGCAAGTGAGTTCCAGCTGCACACACCAACCTGGCACTTCCTCTCTTGGGGGTGGGTGAAGCGTTAGAAAATAAGAAAATATTTTGGGTGTTAGCGCAGGGAATGTGTGTTTTGAAAATTTTTGTAAGTTAAGGCTGGTTTTTAATACCGTTTTGAACTTAATATTTGTCACAGTTGTCAAGAGAACTTTAACCAAAATCAGCACTCAGCTGTGCAAGTTGCTACACACACAGAAATGGAAAATTTCCTCTACTGAATCCATTTGCTGTTTGTGAGAACTTTGCCTTCCCTCTGCTTGGCTGTAGTGGACAGTGTGCCTGGCTTTGTGTCATGTCGTTTTTCTCATCACAAGCATGGCTGTGTTACTGAACTTGGGATGTGTTAAAGGACTAACTCCATATTTGTATGATGTTATTTTGACTTTAAAAGCAAAAACCAAAGCTAACTGATTACTCATCCACTTTACACCGCAACTACAGATACCTGAAAACCTCAGAGAATATTTAGCTAATTTTTTGAGGTACACTTTTTGCTCATGTAATGGGTCATTTTACCTGTAGTTGGTTCCTCGTGTTTCATGGAAGCTTAGGTACTTTCCCAGTCTGAATTCCAATTCATTTAGTAATATTTGAAGTAGTATTGGAAATCATTTAGGCATTAATCTTTAGGCACCTGAAGCCATTTGGCATTTGTTGGGTTTATTCTGTTGAGACTCTCTGTCTGTTACAGCAGAGGTGAACATTCATTCTGACTCACAGTTGCTGGTAACAGAACTCACGCTTTTCACACAAGAACGTAGAAATTCTGTTGTGAGAGAATTGAACGTGCTTGGATGTGAACAGATCAAATGATGGTAAAAACACTGGGGGAGAAGACAAAGATAAATCAGTTATCTGCTGTAGCCTGTGCTACAGAAGGATCTCGCCGGGTGGCTTTCTGCAAGGCAGTGGTGCAGTAAGCCTGGTTCCCAAGGAGCATTGACAATGGAAGCTGTCAGGAGGGAATGCTCACAGTCTGCAGTGCTGCTTGTTGTGTGTAACTCCAAGCTCCCAGCTAACCCTCACTAATCTGATCTGTCTAGAGCCAGCTCTATAGGAGCAACCACGATCTAACGGGTAATGCCTATGAAACCCCTGCGCAGGCAGTGTCGCTCCATGCGGATTATCCCTATGGAGGGTATGATCCCAGCTTTGATGGACAGCAGCCTTTTACAGACTATGGCTACCCTGCTGAAACAGGCTGGTCAGCTGTGGAACAAGGTATGGACACGCTGGGCAAGGAGGGGAAGCATTGTGCTATAGATGCAAAACACTTCTCTGGAAAATCTTTTCCAAAGTCTGTTGATGTCTGTCATTAGCTCTTTGAAGATGTGTTACACGTTTGTACAGAGATCACAGAAATGTGTCTGATACAAACAGTCAAAGCCCCTGCATTGAAAAAAATAAGTGGATTTTAAAGTTCTTTAGTTTACTTTTCTAGTTATTGCAAATCTTCAGATGTGGGACTATAAAGGAACTGATTAATTGTTTCTTACAAAGTTCAGCCAAATTAAATGACAGAGTGTTTTCCACTAATACTTCAGAATTTTTGAATTGGGTAAATACATCAACAAGTTTACTTAGTTACAAGACATAGTAACCTGTTCTTATTTTATCTTTTCTCCCAATTTCAGCACCTTTAAGGCCCTCAACACCTGAGAAATTTTCAGTGCCTCATATTTGTGCCAGGTTTGGGCCTGGGGGCTTCTTAATAAAAGCACTGCCAAACCTGCCTTCTGAGGGCCAGCCAGCTCTGGTTGAAATCCACAGCATGGAGGTAAAGTTTAAAAGGAAAAATGGGAAGTAATGGAATAAAGGTCCTTCTTTTGGAAGGGGAGTAGGGAACTTGAATCTGTAACTTCCTGATTTCTTTTTTTTTTTTTTTTTTTTTTATGTCACTGCATGTATCTTTATCAGTTTGGGCTGTAATCATAAGTAAAACAGTAAATTTAAAAGTTCTTTTCCTCTGAGAGATGACTTAGTCATGACGAGATCATCCAGCTCTTTATAATTTTGTTCAGGATGATGTACAGAGTAACTTCCATGTAAAGTAGATTTCATAATTTATCATCCTTGAGCAGGTTGTTAGTCACCCTTTGTATTTTGTTAAAGAGGCTTGATTACATGATGGCTTATGTTCAGGTCTGGGTGTTTTATTGATAAAAAGCAAAATTCATAGGTATAAGAATTTCTTATGGATTATATTTGTGTTTCAGACTATGTTACAGCATTCTCCAGAGCAAGAAGAGATGAGAGCCTTTCCTGGTCCTCTTGCTAAGTATGTTCTTGCAGTTTCCAGAAATAACTTTAAAGCATTCAGAAATAATTTCTTCATTGCCTGTAAATTACAGCATTTAAACTGACTTAAAATATTTGTGGCTTTTCACCTGCTTAAATAATACAGGAGCTTTAAATTTATTCCTCAGACTAATCACACATAATGACCTGAATGTTTATATATGCCTCATTAAAAACTTCTTTTCTTATTTTTTTTTTTTCAGGGATGAGACCCATAAAGTGGATGTTATTAATTTTGCACAAAGTAAAGCTGCACAGTGCTTTAAGAATGAAAATTTAATTGACAAAGAATCTGCAAGTCTTCTTTGGGACTTTATTGTACTGTTGTGCAGGCAGAATGGGGTATGTCTCACTGCTCAAGTTTTTATCTGCCCTAAAGGATTTTGTTCACAAGTAGTTTTTGTGTAAAGATCAGGAATACGTGTTATAGTCACTGATCATGGAATAGTTCACAGGCTGAAGGAATGTGGAAACTGGGCACTCATCCTCAGCTGCTCAGAGGTGCTGATGTTCACATATTGCTGTTGAAGTGACAAATAAAATGCAGGCAGTGTTGACATAACAGGTTTTTCAATTTTTGTTTTCTCTCCACACACACAGACTGTTGTGGGAACAGACCTGGCTGAACTTCTGCTCCGAGATCATAAAACAGTGTGGCTTCCTGGGAAGTCCCCTAATGAGGCAAATTTGATTGATTTCACTAATGAGGCTTTGGAACAAGTGGAAGAGGAGTCTGGTGAAGCCCAGCTCTCATTTCTCACTGATAATCTTCTAACCACAGTTGACAGTTTTGAGAAGGAGACTGAGAGATTCAGGGAGTTGCTGCTTTATGGCCGTAAGAAAGTGAGTGCTTGTGCTGCTACTTACTTTTGCAACATTTGTAGTGCATATAATATTTCATGGCACTGCACTACACTGATACAGAAAATATTTTGCCCTACAGTTCATAATCTAAAGCAAAATAGTATTTGTTTTTTAGCTTTTATCTGAACAAACATATTTTGATTTGATCACAAATTACTACTGTACAGCTGTGTTTGTGAGTAATATGTGAAGCTATTCCCAGTAAGCTAATTTGTGTCTTGATTAGGATGCTTTGGAGTCTGCCATGAAGCATGGTTTGTGGGGTCATGCTCTGCTCCTTGCCAGCAAAATGGACAGCAGGACACATGCAAGAGTGATGACCAGGTACTGAGTTGCTTTTTGATTAGTGAAATTTGGCTGCCTGTTCTGCTAGTGAGGTGGAGAATGTCAAAATCACGGGTTATCCATAGTAGTTCATGCAAGAATTATGCTTTAGTTTTACTGTGTATTTATTTGTCATTTGTTACTTTTTATTCTGGGGTCTTCTGGCTGAGAAGTTGTTAAACCTGAGAAGTTATTTTCTGCCACCTGTTCCATTTAAGGGGTATTTGAACAATGTCATCTGTGGCCTTGCTTGGGAAAAACTGCAAAAACTCAATTGTCAGTTTTGTTAAAGTCAGCTGGCTTGGGGAGAATCCAGAGGTTTTTCCTAGCTTGGACTGACTGGTGTTACAGTGCCAGACCCAGTTCACTGGGAATGTTTTACTTTTGAACATTATCCCAATTTCTTCTTCAGTGTAGTATTTTCACACAGCACTTCCTTCTCTTGAACTAGGTTAGATTCATTGCCACTGAGAGCTGAAGTACATTTTAACTGCTTACCCCATGTTTATGTTTTGTTTTTCTCTGCAATGTCTCTGCAGATTTGCCAACAGTCTCCCAATTAATGACCCTCTGCAGACTGTTTACCAGCTCATGTCTGGAAGGATGCCAGCTGCATCCACGGTAAGATTCACTGGGTGCTGCAGGGAGGAGTGGAGTTCCCAACAGAAATCTTCCTAGAATGTCAGAGAAGTTGTTTTGGTCCTTTTTAGGTTGAAACACTTACCCATGCAGAGCTCCAGTCACTGATTTGACCTAGTAATTCTTCTAATTTTAGTGCTGTGGAGATGAGAAATGGGGAGACTGGAGGCCTCATCTAGCAATGGTGTTATCCAACTTGACCAATAATGTGGACTTGGAATCCAGGACCATTGCTACCATGGGAGACACTCTTGGTAACTCTTGGGGAATGAACAGGGTGATGACTGAAGGAAAAGCTTTGATTGCTCAGCTTATGTTTTTTGAAAACAGGCAATTTCTTCATAAAATATAAAGTGGAGCAGTTTTGTATGGGCTTGTCTCTATTGTGAAAGCATTTGAATGCAAAGCCAAACAATACAGGACAAAGGATGTGCCACTGAAATATCCTGAGCTCTGTCCTTTATTTTTCTGCAGCTTCTAAAGGCCTGCTGGATGCTGCTCATTTTTGTTACCTTATGGCCCAAGTTGGGTTTGGAGTTTACACAAGGAAGACAACAAAGCTTGTCCTAATTGGATCAAATCACAGGTCTGGCTTTCTTTTTTTTTTTTTTTTTTTAAACACAACTTTTTCAATGCAAAAATGAAAGTTTGAGAGACTGAATTGCATTGCTCCCCTTGTCCTCACAAGGAGCAGCTGATTTTGAAATAACTATTTGATGTGGTGTCTTGTAGAAGTTGTTGATATTTTGTGTCTGACAGAGCTGTGTGACTGACACCGACAGATCTGTGTTTCTTGTCAACATATATAAACTCAAATAATATTTTTCTTCTCCTATTTGAAATAGCTTGCCATTTTTAAAGTTTGCCACCAATGAAGCCATTCAAAGAACAGAAGCCTATGAATATGCACAGTCACTAGGAAGTCAGCCTGGCTGCTTGCCCAATTTCCAGGTGAAGAGCTGTTCCTGTTTCGGTTTGGTTTCTGTTTTGGCAGATTTCATGCTTTTAATCTTTCATGTGCTGTAGTCAGTGTGGCAAATATTTTATCTGCTATGACATCAAATATCCATGGATAGCAATGTAATATAGCTGTTTTCCTGTTTGCCACATTTCATTTTCACTTTTTTCACCTCTACATCCTGAACTTCGGAATTTTAACTTTTTTTATTGTAATTCTCTATTCCAAAAGAAAAATCCAGCAGAATTTGCTGGCACTAGCTGTAGATAAATAGACAACTTCCACTGGATGCATTAGGTGGAAGAGGAGAATTGAATGCTTGTTCCTTAAATTTTAGATGTGATAATGAGATACCTGAGCTTTCAGCTGAAATGCCAGAGTACCTTTTATTTGTTCTCACTCAGAGTGTTGTGAACACTTGGTTTATTTGTCCTGCTTGCCTCCCCCAGGTTTTCAAGTTCATCTATGCCTGTCGGCTGGCTGAGATGGGCCTTGCTGCCCAGGCTTTCCACTACTGTGAAGTGATTTCCAGAACTGTCCTGAAAGATCCCCATTACTATTCCCCTGTGCTGATTGGCCAGCTAATCCAGGTAACAGGAGGAGGAATGAAGTGTTTGTGGCTGGATATTGTAGGTGGGAAGCTGTGGCTGATGAACTCACACTTCGCAATGGTTCTTTTCCTCAGATGTCATCCCAGCTGCGCCTGTTTGACCCTCAGATAAAAGAAAAACCAGAACAGGAATCTTTTATTGAGCCCCCCTGGTTAGTAACACTTCGACATGTGGATGGACAGATCAAGGTACAGTGTGTGCTTTTCAGCATGAATTATTCTCTTTAAAGGATTAGTGTAAATCCAGTTTCCAAAATATTTTTTTCACACTGCTAATCACAGAAACGTGGGAAGTGACCTTATACACTCATGTCATAAATTGCAAATGTTATGATGTAAACCAAGTGAATTTGCCACACTTTAGTGCTCTGAGATTCAATACAGAATAGTTAAAGTTGTATGAGACAGGTTTTTCTTAATATCATAATGCAAGGAGAATTGCAAGACTCATTTGGTTGCAGTAACTCCTGCTGTAAGCAGGGGATTTGCTTGCCATAAAATTGTGTGTGAATTAGTGTTCCTAGATTATAACAGAAAGGAAAGAATTGCCATTTATTTAAAGAGATGTGTTAGCAATTTGAACCCTGAGCAAATTAACTGTTTCAATTCAAAAACAAATAAACTCTTTAAATTATTGGTTGAACTTGGCTTATAAATGGCTGACAGTTCATTTCTTGACTAACACTAAAAACCTGTTTTCACACCTAAGATTTGCTTTGCTCCATGTTCCCTTGGTTATGAACTGAATGCCTAGTACAGTTCAGTTAATAATATTTTGCTTTTTCATGCAGGAGGGTGCAATAGCCTATAACACAGACAGATCCACTCCCCCTCCATATGAATGCAGCACTCCCAGCTCTGAACTGGACCGTGCCAGTCAGTGTGATGGGGGAGGTGGCCGTGACGTGGGTCCAGGTGCTGAAAATGCCTTGTTGGCATCCTTGTTACCTAATATGGCTCAACAGATGCAGAGCGTGCAGCTGATGCCTTCAGGTTGGTGTTTCATGTCCTTTATGACAGAGAGAAAACAAAGGTTTCGGGTTTCTGATAGAAGAAACCACTTAAGAGGCTGGTTGGAACAGGGAGATTTCATTTCTGCATTGTATCATTCATAGGGTAAAAGGTTCACACTGGAATTTCTGTTTAATTATAGCTCTTAACTCTGGTTTTTTTTCATGCTGCAGTACCTCAGGCTGTCCTTGATGGCTCAGCTGCCATGATTCCTCCTCCTGGTGACCAGGGAAGTGTCCCTTTCTACCCAGTGGCTCCTCAGCCTCTTGGTCCAGGACCTGGATTTGTACCTCAAGGATTTTCAAATCCCTATGGAACTGAACCATCCCCACTGTATTTAGGGTCAACACTACCCCCAGGAGGGCCACCACAAGAAATGGAACCGCGGTCAGAAGAGCAGACAAACCTGGAAACAGGTCTGGGATCTTAATAAACAGCTTTCCTTCCTTCTAAGGGGAATAAAGTGTTTTGGGGAATAATTCAAAATATCTCAGTATTAAAAAAATAGTCAATGTTTTGGGTAATGAAATTTAAAAACACCATGTAATGGTATAGAAACATCTGTAGAAAGTTGTAGTATTCATCCTGCTTTTTTGGCTTACTTTAAGAGTGAGGTCAGACTCAGCAGATCATGATTTAGACCCTGACATCATCCCTGAGTGCACTGGGATTGGCAGTTCTGTTTCCAAGGTCTGTATCAGGGATTTCTGCCTCTGGATGTGAGCTTCTTGGGACCCTGATAAGTTTCATTTCTGTGACAGCAGAGCCTGACACGTGTGGAAGGAGGCAAACCTAAGTTTGGTAGAGTTTGAGACATGAGGAACCTTTAACTGCTCCATCCTGCTGGTTGCATCCCTCAGCCTGCTCTGGCCTGTGTTTAGAACAAACACAAACCCAGACAGGAGAGGGAAAAAAATCACAGCAATTGCAGCTCTCATTCTTTAAAAGACCAGGTTCTCTCTAGCACAAAAGTCATAACTGGTGAAAACTTTTGCCTTAAAACTATTGTGGGGCTTGGGGGCTTTGGTGTTTATTGTTGGTTCTTTGGTTGGTGTGTGCCCCTGCTAACATGATCTAATTTCTTTTTTAAGGAATGCAGAGAATTGCCCCAGAGTCTCCTTCACAAAACTCCTTCCCTGAACAGAGAGAGGATGATTTCTATGGCAGAATGGCTAATATGGTATTGTTATTTCATACATTTCTTCAGCTGCATTGCAGCACCATACAAGCACAAGAGGATTTGGGGGCTCTGTGTTATTCTGCAGCAAGAATTGAAGCTTGGTTTTTAGAAGTTCCCAAATAACCAGATTAAATGTCTTTAATTGTGTGGAAATTCTTGATAAAAAATTAATGTTGTGTCAGATATTCAGCTGCTTGTTTATTGTGCATTTATGTCCTGGCTTTATATCTAACTAGGCACCAGGACAAAGATCCATCTTTAGGTGTATTAACTTTTAGATCAGTTCTGCTAAAGGATTTTACAAAGAAGGATTTTTTTTAGGAAGATGAAATGTGATCCATCACTGCAGCAGTGACAACTTTGTGCTTTCCTGTGTATTTCTTATGCAGGGCTATGGGCGAAGATCCCGAACAACCTCAGAGTCCTCTGTTCATTCTGTGGGACGAGAGAGATCCAACTCTGCAGCAAAACAACCCTCTCCTCCTCCCTCTGCTCCTGCAGGGAAAGAGACTAAAAAAGAAACAAAGAAGGAGGCAGCACCTAAAAAGGTAAAATTTCTTAGAAAGGTGTCTACAGCTGGAGGAGATGTGTTAGTAAATGTGGTCACCCCTAGTCCATGGTACTTAAGAGGTCCTAATTAAATTCTTTATTCCTGTTTATTAGGTGCAACTCTGGGCTCAGAGTTGAAGTCCCTAACAGAAAATGTGTTGTTGCATGAATGTTTCTTTTAACCTGCTTGTAAAGACAGTGGTGAGAGAATTAACTGAGCAGGTTGAATTTCTTTTCAGACTGGTGCAACCTGGTTTCGCTGGCTGATGGGAAAAGGAAAGAATGAGGCTCACCTGCCAGATGACAAGAACAAATCAGTAAGGCCCCAAAAATCACAAAAACCTTTATACACTTGAATTTGTTCTGTTGTTCTCCTGGATGACAGATGAACATTGTTTGGATGAGTAAACAAATGACTGTAAAACTTTGAAGATTATTTTTATTCTAAGGCTGGTTTTATTTAAAGAAAATAGTTACAATTATTTTCAACTGTTTGCAGCTTGCTCTGAGCTCTTTGGTTTTGACTGTGATTTTCTTTTAGATTGTTTGGGATGAGCAGAAACAACGCTGGGTTAATCTGGATGAACCAGAAGAAGAGGTAAAAACCTGAGTCCTCATGATTTTTCCAAGTGGGAAACAAAAATCTGTACTAGGCACAGAATTTTCTTTAATCTGTTATTGGCTCTTATGAGCTGCTTTTTACTGATTTGGATTAAAATGTGCAACATCAGTCAACGATGTGATTGGATTTTTTTCTTTTTTGTCTCCCTGCAGAGTAAACCTCCCCCACCACCTCCAACAGGATTTCCTAAAGCTGCTCAGGCTGCTCCCCCTGGGCCTGGAGGCCCACCTGGTGCCTCTGTCAATGTGTTCTCCAGGAGAGCAGGTAACAGCCAGCACTGATATTTAAGACCTTTTCTGAATAAAATATGAAGGCAGAAGTCCTGACTTCTCCAGGGTTGTTTGGGAACAGTTGTCAGCTCAGTGGAACTGTGGCTGTTGCTGGTTTTGTTCGTGCCCAGCTCCTGCACTGCCGTCACAGTATCATGACTTGGGTGTGTTACTGTTTGTGTCCCTGGAGTGTTATTTTCTGATCCTGAAAGATGCTTTAAGCAGCAAACTTCAAAGTAGACACAGGCATGACTAACACAAGGCTTATTTTTGTTACTGGTTTAGCTGGAAACAGAGCCCGTTATGTGGATGTCCTGAATCCAGGAGGCACCAAGGCAAGTGGTGCTGTCCCTGCACCATCAGACCTGTTTGCCCCCTTGGCACCAATGCCCATTCCTGCCAACGTGTTTGTTCCAAACTCAGGTGTGTGGATACGAGTGTGGGGAGGTTGTATGGCTGTTTATGGGTTTGGTGTGTTTGGCTAAATCCTATTTCCTCTGCAGTTCCAGGGGAATCCCAGCCCGTGGAAGGGAGTGGAGCAGCAGAGCACACACCAGCTGCAAACCAAACCAACACAGACCCTGCTGCAGCTGTGGAACCAGAGGTGGGTTAGAAGGAATGTCTTGTGGATAGAACTCAAACTTCTGATTCAAACCCCCTGTCATGATTCTGAGCAGCAGTTTCACAGCCACAGTACATAAAACATTTTATTGTTGTGGGGATTGTGGGTTAACGTTTTACTTAAAGAACAGGAGAAGGGGAATGCACGTGAAAATGGAAGTGGGAGGTTGCATTTCCTCATTTGGCAGGGCTGCAGCTTCCATGGGTGCAGCATGTGCCAGGAAAGGGACCAAGAATACGGGAAGAGTCTTACACTGCCTGTTACACCTGCCTGATGTGTTGTAACATTGTTCTGCTTCAGTGGGATCTCTAGGGAAGTGTGAAATAGCCTCACAGTAACAGTGATAAACAGAAGTGCCTTGTTTTTCCTCAGTACTTAAACCCTGCAGCCCTTCCTCCAGGATCTGGACTTCCTGTTCCTAACCCTGATGGCTCCCAGTCAGGCGAGGTAAGGCTTGTTGCAAAGTATTTAATTAATGACTTTTACTGTTAGTTGTAATGGTCTTACAGTGGGCCATCTAAAACAACAAGTAACTGATTCAGTGGCTGATGAGTAGCCAAGATGGGATTTGACTGCCTCCAGAATTGTACAGAAAAGACCTTTAAGCCCATATGAGAAGTTCAGCCTCCATGTCCTACATTCTGTGATCTCCTTTTCCTATATCAGTACTTTTAAAAGCCTTTTTCAGGGTAAAATATCAGTAGCAGTTTAAGGGTCTCTTCTTGCCTCCATGCATGCATATAATTTCACTAATATTAAGTGCAAGACACAAGGAAAACAAATTGCTGTGTGCCAGGCAGAGTAACATTACCTTTGTTCCTACTTAATGTTTTCTATACCTACATAGTTTCGTGCTTTAAGAAGTCCTTTTGATTTAAACTAACTTCTGGCTTTACGTTTGTTTTTGTTTTGTTTTTTTTTTAACTTGAAGTTGGTTTAACCTTTGGCAGTGAGACTTTGACAATGAAATAAAACAACTGAAAGCTTGGGGCAGTGACATGCATGACGACTTTTTTTATTTGTGTTTTTTTGTATTTGTGTGTTCTTGCTGTTTTGTAGCTTTCGCGCTCTAGTTCAATGAGTTCATTATCACGTGAAGTAAGCCAGCATTTTAATCAGGTACATGTGGCTGGCCATTCTCATTTATGTTAACTTATTTAATTCCTCCCCCCCCCCCCCCTTATTTTGCATTTGCTCAAATACTAATGCTACTTTTAGTCATTTCCCCCTCATTTCACAGAAATATCATTAAAAGTAGATCATGATGTAGTGTTCCTTTTTACACTCAAACAGGGTCTTCAGTTTTGTCTATTTATGAGAGTGCATGTAATCCAGGCATGCTTTTTATTTATGTTCCTAAGATATTCACATAATTTCATCATCTTTTTTTTCTGGGATACTAAAGAAATCCGTTGATTTTAAACAAAAAAACTTCAAAAATCCTCAAACCAAACCCACCAAACCTCCTAAAAAGACTCAATACAAGCAAAACTTGGTCATTCTGCTGCTGCCAGTCTCAATTTGGTAATAAACCATCTGCAAAAGTCCCTGTAGGAATTAAAGGAATGCTTCATCTGCTGGGAGTTCCAGAGCTGTGGGGTCACCACAAAGGGGTGACACAAACCTTTCTGATATTTCTTAGTAAAGCAAAACCTGACATAGAATGTTTCTTTTGGGGCAAGTCCTGAGGTGTACTAACAAAGGCAGAAGGTACTAATTGAGTGGAGTTGCACTGGTGTCTTGTGTTGGTTTTGCATGCTTTGGATCTGCAGAGCTATTTGCAGTTGATGCATGTGACATTGTTTGGCCAATTCTTACATGAAGCCAGTCCTGTTCTGGATCTGGATGCAAACTGTACCAGCACTCTGCAGTTGTTCCAATAGGCTGCGCTCTCCATGTTGTTGGCATTATGAATATCCTGTAAATATCTGCTCTGTATAACTTAGCAGACCATGTTGGAGAGGCACTGGAGCTCTGCCCTTGTCTAATTTCAGTGTTTTCTCTTCCCAGCCTGCCACTGTTCCACCCTCAGGGGCATCTTCAGCAGGAGCGGTACCGTTCTACAACCCCTCTCAATTTGCACAAGTGAGTAAAGGCCTCATCTTTCTTTTTCCTTATTATCCAACATTTCTTAGAGCAGCTGTGGCTGCCCCATCCCTGGAAGTGTCCAAGGCCAGGCTGGACAGGGTTTGGAGCAGCCTGGGATGGTGGAAGGTGTTCCTGCCCATGGCAGGGGATGGAATGTGGTGTACTTTAAAGGCCCTTCTGACCCAAACCAGCCTGATTCTATATTTTGAACAAAACTATTGAACAAAACATGATTTTGTGCTCTACCAACTAGGGTTGTTCCACATAGTGTTAAATGTCCACAAAGATCAGTCTGGAACCTGCTCAATTTAACAAGTTTCCATTCAAAACTTTATTCCAAATTTTTTAAAATTTTGTCTCCAGCATGACACTTTTACAGAACATTTTGTTTATTCTTGTTCTTTTTTTCAGTCTCCTGCAGCCACTGGAAGTTCAAGACTGGGAAGAATTGGACAGAGGAAGTATCCAACATTGAAGTAGAATACAATGGCTTTGTATTTGGAATTATCACTCATGTTCTGAGTATGCAAAGAACTCTTCAGCCTTATGGCACGTGGCATCAGCTGCAGTTGACATGACAGAAATTTAATGATGGGTGATCTTCACGCT